>NC_068455.1:21245709-21942840 GCF_023373465.1 Oncorhynchus keta | reverse complement strand
CGGAGTGAAGGGCGATTCCGGCAGCTCCTGGCTGACGGACGGCTCTGGCAGCTCCTGACTGACGGACGGCTCTGGCAGCTCCTGGCAGACGGACGGCTCTGGCAGCTCCTGGCTGACGGACGGCTCTGGCAGCTCCTGGCTGACGGACGGCTCTGGCAGCTCCTGGCTGACGGACGGCTCTGGCAGCTCCTGGCTGACGGACGGCTCTGGCAGCTCCTGACTGACGGACGGCTCTGGCAGCTCCTGACTGACGGGCGGCTCTGGAAGCTCCTGACTGACGGGCGGCTCTGGAAGCTCCTGACTGTCGTGCGGCTCTGGCAGCTCAGGACAGACGGGCGGCTCTGGCAGCTCAGGACAGGGGAGACTCTGGCAGCGCTGGACAGGAGGAAGAGTCTGGCAGCACTGAGCAGGCGGGAGCACCTGTAGGGAGGAGACAGAGAGACAGCCTGGTGCGGGGGACTGCCACCGGAGGGCTGGTGTGTGGAGGTGGCACCAAATAGACCGGACCGTGAAGGTGCACTGGAGGTCTCGAGCCTGCCCAACCCTACCTGGCTGAATGCTCCCTGTAGCCAGACCAGTGCGGCGAGGTGGAATAGCCCACACTGGGCTGTGCTGGCGAACCGGGGACACCATGCGTAGGGCTGGTGCCATGTACACCGGCCCGAGGAGACGCACTGGAGACCAGATGCGCTGAGCCGGCTTCATGGCACCTGGCTCGATGCCCACTCTAGCCCGGCCGATAAAAGGCGCTGCTATGTTCCGCACCGGGGACACCGTGCGCCTCACAGCCTGCCCGGTCCCTCTCTCTCCACAGTAAGCACGGGGAGTTGGCTCAGGTCTCCTACCTGACTTGTAATTCATGTCATTTTCCTCCCTCATGATGCCAAAAAAAAAATACTTTGGAGAATGACCCCAAAGTACAATGTTCCCATGTGCAGTTGCAAACCGTAGTCTGGCTTTTTTTATGGTGGTTTTGGAGCAGTGGCTTCTTCCTTGCTGAGCTGCCTGTCAGGTTATGTCGATATAGGACACATTTTACTGTGGTTATAGACACTTTTGTAGCTGTTTCCTCCAGAATCTTCACAAGGTCCTGTGCTGTTGTTCTGGGATTGATTCACACTTTTCGTACCAAAGTACGTTCATCTCTAGGAGACAGAATGCGTTTCCTTCCTGAGCGGTATGACGGCTGCATGGTCCCATGGTGTTCATACTTGCACACTGTTGTTTGTACAAATGAAAGTGGTACCTTCAGGCATTTGGAAATTGCTCCCAAGGATGAACCAGACTTGTGGTGGTCTATAATTCTTTTTCTGAAGTCTTGGCAGATTTATTTTGATTTTCCCAAGATGTCAAGCAAAGAGGCACTGAGTTTGAAGGTAGTCCTTGACATACATCCACAGGTACACCTCCAATTGATTCAATGATGTCAATTAGCCTATAAGAAGCTTCTAAAGCCATGACATCATTTTCTGGAATTATCCAAGCTGTTTAAAGGCACAGTCAACTTAGTGTATGTTAATATCTGACCCACTCGAATTGTGATAGTCAATTATAAGTGAAATAATCTGTCTGTAAACAATTGTTGGAAAAATGACTTGTGTTATGCACAAAGTAACAGACTTGCCAAAACTATAATTTGTTATCAAGAAATTTGTTGGTTGAAAAACGAGTTTTAATTACTCCAACATAAGTGTATGTAAACTTTCGACTTCAACTTTATATGTCCTCAGTACACGGGCAAGGAGATGAGAGCAACAGGAGGGAGGGGGTGGGGTGGGGGGACAGACATGAAACAGACCAAACCATTATCAATTTCTATTGGTCCAATGAAGATTGATGTAGGGTGTGGATAGGCTCATTTGAACAATCTATCTTAAGCCTTGATGTTATTATGCAACTTGACTCTACATTGAACATCTGAAGGAAAGGTGACGTGGCAAATTAGACAACTGCAGGAATCTACAGATTAGAACCATGCTATTTGGACAACAAAGAAAAATGAGTGTGGAACTTTAGATATGAAACCAGTGTGCTTGACAGGTGTTTCCCCAACTTTCCCCAACTCTGATGGGTCTATTAAGAGTCATCCGTTGGACAACCCTGAGTTTATCATATACACAGACAGTTCAAGCATTGTGGTGTGGGGAGGCAGGCTTGACAG
The DNA here is from genome assembly GCF_023373465.1 of Oncorhynchus keta. Lineage (NCBI taxonomy): Eukaryota > Metazoa > Chordata > Actinopteri > Salmoniformes > Salmonidae > Oncorhynchus > Oncorhynchus keta. The sequence goes on along the minus strand of NC_068455.1, from coordinate 21,940,679 downwards.
TTACTACAATGGACAATGTGATAGTGACAGGCACATTAGATTTGAGAAAAGCAGACATTCACTTTGAGTGACACATTGCTTAACTATTGCATACAACTCTAATGCAGTAGGGGAAGCAGAAAGACAAGTAAAAGAGGTGTGGGGAATAACTCCTGAGGGGGGACATGACGTAGTACCAGGACAGTGGGTGATGGTAAAAAAAAACGTGACCCGATTCAGGAAACTAGGCTTATGTCGCAAATCACGACTTCACAGGAGAGCTATTTGAACTTTCATGTGCCTTAATATCAAATGTGTATGCCATCTGTAAATACGAATAAAATTGTTAGATTACGAGCCTAGTTGGTTTAGCCACAGAAAATGGCAGCAACCGTCCCACTAGCCATGATTGGCTGAGATAATGAGTGGGCTGGACATGCCGAGAGATTAATTTTGATTGGTCTACCATATAGCACACGTCTGACTATTGGAGCTGATCAGTATGTTTAGGTAATCGTTTCGAACGTGGCTTTTTAAAAACATGTATTGTGTAGTAAAACTGCGTGGACCTAATGTCATGTGTATGCAAGTTTTGAAATCAGTGGATTTTGAGTATGATAGCTAACGAGATGGAGAAAGCACTCGATTACATCATCAAACTAAGGCAACCATGAATGGCATCAGACAGGAGATGCATCCAACCATGACGTGTACTGGTAAGATAGTCTCGCTAGCTACATTATCAGATATTACACATTTCTAATTTTGATAGAAAGTGGTTTCATTTCAAGTGTTCTGTTTAACTAACTAACATTAGCCGGCTGGGTCGCTAGCTAACGGTATGTCGATATGTGCATGATCTTATTCTTCGAATCTCAGACACATTTGCTTGACTAGTTATAGCCATAGAACTTGGTTGGTTAGCTACCTGCAGATTTGTGCAGGGTAGTAACGTCATGAGTTGTGATTGTGGTCCATTGTTTAGCTAGCTACATGCCTTGACAAAAGCCTCCACTAATTTAGATAAAGTATTTTGATTTCAAGTTAAAGTGTACTGCTAGCTGGCTGGCTCGCAAACTAATGTTACGCCATGCGTTGGGATTCATTGTTTACCTAGCTAACTATCTAGATACATTTCTTAACAAAAGACTCTCGTCTAAGTGTGCCAGGGCGCAGAATAACTGATACATTTTTTAAAGTTCAACACCCTTTGAAAATGTCCGGTGTCAGTTAATCGGCAACAAAGCGTTATTCAATTGTTGCCAGCAGCACAGTTAGTCACCAACGCTCTTGATAAACATGAAAACTGCCTAACCAGCTCTGCTAGGGTGAGTAAAATGGTCAGAGTAGGGTGTTCTCTCATTATGTGTCTGGAAGTAGCAAGCCAATTTTAGCCAGTTAGCTTGGGTGCTTGACTGTCGTTGTGATGTCAGAGCTTTCGGAACAACCCTACTTATTGGCCAGAGTTTCCAGTGTGTGCTCTGAACATGAAATGCTCTGAATTTCCGAAAAGACAATCTGACAGCACATTTGCAGTCACCAACGCGAGTCATGTTCAGTGAGTTGTTCGCTCTCTCTTAGATATCTGGAAGTAGCTGGCAAGTTAGTACAGAACGGTCAGATCAACCCTTAATTAGATTGGTGGGGCTAAGGTTTAAGAAGATGTGAACAATGTTGAATGGGTGTGGACAAGGAAGGGCTCTCCAATAGTAGTACCAAAACATTAGGGGTTCACGGACAGCAGACGGAATGTACAGACACCCAGCGGGACACTGGAGGGGAGCAGGCTCTGCACATAACACATGCTCAATGTCCGCGTCCAGCTCCTATACTACTGGTGCCACCAGGCAGGAGGCCCGGGGGTTGAGGTAGGATCCATGGGCCACACCTCTGTGTCATACAGCCGGGACAGTGCGTCTGCCTTCACATTCTGGGAACCTGGTCTGTAAGAAAGGATCAGAACAAAACGTGTGAAAATCATGGCCCACCTTGCTTGATGAGGAATCAGTCTCCTTGCTGCCCGGATGTACTCCAGGTTGCGGTGGTCAATCCAGATGAGAAAGGAGTGTTTAGCCCCCTCAAGCCAATGTCTCCACGTCTTCAAGCCTTGACGACAGCCAACAGCTCCCGGTCGGCCAATTACGCACGGCTGAAATGCGGTCACTCCCCATCTCCATCCCTGAGGTGGAAATGCGGTATCCTAGGAAGGAGATGGACTGCTGGAAGAACAGGCATTTCTCAGCCTTGACATACAGGTCATGCTCCAACAGTCGACCATGCACCTTGCGCACCAAGAACACATGCTCGGCGCGTCCAGCAGAGTATATCGGAATGTCATTGATAAACACCACTACACCCTACCTTTACAGGTCCCTGAAAATCTCGTCCACAAAGGCTTGGAAGTCGGATGGAGCATTCATCAACCCGTAGGGCATGACGAGGTGCTCATAATGCCTTGAGGTGGTACTGAACGCTGTCTTTCACTCGTCCCTACAGGATACGCACCAGGTTGTAAGCGCTCCTGAGATCTAGTTTTGTGAAGAAGCGCGCCCCGTGCATTGACTCAATCGCTGTGGCTATGAGAGGTAGTGGGTAGCTGTACTTCACCGTGATCTGGTTTAGGGCTCGGTAGTCAATACATGGGCGCAGACCTCACTCCTTCTTCTTCACAAAAAAGAATCTCGAGGAGGTGGGTGAAGTGGAGGACCGAATGTACCCGACGCAAAGATTCGGAGACATATGTCTCCATAGCCGCCGTCTCCGCCTGCGACAGGGGATGCACGTGACTCCTAGGAAGTGCGGCGTCTACCTGGAGCTTTATCGCACAATCCCCCCGACGATGGGTTGGTAATTGAGTCGCCTTCTTCTTGGAGAAGGTGAGAGCCAAATCGGAATATTCTGGGGGAATGCGCACTGTGGAGACCTGGTTCTGGTCTTTCCACCGTGGTAGCACCAACGGAAACCCCTAAACACCTCCCTGAGCACTCTCACGACCACCCTGCGAGAGCCCTCCGGTGCCATGAAACAGTTGGGTCATGACAGGCTAAACTGGAAAGGCCTAGCACCACAGGAAATGCAGGAGAGCCAATGAAGAAGAGACTGATTCTCTCCTTGTGACCCCCCTGCGTCACCATGCCCAGGAGAGCGGTGGCCTCCCTAATTAACCTTGACCCTATTGGTCGACTGTCTAAGGCGTGAACGGGGAAGGGCATAGCCACTGGAACAACGGGGATCCCTATATGAAAGACGTCAGAGTGCCCTGCCTGCTGCCTCGACCCCCAGAGGAACCAACCCGACACTGACCGGCAGTGTGACCTCTGCGGCCACAGAAGGTGCACGTGAAGGAACCTCCTCTGGTCTCCCTGAGCGCAGCACCTCCTAGCTCCATGGGTATCGGAGCGGTGGTGCTGGGGGATGGAACCGACAGATCTGGACGTCCGCGGGTAGCCAGCAGGTTATCCAGCCGAATGGACAGGTCCACCAGCTAATCAAATGTGAGGGTGGTGTCCCTGCAGGCCAACTCCCGACGGACGTCCTCACGCAAACTGCAGCGATAGTGGTCGATCAGGGCCCTGCCGTTCCATCCCGCGCCCATGGCCAGGGTCCGAAAGTCCATCGCGAACTCCTCAGGTGGAAGAGACCCGTCGCTCTACCCACTGGCGGGTGGTCAAAGACGGACCGGAAGCGGCAGGTGAAATCCTCAAAGTGGTCCAGCATTGCATCTCCTCCCCACACAGCGTTAGCCCACTCCAGAGCTTTCCCCGAGAGGCACGCGACGAGGGCGGACACCCTCTCATGGCCCGAGGGAGCCGGGTGAATGGTCGCCAGGTATAAATCCAGCTGCAGCAGGAAACCCTGGCAGCGTGCGGCCGTTCCATCGTACTCCCTGGGAAGTGCGAGACGAATCCCACTGGAACCGGGTGCGGAGGGGGTGAAAAGTGGAAACACCTGTTGTGCTGATGGGGCGCTGGAGGGACTCTTTGTCTCTCCCAGGGGTCTATCGTCTGGACGACGTGGTCCATGGCGGCGCTGAGATGGTGAAGCATCGCCGCATGCTCCTGGACGCGCTCCTCGACTCCGCTACCAGGGGTACCTGCTCCTGCTGACACCATAATTCGGGTGTGGAATTCCGTAAGAGGTGCGTAACTGGCTGCAGGGAAGTCAGGCTCAGGAGAGCAGAAATGAGTAGCAAACGGAGTCTTTTATTGAGGCGAACAAAACACGGCACTCAGAAAACTAAACACACACGGGTTACAATAACCCGGCGCAAACCAGCCTGGAGTACACAAACATTTACACATAAAAATTCCACACACAGACATGGGGGGAAACAGAGGGTTATATGCAAGACGACTAATGAGGGAATGCAAACCAGGTGTGCAGGAAAACAAATGGAAAATGAAAGGTGGATTGGCGATGGCTGGACCGCTGAACGCCCCCCGAACAAGGAGAGGGACCGACCTCGGCAGAAGTCGTGACATTTGGGGGGTGTGTTATTGAAGATCATAATAAAATAGCAACTTCAAACCTTGTAAAACATTTTTATTCATTTTTTCATTACTACGAGTTTTACTACTATATTTCAGGATTATTTTAAATTAAATTGCTTTTTGACCTGTATAGTAAAACAGTAATTACACAGTCTTCCCTGAAATATTCTCCATTTCGCTGCAATCAAGATTGAACCTGCATCTAGGGCGTAGTAGGAAAACAGTCATAACACTATGGTTATTCAAGCCTATTGAAATTGTTGTAACAGGTGTTCCCCCAAAGACAATATTACCAGCTCAATAACTTTACAAATAAATTATCTGCATTACTGTAGGGTAGAATGGCAACATGCATTAATTTCAGTAGACTTCTCTTCATGTCTGTAGGAAAAATATTGAGCTAAATAATTCAAAGAATCCGACATTTTAGTGGTTGACTTTAAAGCTAGATATGCCCCCACATGTAAAGCATCAGAAGCCACTGGAGTACATGACTCATGGTGTAAAGTATACAAACTGATGGACAGAATTAGCTCAGATTAACTTTCTCTGATACACAGACTTAACAGGGATAAAACGCCACAAATAGGATAACCCCACTAAGAATCTAAAGTAATTTGTCCCATGAGACTTTCTAAGAAACTCAAGATAAAATGTCTGCATGCCTATGTCAGGCAACAAAGCTGACCCATTAAATCTACCTGACTTTATGAGCATGCATGTTCTCTGAATCAATGGGAAGCCACCACAGTTCAGTTTTCTTAAAAAAACACTCAAGCTACTAAACTTCAACAATGAAATGTTGAACTTCAGCAGGCAGCTCTTTAGTGTAGAGACCTAAGCTGGACTGGCAGCTAACCACTTCCCCGCTTGGAGAAATGTCTGCTAATGCCGCTGTAATGCTGATGAATGATGCTGCTTTGGCTGAGGATGGCATCATCAGCAGTATCCCCAGCTTTCCTTGCTCCCAGTTTATCAAACGCTTTACACCTTTTCACTGATGCCAACACATTCTGGTGTGTTGGCATACATTTACTCATGCAGCAGTGACAAGTAAAATTATGCAATTAGACTCATTAAGATGTTAAAATTCACAACAACAACTTTTTACAAAAATAAACCACAACGTTTATTGTGATGCACCACTGACCATAGATCATGAAGATTTATTTGTGTTCACTATGCGTTATGGTTCTAGGTTTTCTTAATCTAATGAATATCTATCCTCTCTATGTTCCCGATAATGCACTATGTTCCCAATAAGGCTGGTGCACAAAAGAAAATGCACAATCTTAATTACGCAATATATAGTGCCTTCGGGAAAGTATTCAGACCCCTTGACATTTTCCACATTTTGTTAGATTATAGCCTTATTCTAAAATTGAATAAATTGTTGTTCCCCCCTCAATGTACACAATACCCCATAATGACTAAGAAAAAACAGGTTTTTAGAAATGTTTGCTAATTTATAAAAAATTAAAAACTGAAATATTACACTCTTTACTCAGTACTTTGTTGAAGCACCTTTTGCAGTGATTACAGCCTCAAGTCTTCTTGGGAATGACTGTACAAGCTTGGCACACCTGTATTTGGGTAGTTTCTTCCAATCTTCTCTGCAGATCCTCTCAAGCTCTGTCAGGTTGGATGTGGTGCGTTGCTGCACAGCTATTTTCTCCACAGATGTTAGATCAGGTTCAAGTCCGTGCTGTAGGAAGTGTCTTGGTGGTTCCAAATTTCTTCCATTTAATAATGATGGAGGCCACTGTGTTCTTGGGGACCTTCAATGCTGCAGAAATGTTTTGGTACCCTTCCCCAGATCAGTGCCTTGACACAATTGTCACGTCTTGGTCTTAATATTTTGTGTTTTCTTTAATTATTTGTTCAGGCCAGGGTGTGACATGGGGTTATTGTATTTTCGTATTGGGGTTTGTAGTATTTGGGATCGCGGCTGAGTAGGGGTGTTGTATAGGCTTGGCTGCCTGAGGCGGTTCTCAATCAGAGTCAGGTGATTCCCGTTGTCTCTGATTGGGAACCTTATTTAGGTAGCCTGGGTTTCACTGTGTATTTCGTGGGTGATTGTTCCTGTCTCTGTGTAGTGTTCACCAGATAGGCTGTAATAGGTTTCACGTTCCGTTTGTTGTTTTTGTATTTATGAGTTATTTCATGTATTCCTTCATTAAAGATCATGAGTAACAACCACGCTGCATTTCGGTCGGACTCTCTTTCGACAAACGAAGAACGCTGTTACAACAATCCTGTCTCGGAGCTCTATGGGCAGTACTTTTGACCTCATGGCTTGGTTTTTGCTCTGACATGCTCTGTCAACTGTGGGACCTTATATATATATATATATATACACAAGTGTGTGCCTTTCCAAATCATGTCCAATCAAATGAATTTACCACAGGTGGGCTCCAATCAAGTTGTAGAAACTTCTCAAAGATGTTCAATGGAAACAGGATGCACCTGAGCTCAATTTCGAGTCTCATAGCAAAGGGTCTGAAGGAATATATATTTTATACATAAATTAGTAAACATTTCTAAAAACCTGTTTTCACTTCATCATTATGAGATATTGTGAGTGGATTGCTGAGGATTTATTTTTATTTCATCAGTTTCAGAAAAAAGCTGTATCGTAACAAAATGTGGAAAACGTCAACGGGTCTGAATACTTTCCGAAGTATTCAGACTTTGGTTATGGGTCCAAAAAAGTGCATGTTTTGCACTAACAAATAGCTACTGGTAACATAGCTTCTGTCACGGCAGATTTCCTTCTCTTCCTCTGAAGAGGTGAAACAAGGATCGGGCCAATATGCGGCGTGGTAAGTGTCCATGGTATTTAATAAGAAAAGTCAACATGAACACAAATACAAAACAACAAAGTGAACTGGCAACGAAACAGTCCCGTGTGGCACAAACACTGACACAGGAAACAATCACCCACAAAATACCCAAAGAACATGGTTGCCTAAATATGGTTCCCAATCAGAGACAACGATAAGCACCTGCCTCTACTTGAGAACCAATCTAGGCAACCATAGACTTACATAAACACCTAGAAAGGAAACAGCCCCATAAACATACAAAACCCCTAGACAAGACAAAACACATACGTCACCCATGTCCCTCCCTGACCTAACCAAAATAACAAGTAAAACAAAGAAGACTAAGGTCAGGGTGTGACAGCTACTTCATGTTGTAGTTGATCAACATGAGATTCGAATAGCCCTACCATTTATGAACTTCACAATAATGTGTTTCCATTCAACTAGGGCTGCTGCCTCCCAATTGAAAGTTATTCAGGTGTAAAATGGAAAGATATCACAGCATTCCACTACATAACGGCACTGGTGCTTAATCTCATCAGATAATCTGAGAGAGAAATCTGATCAGATATGAGGGTACCTAGGTAATGAACTGTCCGCACAACCGACTCCCAGACTCACCATTTGTTTAAACAGTGTTTGAGATGGGTTTCTTTAATAAGGGGAAACATCGCTCAATGGCATTATTTTTTTTCATGAATTACAATTGTATAGTTGTCATTAAGACAACTGAAATAATATGTATAGTGCAGAAATAAGACCAGTCTTTACAAAGGCTTTGTGCTGGAATGTTGACAACAAACAATCTCCTTTACACTACATTGCCCTGTTATTTATTTTCTTCTCCTATTGCCTGGATGTAAACAATCAGGGCAGATCTTTTGAAAACGACTTAAAAATGAAGGTTGACCAAGGTTGAAGCACAGAGCTAAATAACACTTAATCTCTCTCTCTTGGTTGAAAGATCCAACACAATTACATATGATCTTATGGAAACTTTAACCTTGAAATTGTTAAACTTCTCTGGGTTGACTAGCCTTCAAGTGAAATGGTCTACTGTGAATACAAGGCCTTCAGAAACCCAGCAAATAGATATGAAATGGGACATGTCAAAACACATGGAGCTAGAGTAGGTTGAAGAAGTCTCTTCCCAAACTGCAGTGGTTCATGGTTCAGCTGCCACAGCTGGTGGGAGGAGCCATAGGAGGATGGGCTCATTGTAATAGCTTGAATGTAATTAATGGAACTGTATCAAACACACTAAACATATGGAAACCACAAGTTTGAGTCCGTACCATTAATTCCATTCCAGCAATTACATTGAGCCCGTCCTCCTGTAGCTCCTCCCATCAGCCTCCACTGGTACAGATGATGGAGACTTGAAGTTAGTGCAACGTTTAATTGTTAGGCAACCAGCTGCAATAGGATTCCGAGTTTGGGAATATAGCTGAACCAACAAACATTATCAAGTTGAATTATGTTCACTTAACTTTGAATTGCAGATTGAGTGAACATGCAATTCAACTTCAGAATTAATTCTACCTTATTTTCATATTTCCCAGTGTGCCTTGCCTTTTGAGTGAATTTCTTACTGTATTTATTAGCGACAAACACATGGTTGTTGTATTCAAAGGATTTCAGCCTTCACCAAGTGAGTGTCTAATGAATATGTTATCTTTCATTTTAAACTTTTTATGACAATACATTGCGTATATTATAAGGCCTTTCTTTGAAGACCTAGTTACACCCTAATGCAGTGGTCTGAAACTCCTGGTTCATAGGCCACATTATGCCTGCAAGTCACATTATGCCGCCTTGCAAAGTGATGTGTAATTCCTATTGGAATCCAGCCATAGTGAGTATATTCAACAATTGGACATTTTAATCATCCGCAACCTGCATTGGGAATGACTGTTAGGGTAGGGTAGGGAAGACTGATCATTGAGACTATCTAAATAATATAAACTGGAATAGCCATCCCACAGTAATGGGTGCAATAATTCCAACTACTAACAGATTGGATTAGTTTAGAAAATGTATGTTATTCATGTTTCCGTAGCATAAGATTTATCAACCAATCATTGTACATGCAAAAACACAGATATTGAAACAAACAATTCTGAAAATCAACTTGCCATAGAGCATGCTGGGAAATATGATAGTGATGGGTGTGGTTTTGAGCAAACATGAATTTGTAACAAGCTTGCCCAAATTCAGCTCACTTCGAGCAGTTTGTTGCATAAACAAACGTTAACACTTTTTTTTAGTGTTACAACTTTAGAACAACTAGATTTAGAAGAACATTGTCTCAAGAAAGACATTTTATTACATGTTTTATGTCCATAAAATCCACAAACATTTAATATACTGTACATACTGTATTAAAAGTAGTGGCACAATACTTTGATGACTGATTCAGTATGGCCATAAATCTCAATGCACTGATAATCATATACAGTACCTCTTTTTCCCCTTTCAAATCAATTCTTATGCACTCCGAGTAGCTATAACGTCTTGTTTCACCAGAGAACATCTTACCGGCGACGACAGAGATGGCCGCCTCGCTTCACGTTCCTAGGAAACAATGCAGTATTTTGTTTTGTGTTATTTCTTACATTGGTACACCAGGTAATCTTAGGTTTCATTACATACAGTCGGGAGGACCTACTGAATATAAGAGCAAGGTCAAATCACCATCATTACGACCAGGAATATGACTTTCCCGAAGCGGATCCTGTGTTTTGCCTTCCACCCAGGACAATGGATCGGATCCCAGCTGGCGACCCAAAACAACGACGCCATAAAACGGGAAAACGAAGCTGTCTTCGGGTCAGGCTCCGGAGACGGGCACATACGGACCACTCCCTAGCATACTACTCGCCAATGTCCAGTCTCTTGACAACAAGGTTGATGAAATCCGAGCAAGGGTAGCATTCCAGAGAGACATCAGAGACTGTAATGTTCTTTGCTTCACGGAAACATGGCTCACTCGAAAGACGCTATCGGAGTCGGTGCAGCCAGCTGGCTTCTTCACGTATAGCGTGAAGAAACCAAAAATGTCTTCTTTGGAATAAGGAGAAAAGTGGCTGCTGCCAATATACTGACTCAACTCCAGTCACTTTAATAATGGAAATTGATGTAAAAAAATGTATCACTAGCCACTTTAAACAATGCCACTTAATATGTTAATAATGTTTACAAACCCTACATTACTCAACTCATATGTATATGTATATACTGTACTCTATATCACCTACTGCATCTTTATGTAATACATGTATCACTAGCCACTTTAAACTATGCCACTTTGTTTACATACCCTACATTACTCATCTCATATGTATATACTGTACTCGATACCATCTCCTGCATCTTGCCTATGCCATTCTGTACCATCAATCATTCATATATCATTATGTACATATTCTTTATCCCTTTACACTTGTGTGTATAAGGTAGTAGTTGTGGAATTGTTAGGTTAGATTACTCATTGGTTATTACTGCATTGTCGGAACTAGAAGCACAAGCATTTCACTACACTCACATTAACATCTGCTAACCATGTCTATGTGACAAATACAGTTTGATTTGATTTGATTTGACAGGAGCACAATATATGGAAACACTTGCCTATATGTTTTGATTAATAATAGAACAGTATGAATCTACTGTAACCTATGGTTTGAATGATAAGGTAGAAACCACCTTAACTTTCAAGTGTTTCATATTTAATGACATGTTGTTGCCATAGAGTGAGCATAACAGATTTAATTAAACCAACCTAGTATTTCATTCAAAAATACTAATTCAACAAACCATGTGATGAAACTGTTGCAATTCTGTGGTTAAAATATTTAATACTGTAGATAGATGCCTGAGCTGCCATGCAGGCAGATACCTTTTACAACATGGTACTAAAGAGGCATTGCATGGGCAATTGTAAAGTATGCGGCCTCCCTTAAAAAACAAGTATGTTATCCTCAATTTGCCTGGCCACCCAAACTCCTTTCTCCGGCCAAACGCTATGCCATGGATGTTAGTTTCTTCTCTGCAATGAGTATGGATCGGAGTACCTCCCCAACGATTTCTAGGATGCAAACACTGTCTAACCGTTGTGATTGGTCCCAGAAACCGATGCGTTGGTCCAGAACCAGAACACACATGGGTAGAGTATCAATGGCTTTGATTGGTTAGAGATGGTTCAATCGCTAATGACTTTGTTTTGTACACGTCACCACATTTAACGATGGCAGTCTCAGACTGAAGTATGTAGCGAACATAGAGCAGCAGAAGAATTCAGTTTGAGTCATCAGGGAGGTTCTCAATGGGACAACCTGGTAAAATAAGGTTTAATGAAAGTAATTCCACATACTCCACAATGAACACTCATCAGGATACCATTACTGGGTTTCAAGCCAAAGTACCACACAGTCATGTACAGTTATTTGACCTGTTTGCATCAAGTAGCATCCTCACTTCTTCTCCACCCTCTCCGCAGACTGTAAATGAGTCCCTGACTCCCTTTTATCCCCTCACCACTTGGGAGAGGGGAGAGACATACTATTTATGGGTTGAAATAGCTGCCTCTAAGAGCCTGACTCCCTCCCTCACTCCCTCCCACTTCACTCCGCTCCCCTTGGGAGAAAGGCTGTATGAACTCTCCACCTGGTCAGAGGTGACTGGAGAGATGTGAGTAGTGTCCTGCTGTGCCTGTTCATCTTGCTCATCCTCTGATGTCCTCACCACATACTTGGTGACCCTGACATGATTAATAGGCACTGAGACATCCATAATGGCAAATGACAGTACAGGGAAACCAGTTGGAGCACCTCTCACACACATCTATTTAACACTACGTGCCCAGAGCAGGTGGTTAACAGTGCATATGCCTAAATGTCTCTATTGTCAAACCAAACCATTCTGCAGTTTTATTCACACATATTAAAGTGGAACTGACAGACTTTTATCAACATGAAATCTTATTAAAATCCTGTCATGTACACCCACATGAAGAATGACACAATCACTTAGATATGATCATTTTCTAATTTTCATAGAATGTTTGGCAATGACATAGAGTAAGGGAAAGCAGCCATGTGTTTGGAAAATTAATAGACACTGCAGTAAATAAAACCTAAAAAACATCTGCCTCGTCCAGGACCAGAGTCTACGTAGACCAGTGCGCCATAACCAACGAGAGCTACAGTAGGCCTTTATGCAAATAAACAATTAGCCATAGGGGCCTGCCATTATTCACTTTGAACTGGAATATGTGTTTACAGGCAGCAACAACAACGTGACTTTAGATCATTAGAACAAACTCATTCACATATGAAAGAACACCTCACTCAGAACATTTTAGTCGTCCTAGCAGAGCTGGTAAGGCTGTTTACATAGAGTGTTGGTGACTAGCTTCTGGCTAACGTTAGGCTCCGTGTTTTTAACTTGCTAAATAAATATATACATAAACACTGTCCGTGTTATGACTGTCTTGTGATCATTGCCCTTGCTAGTTTGATTGTATTGACATTCCCAGCCATTCCATCCAAAATATTAAGTCACTGAAACAGTGCATCCTGAATGGGTGGAAGCAGAAAACAATGTACCAGGCCAGCTGTGATTTACAATCTGACAACAATATTTTTGGGACTATCAAGAAATGTATTTGTTAATTATTAAGCATGCATTGAATCTGCCAACAACACCTTACTGTAGGTCATGCAATTTTGAGTCAAATACAACGTTTTTTTACCTCTTATGAAGTTGGCTTGTTAGTTTAAACTGGGAATGAGATATTTTTGACTGATATTATGATTCTCTTTTTCATATCTGCAATGTAATCAAAATGCTGTCAGTTCCACTTTAACAATACGATGGTATCATATTGGATGATAGAAAGTTATAGTTTTATCATCATCCTTTGACAGGCATAGAGTAACTGCTACAGTGGTATCGTAACAAAAGCAGGCTGTCCCTGGAAAGTGTTTATGACTGTATACAAGCCTCTGTGTTAAGTGCCACAACATTCATCCATTTGGGGGAATTGCATAGGGCCATTCATGGAGGTATTATTCTGGCTGTTAAACTTAACTCAGAGTACCTAAGGGTATATCTGAAGGATGCACATTTACAGACAAAACCACTGAATCAGATAAAACGACAGCCGTAAAAAACACAAATAAAACAAAGATGAAGAAAGCAGCTGTTCTCACGTTTATTATTTTTATTACCAACCACATTCAGGCCCCCTCATGTTCCTATTACGAGTCCATTTCACAACCCTGAACAAGAGCGATTGATCAGGTTCCCAGGATTTATCAACCTATTCCTAATTTATGTGGCAGCCAATTCCCTTAGGGCTGCTGGTAAGCATGCTCCATTTAAATGTTGCAATCATAATATACATCTATAAATTTAGCCTGAATATGTCCCTGATATTATTAATGTGATACCTGAGGAGGGGTAGAAAAGGAGGAGGGCTGGTAGTCTTACTATTTCTTCTTCAGAGAATAATAGGCTGTTCAGAATGAAGAAAAACACCTCATATGACTGAGTCTCAAAACCGTGTTTTAAATCTTATCATCACAAGTAAAATACCCAATAAGAAAAACAGGAAAAGTTTAAATAGAATCCTTGGGATGTTCCAATTGTTTCGTCACCCCATTGAAGTTGAAATTTAACACGGTGAAGGTAAGGGTAGGGGTTAAGATAAGGGTTAGGGATGTCCCAAGGATCCTGAATTGAAACAAACTAAGGAACATATGAGGTCAAATTAAGTCATAATAAAAGGTAAGTAGCTCTTCATTGTCATTCATAGTTAGACTTCTACACCTGTTCTCCTGTTCTGTTGTAGTCTACTGTATTTCACATGAAATACACAGGGTGTTTTTGTGTGAGCCATAAAGTAATGCTGTGAAACTCAGAAACTAACTTTGGTAGAAGACACAGATAAGGAAGATCTCTGCAACAGAGCTCAAACAAAGTCATAACAGAGATAACTACATATTCAGTAATAGTTAGACACACCATCATGGAGTACAGTAGCCTACTGTATTTCTCAGGAAATACTGTATTGTAAAGGATGCTTACGTGAGCCATAGAGTAATCTTGTGAAACTCAGCCAGCCAGTTTGGCTCCTCTTCCTGGGAAAGACTGGTGACAGCTTGAGAGCCTTCAAAGCCTATTAGATGGTTGAAAATCAATTTGCGATAAGCATAAACAGATGTTCTGTTTGAGAAGGAGGAGAGTCTTTTCCAAATCCACAGGAAACAGTCTGCGGAGTGCTAAAATGATAAATAAGCATGCTTGTCAATTCACAGCTCACCAATGGAAATAATGTTTCTCTCCAGCTATCCTTCTAGAGAGAGAGCAGAATGCTTTCCATGGCAACAGCTACTGTAGTAGGTACACTACCCAGTGTGAATATTATGATGACAAAAAAATGGGTGCAGAAAAAAGGGCTAAAGAAGAAATGTAGTAATTCAATAACCTATTGAAATCCGAACTTTGTTGTTTTGTTGTTGTGAAAAACACTGAAACCAAACATGTCTTCTTTTGAATAAGGAGAAAAATGTGTACCATATACCAGACCTCAGCCTGAGTTTGCAACGCACCTTGGAGTTGATATAAAACATTGCTTACCACCGCTATTTCTGGCTTCATTTTCCACTGCAGCAATACCATTGTTATGTCTCTTGAACCCGGAGAATAGTACGATAGTTTATTTTAAAGTTCAGGGCCACACTTGCAGGCCCTTGTTGTGACATATAACTTATTAGAAGACTGTTATGTTTACCACTTTGCTGGGGTTAGAACTGGTTGGAGATGGGTTACGCCACTACTTAACCACCCACAGCCACAGCTGTGGATAAGGGCAGTGTTTTACTGCATGTGTTATCTACGTTAAACGTTTCCCTAGAGGAAGATGTGTGAGTGGCTCAGAAGAGCTGAAGCTTATCACACCACCCGCAGGTCCCTCCTGCACTGTACAATGCAGTGTGTGTCTCCTAGTCCCAAAGAGTTTGCTGTTCACTTCAAAAAGTTATGTTAATGATGTTCAACCAAGTTGAAGATTACACAAGCCATGTAAGCTCTTTTGCTAAGGATTATCTTTAGCTACAGTATGCATTTTTGTTCAACAAGATTCCTCTTGTATATTTCCTAGACCTGGAGGCACCTCCTGTAGATCCAAAATAATTGGATAGGTACAGTGCATTCGGAAAGTTTTCAGACCCCTTGACTTTTGCACATTTTGTTATGTTACAGCCTTATTCAAAAATGTATTAAATATATTTTTTCTCATCAATTTCCACACAAATTACTGCATAACTACAAAGCGAAAACAGTTTATTACATAAAAAAAAAAAAAAAACAGATACCTTATTTACATAAGTATTCATACCCTTTGCTAGGAGACAAAACATTTAGCCCAGGTGCATCCTGTTTCCATTGATCACCCTTGATATGTTTTTACAACTTGATAAAATAAATTGATTGGACATGATTTGGAAAGGCACACACCCGTCTATATAAGGTCCCACAGTTGACAGTGCATGTCAGAGCATAAACCAAGCCATGAGTTTGAAGGAATTGTCTGTAGAGCTACGAGGCAGGATTGTGTTGGGTCACATATTTGGGGAAGGGTACCAAACTGAGCAGTCGTGTGAGAAGGGCCTAGGTCAGGAAGGTGACCAAAAACCCGATGGTCACTCTGGCAGAGCTCCAGAGTTCCTCTGTGGAGATGGGAGAACCTTCCAGAAGGATAACCATCTCTGCAGCACTCCACCAATCAGGCCTTTGTGGTAGAGTGGACAGACACAAGCTATTCCTCAGTAAAAAGCACATGACAGCCAGCTTGGAGTTTGCGAAAAGGCACCCAAAGGACTCTCAGACCTTGAGAAACAAGATTCTCTGGTCTGGTGAAACCAAGACTGAACTCTTTGGCCTGAATGCCAAGCGTCACGTCTTGAGGAAACCTGGCACAATCCCTACGGTGAAGCATGGCGGTGGCAGCATCATGCTGTAGGGATGTTTTTCAGCAGCAGGGACTGGGAGACTAGTAAGGATCGAGGGAAAGATGAACGGAGCAAAGCACAGATAGATCCTTGATGAAAACCTGCTCCAGAGCACGCAGGACCTCAGACTATGCAAAGGTTCACCATCTAACAGGTCAACGACCATAAATACACAGCAAAGACACTACAGGACTGGCTTCGAGACAAGTGTCCTTGAGTGGCCCAGCCAGAGCCCGGACTTGAACCTGATCTAACATCTCTGGAGTGACCTGGAAATAGCTGTGCAGCAACGCTCCCCATCCAACCTGCCAGAGCTTTAGAGGATCTACAGAGAAGATTAGGAGAAACTCCCAAATTCTGGTGTGCCAAGCTTGCAACATCATTCCCAAGAAGACTCAAGGCTGTAATCGCTGCCAAAGATGCTTCAACAAAGTATTGAGTAAAGTGTCTGAATATTTCTGTAAATGTGATATATATATATTTTTGAATACATTTTCAAAAAGTTTCTAAAGCCCTGTTTTTGCTTTGTCATGGGGCATTGTGTATAGATTTATGAGGGGAAAAAACGTTTTCATCCATTTTAGAATAAGATAACAATAACTAATAAGATAACTTTCCCTCTGAAGGACTAGGTGGAATTTATAACATTGTATTGCTTGCACAAATCCCCTCCTTTTGTTTCTGGATAGTGCTCTATAGTGCTTAATGGGTAGGTGTTAGTGATGTTTCTGGATAGCGCCCTATGGACTAGTGGTTAGTTGTTTCTGTACAGAGCCCTAGTGTTTAGAGACTAGGGCTTGTTTCTGGGCAGGGCCCTAATGTTTAGAGACTAGGGGTTATTTCTGGACAGGGTCCTAGTGTTTAGAGACAACTATTTAATTCTGGACAGGGCCATAATGTTTAAGGACTAGGATTTGTTTCTGGACAGGTCCCTAGTGTTTAGAGACTAGGGGTTGTTTCTGGACAGGGCCCTATTTTTTATGGACTAAAATTTGTTTCTGGACAGGGCCCTAGTGTTTAGAGACTAGGGGTTATTTCTGGACAGGGCCCTAATGCCCTAGTCTCCAGTGTCCCTGCTAGGTGAAGCCATGGGCCAAACATAAGCAGTGTGCCACAGAGAATTTATGTTAATCCCTGGGTTTTTACCCTACTGGTACCCAGTGTTAATGACTCACAGGATATTAAAGAGGAAGGGAGGGAGGGATTGTTGCTCGGAGAGCTCAGGGGAAATCAAATGAGTCATTATCATTTTAATGCAGGCTTACTGTTGGAGCTGTGAAATTCAGAAGACATGCACCTTTTATATCCATTTCTCCCCACTATCAGTCTCCACCACCCGCCTCTCATATTCCCAACACTCATTGCCCCTCATTTAGTAGAAATGTATACAACTTTTAGTAACCTAATAGGCTACAGAGAGCTGACAGTGTGCAATTGCGTCTGAGTGTTTACCCTTATTGCACCTTATTAAGTACATCTGATGATTATGCAGCCCTTACCAAAGCATATTTAAGTCAAGTGTGGACCAATGCTTCCGATCAGCACACTAACACATTAGTTTTTACATCGTATTCAAATGTTTAAGTAAATATAAAAAAAGAACTTGAGAAAATTAAACACAGCTTGATCTCTAGAGGGATGGTCCCAGAGCCAGAACCAACCGTTCATAAATCCCGTCTTTATTTACTACACGTTATCTCATTGGGTTGCCATCCTGTCAGGATTTGGCCAGGGTTGTTCCGGTTTTTGGTCACTAGATGCCCCCATTGTGCCTTTTGACCTTTTGTTTTCCCTTGATCCCCATTATTATTTGCACCTGTGCCTCGTTTCCCCTGATTGTATTTAAACCCTTTGTTTTCCTCTGTTCTTTGCTCTGTGTTTGTATGTTAGCACCCAGCCCTCGTACTCTGAGAACTCTTGTTGATCCCGGTGGACTCTCTTGTGGAGTTCTTGTTTGTTTGTTTTTTGAGTATCTTTTGAGGCTTTTTGTGCTTTACCTTCTACCTTGTGGATTTACCTTTTTTGTCTTGGAGGATTATACCTTTGTTCTTGTAGGATTCCTTTTGAGGTTGTGGAGTTACATGTTTTCCTGAAGAACTTCACTTTTTACTTCATTAAATACACCGTCTCAAGTAATAATATAATATAATAATATATGCCATTTAGCTGACGCTTTTATCCAAAGCGACTTACAGTCATGTGTGCATACATTCTACGTATGGGTGGTCCCGGGAATCGAACCCACTACCCTGGCGTTACAAGTGCCATGCTCTACCAACTGAGCCACAGAAGTACTGCTGTGTCTGCCTCATCTTCTGGGTTCTGCCGACTATTTGTGGCTCAGTTGGTTAAGTGACTGTTTCTCACTCCGGAGACCCGGGTTCGTAATCGGGTCCTGACAGAAACACAGAGCCAAAAAATGAACCCAGAGGCAGCCAGTTCCCAGGACCTTGTTGCCATGCTGTCCCACCACCAGGAGACTGTCCAACGCCACGAAGCCGCCCTGGTTCAGCAAGAGGCCTTAATGGCTAGACATTCTCATCTTCTGTCGGAGATGCTGACTTCCATAAAGCAGATATCTGATCGACTTACCCCGGCAACAGTTCCTGTCCCAGTACCTCAGATTCACGTACCCATGGCAGTTAACCCTCTGGCTGAACCTCGTCTTCCACCTCCCCAACGGTTCTCAGGTGATCCAAGTGCTTGTAAAGGGTTTCTCACCCAATGTTCTCTCTCCTTCGAGCTGCAACCCTCGTCGTTCCCCACCGACCGGTCTAAGATCGCATATATCATCACCCTGCTGTCGGAAAAAGCCCTGGCCTGGGCTACTGCTGTGTGGGATGCCCATAGTTCCTGCTGTGCCAGCTACTCTGCCTTTGCTGAGGAATTCAAACGAGTGTTTCAAGGCCCAAGCAGTGGTCCTGACTCAGCCAAACAGCTCCTGACTCTCCACCAAGGTCGGCGCAGCGTGACGGACTATGCCATCCAGTTCCGCACAGTGGCAGCAGCGAGTGGCTGGAACAACGAGGCGCTCACGGTGTGCTTTCTGAAAGGCCTTTCCGACACTATCCAAGATGAACTGGCCACTGGGGAATCACCGGACAATCTCGAGTCCCTGATCAAGTTGGCCTCACGCATTGACCAGCGTCTGAGAGAGAGAGAACTCAACCGTAGACCTCTAGCCCCTATCAGTCCCAGCTCCGAGTCCCCACCTTTATCCTCGCTGGCTCCACCGAAACCCATGCAGATTGGACGCATCTCCCAGGCTGAGAGAGACCGCCGGATGAGGGAGCGACGCTGTCTATATTGCGGCAAACCGGGCCATTTCCGTTCCACGTGTCCCGGGCTCCAGGGAAACGCTCTGTCCCGTACAGACCGGGGGGAACTGTGACGGGAAACATAACCTCCTCCCATCCGTCCAACTCCCGTCTGCTCATTCCAGTCACCCTTTCCTGGGACAACCACAAGCTTCACCTTCACCAAGCCTTGGTAGACTCTGGAGCCGCAGGTAACTTCATGGATGGTGTCTCGGCGAAGGAGAATGGCGTTCCCTCTGAACCTCTAAGTGACCCCATGAGGGTTACTACATTGGATGGAAGCCCTTTGGGATCTGGACTTCTCACTCATGTCACTACCTCCTTGCGACTTTCAGTTTCACAACACCAGGAATTGATGAACTTTAATTTGATCTCCTGTTCCGAGTTCCCTCTCGTCCTTGGATACCCCTGGCTTCACAGCCATAACCCTCACATCGACTGGTCTGTGGGCACTATCAAGCAGTGGGGTCCTACGTGCCAAGCTACTTGTATTTTCCCGAATTCCCCAAGTTCTACTCCCGAGTCTTTAGAATCCATCGACCTGACCCGAGTTCCCGAGTGTTACCATGACCTCAAACTGCTATTTAGCAAACAGAGGGCCACCATGCTACCACCCCATAGACCTTATGATTGCCCCATCGAACTGTTTCCGGGCACTTGCCCTCCCAGGGGTCGGATCTTTTCCCTATCTCCACCCGAACGAGCTGCTATGGATACATACATCAAGGACACTCTGGAAGCAGACCTCATGCGTCCATCCACCTCCCCGGCAGGAGCAGGGTTTTTCTTTGTGGCCAAGAAAGACTGTGGATTACGTCCTTGCATCGACTACCGGGGACTCAATGCCATAACCGTCCGTAACCGTTACCCGCTACCCCTTATGGCCACAGCCTTCGAGCTGCTCCAGGAAGCAGTTGTTTTCACTAAGCTTGACCTGCGGAACGCATACCATCTTGTGCGGATCAGACCTGGTGACGAGTGGAAGACCGCTTTCAACACGCCTACTGGTCACTATGAATACTTGGTGATGCCCTTCGGCCTGACCAACGCCCCAGCGGTGTTCCAAGCGCTCATAAACTATGTGCTTAGGGATATGCTTAACATATTTGTGTTTGTTTACTTGGATGACATCCTCATCTTTTCGAGCTCTCTTCAAGAACACACTAAGCATGTCAGACAAGTACTCAAACGCCTCCTAGACAGCCATCTGTACGTTAAGCCGGAAAAATGTGAATTCCATTCATCCCGAGTACAATTCCTGGGATTTGTAGTGGAACCCGGTCGAGTCCAAATGGACCCCAGGAAGGTAGGGGCGGTAGCGGATTGGCCCACCCCCAAATCCGTTAAGGAAGTTCAGCGTTTCCTGGGCTTCACTAACTTTTACCGCAAGTTCA
Organism: Oncorhynchus keta; assembly: GCF_023373465.1. Taxonomy (NCBI): domain Eukaryota; kingdom Metazoa; phylum Chordata; class Actinopteri; order Salmoniformes; family Salmonidae; genus Oncorhynchus; species Oncorhynchus keta. The sequence continues at coordinate 21,919,660 of NC_068455.1, read as the reverse complement.
TCAAGAACTTCAGCTTGGTGGCAGCCCCTCTCAGCTTTAACCAAGGGTGGCAATGCAAGGTTTTTGTGGGGAAGAGAAGCTGAGACGGCCTTCCAAGGACTCAAGCAGCGCGTCCTCTCTGCTCCCATCCTGATACTACAGACTACGGATGAACCGTTTGTGGTGGAGGTAGACGCCTCAGAGGTTGGTGTTGGAGCTGTCCTGTCTCAGAGGGGTGAAGACAGGAAGCTTCATCCGTGCGCTTTCTTCTCACACCGGCTTACCCCGGCTGAGAGGAACTACGATGTGGGGATTGTGAACTCCTAGCGGTTAAGATGGCATTGAAGGAATGGAGACACTGGCTCGAGGGGGCTTCTCACCCGTTTCAAGTGCTTACGGACCACAAAAATCTGGAGTATATCCAGCAGGCGAAGCGGTTGAACTCTAGACAAGCTAGATGGTCTCTTTTCTTCAATCGATTCCAGTTTATCCTCACCTATCGGCCCGGGTCAAAGAATCTCAAACCGGATGCCCTGTCCCGAGTCTACGCTCCTGCCATTCGAGATGACACGGACATGCCTGTCCTTCCTGCTGCTAAGATCGTGGCTCCGATCTCGTGGCAAGTTGAGGATACCGTGAGACGAGCTCAAGCTATTGAACCGGACCCGAAAGGAGGTCCTGCCAATCGGTTGTTTGTCCCCAAGGCAGTGAGGACTCAGGTCCTTCTGTGGGGGCACTCCTCTCGCCTCACCTGTCACCCGGGTGTAGGTCGCACCTTGGAGTTCATCCAGCGTAAGTTCTGGTGGCCTACCATAAGAGAAGACGTTGCCACTTTCGTCAATGCCTGCCCCGTGTGCTGCCAGGGCAAATCTTCTCACCTCCGCCCGCAAGGACTCCTTCACCCTTTACCTGTTCCCCACAGACCCTGGTCCCATATCTCGTTGGACTTCATTACTGGCCTTCCTCCATCCCATGGCAATACTACTATCCTAGTCATAATCGACAGGTTTTCAAAGGCGGCCAGGTTCGTCCCTCTGACTAAGTTACCTCCTGCCAAGGAAACGGCTGAGTTGGTAATTAATCATGTGTTCCGAGTCTTCGGCATTCCTCAAGATATGGTTTCTGACAGAGGTCCCCAGTTCGCCTCTAGGTTTTGGAAGGCCTTCTGCCAACTCATGGGGGCTTCTGCCAGTCTATCTTCAGGGTACCATCCGGAGTCCAACGGCCAAACTGAGAGGATGAATCAAGAGCTGGAAACCACCCTCCGATGTATGACTCGTAACAACCCGTCCACAAGGTCGTCCTTCATTGTTTGGGCCGAATACGCGCACAACACCTTGCGCTCCTCCTCCACTGGTATGTCCCCGCACGAGTGTCAGTTTGGCTATGCCCCTCCATTGTTCCCGGACCAGGAGGCAGAAGTCAGAGTGCCTTCAGCCTTGAAGTTCGTCAGATGCTGTCGGCTTATGTGGAGGAAGACCCGTCTTAATCTTATGCGTTCCTCACAGAGGTACCAACAACAAGCCAACAGACGTCGCCGTCCCGGGCCTACCCTGCGCCCGGCCAGAGAGTCTGGCTCTCCACAAGAGACTTACCACTACGGGTGGAGTCTCGCAAGCTGTCCCAAAATACATCGGTCCCTTTAAGGTTGCCAGGAGAGTTAACCCAGTTTCTTATCGCCTACACTTACCCAGATCCCTTAAGATTAATCCCACGTTTCACATTTCCTTATTAAAACCTGTTTTTTTTTCTCCCCTTGTCCCGGCAGACAGACCTCCCCCTCCGCCTCGTGTTATTGGAGGCCAGCCGGCTTATACCGTCCATCGGATACTGGATTCCCGCCGGGTGCAGCGGTCCTGGCAGTATCTGGTGGACTGGGAAGGCTACGGTCCCGAGGAGCGCTCCTGGGTTCCTGCTAAAGACATACTGGACCCTGACCTCATTCGTCAGTTCAGGGCCCTCCACCCTGAGAGAGCTGGTAGGAACGTCAGGAGCCGTTCCTAGGGGGGGGGGGATTCTGTCAGGATTTGGCCAGGGTTGTTCCGGTTTTTGGTCACTAGATGCTCCCATTGTGCCTTTTGACCTTTTGTTTTCCCTTGATCCCCATTATTATTTGCACCTGTGCCTCGTTTCCCCTGATTGTATTTAAACCCTTTGTTTTCCTCTGTTTTTTGCTCTGTGTTTGTATGTCTTGGAGGATTATACCTTTGTTCTTGTAGGATTCCTTTTGAGGTTGTGGAGTTACATGTTTTCCTGAAGAACTTCACTTTTTACTTCATTAAATACACCGTCTCAAGTACTGCTGTGTCTGCCTCATCTTCTGGGTTCTGCCGACTATTCGTGGCTCAGTTGGTTAAGTGACTGTTTCTCACTCCGGAGACCTGGGTTCGTAACGGGGTCCTGACACATCCACTCTGCCTTTGCACTGCACCAGCTGAGTGATTGCATTATTTCATAATTTTTCCACATCATTATTTTCCTGCAAGTTTAATTATGCCTTCCTAGATGAGTTTAGCATGAAAACTATCCACAATTACTCTCACATAAATTAAAATATACTTTCTTGATGCAAACTAGCTTTATTTTAGCTTATTTTATGGGTATTACCTGGCGTATTTCATTGTTCAGGGTGAGAGTGGAGGGGCGATGTGGTGTAACGTGTCAAACTCAAGACAACATATAGAAGCCATCCAATGACCCACCCACCCCACTAAATGTCTTTATAGCCATCTGTCGGAACTAGAAGCACAAGCATTTCGCTACACTCGCATTTAACATCTGCTAACCATGTGTATGTGACAAATAAAATTTGATTTGATTTGATTTGATTTTATTTTATTTATTTTATTTTAGCTGAGAGAGGGACCGGCCCTATAGCCAAATCTAGGCCTACTAACGTGTTAGCTGAGCGAGGGATAGGCCCTATTGCCTAATCCTATAGCCTAGCCTACTAACTGTCACTCCCTGATCTGTTTCACCCGTCTTTGTGATTGTTCCCCCTACCTCCAGGTGTCACCCGTTTTCTCCATTAGTCCCTGGATATTTATTCCAGTGTTTCCTGTTTATCTATTGCCAGTTCTTCTTGTCCTGTTAAGTCAAACAGCTTGTTTTTAATGTGCTCCTGCTTTTTCATATCTCTTTTGCCAGTCCTCACAGTTTTGACCCTTGCCTGCCTTGAGTCTGAACCCGCCTGCCTGACCATATTGCCTGCCCTGACCTCGAGCCTGGCTGCCAGTCTGTACCTCCTGGACTCTGACCTTGTTTATGATCTTTTTGCCTGCCCTTTGGATTATAATAAATATCAGAGAGACTCTGCCTCCCGTGTCTGCATCTATGCCCTTATACTAATGTTTTAGCTTACTTTTATTTCCCCTTTCATGTCAATTGAGAAAATTAACCATTTTACAGCCTGTTTTCTCTGTAGAACATATAGGCTAATTGACAGACAAAGTGATCAGATACTGTAATTTTATATTAGGCCTAGACTACTTTTTATTTGTATTTATCATTTTCACATAGGCCTTCATACGACACACCTACAGACCTAACGAGAGGCTCAGTGTGTCAATTTTATGCCTTTGGTTTTGACCGCCTTATCATGTTGATATTACATTGTAATAATAACAAACAACTTATCCTACAGATCTGTCTCAGGGATTTGCTCCCTTATTTCTGTTTTATTTAGTCATAACAATTAGGCCTATGTCCTTTGGGGGACGTATTTGTCGGCTACACTATTGATTTTATTTACTTAATTTCTCCCTCTTTTTATACTGTGGTCTGGATGGAGGCTTTGTTGTCACTTACCGCGGGGCGGAGAGGAAAGACGATGTGCGCTGCGAACTGATCCTGTTTTTTGGAATAGAATTGTGACTGAACGTGGGGTTAGCAGATCTGAAAGAATATGTCGAGTTTTTTGGGAACTCGGCTGGGGTGTTCGGAGATTGCTATTTTATATACACTGTTTATTTTTATTTTTATGTGATTGCAGCTGTAACTTTTATCCAGAGATGACTTGCACTAGAGTTTGATTATGTAACGGCGTTCTTCGTTTGTCGAAAGAGAGTCGGACCGAAATGCAGCGTGGTGGTTACTCATGTCTTTAATGAAGAGATCGCGATACATGAAATCACTTATACAAATACAAAACAACAAATGGAACGTGAAACCTAATTACAGCCTATCTGGTGAACACTACACAGAGACAGGAACAATCACCCACGAAATACAAAGTGAAACCCAGGCTACCTAATTACGGTTCCCAATCAGAGACAACGAGAATCACCTGACTCTGATTGAGAACCGCCTCAGGCAGCCAAGCCTATGCAACACCCCTACTCAGCCGCAATCCCAATAACTACAAAAACCCAATACGAAATACAACAACATAAACCCATGTCACACCCTGGCCTGACCAAATAATTAACGAAAACACAAAATACTAAGACCAAGGCGTGACAGATTATTGTTCGATGGCTTTGTTTTTTACGTATTGCTTGCCTTAAACTTACCTCAGTTTGTTCTGTCTTCAGTTACTCACCCGGATCATTTACCCCATTCCCGCCTGGTCGTCGGAGGATTCCGCTACCCCATTGGATCCACCTATTTACTCCCATCAACTCACCACTGCTGCCCGCTATGCCACCTGGATATATCTACCCATTCACATTCACTTGTAAATAAATACTCCCCTTCTTCCTACTCTCCTTGTCTGCTTCTGGGTTCGATTTTGAAAGAACGTGACACATATCTGATCTGGAGGGGAGATGTATTCTGATTACTGTGTCACTGTATGGGCAACCAATTACTATCTTAAATATATGTGCCCCTAACACAGACACTCCTGCTTTCATGTCGAAAATTATGAGCATTGTGTTTTCATTCAAGTGCTGCCTGGAGATTTTAATTGTATCCGAGGACAAGACGCTGGAGATTCAACACCTCCATGCTCCGTATTGTCTTACAGCCAGCCAACCAATACGATAAACAGCTGTTGCATTTTAACCGGAATTGGAATGATTTTAGTATTTTTTTGTGGCCTACTTTAAAAATGTTGGTCTTGACCCTGGGCAAGTCATTGCCACATTTTCATTTTTGCCTAAATCAGCATAGAAGAAAAGTACTTGCAAATTCAGCAGGCTATGCTGTGAAATAGGCTATTTGAAGTGCTGTTTTTCTTGTATTACTTATCGTTAATGCCGTTAAGGCACTTCTTTCCCAACCTATCACTAAAACGATTATTATGAAGTCTTACTAAAGGTTTTACTGTGCGTGAACTTTCAAATGCATCCTGTCTTTATCAGTCGTCTTCCTCAAATTAAGGGGATGAGGATGTAACTTTTGCTAGAGGATATGATTTCATTGGTCCTCCACTCGCAGCTCAGTCATTTCATTCAGGGTGAGTGGAGTTAGCTGTGAGTTAGTCTGCCCCGGAACAGGTGAGTTCTGCCATAGAAATTTGCCGTGCTAAATGGTGAGCCACTTTCATATGACCAGTTATCCCGAGTCGAACTCAGAGTAGACCAAAGTTACCTCGCTAACTCCTCAAACCTGCTTTGTAGAATAGGGCGCTGCATTAGCCTACATGTACATTGCAGTTTCTGTCTATACAAACCTAAACATCCATGATATTAAGAAGGCTATCTCTGCTTGAGTTCTCCAGTGTTTTTCAGTGTAAACGTCCAGTGTTGCAGACAGAGATGAAAAGCCCTGTGCTTTCCTGTGTGTGTACCTGCCTCTAGGCCTCTTCCCAGCCCACTCTAGAAAGGCCCAAGGGTATTCATTAAAATATGACAGGCCCGTTGTGTTGTTGGGAAAGGTCAGCATGTGATTTTACTCAGAATCTAAATGAGCCTAGCTATCTTTAACTCATTTATTCCCATAAAAACAAAATGAGAGAGAGGATCTGAACTTGCTGTTTAAAGGAGACTTGTTTGAGAGTCTCTCTTTGTTTGAGAGTCTCTCTGTCTGCCCATCTGTCTCTCTCACTCCCTGTCTGTGTCTGCCCATGTGCCTCTCTCTCCCTCTGCTGAAAGTGTTTGCTCTGTCTGGCCTAGTTGTCACATTGCGTTAATGCTGCTGAAAGACAGAAGCACTCGTCTCTGCTGACAGAGACCTGGACAGGGAGAAGTGCTGTGTGACTGACTGTTGGACCCCAGTGGATAGGCATCAAGCCTCCCTGGGATGGAATGGATGGTATTCCTTCTATTTCGCCACATTGCAGATGCCACATTCTTACCAATTGAAACACTGCAGTACAGTACACACTTCTGGGAAAGCCATACAGACTTGGGATTTGATGAGTAAAATTAGTATGGAAACACTTGCATGCATGCTTGCAAAAAGCTTTGGAGAAAATGGAGGGCAAAATAAAAAAAATATGCAGCCAGAATACACAATCAGAAAGAAAAGTTTCACCCCTCAGTTCACTCCCATGGCATCTGAAGATGCTGACTTCAGCAGCGATAAGTGGAGAGGAGGCCGAGAAAAGGCCGAGCTGGTAATTAGACTGCTAGTGGAGCTAGTGTTTTATTGGATTTGTCATTCTTTCTGACATTTGCAGTCTGTGCCTTTGGTTACAACTTGTTGACAACTGTTACAGGAGGCTTCAGGAGGTGCGTAGCTTCAGGTGATGCGCGTTAGGCGTGGACTAACAAACACAGTTCATTCCTACAATGCGGCAAGCAGGCATCTATACGTACGTATAATATTATTCCATATATTTTTGAGGCATCACAGTTGGCACTATGCATTGGGACAAGTAGCATTCTCCTGGCATCCGCCAAACCCAGATTCATCAATTGGACTGCCAGATGCTGACGCGTGATTCATCTCTCCAGAAAACACGTTCCCACTGATCCACAGTCCAAAGGTGGTGAGCTTTACACCACTCCAGCCGACGCTTGGCATTGGGCATGATGATCTTAGGCTTGTATGTGGCTGCTCAGTCATGGAAACCCATTTCATGAAGATCCTGACGAACAGTTCTTGTGCTGACGTTGATCCCAGAGGCAGTTTGGAACTCAGTAGGGAGTCTTGCGTCCGAGGACAGACAATCAGTCCCGTTCTGATTTACAGTAATCCGTGTTTCCATTGGACGAGGAAGATGTTCAAAAGGCAGCATTTTAGCCTGACAATGGCTCTTAATTCCCCTCTACTCTCACATCAAAACTACAAAATAACACATGGAATCATGTTGCAACCAAAAAAGTGTTAAACAAATTACATCTTTGCACACTCTTGGCATTCTCTCAACCAGCTTCATGAGGTAGTCACCTGGAGTGCATTTCAATTAATAGGTGTGCCTTGTTAAAAGTTTGGCTCAAACTTTGTGTTTGAGCCAATCAGTTGTGTTGTGACATGGTAGGGATGGTATACAGAAAGTAGCCCTATTTGGTAATAGCTCAAATCCTTATTATGGGAAGAACAGCTCAAATAAGCAAACAGAAACGACAGTCCATTACTTTAAGACATGAATGTCAGTCAATATGGAATATGTCAAGAACTTTGAAAGTTTATTAAAGTGAAGTCGCAAAAAACTATCATGAAACTGGCTCTCATGATGAGGACAGCCACAGGAAAGGAAGACCCAGAGTTACCTCTGCTGCAGAGGATACATTCTTTAGAGTTTTCAGCCTCAGAAAGTGCAGCCCAAATAAATGCTTCAGAGTTCAAGTAACAGACACATCTCAACATGAACTGTTCAGAGGAGACTCTGTGAATCAGGCCTTCATGGCCGAGTTGCTGCAAAGAAACCACTACTGAAGGACACCAATAAGAAGAAGAGACTTGCTTGGGCCAAGAAATACAAGCAATGGAAATTAGACTGGTGAAAATATGTTCTTTGGTCTGATGAGTCCAAATTTAAGATATTTGGTTCCAACCACTGTGTCTTTGAGAGACGCAGAGTAGGTGAACGGATGATCTCCACATGTGTGGTTTCCACTGTAAAGCATGGAGGAGGAAGTGTGATGGTGTGGGGATGCTTTGCTGGTGACGCTGCCAGTGTTTTATTTAGAATTCAAGGCACACTTAACCAGCATGGCTGCTACAGCATTCTGCAGCAATACACCATCCTATCTGGTTTGCGCTTAGTGGGACTATCAATTGTTTTTCAACAGGATAATGACCCAATGCACCTGCGGGCTGTGTAAGGGCTATTTGACCAAGAAGGAGTGCGATGGAGTACTGCATCAGATGACCTAGCCTCCACAATCACCCAACATCAACCCAATTGAGATGGTTTGGGTTGAGTTGGACCTTAGAGTGGAGGAAAAGTAACTAACAAGTGCTCAGCATGTGGGAACTGTTGGGAAAGCATTCCAGGTGAAGCTGGTTGAGAGAATGCCAAGAGGGTGCAATGCTGTCATCAAGGCAAAGGGTGGCTACTTTGAAGAATCTCAAAAATATAATATATATTTTGATTTAACAGTTATTTGGGTACAACCTGATTCCATAGTTGTGATGTCCTCACTATTATTCTACAATGTAGAAAATAGCGAAAATAAAGAAACAATGGAAAGAGTGTGTCCAAACTATCGGTAGTATCGGTACATCCGAACATCACACCTGCGGGACAGGTACAGGATGGCAACAACAACTGCACAAGTTAAACCAGGAATGCACAATCACTCCATCAGTGCTCAGTCTGTCAGTAATAGGCTGAGAGAGGCTGTGAGCTTGGACTGAGGGCTTGTAGGCCTGTTGTAAGGCAGGTCCTCACCCAACATCACTGGCAACAACGTCTCCTATGGGCACAAACCCACTGTCGCTGGACCAGACAGGACTGGCAAAAAGTGCTCTTCACTGTCGAGTCACGGTTTTGTCTTACCAGGGGTGATGGTCTGATTCGCGTTAATCGTCAAAGGAATGAGAGTTACACAGAGGCTGGTACTCTGGAGCGGCATCGATGTGGAGGGTCCGTCATGGTCTGGGGAGGTGTGTCACAGCATTATTGGACTGAGCTTGTTGACTTTGCAGGCAATCTCAACTTTGTGCGTTACAGGGAGGACATCCTCCTCCCTCATGTGGCACCCTTCCTGCTGGCTCATCCTGGCATGACCCTCCAGCATGACAATGCCACCAGCCATACTGCTCATTCTGTGCATGATTACCTGCAAGACAGGAATGTCATGGCCAGCGAAGCCCGAATCTCAATCCCATTGAGCACGTCTGGGACCTGTTGGATCGGATGGTAAGGGATAGGGCCATTCCCCCCAGAAATGTCCGTCAACTTGCAGGTGCCTTGGTGGATGATTGGGGTAACATCTCACAGCAAGAACTGGCAAATCTGGTGCAGTCCATGAGGAGGAGATACACTGCAGTACTTAACGCAGCTGTTGGACACACCAGAAACTGACTGTTACTTTTGATCCCACCCCTTGTTCAGGGACACATTATTCAATTTACTTTAGTCACATATCGATGGAACTTGTTCAGTTCATATCTCAATTGTTGAATCATGTTATGTTCATTCAAATATTTACACATAAGATTGCTGAAAATAAAAGCAGTGGACGGTGAGATAACGTTTTTCTGAATCTACATACATTTGAAGTCGGAAGTTTACATACACTTATGTTGACGTCATTAAAATTAGTCTTTCAACCACTCCACACATTTCTTGTTAAACTATACTTTTGGCAAGTTGGTTTGAACATCTACTTTGTGCATGACACAGGTAAAGATTTCCAACAATTGTTTACAGACAGATTATTCCACAATTCACTGTATCACAATTCCAGTGGGTCAGAAGTTTACATACACTAAGTTCAAAATCAAATCAAATTCAATTTTATTTGTCACATACACATGGTTAGCAGATGTTAATGCGAGTGTAGCGAAATGCTTGTGCTTCTAGTTCCGACAATGCAGTGATAACCAACAAGTATTCTAACTAACAATTCCAAAACTACTGTCTTATACACAGTGTAAGGGGATAAGGAATATGTACATAAGGATATATGAATGAGTGATGGTACAGAGCAGCATACAGTAGATGGTATCGAGTACAGTATATACATATTAGATGAGTGGTCCTTCTGGAGCTCAGTTGGTAGAGCATGGAGCTTGTTACGCCAGGGTAGTGGGTTCGATTCCCGGGACCACCCATACGTAGAATGTATGCACACATGACTGTAAGTCGCTTTGGATAAAAGCGTCTGCTAAATGGCATATATATATATATGAGTATGTAAACAAAGTGGCATAGTTAAAGTGGCTAGTGATACATGTATTGCAGTTGATGATGTAGAGTACAGTATATACATATGCATATGAGATGAATAATGTAGGGTAAGTAACATTATATAAGGTAGCATTGTTTAAAGTGGCTAGTGATATATTTACATAATTTCCCATCAATTCCCATTATGAAAGTGGCTGGAGTTGGGTCAGTGTCAATGACAGTGTGTTGGCAGCAGCCACTCAATGTTAGTGGCTGTTTAACAGTCTGATGGCCTTGAGATAGAAGCTGTTTTTCAGTCTCTCGGTCCCAGCTTTGATGCACCTGTACTGACCTCGCCTTCTGGATGATAGCGGGGTGAATAGGCAGTGGTTCGGGTGGTTGATGTCCTTGATGATCTTTATGGCCTTCCTGTAACATCGGGTGGTGTAGGTGTCCTGGAGGGCAGGTAGTTTGCCCCCGGTGATGCATTGTGCAGACCTCACTACCCTCTGGAAAGCCTTACGGTTGAGGGCGGAGCAGTTGCCGTACCAGGCGGTGATACAGCCCGCCAGGATGCTCTCGATTGTGCATCTGTAGAAGTTTGTGAGTGCTTTTGGTGACAAGCCAAATTTCTTCAGCCTCCTGAGGTTGAAGAGGCGCTGCTGCGCCTTCTTCACGACGCTGTCAGTGTGAGTGGACCAATTCAGTTTGTCTGTGATGTGTATGCCGAGGAACTTAAAACTTGCTACCCTCTCCACTACTGTTCCATCGATGTGGATAGGGGGGTGTTCCTTCTGCTGTTTCCTGAAGTCCACAATTATCTCCTTAGTTTTGTTGACGTTGAGTGTGAGGTTATTTTCCTGACACCACACTCCGAGGGCCCTCACCTCCTCCCTGTAGGCAGTCTCGTCGTTGTTGGTAATCAAGCCTACCACTGTTGTGTCGTCCGCAAACTTGATGATTGAGTTGGAGGCGTGCGTGGCCACGCAGTCGTGGGTGAACAGGGAGTACAGGAGAGGGCTCAGAACGCACCCTTGTGGGGCCCCCGTGTTGAGGATCAGCGGGGAGGAGATGTTGTTGCCTACCCTCACCACCTGGGGGCGGCCCGTCAGGAAGTCCAGTACCCAGTTGCACAGGGCGGGGTCGAGACCCAGGGTCTCGAGCTTGATGACGAGCTTGGAGGGTACTATGGTGTTGAATGCCGAGCTGTAGTCGATGAACAGCATTCTCGCATAGGTATTCCTCTTGTCCAGGTGGGTTAGGGCAGTGTGCAGTGTGGTTGAGATTGCATCGTCTGTGGACCTATTTGGGCGGTAAGCAAATTGGAGTGGGTCTAGGGTGTCAGGTAGGGTGGAGGTGATATGGTCCTTGACTAGTCTCTCAAAGCACTTCATGATGACGGAAGTGAGTGCTACGGGGCGGTAGTCGTTTAGCTCAGTTACCTTAGCTTTCTTGGGAACAGGAACAATGGTGGCCCTCTTGAAGCATGTTGGAACAGCAGACTGGTATAGGGATTGATTGAATATGTCCGTAAACACACCGGCCAGCTGGTCTGCGCATGCTCTGAGGGCGCGGCCGGGGATGCCGTCTGGGCCTGCAGCCTTGCGAGGGTTAACACGTTTAAATGTCTTACTCACCTCGGCTGCAGTGAAGGAGAGACCGCATGTTTTCGTTGCAGGCCGTGTCAGTGGCACTGTATTGTCCTCAAAGCGGGCAAAAAAGTTATTTAGTCTGCCTGGGAGCAAGACATCCTGGTCCGTGACTGGGCTGGGTTTCTTCTTGTAGTCCGTGATTGACTGTAGACCCTGCCACATGCCTCTTGTGTCTGAGCCATTGAATTGAGATTCTACTTTGTCTCTGTACTGACGCTTAGCTTGTTTAATAGCCTTGCGGAGGGAATAGCTGCATTGTTTATATTCGGACATGTTACCAGTCACCTTGCCCTGATTAAAAGCAGTGGTTCGCGCTTTCAGTTTCACGCGAATGCTGCCATCAATCCACGGTTTCTGGTTTGGGAATGTTTTTATCGTTGCTATGGGAACGACATCTTCGACGCACGTTCTAATGAACTCGCACACCGAATCAGCGTATTCGTCAATATTTCCATCTGACGCAATACGAAATATGTCCCAGTCCACGTGATGGAAGCAGTCTTGGAGTGTGGAGTCAGCTTGGTCTGACCAGCGTTGGACAGACCTCAGCGTGGGAGCCTCTTGTTTGAGTTTCTGCCTGTAGGCAGGGATCAACAAAATGGAGTCGTGGTCAGCTTTTCCGAAAGGGGGGCGGGGCAGGGCCTTATATGCATCGCGGAAGTTAGAGTAACAATGATCCAAGGTTTTACCACCCCTGGTTGCGCAATCGGTATGCTGATAAAATTTAGGGAGTCTTGTTTTCAGATTAGCTTTGTTAAAATCCCCAGCTACAATGAATGCAGCCTCCGGATAAATGGTTTCCAGTTTGCAAAGAGTTAAAAAGTTCGTTCAGAGCCATCGATGTGTCTGCTTGGGGGGGGGGATATATACGGCTGTGATTATAATCGAAGAGAATTCTCTTGGAAGATAATGCGGTCTACATTTGATTGCGAGGAATTCTAAATCAGGTGAACAGAAGGATTTGAGTTCCTGTATGTTTCCTTCATCACACCATGTCTCGTTAGTCATGAGGCATACGCCCCCGCCACTCTTCTTACCAGAAAGATGTTTGTTTCTGTCGGCGCGATGCGTGGAGAAACCCGTTGGCTGCACCGCATCGGATAGCGTCTTCCCAGTAAGCCATGTTTCCATGAAGCAGAGAACGTTGCAGTCTCTGATGTCCCTCTGGAATGCCACCCTTGCTCGGATTTCGTCAACCTTGTTGTCAAGAGACTGGACATTGGCAAGAAGAATGCTGGGGAGTGGTGCGCGATGTGCCCTTTTTCGGAGTCTGACCAGAACACCGCCTCGTTTCCCTCTTTTTCGGAGTCGTTTCCTTGGGTCGCTGCATGCGATCCATTCCATTGTCCTGTTTGTAAGGCAGAACACAGGATCCGCGTCGCGGAAAACATATTCTTGGCCGTACTGATGGTGAGTTGACGCTGATCTTATATTCAGTAGTTCTTCTCGACTGTATGTAATGAAACCTAAGATGACCTGGGGTTCTAATGTAAGAAATAACACGTAAAAAAACAAAAAACTGCATAGTTTCCTAGGAACGCGAAGCGAGGCAGCCATCTCAGTCGGCGCCGGAAGTACTTAAACAGCTTGGAAAATTCCAGAAAATGATTTCATGGTTTTAGATGCTTCTGACAGAACAATTGACATCATTTGAGTCAATTGGAGGTGTACCTGTGGATGTATTTCAGTGCCTCTTTGCTTGACATCATGTGAAATCAAAAGACCTCAGCCAAGACCTCAGAAAACAAATTGTAGACCTCCACAAGTCTGGTTCATCTTTGGGAGCAATTTTCATCCTTGGGAGCAATTTACAAACGCCTGAAGGTTCCACATTCATCTGTACAAACAATAGCACGCAAGTATAAACACCATTGGACCTCGCAGCCGTCATACAGCTCTGGAAGGAGACCCATTCTGTCTCCTAGAAATGAACGTACTTTGGTGCGAAAAGTGCAAATCAATCCCAGAACAACAGCAAAGGACCACGTGAAGATGCTGGAGGAAACAGGAACAAAAGTATCTATATTCACATAACCTGAAAAGCCGCTCAGCAAGGAAGAAGTCAGTGCTCCAAAACCACCATAAAAAAACAGGACTACGGTTTGCAACTGCACATGGGGACGATGATCGTACTTTTTGGAGAAATGTCCTCGGGCCTGATGAAACAAAAATTGAACTGTTTGGCCATAATGACCATCGTTATGTTTGGAGGAAAAAGGGGGAGGTTTGCAATCCAAAGAACCCCATCCCAACCGTGAAGCACGGGGGTGGCAGGATCATGTTGTGGGGGTGCTTTGCTGCAGGAGGGACTGGTGCACTTTACAAAAGAGATGGCTCATGAGGCAGGAAAATTATGTGGACATATTGTGCAACATCTCAAGACACCAGCTTGGTCGCAAATGGGTCTTCCAAATGGACAATGACCCCAAGCATACTTCCAAAGTTGTGGCAAAATGGCTTAAGGACAACAAAGTCAAGGTAATAGGATTGGCCATCACAAAGCCCTGACCTCAGTCCTATAGAAAATGTGTGGGCAGAACTTAAAAAGTGTGTGCGAGCAAGGAGGCCTACAAACCTGACTCAGTTACACCAGCTCTGTCAGGATCAATGGGCCAAAATTCACCAAACGTATTGTGGGAAGCTTGTGGATATCTACGTGAAACGTTTGGCCCAAGTTAAACAATTTAAAGGCAATGCTACCAAATATTTATTGAGTGTATGTAAACTTCTGACCCACTGGGAATGTGATGAAAGAAATAAAAGCTGAAATAAATAATTTCTCTCAACTATTATTCTGACATTTCACGTTCTTAAAATAAAGTGGTGATCCTAACTGACCTTAGACAGGGACATTTTACTAGGATTAAATGTCAGGAATTGTGAAAAATGGAGTTTACATGTATTTAGCTAAGGTGTATGTCAACTTCCAACGTCAACTGTGTATGTAATATATATATATATATATATATATATATATATATATATATATATATATTGTGGGAAAGAAGGGAGTCGAGTGATAAATGGCAGATATGTGAGAGCAGAACTAATAAATGGGCACTGCCCAATCACTAAAATGGCCGCACCGATCAGAACTACAGATCACAAAATGGCCGACTACAATTCCCAGAAGCAAGGGGAACCCTCAGAAGGTGGGACCAACCCACAGATAAAGGGTCAAGACAAACCAGGAAGAGAGAGAGAGGGCTGGAAGGATCTGTGAACCATAGAGAAAGAGACAATATATATTGGCTGGATTTACAGTGTATGAGCAAGACTGTTTTGGACTTACCTGTTGGCGTTTTCACCTGGACCTACCGAGAACCCGATTCGTGTACCGAACCCTGATATCCTTGACCTTGCCTGCAGCCTGGGTGGACCCAGACAGAGAAAAAACACACAGGTACTGTCCTGTTTGAAATAACTCTTTCTGGGGTGGTTTTGGTGACAGTTTCCAACTAATTTGTGACAAACGCTCCTAATCTTTAAGAGGTTAGCCACACGTGGTGGCTTTGTTTGTAAGGTTTTTTTTGTGGCTTTGTTTGGCTAGGACATTTTCTTCAGGAAAATTAGTATGGAGGGAGTCATACAGGCCCTGTTACAAGCTGCGGCCATCCAACAAGAGGCAACTAGAGCTCAACAAATAGCTCATCTGGATGCAATGCGAATGTATCAGGACACTTTACAGGTCTAGCACCGCACCAACCAGCTGCTCAGAGAAGATCAAGAGTACCTCGTTGGCCAGAACGAGGTACTTTCTGCTTACCATCTCATCGGCCTGGTTGAAAGGTATTGTATGGAAGGAACAGCTGAGCAGGCACAGCAGGAAAGATTCCCATTCCCCATGCCTGGGCGAACTAGCGGACAGGGGAAAACTGTCCCAACATGTGAAGGGGGAAGAGAGCAGCGTGGGGCCGTGAAGAAAGCATCAGAATCGGGCCAGACCACTAAGGAAAAAGCCGGAAACCGGGACCGGGGGTCGAGGGGGTCTTCCACCCCCGAAACCCTATTATCTGTTACAATTGTAATCGACCGGGACATATTGCGGCCTACTGCCCTATTAAAGAAGAGCCATTGCAACGTAACCTCAGTGATAAAGATGATATATGGTATGCATGTTCTGTTTTAACCACTGTACTTGAAAGATCAAGAAACAGACATATGTGCAGGGTGAAGGTTGAAGGGAAAGAGGTTGAAGCACGGCTGGATTCTGGCAGTATGCTAACCCTGGTTGTTGCAAACCTAGTGCCGACTCAAACTGGATACAAGTCAGGATATCAGTGTTACATGCAATCATGGAGATACCCATCTGTACCCCGCAGCCTGAGTGAGCATACAAACCGAGGACGGTCTGCTGGATTATGAGGTCTGCTTGGTCCCAAAGATGCCATATGATGTAATATTGGGTAGATACTTTCCTAACTTTGCAAAGTTAGGCCAAAATAATGCATATTTGAGAAGCCAACAACTCTGACCAAGCAGGAAGAAGCATGCCTTAAGGCATGAAAAGAGGTCTCCCTGTGGCCAACCTCACAGGTGCTAGTAGGGGAGGATGAGGATGAGGAGGCAGACCTCGTTGATAACGAACAGCCCGGTACTAGTGGGTCTGGGGTCGATCTGAATCCAGAGGACGACTATCTAGAACCAGCAGACCTGGCAGGGTCCTTGACTAATTTCGGGATGGCCCAAAACCAGGATCCAACCCTGCAGCAAGCCAGAGCAGATGTGCAGGTCGTAGATGGTACTCCCATAAATGATGGGATGATGCCGAATAGTTTTCCCCACATCATCATGAAAAAGGGTTTGGTGTACAGAGTCTGGATATAGCTCATGGGCACATTCTGGGTCGACACCTTGGTATCGATTAAACCCGAGACCGGATTGTAAGGAGGTTTTGCGTGCCAGGAATTCTGGCTGAAGTGGCTCGGCATTGTGGAAAGTGCCCGGAGTGCTAGTTAACAGCTCCTCGACCAGCTGTTAGATCCCCATTAGTGCCACTCTCCATAATTGAAACGCCATTTGAGGAGGATAGCAATGGATATAGTGGGCCCACTACCTACATCCGCCAGAAGGCACCAATACATTCTAGTCATTTTAGATTATGCCACCCGCTACCCAGAAGCCATTCCCCTTTGGACGGTGGCTTCCAAAGATATTGCCAAATAATTAGTGCTCTTGTTCACCCGGGTAGGGGTTCCAAAGGAGTTACTTACTGACCGGGGACCCCCTTTATGTCCCGCCTTATGGCGGACCTTTGTAAATTGTGGCAGGTGAAACAGTTGAGGACATCAGTTTACCATCCTCAGACGGGTGGGCTGGTTGAGAGATTCAACTGTTACCTTGAAGTCAATGCTCAGGAAGGTAATCAATAAGGATGGGAAAAACTGGGATTGCATATTGCTGTATCTGATATTTGCCATTGGAGAGGTTCCTCAAGCCTCGCTGGGGTTTTCCCCCTTTGAGATGGTATATGGAAGATACCCCCGGGGAATCTTAGACATTGCCCGGGAAACCTGGGAGCACCAATCCACCCCGTATACTAGTGTCAGAGTACGTCACGGCAATACAAGACAGGATAGCCACAGTCATGCCCATCGTCAGAGAGCACATGAGACGAGCACCAACGGCAGGCTACCCTGAGGGAATTTCACCCGGGAGATAAGGTGTTAGTGCTGATCCCCACTGTAGAGTGCAAACTACTAGCCACATGAAAAGGACCATATGAAGTACTGGAGAGAATATCGGATCCGACAGCCAGGTCGACGGCCCCAGGAACAGATCGATCAAATAAACCTGATAAAAGCATGGAGAGAGAGAAACACTAATGGTCACGTACCCTACACACACTCAGGAGACAGCCATAGTAAATATTTCACCTACTCTGTCCCCAGCACAAGTACAGGAAGTAAAGACCCAGATCCAGAAAAACGGAGATGTGTTTTCAGAGGTACACGACCGAACTGAGGTTACAGCTCATGATATTGTTTCCCTACCAGGGAGAAAAGTGAGCATGATGCCATATCGGGTACCCAAGGCTCGACAGGCTGCGATTGGAGCAGAGACGGAGAAAAGGTTGACAGCTGGAGCGATCGAAAAGTCACAGAGTGAGTGGTCTAGCCCAATTGTGATGGTCTTCAAGCCCGATGGGTCTATGCGGTTCTGTAACGACTTTCGAAAGGTAAATGAAATCTCCAAGTTTGATACCCCATGCCCAGAGTAGCTGAACTACTGGAGACAATTGGTAAAGCTCGGTCGGTAGATTACAACCCTGGACCTGACCAAAGGGTACTGACAAATTCCTCTGACCCCCAGGGCCAAAGAAAAGACAGCCTTTGCAACCCCTGGACGTTTGTTTCAATACACCGTCATGCCATTCGGCTTACATGAGGCCCCAGCCACCTTTCAACGGCTAATGGACAAGGTCATAAAGCCGCACCAAGCGTACCCCGCAGCTTATTTAGATGACGTGGGGAACTACAGCCCAGATTGGGAATCCCACTTACCCCGGGAACAGGCAGTGTTAGACGCATTTAGAAAGGCAGGGCTCACGGCGAACCCTGCCAAGTGTTAGAGGAAACAGAGTATCTGGGATACATCGTGGGAAGAGGGTTAATCAAACCCCAACATAAGAAGGTGGAGGCAATTAGAGAATGGCCGAAATCAGTAAATAAGATGCAGGTTCGAGCCTTCCTAGGTCTGACCGGTTACTACCGGAAGTTTATCCCAAGTTATGCCACAGTGGCCGCCCCACTCACCGTCATGAGTAGAGCCAGAGGGCCGAACATGGTCAAATGGGATGAAAAGGCCACCAAAGCATTTAGGACATTACAGGAGGTTCTCTGCTGTAATCCAGTGCTGGTGGTACCAGACTTAGAGAGAGAGAGTGGTTTCGACGGATGCCTCAGAGGTCTGCTTGGAAGCAGTGCTATCCCAAGAGGTGGAAGCTGGAACCACGGGAAACCAACTACTCAGTCGTTGAGAAAGGGGCGCTGGCAGTAAAATGGACTCTAGAAAGCCTGAAATACTACGTGCTGGGGAGCCACGTCACCCTCATCAGTGACCATGCCCCACTCACCTGGATGCATACGGCTAAAGAGGAGACCGCTCGGGAGATGGTGGTTTTTGAGTCTCCAACCGTTTCACTTTGACTTGAAACACCGAGCAGGGAAGGAAATGGGAAATGTGGATGGGTTATCCCGCATGCACGCATATTTTGCTGCTGTAGCCCGACTTAGGAGGTCGGCTCTAGGGGGGAGATGTGTGGCAATGAAGGGGGTCGAGTGATATGGCAGATATGTGAGAGCAGAACTAATAAACGGGCTCTGCCCGATCACTAAAATGAGTCCCTGGTGACGTAGTGTGTTACTGATGGTAGGCTTTGTTACTTTGGTCCCAGCTCTCTGCAGGTCATTCACTAGGTCCCCCCGTGTGGTTCTGGGATTATTGCTCACCGTTCTTGTGATCATTTTGACCCCACGGGGTGAGATCTTGCATGGCGCCCCAGATCGAGGGAGATTATCAGTGGTCTTGTATGTCTTCCATTTCCTAATAATTGCTCCCACAGTTGAGTTCTTCAAACCAAGCTGCTTACCCTTTGCAGATTCAGTCTTCCCAGCCTGGTGCAGGTCTACAATTTTGTTTCTGGTGTCCTTTGACAGCTCTTTGGTCTTGGCCATAGTGGAGTTTGGAGTGTAACTGTTTGAGGTTGTGGACAGGTGTCTTTTATACTGATAACAAGTTCAAACAGGTGCCATTAATACAGGTAACAAGTGGTGGACAGAGGAGCCTCTTATTAAAGTAGAAGTTACAGGTCTTTGAGAGCCAGAAATCTTGCTTGTTTGTAGGTGACCAAATACTTATTTTCCACCATAATATGCAAATAAATTCATTAAAAATCCTACAATGTGATTTTCTGGATTTTTTTCTCATTTTGTCTGTCGTACCTATGATAAATTACAGGCCTCTCATCTTTTTAAGTGGGAGAACTTGCACAATTGGTGGCTGACTGTATATATATATATATATATATATATATATAAATAAATAAATAAATAAATAAATAAAGAGAGAGATTGAGTCATATAGGTCACAGAATATAAGGTTGTATCCAAGCAATTAAGTCATTCATTAATAATGACTTGATGTTGTGTGTCCATACGCTCCTGGCAATTCAGTTGGCTGAGCTGAGCGGAGCAGAGCCTGCACTGAGGCAACTGCAGTCACTGTGCATTAAAACCCTCTCCACGTTTCTCCCTCAGTGACATTCAGATTCCAGCTGTCGCTGAGATCAAAGAATCCATTCTAAGTTGTCGGACTGAAAAATAGAGGCGAGAACCATTGTAATCAATATTTCTTTTTAATCTGAGAGAGATGGCATGGCACAACACTCATCCATAAAGACACTGCTGGCATTGGTGGGATCAGAGACTGAAACCTGACAAAAATCCTGCCATTTGAGAATGGGAACCCATCTCATTCCTCTCTGGATCTTTTTACGTGTCAATCATAGCATATTTCACAGACAGTCGTAACCCCAAGACCTGAAATCCTGAGAATTGCTGATTGGATAGCTTGTTTCAAAAACATTGGTTAGCCTCATGCCTGAAACAGTTAAAAGCCAGACTCTTTAGTCACAGGTGTTATTTTAATAAGCCGATATACAGTATTTCAATATATTCATTATCTTCAGGTCTGTGAATTTTTTTGTTTCTTAAACAGAGAACAGTTCAATTAAAATAATATCACCTTATTATTACCAACTCTCATGAATAAATTGCCATTCAAATACACATTGTTACAATGTCATTACTTAATCATTTCCAGGTGGTTATTGCACATTTCTTTACTTGAAAGGTGAAATCTTGGATTGGTAGATGCATTTTTTTTTACTTTTAATATACAGTATATGTAAAGTTTCCCATGTTCAGATCTGTTTGTAGTGTAGTAGACTATTCTTTTCTGTCTGTGTTACCTTTACACTGACTCACAACAGGTCAAGTTGAATGTCTGAATGGGTATAATTAATGGAAAATGTATTCTCTTGGCAGCCCATACCACAGTGAACACTGCTATGCCCAGATATCAAAAAGCTGTTTAAAGCCCCTGATACTGTATGTCTCGCTCGCATGACTCCCTCTTGCTGGCTTCCTCCCCTCCTGGTTCTTTGACAGTGAGATGGTTCCTGATTACTCAAGCATCACTCAGCACTTTCGGTGTTGTAACCTTTAAATGCACGCACTGCATTATGGGAACAGGCATACTGTACTGTCCATCCACTGCTCTGTAATACATGGGTGTTTTCTTTGCAAATGTCCTATGGTATTGTGGGAAACAGCAGTCCATTCTACTGACTCCTACTGATTTTTTTTCAAAGAAACTACTGGACATTGACAACACACTATACTTAGTGCTAGTAGTAGGATGACCAGAGTAGTAGTTGTAGAGTGGTGGAAATGGTATGTGCAGTGATGTCAGTACCTGTGTTTTTTAAGGACATATCCATTTAACCAATTTATGACATCTGGAATGAAGTTAGAGTGACATTTCTGGAGGAAAAACAGATGGCTCAGAATATGTGTTAAATCATGCGCTGTAATTGGTAACTGATTCCTCAGGGGAACATATACTGGATATCTGCTCTACATGTTCTTGCTCTCCTGATGACAATGCATTGTGTGTATCGTACCTTTTACTTCTTCCATTTCAGTTTCAGTGTAGAAATATGAAAATTGTGTTTTAACAAGCAATCACTCAAGGTAATGTGACATAGTTATGGTTTATTGTAGGAATTGCTGTGGCATTTTAAGTCCTAAGCTTGACTCAATGGACACAGTCACCTTGTGGCAGACCACTGATATCTTAGTGGGTTTACTCTGCTGAATCCATTTCCAGTCACACTTCAGAGGCACAGCATGTGTATGGGAGTTGAGTGTGAATGTTTTTCCATGGGATATGTGAGAGGGGGGTGTCGTGTCTTTGGCTATGCCGGATTAAGTGTGATGACCAACACAAAATAATATTTATAGAGCTGTTATCTTCCGAATAAACTCTTAAGACCTAGTAATATTTTTCATCAATAGCAGTCAATATTAATCGTCATCTTAATTCAGTCTCATCTGAAAGTTGTAAATTCTTGGTTACCTGCACGAACCCTGGTTAACAAGTTGAACCAGCAATACAAAATTGGGTTTAATTATTTACTAGATACCTAACTAATCCCACAGGATTACACATAATTAAATCATAACTTGATTACAAATTACGTCATAAAGGAAAACGTCCCTGGCGGGAGGAACAGATATTACAGCTTTTTACACACAAAAAAAGGGGCTGGGTTTGAGTGAAAGAGCAGGAAGACCGAGGAACAAAGGTCAAAGCTGTCTTATCGTAAATACAGTATCTTATGCATTCTAAATTACCGCCCATTTGGAAAAGGAAAATGCAATAAATATTTACTCTGAGCTGCGCTTCGGTAGTTTGGTGGTAGATGGAATGCCGTGTTGCCCAACTGAGTCCTTCGTCCTTTTAAGAATGTCTCTGCTGGTAAATTGAAAACGTTGTAGTAACGTCGTTGTGTGGTAGATGGGATACTCTGTCTGTTCCTTCCTAACCCTCATTTGCAGGGCTGTTGCTAACTCAACGGCTAGGAGGTATCACTTCTGTAGTGAATAAGAGTTCAAAGTTAATACCATTCGCAACCAAAGCTCACGCTGATGTTGGCTTCGTTCTGTAGTTATTATCTGAACCATTCTGCCATCGGACCGTCGTCCTCACATCCTCGGAACAGGAGGTTATATTGTCGTCAAGGCTTTATATAGGAAGGGAGAGGAGGGCATGTTTGAAAAGTTTTATAGCCCATGTCCCTTCACAGGGGCGGGCCACTGATTGAGCAGAGCCCTATCTTATGAAAACCCAAATTTTTAGAAGCTAAAATCACATTTCATCCCATCACAAATAATTTCATATTCAACATTTAAATTGAACATCAATTCCATGTGAATCCGATAACTCTGATGTGTAGAGTTTGTCATCTTATAAATGATGAGAATGTCTCAGATGACAACCGAACTGACATCATATTCATTAAGTACCACCACATATGTTCAATTGGTCGGATTACCAGAATATAGTTCATTTCCCCCACCTTCTGATGTTCCCAGAATCTCTATGTTAACCAAGGGTTTTGCAAATGTAACATCAATAGATGTAGGGTAGAGAGAGGAAAAGGGAGAAAGAGTTATTTATGACGGTCATAAACCTACCCCCAGGGCAACGTCATGACAGGGGTGTAGGGCTGTGTGTGAGGCAGTGGCAGTTGGTGATGTTTAAGATTAGGGATGACACACTTTTTTTTAGGAGCATGGGTTTATGTCTATAACAGTATATTGGATGACTGTCATTCATATTCCATTCACCTAGTTCAATGTAACAGCGATAGGTTTAAGCTACTATATGGTACTCAAATTTGCCCTATACCCATGAGGTTGCTACAACCTAGCCTACAAATTAAAGTTCATAATGTGGAGTACCAGTCAAAAGTTTGGACAAACCTACTCATTCAAGGGTTTTAGTATATTTTTGCTATTTTCTAAATTGTAGAATAATGGTGAAGACATCAGAATTATAAAAAAAACACGTATAGAATCAAGTAGTAACAAATCAAAAAATAAAAATGTATGTTATATAATGTAATGTATGTTTATTCTTCAAAGTAGCCACCCTTTGCCTTGACAGCTTTGCACAGTCTTGAATGAGTTCCCACATATGCTGATCACTTGTTGGCTGCTATTCCTTCACGCTCTGGTCCAAGTCATCCCAAACCATCTCAATTGGGTTGAGGTCAGGTGATTTTGGCCAGTTCATCTTATGCAGCACTCCATCACTCTCCTCCTTGGTCAAAGTGCCTTTACACAGCCTGGAGGTGTGTTGGGTCATTGTCTTGTTGAAAAACAAATTAAAGTCCCAGTAAGTGCAAACAAGATGAGATGGCGTATCACTACAGAATCATTTACATTTAAGTCATTTAGCAGACGCTCTTATCCAGAGCGACTTACAAATTGGTGCATACACCTTATGACATCCAGTGGAACAGCCACTTGCATCTAAATCTTTTTTTTGGGGGGGGGGGTGAGAAGGATTACTTGCCCTTACTTACCCTATCCTAGGTATTCCTTGAAGAGGTGGGGTTTCAGGTGTCTCCGGAAGGTGGTGATTGACTCCGCTGTCCTGGCGTCGTGAGGGAGTTTGTTCCACCATTGGGGGGCCAGAGCAGCGAACAGTTTTGACTGGGCTGAGCGGGAACTGTACTTCCTCAGTGGTAGGGAGGCGAGCAGGCCAGAGGTGGATGAACGCAGTGCCCTTGTTTGGGTGTAGGGCCTGATCAGAGCCTGGAGGTACTGAGGTGCCGTTCCCCTCACAGCTCCGTAGGCAAGCACCATGGTCTTGTAGCGGATGCGAGCTTCAACTGGAAGCCAGTGGAGAGAGCGGAGGAGCGGGGTGACGTGAGAGAACTTGGGAAGGTTGAACACCAGACGGGCTGCGGCGTTCTGGATGAGTTGTAGGGGTTTAATGGCACAGGCAGGGAGCCCAGCCAACAGCGAGTTGCAGTAATCAAGACGGGAGATGACAAGTGCCTGGATTAGGACCTGCGCCGCTTCCTGTGTGAGGCAGGGTCGTACTCTGCGGATGTTGTAGAGCATGAACCTACAGGAACGGGACACCGCCTTGATGTTAGTTGAGAACGTCAGGGTGTTGTCCAGGATCACGCCAAGGTTCTTAGCGCTCTGGGAGGAGGACACAATGGAGTTGTCAACCGTGATGGCGAGATCATGGAACGGGCAGTCCTTCCCCGGGAGGAAGAGGAGCTCCGTCTTGCTGAGGTTCAGCTTGAGGTGGTGATCCGTCATCCACACTGATATGTCTGCCAGACATGCAGAGATGCGATTCGCCACCTGGTCATCAGAATGGGGAAAGGAGAAGATTAATTGTGTGTCGTCTGCATAGCAATGATAGGAGAGACCATGTGAGGTTATGACAGAGCCAAGTGACTTGGTGTATAGCGAGAATAAGAGAGGGCCTAGAACAGAGCCCTGGGGGACACCAGTGGTGAGAGCGCGTGGTGAGGAGACAGATTCTCGCCACGCCACCTGGTAGGAGCGACCTGTCAGGTAGGACGCAATCAAGCGTGGGCCGCGCCGGAGATGCCCAACTCGGAGAGGGTGGAGAGGAGGATCTGATGGTTCACAGTATCGAAGGCAGCCGATAGGTCTAGAAGGATGAGAGCAGAGGAGAGAGAGTTAGCTTTAGCAGTGCGGAGCGCCTCCGTGATACAGAGAAGAGCAGTCTCAGTTGAATGACTAGTCTTGAAACCTGACTGATTTGGATCAAGAAGGTCATTCTGAGAGAGATAGCGGTAGAGCTGGCCAAGGACGGCACGCTCAAGAGTTTTGGAGAGAAAAGAGAGAAGGGATACTGGTCTGTAGTTGTTGACATCGGAGGGATCGAGTGTAGGTTTTTTCAGAAGGGGTGCAACTCTCGCTCTCTTGAAGACGGGAGGGACGTAGCCAGCGGTCAGGGATGAGTTGATGAGCGAGGTGAGGTAAGGGAGAAGGTCTCCGGAAATGGTCTGGAGAAGAGAGGAGGGGATAGGGTCAAGCGGGCAGGTTGTTGGGCGGCCGGCCGTCACAAGACGCGAGATTTCATCTGGAGAGAGAGGGGAGAAAGAGGTCAGAGCATAGGGTAGGGCAGTGTGAGCAGAACCAGCGGTGTCGTTTGACTTAGCAAACGAGGACCAGAATGCTGGTTAAGTGTGCCTTGAAATCGAAATAAATCAGTGTCAACAAAAAGGGACCATCACACCTCCTCCTCCTCCCTGCTTTGCAGTGGGAACCACACATGCGGAGAACATCCGTTCACCTACTCCGCGTCTCTCAAAGACACAGTGGTTGGAACAAAAAATCTCACATTTGGACCCATCAGACAAAAGGACAGATTTCCATCAGTCTAATATCCATTGCTCGTGTTTCTTGGCACAAGCAAGTCTCTTTTTCGTATTGGTGTCCTTCAGTAGTTGTTTCTTTGCAGAAATATGACCATGAAGGCCTGATTCAAGCAGTCTCCTCTGAAAAGTTGATGTTGAGATGTGTGTTTTACATGAACTTCGAAATGTTTATTTGTGCTGCAATTTCTGAGATTGGTAACTCTAGCTCTTCCTTTCCTGTGGCAGTCCTAATAAGAGCCAGTTTCATCATAGCGCTTGATGGTTTTTGCAACTGCACATTCAAAGTTCTTAATTTTCCAGATTGACTGACCTTCACATCTTAAAGTAATGATGGACTATCATTTCTCTTTGCTTATTTGAGCTGTTGTTGCCATAATATGGACTTTGTATTTTACCAAATAGGGCCATCTTCTGTATACCTCCCCTACCTTGTCACAACACAACTGATTGACTCAAATGCATTAAAAAGGAAATAAGTTTGACAAATTCACAAGGCACACCTGTCAATTGAAATGCATTCCAGGTGACTACCTCAGGAAGCTGGTTGAGAGAATACCAAGAGTGTGCAAAGCTGTCATCATGGCAAAGGGTGGCTACTTAACAATCTCAAATAAACCAATATAAATATATTTTATAACCCTTTTTTTGGTTACAACATGATTCCATTGTGTGATTTCATAGTTTGTCTTTACTATTATTCTACAATGTAGAAAATAAAAATATTCAAAAAATGAGTAGGTGTGTCCAAACTTGACTGGTACTGTAGGTGCACAGGTTGAGAGACAAATTGGAGTAATCAAGGTGACAGACAGTGACACATTCAATAGAGGGAGTATACCTAAGATCACACTGCACACCAGATAAGACAGGAGAATTACAACAGATAGGACAGAATAAGGAGGCCTGCTTCTTGTGACCATAGCGTACAATTATATATGTATTGCAGGACCAAATAGGACAGATCGGTAGGAGCAAGCCCATGTAATGCTTTGTAGGTTTGCAGTAAAACCTTGACATCAGCCCTTGCCTTAACAGGAAGCCAGAAGCTAGCACTGGAGTAATATAACTGAATTTGTTGCTTCTAGTTAAGATTCTAGCAGTTTTATTTAGCACTAGCTGAAGTTGATTTAGTGCCATATCTGGGTGGCCAGAAAGTAGAGCATTGCCATAATGTAATCTTGAAGTGACAAAAGCGTGGATTAGCTTATCTGCATAATTTTTTGACAAAAAGGTTAGGATTTTTGCAATGTTAAAAATTTGAAAAAAAGCTTGCTCTTGCGTGTTCGTCTAAAGAGAGATCAGGGTCCAGAGTATTGCCAATGTCTTTTTATTTGAGACGACTGTACAACCATTGAGATTCATTGTCAGATCTTTTTGTTGGGACCTAGAACTAGCATCTCTGTTTTGTCCAAGTTTAAAAGTAAAACATATTCCGCTATCCACTTCTTTATGTCTGAAATTTAGGTGCTTCGCCATGTTTCATTGAAATTTACAGATGTAAGGCCTCCCGGGTGGCGCAATGGTTAAGGGTGCTGTACTGCAGCGCCAGCTGTGCCACCAGAGACTCTGGGTTCGCGCCCAGGCTCTGTTGTAACCGGCTGCGACCGGGAGGTCCGTGGGGCGACGCACAATTGGCCTAGTGTCTGGGTTAGGGAGGGTTTGGCCGGCGGGGAAATCCATGTCTCATTGCGACTCCTGTGACTTTCAACCTTCGTCTCTCCCAAGCCCGTATGGGAGTTGTAGCGATGAGACAAGATAGTAGCTACTAAAAAAAACAATTGGATACCATGAAATTGGGAAGAAAAAGGGTTTAGAATTATTTTTTTTACAGTTGTGTTGCATTGCAGTCAAAGTTGACATTGTGTTTCCGAATGACATCAACAAGAAGTAGCATATATAGTGAAATCAATTGTGGTCCTAGAACGGAACCTTGAGGTACACCGAAACATACTATTGATTTGTGAGGACAAACCATCCCCAGAGACGAACTGATATCTTTGCGACAGAAAATATCTAAATCACACAAGAACTTGACCAATTAAGGTTTCCAATCTCTCCAAAATAATGTGGTGTTCGATATTGTTGAAAGCTGCACTAATGTCTAGGGGCATGAGGACCGATGCCGAGCCTTGGTCTGACCCCATTAAGAGGTAATTTACCACCATGAGTGCAGTCTCAATATTATGATGAGACTACACTCATGAGGTTGATATGGTGAATCGCTTTAAAGCCCAGGAAGCAGCCAATTTAACTTGTCATTCAAATCAAATATTTTTTTATTGGTCACATACACATGGTTGGCAGATGTTTAAACTGCTAAGGGATGATATGACAACAGTCAGTGAAAGTGCAGGGCCCCAAATTCAAAACAACAGAAATCTCATAATTAAAATTCCTCATGCATACATGTATTTTATACCATTTTAAATGTAATCTGGTTGTTAATCCCACCACAGTGTCTGATTTCAAATAGGGTTTACAGCGAAAGCACCACAAACGATTATGTTAGGTCACCACCAAGTCACAGAAAAACAAACATTTTTCCAGCCAAAGAAAGGAGTCACAAAAAGCAGAAAGAGATTATATTAATCACTAACCTTTGATGATCTTCATCAGATGACACTCATAGGACTTCAAATCAAATCCAATTTTATTTGTCACATACACATGGTTAGCAGATGTTAGTGCGAGTATCGAAATGCTTGTGCTTCTAGTCCCGACAATGCAGTAATAACCAACAAGTAATCTAGCTAACAATTCCAAAACTACTGTCTTATACACACAAGTGTAAGGGGATAAAGAATATGTACATACAGATATGAATGAGTGATGGTACAGAGCGGCATAGGCAAGATACAGTAGATGGTATTGAGTGCAGTATATACATATGAGATGAGTATGTAAACAAAGTGGCATAGTTAAAGTGGCTAGTGATACATGTATTACATAAGGATGCAGTAGATGATATAGAGTACAGTATATACGTATACATATGAGATGAATAATGCAGGGTATGTAAACATTATTAGGTAGCATTGTTTAAAGTGGCTAGTGATATATTTTACATAATTTCCCATCAATTCCCATTTATTAAAGTGGCTGGAGTTGAGTCAGTGTGTTGGCAGCAGCCACTCAATGTTAGTGGTGGCTGTTTAACAGTCTGATGGCCTTGAGATAGAAGCTGTTTTTCAGTCTCTCGGTCCCAGCTTTGATGCACCTGTACTGACCTCGCCTTCTGGATGATAGCGGGGTGAACAGGCAGTGGTTCGGGTGGTTGCTGTCCTTGATGATCTTTATGGCCTTCCTGTGACATCGGGTGGTGTAGGTGTCCTGGAGGGCAGGTAGTTTGCCCCCGGTGATGCGTTGTGCAGACCTCACTACCCTCTGGAGAGCCTTACGGTTGTGGGCGGAGCAGTTGCCGTACCAGGCGGTGATACAGCCTGACAGGATGCTCTCGATTGTGCATCTGTAGAAGTTTGAGTGCTTTTGGTGACAAGACTAATTTCTTCAGCCTCCTGAGGTTGAAGAGGCGCTGCTGCGCCTTCTTCACGATGCTGTCTGTGTGGGTGGACCAATTCAGTTTGTCTGTGATGTGTACTTTGTTGGTAATCAAGCCTACCACTGTTGTGTCATCCGCAAACTTGATGATTGAGTTGGAGGCGTGCGTGGCCACGAAGTCGTGGGTGAACAGGGAGTACAGGAGAGGGCTCAGAACGCACCCTTATGGGGCCCCAGTGTTGAGGATCAGCGGGGTGGAGATGTTGTTGCCTACCCTCACCACCTGGGGGCGGCCCGTCAGGAAGTCCAGTACCCAGTTGCACAGGGCGGGGTTGAGACCCAGTGTCTCGAGCTTGATGACGAGCTTGGAGGGCACTATGGTATTAAATGCCGAGCTGTAGTCAATGAACAGCATTCTCACATAGGTATTCCTCTTGTCCAGATGGGTTAGGGCAGTGTGCAGTGTGGTTGAGATTGCATCGTCTGTGGACCTATTTGGGCGGTAAGCAAATTGGAGTGGGTCTAGGCTGTCAGGTAGGGTGGAGGTGATATGGTCCTTGACTAGTCTCTCAAAGCACTTCATGATGACGGAAGTGAGTGCTACGGGGGCGGTAGTCATTTAGCTCAGTTACCTTAGCTTTCTTGGGAACAGGAACAATGGTGGCCCTCTTGAAGCATGTGGGAACAACTGATATGCTGATACAATTTAGGGAGTCTTGTTTTCAGATTAGCCTTGTTAAAATCTCCAGTTACAATGAATGCAGCCTCCAGATATATGGATTCCAGTTTGCAAAGAGTTAAATAAAGTTTGTTCAGAGCCATCGATGTGTCTGCTTGGGGGGAATATATACGGCTGTTATTATAATCGAAGAGAATTCCCTTGGTAGATAATGCGGTCTACATTTGATTGTGAGGAATTCTAAAATCAGGTGAACAGAAGGACTTGAGTTCCTGTATGTTGTTTTGGCCACACCACGTCACGTTAACCATAAAGCATACACCCCCGCCCCTCTTCTTACCAGAAAGATGTTTGTTTCTGTCTGCGCGATGCGTGGAGAAACCAGCTGGCTGCACCGTCTCCGATAGCGTCTCTCCAGTGAGCCATGTTTCCGTGAAGCAAAGAATGTTACAGTCTCTGATGTCCCTCTGGAATGCTACCCTTGCTCGGATTTCATCAACCTTGTTGTCAAGAGACTGAACATTGGCGAGGAGAATGCTAGGGAGTGGTGCACGATGTGCCCGTCTCCGGCGTCTGACCAGAAGACCGCTTCGCTTTCCCCTTTTTCAAAGTCGTTTTTTGGGGTCGCCGGCTGGGATCCATTCCGTTGTCCTGGGTGAAAGGCAGAACACAGGGTCCGCTTCGCGAAAGTCATATTCTTGGTTGTTCTGATGGTGAGTTGACGCTGCTCTTATGTTCAGTAGTTCTTCGATTGTATGTAATGAAACCTAAGATGACCTGGGGTACCAATGTAAGAAATAACACGTAAAAAAAAAAAAAACTGCATAGTTTCCTAGGAACGCGAAGCGAGGCGGCCATCTCTGTCGGCGCCGGAAGTTCACTTCATGTTACACAATGCATGTATGTTTTGTTTAATAAAGTTCATATTTATATCTGAGATTAAATTGGCACGTTACGTTCACTAGTTCCAAAAACATACAGTGATTTTGCATAGCCACATCGACTCAACAGAAATACTCATCATACATGTTGATGATAATACACATGGAATTACAGATATACCGTTATGTTAGATTTCAAAAATACTTTACAGAAAAAGCAAACCATGCAAAAATCTGAAACGGCGCTCAGAAAAATAATCAAATTAGCCGCCATGTCGCCATGTTGGAGTCAACAGAAACCAGAAATCACATTATAAATATTACCTTACCTTTGATGATGATCTTCAGAATGCACTCCCAGGAATCGCAGTTCCACAATAAATGCTTGATTTGTTCAATAATGTCCGTTATTTATGTCCAAGTAGCTACTTTTGTTGGCATTAGGAACACATATCCAAACGCTCATGCATTATTTCGGGAAAAAAAATCAAAAAGTTATATGACAGGTCGAAGAAACATTTCAAACTAAGTATAGAATCAATAATTAGGATATTATCATAAATCTTCAATAAAGTTCCAACCGGAGAAATCATTTGTGTCGAGAGGAGCAACGAACGCAGGGCGATATCATGTGGAATGCGCATGACCAGGAAATGGCTCGGCCAGTAACCTGACTCATTCAGCTCTTATTCAGTCCCACAACACAGTAGAATCCTCATTCAAGTTTCTATAGACGGTTGACATCTAGTGGAAGCCCTAGGAAGTGCAACTTCATTCATATCCCAATGTGAATTCAATAGGGCCTGAGGTGAAAATCGACCAACCTCAGATTTCTCCCTTCCTGTTCTTCTCAGGTTTTTGTCTGCCATATGAGTTGTTATACTCAAAGACATCATTCAAACAGTTTTAGAAACTTCAGTGTTTTCTATCCAATACTAATAATAATAATATGCATATTAGAATATGTACATATAAATATATGGATGAGCGATGACCGAATGGCATTGGCAAGATGCAGTAGATGGTATAGAGTACAGTATATACATATGAGTAATGTAGGGTATGTAAACATTATATAAAGTGGCATTGTTTAACTTCTTGCGTCGAGCCATCCCGGATCCGGTATCGTGACTACAGCCTCAAGCTCATTACAATAACGCAACGTTAACTATTCTTGAAAATCGCAGATGAAATGAAATGAATCTATTTGCTCTCAAGCTTAGCCTTTTGTTAACAATGCTTCTCAACCATTGCAAAACAAGTATTTGTGTAACAGTATTGATAGCTAGCGTAGCATTTAGCGTTAGCATTCAGCAGGCAACATTTTCACAAAAACCAGAAAAGCATTCAAATAAAATAATTTACCTTTGAAGAACTTCGGATGTTTTCAATGAGGAGACTCAGATAGCAAATGTTCCGTTTTTCCTGAAAGATTATTTGTTTAGGACAAATCGCTCCGTTTTCTGCGTCACGTTTAGCTACGAAAAAAAAGACTGTATCCAGGATTGTGTAAATCTATCTGCAAGCTCATTAGCATAACACAACGTTAACTATTCATGAAAATCGCAAATGAAATGAAATGAATGTATTTGCTCTCAAGCTTAGCCTTTTGTTAACACTGTCATCTCAGATTTTCAAAATATGCTTTTTGAACCATAGCTAAACAAGCATTTGTGTAACAGTATTGATAGCCTAGCATAGGATTATGCCTGTCTTTCAGCATGCAACATTTTCACAAAAACCAGAAAAGGATTCAAATAAAATAATTTACCTTTGAAGAACTTCAGATGTTTTCAATGAGGAGACTCTCAGTTAGACAGCAAATGTTCAGTTTTTCCAAAAAACATTATTTGTGTCGACTACTCGCTCCGTTTTGTTCATCACGTTTGGGTAATAAAAAAATAAAAAATAAATAAATATTAAGTAATATAATAATATAATAATATATGCCATTTAGCAGACGCTTTTATCCAAAGCGACTTATGTGTGCATACATTCTGCGCATGGGTGGTCATTAAAAGTCATTAAAACGCAAACTTTTTTCCAAATGAACTCCATAATATCGACAGAAACATGGCAAACCGATGTTTAGAATCAATCCTCAAGGTGTTTTCACATATCTATCGACGATAAATCCTTCGTGGCAGTTGACTTTCTCTTCTGAAGAAATGGAACACACATGGACCTACAGATTACGCAATAATTTCGACACAGGACACCGGGCGGGACACCAGGTAAATGTAGTCTCTTATGGTCAATCTTCCAATGATATGCCTACAAACATGTCACAATGCTGCAGACATCTTGGACGAACGGCAGAGCGCATAAGCTCGTTCACAGCATATTCACAGCCTTATAAGGAGACTATAGTAAAACAGAGCGTCAAAAATCAATTTCCTGTTTCATCTTGGTTTCGCCTGTAAGATCAGTTCTGGGGCACTCACAGATAATATCTTTGGTGTTTTCTTTCCAAAGCTGGCAATTATATGCATAGTCGAGCATCTTTTCGTGACAAAATATTGCGCTTAAAACGGGCACCTTTTTTATCCAATAATGACATAGCGCCCCCATAGGTTGAAGAGGTTAAAGTGACTAGTGATACATTTATTACATCCAATTTTTTATTATTAAAGTGGCTAGGGATTTGAGTCAGTATGTTGGCAGCAGACACTAAATGTCTGGCTGTTTTACAGCCTGATGGCATTGAGATAGAAGCTGTTTAACAGTCTCTCGGTCCCAGCTTTGATGCACCTGTACTGACCTTTCCTTCTGGATGATAGCGGGGTCAACAGGCAGTGGCTCGGGTGGTTGTTGTCTTTGATCTTTTTGGCCTTCCTGTGATATCGGGTGCTGTAGGTGTCCTGGAGGGTAGGTAGTTTGCCCCGTTGTTGCATTGTGCAGACCT
Organism: Oncorhynchus keta; assembly: GCF_023373465.1. Classification (NCBI taxonomy): domain Eukaryota; kingdom Metazoa; phylum Chordata; class Actinopteri; order Salmoniformes; family Salmonidae; genus Oncorhynchus; species Oncorhynchus keta. The sequence continues at coordinate 21,885,902 of NC_068455.1, read as the reverse complement.
CACTACCCTCTGGAGAGCCTTACGGTTGTGGGAGGCGCAGTTGCCGTACCAGGCTCCCGAATGTGCATCTGTAAAACTTTCAGGGTTTTAGGTGACAAGCCACATTTCTTCAGCCTCCTGAGGTTGAAGAGGCGCTGTTGTGCCTTCACCACGCTGTCTGTGCGGGTGGACCATTTAAGTTTGTCCGTGAAGTGTACGCCGAGGAACTTAACATTCCACCTTCTCCACTACTGTCCCATCGTTGTGGATAGGGGGGTGCTCCCTCTACTGTTTACTGAAGTCCACGATCATCTCCTTTGTTTTGTTTACGTTGAGTGAGGTTATTTTCCTGACACCACACTCCGAGGGCCCTCACCTCCTCCCTGTAGGCCGTCTCGTCGTTGTTGGTCATCAAGCCTACTACTGTTGTAAAATTGATGATTGAGTTGGAGGCGTGCATGGCCACAAAGTCATGGGTGAACAGGGAGTACAGGAGAGGGCTGAGAACGCACCCTTGTGGGGCCCCAGTGTTGTTTCCTACCCTCACCACCTGGGGTGAGTCCAGGACCCAGTTGCACAGGGCAGGGTCGAGATCCAGGGTCTCGAGCTTAATGACGAGTTTGGAGGGTACTTTGGTGATAAATGCTGAGCTGTAGTCGATGAACAGCATTCTTACTTAGGTATTCCTCTTGTCCAGATGGGTTAGGGCAGTGTGATTGCGTTGTTTGTGGACCTGTTGGGGCGGTAAGCAGATTGGAGTGGGTCTAGGGTGTCAGGTATCAGGCACCTGGAGGTGATATGATCCTGGACTTGTCTCTCAAAGCACTTCATTATGACGGAAGTGAGTGCTACGGGGCGATAGTTGTTTAGCTCAGTTACCTTAGCTTTCTTGGGAACAGGAACAATGGTGGCCCTCTTGAAGCTCTGAGGACACAGCTAGGGATGCTGTCTGGGCCGGCAGCCTTGCGAGGGTTAACATGTTTAAATGTTTTACTCACGTTGGCTACGGTGAAGGAGAGCCCACAGGTTTTTGTAGCGGGCCTTGTCGGTGGCACTGTATTGTCCTCAAAGCGAGCAAAGAAGTTGTTTAGTTTGTCTGGGCGCGAGACATCGGGGTCCGTGATTTTTTTTTGTAATCTGTGATTGACTGTAGACCCTGCCACATACCTCTCGTGTCTGAGCCATTGAATTGCAACTCTACTTTGTCTCTATACTGATGCTTAGCTTGTTTGATTGCCTTGCGGAGGGAATAGCTATACTGTTTGTATTCGGTTATGTTTCCAGTCGTCTTGCCCTGCTTAAAAGCAGTGATTCACGCTTTCTGGTTGGGGAAGGTTTTAATATTCGCCGTGGATACAACATCACCAATGCACTTGCTCATAAACTCGCTCACCGAATCAGCGTATACATCAATGTTGTTGTTCAAAGCTTTCCGGAACATATCCCAGTCCACATGATTGAAGCAATCTTGAAGGGTGGAATCAGATTGGTCAGACCAGCATTGAACAGACCTGAGCATAGGCGTTTCCTGTTTGAGGTTCTGTCTATAGGCTGGGAGCAACAAAATGGAGTTGTCGTCAGATTTGCCGAAAGGAGGGCGAGTGAGGGCTTTGTATGCATCGCGGAAGTTGGTATAACAATGATCCAGGATTTTGCCGGCCTGGGTTGCACATTCGATACGCTGATAAAATGTAGGAAGCCATTCACCAGCTTTTCAAAGTTAATAATGTCAAAATAAAAGTTAGTTTCTCAAGAAATATGGAGTTTCTATGAGCAACTATTGTCATGTACTGCTGTTAAGCCCGGTATGTACTTCCAAAAAAGTCTAAATAAAAATATACAAGCAACCAAATTGTTTTTTTATTTCAGAACTTTCAACCAGTCATTTGGTATTTTTGCTTTACATGACAATCAATACAAATAGAACTAATAACTAGACAACACCTAAAATTGCATTTGACAACCAGTAATAGTGAATGTAGCATCACGTTTAGTTGAAAAATGGATGGTTTGGGAAATAATCTTGCATTTCCATTATGGCTGTGTTGGTCTACACCATTGGTTTCGCCTCATGGCAATGACCACATCACAGCCATGATAAAAATGTCATAACATATAGATTTGAGTATTATTGATTATGTACAGTGAACAGTTACACCAGTGGGCCCCGGTGGCAATACATTTATAAAACAGAATGCTCACCTTGACTTGGAAGAGTTGGAGTTTTGGATAGCCTTTGCGAAGTAACTATAAATAGCATTCCTTCTCTGTTTGAGTCAGGTTGTTGAGTAAGCTAAGTTAGCTGCATTAGCTATCTCGGTGGATTTTTTTTCTTCTCTTTGAGTCAACTACTGACCGCAGTACTAGCTAGCTGTAGATTATGCTTTCTGTACTATATTCATTCTCTGATCCTTTGATTGGATAGACATGTCAGCTCTGATAGGTTGGGGGATGTCCTCTCGAGGCTACTGTAGACCTTCTTTGCAAAACAGTGTGTTTTAATAAGTTATTTGGTGACATGAATATATTTTGTATAATTTCATCTAAAAATTATAAAAATGCAATAGTGAAACATTTTAAAAAAGTTACAAAATTCACTGAGTAGGATGGTCCTCCCTTTCATCCTCTGAGGAGCCTCCACTAGTGCAGGGGTGTGTGTTAGGTCCGTAACCTAGCAACACCGATGGTGGTAGAAAGAGAGAAACAGATTTTTAGAAAAATATTGTTACTTCATATCAAATTTGATTTGTCACATGCTTCGTAAAAACACTAGTAGACTAACCGTGAAATGCGTACTTACAGACCCTTCCCAACAATGCAAAAAAAGGAGAAATGGTAGAGAAAAATAACACAAGGACTAAATAGAAAATTAATAACACAATGAAAAAAATACACATTCCATAGTCCTATATTGTGTATATTACTTTTCCTACATACATTTCTCAATCACATACCAGTAGGTGATACACTGAGTGTTCAAAACATTATGGACACCATGCTAATATTGAGTTGCACCCCTTTTTGCCCTCAGAACAGCCTCAATTTTTTGAGGCATGAACTCTACAAGGTGTCAAAAGCTTTCCACAGTGATGCTGGCCCATGTTGACTCCAATGCTTCCCACAGTTGTGTCAAGTTGGCTGGATGTCCTTCTTGATGTACAAGGTAATTCTTGAGCGTGAAAAACCCAGCATTTCAGTTCTTGACACATTTCCCATTCACCCTCTGAATGGCACACGTACCGAATCCATGTCTCAGTAGTCTCAAGGCTTAACATCCTTCTTTAACCTGTCTTCTACCCTTCATCTATACTGATTGAAATGGATTTACCGACTGACGTCAATAAGGGATCATACTGTAGCTTTCACCTTGATTCACCTGGTCAGTCTGTCATGGAAAGAGCAGGTGTTCCTAATGCTTTGTACACTTAGTGTATATCAAAAGTGGAACATCAGTTATTAATGTGGCTATTCTACGGACACTGCACTTACCTGTGATAGGGACACTCTTACATATTGAAAATTGCAAAGAATTGCTAAAAATACATTGAAAGTTTTAATACGTCTGTCGTATTCAATTCACACTTTGATTCCACACTAATACCAAATCAGCCATTCCTTACGGAAAATCACATGAATTTTGTGTGATCACATGTGATGTGTTCCAAAAACATGTTCATATCATTACATGTGATCTTATGTGATGACATGTAAAGTAACATCAAACGACATGGTTTTTCTGTAGGGGATGTATATACAGTGCCTTGCGAAAGTATTCGGCCCCCTTGAACTTTGCGACCTTTTGCCACATTTCAGGCTTCAAACAAAGATATAAAAATGTATTTTTTTGTGAAGAATCAACAACAAGTGGGACACAATCATGAAGTGGAACGACATTTATTGGATATTTCAAACTTTAACAAATCAAAAACTGAAAAATTGGGCGTGCAAAATTATTCAGCCCCTTTACTTTCAGTGTAGCAAACTCTCTCCAGAAGTTCAGTGAGGATCTCTGAATGATCCAATGTTGACCTAAATGACTAATGATGATAAATACAATCCACCTGTGTGTAATCAAGTCTCCGTATAAATGCACCTGCACTGTGATAGACTCAGAGGTCCGTTAAAAGCGTAGAGAGCATCATGAAGAACAAGAAACACACCAGGCAGGTCCGAGATACTGTTGTGAAGAAGTTTAAATCCGGATTTGGATACAAAAAGATTTCCCAAGCTTTAAACATCCCAAGGAGCACTGTGCAAGCGATAATATTGAAATGGAAGGAGTATCAGACCACTGCAAATCTACTAAAACATGGCCGTCCCTCTAAACATTCAGCTCATACAAGGAGAAGACTGATCAGAGATGCAGCCAAGAGGCCCATGATCACTCTGGATGAACTGCAGAGATCTACAGCTGAGGTGGGATACTCTGTCCATAGGACAACAATCAGTCGTATATTGCACAAATCTGGCCTTTATGGAAGAGTGGCAAGAAGAAAGCCATTTCTTAAAGATATCCATAAAAAGTGTTGTTTAAAGTTTGCCACAAGCCACCTGGGAGACACACCAAACATGTGGAAGAAGGTGCTCTGGTCAGATGAAACCAAAATTGAACTTTTTGGCAACAATGCAAAACGTTATGTTTGGCGTAAAAGCAACACAGCTTATCACCCTGAACACACCATCCCCACTGTCAAACATGGTGGTGGCAGCATCATGGTTTGGGCCTGCTTTTCTTCAGCAGGGACAGGAAGATGGTTAAAATTGATGGGAAGATGGATGGAGCCAAATACAGGACCATTCTGGAAGAAAACCTGATGGAGTCTGCAAAAGACCTGAGACTGGGACGGAGATTTGTCTTCCAACAAGACAGTGATCCAAAACATAAAGCAAAATCTACAATGGAATGGTTCAAAAATAAACATATCCAGGTGTTAGAATGGCCAAGTCAAAGTCCAGACCTGAATTCAATCGAGAATCTGTGGAAAGAACTGAAAACTGCTGTTCACAAATGCTCTCCATCCAACCTCACTGAGCTCGAGCTGTTTTGCAAGGATGAATGGGAAAAAAAATTCAGTCTCTCAATGTGCAAAACTGATAGAGACATACCCCAAGCGTCTTATAGCTGTAATCGCAGCAAAAGGTGGCGCTACAAAGTATTAACTTAAGGGGGCTGAATAATTTTGCACGCCCAAATTTTTCAGTTTTTGTTTATTTAAAAAAAGTTTGAAATATCCAATAAATGTTGTTCCACTTCATGATTGTGTCCCACTTGTTGTTGATTCTTCACAAAAAAATACAGTTTTATATCTTTGTTTGAAGCCTGAAATGTGGCAAAAGGTCGCAAAGTTCAAGAGGGCCGAATACTTTCGCAAGGCACTGTAATTAGTGAAAGCACAATCTCCACTGTGGCAGTGGAGCAAAAGGTTAATAAAAGGACTCTTGATTCTACATTTTAAATGAACAACTCCTCATAAAATTGTCTGACACACTTCTTATAAATAATTCAAAGTTCTTGTCGTACCTCCAGGGCAGGTTTATAGAAAACTGCAATTAGGAGAGTGTTAGAGTAGCAAATAAGCTTACTAGAATGGGCCGGACAAACTCAGGAAGGAAGGCGAAGACTCTGAAATTTAGACACCCTTAATCCCACACTCCAATGGGGCATTAGTATTATCCAGCATGACCCCTGCGTTATGGTCAATATTATAAACAAACATTACAGACTAATGCTTTACACATTAGCAAAAGGCTACACAGTCAGAATAGTATAGTTGATTTGTGTCTTAACTGACTGTACTGCCGAAGGCCAAAATTCTCCAGACTTGGCCGGCTGGGTATTTTTAAAGTGCATTTAAATAGATTCCTTCGCCAAAACTCTCTTAGCTACACAACATAATGACTTTGATAATAAGCCAAATTGTGTGCTGCTCTTACAATAAGACCACACTAGTTTTACGGTTTAATGAGCTTACAAAATAATCTGACCCCACAACCTCATATCATATTAGTTAATGAGGATACAGAAATACATTTTCTCCCCCCAAAAAAACAATTTATTCTCTAATTTGCTAACAGCACATGATTAGTGACAGCTAGCTTACTAAGCTATGTTTTCTTAACCCTAGTTTTTGTTGTTGATCATACAGTAGGTCTGCCACACAGATGTTAGTGAGATCTCTTTCTCCAACGTTACCTGGAAACCAATTCGGGACTCTGTTGTTTGATTTCCACGGAGCTCTTGTGTTTTACTCTAAAGTCATAATGCTGTGATCCTTATCATCTGGAAGCTACAGACGTGCCTTCTTTTTTTCCTTGCTTGAAGGATATATATATATATTTTTTTATTATCTCAGAACGATTTAATTATTTAAAAGAGAGACCAGGATTAGCTCTACCTGCTGCACTGGGAGAGGAATACACTGAGTTCTAGTAATGTATATATTATTGTGTGGCCTGCAAGGCTTGTGTACAGGCCACTGTGAGAAGAATTATCAAAGATCCATGAGGGTGCTAGTTGTTCAGTCACCAAACAGAGAGAATTCAAGAGTCAGGGTAACTAGACACAATCTCTTTTGTAGATTCTCTACATTTGGGAACACTTGACACATCTAATAGACTTGTATCAAGACACATGTAATAACAAGGATGGACAAGGTGGGACACCCACGGTATAGGAGCGGACCACACAGAAGACAAAGCGTGTTTCAAAAATCGTCAAAGACTATTTTAACCTAAAGCATTTAATAAAGACATGTATAGTGCAATATTATGGGGAAGGGAAATAAAAGGGCTACTTACAGTTTTAAGGGATGACAGCAGTGATTGAATGAGGGTATGAGACAGGAATTGAGGTGTTTAGAGGCTTGACTTCAGTGCAGGACAGGGGTTTAGGTGTTCATGTGCTTCAGTACAGCACAGTCTCATCATGGATGGATGGTGTTTGAGAACAGCTCAACTCTTCCACTGAGGGCAGGACAGGATTTGACTGGGAAGACCAAATACAATAACGGACTACAAAGTTAGACAAAAGAGCTAAGAATGAGTTTGTCCAAGCAAGGAGGAACATCATTGATGTGTAATAATATGTATGTGATCGACTCTTCATACAGTAATGAGTGAAAATTGACAGGTCTACTCACAGTGCCTGGAGAGGAAACATTCAATGTGCCAGTGGATGAGTGGGCACATGAGACGTGGCTTCAGTTCATGTCAGGAGAGAGTTGACAATGGTACTAGAGTCATCCCCTCTTAATTGAGGAACAAGAGGGGACTTAGCTGGAAATACAAATAGCATATACTGTACATTACAGCAGCGCCATTATAGGTTTGGGGAACAAGTTTCTCCATGAAGTTAAACTCAGACACCTCAATTTTACTAAGTCAAACACAGACTGCGCATCTCGCCCACTTGACACATCAACTTAGTCCAAGAAATGTTCCTGAATAAATCCCTGATCATCCACATACCTGCTGAAAACTGACAACTGCGAGCAGACTAGTGGCACCATAGGTCCCAGAGTGGTGGGTCAATTCTTTCCCCCTGGGGCCCAGAGTTGTCCCTTATTTGATAACCAGGAAAACTCTGATTAATCAGATATAAAAAGTTTTCATATGGGCTATTATGGGGCCAATTGTTATAAATCAGGTCACGTGGTTTAAAATACTCCTGAAAAACTCGGCCTGGGGAGGTTGAAAACCCTGTCAAACTGCAGCAACCTTATACTTGTTCATATGAATTATATTTAGGCTAAACAGAGGGATTTCCTCAACCCAGACACAGAGACAACAACTGATAGACAATAGAACTCACAGGCCTGAGCTTGCTTTATGCATGTTTGCTTCATGCAGGTCTGCAGTATGCAACAAATGCACTCAGTCTGTCATCACTATTATGTTGATTGATTAATTCCAGTTAATAATTTTGGATTGAAATGGTATAGGCAGCAAGCCAGCCCAAGTTTGAATATAAAGCAAATGTGATCGCATTCACATTTTCTCCTATAAATAGAAATACATAATGTTACCAATTTGTTTACCCTGACCAGATGGACCAGGCGCATAGGCTGTATGCAGCTGCTATTATTAGTAGCCCACAGTTGATCAGACCTGAAAAATCACCTTGTTTTCATCCCATACTGCATGTCAGATCTAATGTTTAGGTGTAGCCAAGGCTGCTTCAACATTGATGTAAAGAGTTTTTCATGTGAAATAATTGGCAACAGCGAATGGTTTTGTGATGAATAAGCCATCTGATTTGAGGAACGATGGAGTTGAATAAGTCTTTGTCCATAATTTCATTTTAAACCACTTTTGTTCCATCATTCTTTATATCATATTATAGCTGGATGTGCCTTTGTAGTCTGTGGTAGTCTGTAGTCCTTGCCACATGCAACAAGAGACTGAGTTTTCGAACAACAATTCAAGTTTGAGTCTGTATTGTCTTTTTGCCTAACTAATATTTAATTGATTTAATTAAACTTGTTAATTAAACTTGTTTATACAAGGGTCACCATTGAAACCAAGGATGTCATAAGGTGAAAGCACCAATTTGTAAGTCGCTCTGGATAAGAGCGTCTGCTAAATGACTTAAATGTTAAATGTAAATGTAAGGTCTCATTTGCAAGGGAGCCCTCTGAACATACAATAAATACAACAAGATTGATCATAACAAAAATTGTTTTTGCTTGTGTCTGTCTGGAGTGATGATGTTTTATCACCTTTGCTAAATACATACCGGAGGAAAGTGGAAAGCTTACTGGAGCGTAGTGGATGATGGGATGGAAGCGATCAAATCATTCTGAATTGATTTTGACATCCCAGAGGAAGACAGTAGAAGAAACTTCCATATGCTCAGCAAGATAAGCATCGTAACGTACAATTGCCTCTGCAAGCTCCTTGTAGTTGCCCTTATTAGCTGAACTTTCTCTCTCATCATCCCCCTAAGATCATCAACCACCCGAGCCACTGCCTGTTCACCCCGCTATCATCCAGAAGGCAAGGTCAGTACAGGTGCATCAAAGCTGGGACCGAGAGACTGAAAACAGCTTCTATCTCAAGGCCATCAGACTGCTAAACAGCCATCACTAGCACATCAGAGGCGGCTGCCGATAGACATAGATTAGTTAATCACTGGCCACTTTTAGAAATGGATCACGAGCCACTAATAATGTTTCCATGTCTAGCATTACTCGTCATATGTGTAAACTTTACTCTATACTATTCTACGGTATCTTAGTCACTTTGTGTAAATATTGCATCACCCATCTCATATGTACAGTGCCTTGCGAAAGTATTCGGCCCCCTTGAACTTTGCGACCTTTTGCCACATTTCAGGCTTCAAACATAAAGATATAAAACTGTATTTTTTTGTGAAGAATCAACAACAAGTGGGACACAATCATGAAGTGGAACGACATTTATTGGATATTTCAAACTTTAACAAATCAAAAACTGAAAAATTGGGCGTGCAAAATTATTCAGCCCCTTTACTTTCAGTGCAGCAAACTCTCTCCAGAAGTTCAGTGAGGATCTCTGAATGATCCAATGTTGACCTAAATGACTAATGATAAATACAATCCACCTGTGTGTAATCGGGTCTCCGTATAAATGCACCTGCACTGTGATAGTCTCAGAGGTCCGTTAAAAGCGTAGAGAGCATCATGAAGAATAAGGAACACACCAGGCAGGTCCGAGATACTGTTGTGAAGAAATTTAAAGCCGGATTTGGATACAAAAATATTTCCCAAGCTTTAAACATCCCAAGGAGCACTGTGCAAGCAATAATATTGAAATGGAAGGAGTATCAGACTACTGCAAATCTACCAAGACCTGGCCGTCCCTCTAAACTTTCAGCTCATACAAGGAGAAGACTGATCAGAGATGCAGCCAAGAGGCCCATGATCACTCTGGATGAACTGCAGAGATCTACAGCTGAGGTGGGAGACTCTGTCCATAGGACAACAATCAGTCGTATATTGCACAAATCTGGCCTTTATGGAAGAGTGGCAAGAAGAAAGCCATTTCTTAAAGATATCCATAAAAAGTGTTGTTTAAAGTTTGCCACAAGCCACCTGGGAGAGACACCAAACATGTGGAAGAAGGTGCTCTGGTCAGATGAAACCAAAATTGAACTTTTTGGCAACAATGCCAAACGTTATGTTTGGCGTAAAAGCAACACAGCTCATCACCCTGAACACAACATCCCCACTGTCAAACATGGTGGTGGCAGCATCATGGTTTGGGCCTGCTTTTCTTCAGCAGGGACAGGGAAGATGGTTAAAATTTATGGGGAGATGGATGGAGCCAAATACAGGACCATTCTGGAAGAACCTGATGGAGTCTGCAATAGACCTGAGACTGGGATGGAGATTTGTCTTCCAACAAGACAATGATCCAAAACATAAAGCGAAATCTACAATGGAATGGTTCAAAAATAAACATATCCAGAATGGCTATGGCCAAGTCAAAGTCCAGACCTAAATCCAATCGAGAATCTGTGGAAAGAACTGAAAACTGCTGTTCACAAATGCTCTCCAACCTCACTGAGCTCGAGCTGTTTTGCAAGGAGGAATGGGAAAAAATTTCAGTCTCTCGATGTGCAAAACTGATAGAGACATACCCCAAGCGACTTACAGCTGTAATCGCAGCAAAAGGTGGCGCTACAAAGGATTAACTTAAGGGGGCTGAATAATTTTGCATGCCCAATTTTTCAGTTTTTGATTTGTTAAAAAAGTTTGAAATATCCAATAAATGTCGTCCCACTTGTTGATTCTTCACAAAAAATACAGTTTTATATCGTTATGTTTGATGCCTGAAATGTGGCAAAAGGTCGCAAAGTTTAAGGGGGCCGCATACTTTCGCAAGGCACTGTATAGGCTGTGTTCTATACCATGTCACTATCTAAGTACAATGCCGCTCTGACATATATTCTTAATCCATTCCTTACTTAGATTTACGTTTATTTTGGGAATATGTTGTGAAACCTAGATATTAATTTGTTAGATATTACTGCACTGTCAGAGCTAGAAATACAAGAATTTCGCTACACCCGCAATAACATCTGCACGTGACCAATAAATTAGATTTTGATTGACGTAAAAGCCAACTCTTGCCGATAACCTGCTTGTGACCCTGTTTCTTCTAACCATTTCGTTGTGTTGCACAGTTTGAATAAGTAGATGTTTGTCCATTTCATGATAGATGCTTTTTCCAAGAAGCTTGAATCTGATGTGGGCAATAAAAAGTGGTTCTTCAACAAAAATCCACTACATTTTTGTTAGCATTAGTTAGCCATTCTGGAGGAGAAAACAAAACACTAGCAGGGCAAATTCAAATAAAATTGCACTAACTCCACACAAAAGTTAAGAATACATAATCTAACTCCATCTCCTGTAGTCTAAAGAATTGAATTGAATAATATCACTCTCACTAGCACTGTTCACTCTTCACAATCTCTATCCAATATGTCACCAAATCACCAAGCTTCTCAACACATACTGTAGAACTCCTATAATGCTCTGTGGCACAACCCCATTACACCACACTCCGTTCGTTCTCTAATGATTGGATGGACAACATGTCAGTTCATACTGCAAAATCTTTGATTGGTTGGAGGATGTCCTCTGGAAGTGGTCATAATTACCATGTGCGTAGGTCTATGGAAGGGGGTAAGGCTTGCGAGCCTCCTAGGTTTTGTATTGAAGTCAATGTAGCCAGAGGAGGATGGGGAATTTCTGTCCTCCTGCTACACCATGGTGCTAGTCCAGAGTGTGTTGTTGAGGCTACTGTAGACCTTCATTGTAAAATAGTGTCTTTTAATCCATTATTTAGTGACGTGAATATGTTAAGTATAGTTTTATCTAAAATTGATAACTTTGATAATGTTTCATTTTTTATTTTCCTGAAATTCACTGAGTAGGATGGTCCTCCCCTTCCTCCACTGAGCAGCCTCCACTGATGCATTTGTGTGTCAGGGTACAAGTTCTGCATTTTGCAATTACTACATATTAGTCAAGAGAATGACCAAAACATATAATCCCTAGTATTCCCTATTTTCAGCAGTCTTTCCTTTTGAAGTTCTGCATGGCTGTTGTCTGGTTTAGGAACACTGACTGTCATTGTGCTAAATAAGAAAAGTAAACAATAGGACTCATGCATTTTTAACACCTGCTATGCCTAATACACACCCTCCAGGAGGTTTTCTGTAGTTGCAGGTAGATTCTGGAGCTTGGTGGTGGGAATTCAGCTGAGCGTTGTGATGGAGATGCACCTCAGTGGGGGTACTGACTGTGTCTTCAGCTGACCTAATTGTTTATAGTGTGCCAAAAGAGGATGACTGTCTGTGTGGATGAAGACACATTAGCAATATCTCCATTGAGTATTGTTGTTCAGGGGCCATATGTATGAAGCATCTAAGAGTAGGAGCGCTGATCTAGAATGATGTCCCCCCTGTTCATTTAATTGAACTCCTTGGGATCTAAAAATGCTTTCCTCAGCACTTGATAGATATGACCCATATTCTCCTCCTCCTCGCTCTCAAAGTTCCTTACATGTCCTTCTTTGTATGACTAAAGGTTGCCCATCTGTAGGGAAAGCTTATTTTAAAGAAAAATCATGTCATATGGAATACATAATAGACTGACACATGTTCCTGTTATCAGTGAGACACAAGCTAACTGAAGTGTTAGTCTTCAATTGCTCAGTCAGTCAATCTGGGGGTTGGTGCTTTAATGCCATTGTGTATTTTTTTTTTTTAACTGTGGCGTACACCCCACACTGCGTCCCTGCCAGTGCAGTGACTCAATCTTCATTAGCACCTTGCAGTGCCTGCCTGTATGCCTCTTCCTTTGTCCCCGGCAGAGGAAGAGTCATACTACTGAAATACCTACAAAAGAAAAGGCCTTGATAAGTGATTGGAGAACTGACACCCTGTTGGCAATCAGAGTTGTCCATTTTCTCCCCAGTCAAATCAGTGCTCAGCATTGTTCTCACTTGTGACTACTAACGTCACTACCGTCCGTCGCTGGGTGATTGCACTCTGATTCAGTCTCTCTCTTTTTGGCTCCCCCTCTGTTAAGATTTTCTTCACATTTTTGGGTCCAATGTGTGGCCAAGCTCAGTGTTGGTGTGACATTTGTTTAATGCAAGCTGAAATAACAAGTCAGAAGTGAAGAATAAAGGCTCAAGAGCTGCATCAAAGTGACTCAGTGGGAGTACATAAAACAACTTTGCAGCCTGATTGGTATGTACAATAGTCATACCAGATACCAGTGATAAATCCAGATGTCTGACTGGTAGATAACAGATACTATTGGACAGAGTCACTGCTGGGAATGGTGATGAGTAATATCCTGGCTTTGACAGGGCCTTAGTCTTATTACTCATCAATTCAAATTTATTTATATAGCCCTTCTTACATCAGTTGATATCTGAAAGTGCTGTACAGAAACCCAGCCTAAAACCCCAAACAGCAAGCAATGCAGGTGTAGAAGCACGGTGGCTAGGAAAAACTCCCTAGAAAGGCCAAAACCTAGGAAGAAACCTAGAGAGGAACCAGGCTATGCGGGGTGGCCAGTCCTCTTCTGGCTGTGCCGGGTGGAGATTATAACAGAACATGGCCAAGATGTTCAAATGTTCATAAATGACCAGCATGGTCGAATAATAATAATAAGGCAGAACAGTTGAAACTGGAGCAGCAGCACGGCCAGGGGGACTGGGGACAGCAAGGAGTCATCATGTCAGGTAGTCCTGGGGCATGGTCCTAGGGCTCAGGTCCTCAGAGAGAGAAAGAAAGAGAGAAGGAGAGAAGGAGAGAATTAGAGAACGCACACCCCCCGACACAAACTACTGCAGCATAAATACTGGAGGCTGAGACAGGAGGGGTCAGGAGACACTGTGGCCCCATCCGAGGACACCCCCGGACAGGGCCAAACAGGAAGGATATAACCCCACCCACTTTGCCAAAGCACAGCCCCCACACCACTACAGGGATATCTCCAACCACCAACTTACCATCCTGAGACAAGGCTGAGTATAGCCCACAAAGATCTCCGCCACGGCACAACCCAAGGGGGGGGCAACCCAGACAGGCTGACCACATCAGTGACGCACCCCTTCCGGGGACGGCATGAGAGAGCCCCAGTAAGCCAGTGACTCAGCCCCTGTAATAGGGTTAGAGGCAGAGAATCCCAGTGGAAAGAGGGGAACCGGCCAGGCAGAGACAGCAAGGGCGGTTCGTTGCTCCAGAGCCTTTCCGTTCACCTTCCCGCTCCTGGGCCAGACTACACTCAATCATATGACCCACTGAAGAGATGAGTCTTCAGTAAAGACTTAAAGGTTGAGACCGAGTTTGCGTCTCTGACATGGGTAGGCAGACCGTTCCATAAAAATGTAACTCTATAGGAGAAAGCCCTGCCTCCAGCTGTTTGCTTAGAGATTCTAGGGACAATTAGGAGGCCTGCGTGACCGTAGCGTACGTGTAGGTATGTAAGGCAGGACCAAATCAGTGAGAGATAGGTAGGAGCAAGCCCATTTAATGCTTTGTAGGTTAGCAGTAAAACCTTAATCAGCCCTTGCTTTGACAGGAAGCCAGTGTAGAGAGGCTAGCACTGGAGTAATATGATCAAATTTTTTGGGTCTAGTCAGGATTATAGCAGCCGTATTTAGCACTAACTGAAGTTTATTTAGTGCTTTATCCAGGTAGCCGGAAAGTAGAGCATTGCAGTAGTCTAACCTAGAAGTGACAAAAGCATGGATACATTTTTCTGCATCATTTTTGGACAGAAAGTTTCTGATTTTTGCAATGTTACGTAGATGGGAAAAAGCTGTCCTTGAAATGGTCTTGATATGTTCTTCAAAAGTGAGATCAGGGTCCAGAGTAACGCCGAGGTCATTCACAGTTTTATTTGAGACGACTGTACAACCATTAAGATTAATTGTCAGATTCAACAGAAGATATTTGTTTCTTGGGACCTAGAACAAGCATCTCTGTTTTGTCTGAGTTTAAAAGTAGAAAGTTTGCAGCCATCCACTTCCTTATGTCTGAAACACATGCTTCTAGCGAGGGCAATTTTGGGGCTTCACCATGTTTCATTGAAATGTACAGCTGTGTGTCATCCGCATAGCAGTGAAAGTTAACATTATGTTTTCGAATAACATCCCCAAGAGGTAAAATATATTGTGAAAACAATAGTGGTCCAAAAACGGAACCTTGAGGAACACCGAAATTTACAGTTGATTTGTCAGAGGTCAAACCATTCACAGAGACAAACTGATATCTTTCCGACAGATAAGATCTAAACCAGGCCGGAACTTGTCCGTGTAGACCAATTTGGGTTTCCAATCTCTCCAAAAGAATGTGGTGATCGATGGTATCAAAAGCAGCACTAAGGTCTAGGAGCACGAGGACAGATGCAGAGCCTCGGTCCGATGCCATTAAAATGTCATTTACCACCTTCACAAGTGCCGTCTCAGTGCTATGATGGGGTCTAAAACCAGACTGAAGCATTTCGAATACATTGTTTGTCTCTAAAATTTTTGAGAGGAATGGAAGATTCGATATAGGCCGATAGTTTTTTATATTTTCTGGGTCAAGGTTTGGCTTTTTCAAGAGAGGCTTTATTACTGCCACTTTTAGTGAGTTTGGTACACATCCGGTGGATAGAGAGCCATTTATTATGTTCAACGTAGGAAGCAGCTCTTTCAGTAGTTTAGTTGGAATAGGGTCCAGTATGCAGCTTGACGGTTTAGAGGCCATGATTATTTTCATCATCGTGTCAAGAGATATAGTACTAAAACACTTGAGCGTCTCTCTTGATCCTAGGTCCTGGCAGAGTTGTGCAGACTCAGGACAACTGAGCTTTGAAGGAATATGCAGATTTAAAGAGGAGTCCGTAATTTGCTTTCTAATAATCATAATCTTTTCCTCAAAGAAGTTCATGAATTTATCACTGCTGACATGAAAGTCATCCTCTCTTGGGGAATGCTGCTTTTTAGTTAGCTTTGCGACAGTATCAAAAAGGAATTTCGGATTGTTCTTATTTTCCTCAATTAAGTTAGAAAAATAGGATGATCGAGCAGCAGTAAGGGCTCTTCGGTACTGCACGGTACTGTCTTTCCAAGCTAGTCGGAAGACTTCCAGTTTGGTGTGGCGCCATTTCCGTTCCAATTTTCTGGAAACTTGCTTCAGAGCTCGGGTATTTTCTGTGTACCAGGGAGCTAGTTTCTTATGAGAAATGTTTTTAGTTTTTAGGGGTGCAACTGCATCTAGGGTATTGTGCAAGGTTAAATTGAGTTCCTCAGTTAGGTGGTTAACTGATTTTTGTCCTCTGCCGTCCTTGGGTAGACAGAGGGAATCTTTGTGTTGTCTGAATTTATAGCACGACTTTTGATGTTCCTTGGTTGGGGTCTGAGCAGATTATTTGTTGCAATTGCAACCGTAATAAAATGGTGGTCCGATAGTCCAGGATTATGAGGAAAAACATTAAGATCCACAACATTTATTCCATGGGACAAAACTAGGTCCAGCGTATGACTGTGACACTGAGTGGGTCCAGAGACATGTTGGACAAAACCCACTGAGTCGATGATGGCTCCGAAAGCCTTTTGGAGTGGGTCTGTGGACTTCTCCATGTGAATATTAAAGTCACCAAAAATGTGAATATTATATGCTATGACTACAAGGTCCGATAGGAATTCAGGGAACTCAGTGAGAAACGCTGTATATGGCCCAGGAGGCCTGTAAACAGTAGCTATAAAAAGTGATTGAGTAGGCTGCATAGATTTCATGACTAGAAGCTCAAAAGGCGAAAACATCTATTTTTTTGTAAATTGAAATTTGCTATCGTAAAGGTTAGCAACACCTCCGCCTTTGCGGGATGCACGGGGGATATGGTCACTAGTGTAGCCAGGAGGTGAGGCCTCATTTAACACAGTAAATTCATCAGGTTTAAGCCATGTTTCAGTCAGGCCAATCACATCAAGATTATGATCAGTGATTAGTTCATTGACTATAATTGCCTTTGAAGTAAGGGATCTAACATTAAGTAGCCCTATTTTGAGATGTGAGGTATCATGATCTTTCAAATGACAGGAATGGAGGTGGTCTTTATCCTAGTGAGATTGCTAAGGCGAACACCGCCATGTTTAGTTTTGCCCAACCTAGGTCATCTATCCATCCAACAACACTTGAGTTGTCATTAACCTCAAGTAATTTCTTAACTAAAAAAGCAGAGTGAATCATTTTGACTCAATATGAATAAAAAAGTATAATATCGTTGCCATTTTTAAACGTGCTCTATTTTTAAAGCTTCCCTTCAAATATACCAGTTACCAATTTGGAGATGTTAAAGAAACTTATTTTGGCTAGGGTCCTTTTTTCTCAATTTCCGCCTGACTGATGTGCCCAAAGTAAACTGCCTGTTGCTCAGGCCCTGCATATAAATTGGTACCATTGGAAAGAAAATACTGTGAAGTTTGTAGAAATGTTAAAATAATGTAGGAGAATCTAACAAAATGGATATGGAAGGAGAAAATCTAAAGAAAAAACCAACCGGAAAATGTTTTGTTTGAGAGCCCATGCTCTTACAATTGAAAGTATGGGGAAATAATTAAATCTAGCCCCCAGTATGCAATTCCTATGTCTTCCACAGGGTGTCAGCACTCTGTTCAAGGTTTCAGTCTTGTTTCTTCCAAAACGAGTAAGAAATATATGAGGTTTACTACTGGGACACACTATTGGAAATTTGTGTTTGGGCGTGCGAGGAAGACAAGACGCACCTGCTAATATCGATTTCCTATTGAACATTCTTCTTTCCGTATGGCATGTTATAGTTTGATTACATTTTAGGGTATCTGAGGAGTCAATAGAAATTTATTTTGACTTGTTTAAACAAAGTTTAGCGTTAGATTTTCGGATTCCTTTCTCGCAATGTTGAATGTGTGGATTACTAAAATCGATGGCCCTAACTAAATACTTTTTGCGACATAAAGAAGCATTTTATCTAGCAAAGCAACACTACATGTTATAGCTGGGACCCTTTGGATGACAAATTAGAGGAAGATTTAAAAAAAGTGAAAATTGAATCGAAATTTGTGAATTTATGAAACCTGTGTCAGTGGAAAAATATTTTGAGGTGGAGCGCCGTCCTCAAACAATCGCATGGCATGCTTTCGCTGTAATGGCTAATGTAAATCGCACAGTGCAGTTAGATAAACAAGAATTTAAGCTTTCAACCGATATGACACTTGTATGTACCTACATGTTTAATATACATAATTGTATGATTATTTATTGAATCCAGTAGGCGTCCCGCTATCCCAGAGAGGTTTTAAAGAAAACCCCACTCTTCCACCAAGGCACCTGCAAGTTCCCAGACATTTCTGGGGGGAATGACCCTAGCCCTCACCCTCCAATCCAACAGGTCCCAGACGTGCTAAGATCCGGGCTCTTCGCTGGCCATGGCAGAACACTGACATTCCTGTCTTGTAGGAAATCACGCACAGAATGAGCAGTATGGCTGGTGGCATTGTCATGCTGGAGTGTCATGTCAGGGTGAGCCTGCAGGAAGGGTACCACATTTAGGGAGATGGATGTCTTCCCTGTAACGCACAGTGTTGAGATTGCCTGCAATGACAACAAGCTCAGTTCGATGATGCTGTGACAAACCGCCCCAGACCATGACGGACCCTCCACCTCCAAATCGACCCTGCTCCAGAGTATAGGCCTCAGTGTAACGCTCATTCCTTCTACGATAAATGCGAATCCGACCATCACCCCTAGGGAGACAAAACCGTGACTCATCAGTGAAGAGCACCGTTTGCCAGTCCTTAACAACACTGTCATCTCAGATTTTCAAAATATGCTTCTCAACCATTGCAAAACAAGCATTTGTGTAACAGTATTGATGGCTAACGTACCATTTAGCGTTAGCATTCAGCATGCAACATTTTCCACAAAAACCAGAAAAGCATTCAAATAAAATAATTTACCTTTGAAGAACTTCAGATGTTTTCAATGGGGAGACTCTGTTAGATAGCAAATGTTCCATTTTTACAAAAAATATTGTGTCGACTAATCGCTCCGTTTTGTTCATCACATTTGGCGAGGGAAAATTTAAAAAAAATATATATATATTAAGTCATTAAAACGCAAACTTTTTTCCAAATTAACTCCATAATATCGACAGAAACATGGCAAACCGATGTTTAGAATCATTCCTCAAGGTGTTTTTCACATATCTAGCGACGATAAAATCCATTGTAGCATTTTACTTTCTCTTCTGAAGAAATGGAACGCGCATGGACCTACAGATTACGGACACAGGACACCTGGCGGGACACCAGGTAAATGTAGTCTCTTATGGTCAATCTTCCAACGATATGCCTACAAACACGTCACAATGCTGCAGACACCTCGGGGAATAGACAAAAACGGCAGGCTCATTCCTGGCGCATTCACAGCCATATAAGGAGACATTGGAACACAGCGCCTTCAGAATCTGGGGCATTTCCTGTATGAAATTTCATCTTGGTTTCGCCTGTTGCATTGGTTCTGGGGCACTCACAGATAATATCTTTGCAGTTTTGGAGACGTCAGAGTTGTCTTTCCAAGGCTGTCAATTCCATGCATAGTCGAGCTTCTTGTTATAAAAATAACATCAAAATCTGTTAGTTTAAGCTAGAAATATATGCACTTCTCAAAAAAGTAAAGGGAACACTTAAACAACACAATGTAACTCCTCGTCAATCACACTTCCGTGAAATCAAACTGTCCACTGAGTCTACAACCCACACAAGTGGCTCAGGTAGTGCAGCTCATCCAGGATGGCACATCAATGCGAGCTGTGGCAAGAAGGTTTGCTGTGTCTGTCAGCGTAGTGTCCAGAGCATGGAGGCGCTACCAGGAGACAGGCCAGTACATCAGGAGACGTGGAGGAAGCCGTAGGAGGGCAACAACCGAGCAGCAGAACCGCTACCTCCGCCTTTGTGCGAGGAGCAGGAGGAGCACTGCCAGAGCCCTGCAAAATGACCTCCAGAAGGCCACAAATATGCATGTGTCTGCTCAAATGGTCAGAAACCGACTCCATGAGGGTGGTATGGGGGCCCGACATCCACAGGCGGGGGGTTGTGCTTACAGCCCAACACCGTGCAGGACGTTTGGCATTTGCCAGAGAACACCAAGATTGGCAAATTTGCCACTGGCGCCCTGTGCTCTTCACAGATGAAAGCAGGTTCACACTGAGCACGTGACAGACGTGACAGAGTCTGGAGACGCCGTGGAGAACATTCTCCTGCCTGCAACATCCTCCAGCATGACCGGTTTGGCGGTGGGTCAGTCATGGTGTGGGGTGGCATTTCTTTGGGGGGCCGCACAGCCCTCCATGTGCTCGCCAGAGGTAGCCTGACTGCCATTAGGTACCGAGATGAGATCCTCATACCCCTTGTGAGACCATATGCTGGTGCAGTTGGCCCTGCGTTCCGCCTAATTCAAGACTATGCTTGACCTCATGTGGCTGGAGTGTGTCAGCAGTTCCTGCAAGAGGAAGGCATTGATGCTATGGACTGGCCCGCCCGTTCCCCAGACCTGAATCCAATTGAGCACATCTGGGACATCATGTCTCGCTCCATCCACCAACGCCACGTTGCACCACAGACTGTCCAGGAGTTGGCGGATGCTGTAGTCTAGGTCTGGGAGGAGATCCCTCAGGAGACCATCCGCCACCTCATCAGGAGCATGCCCAGGCATTGTAGGATAGTCATACAGGCACGTGGAGGCCACACACACTACTGGGCCTCATTTTGACTTGTGTAAGGACATTACATCAAAGTTGGATCAGCCTGTAGTGTGGTTTTCCACTGTAATTTTGAGTGTGACTCCAAATCCAGACCTCCATCGGTTGATAAATTTGATTTCCATTGATCATTTTTGTGTGATTTTGTTGTCAGCACATTCAACTATGTAAAGAAAAAAGTACTTAAGAAGAATATTTCATTCATTCAGATCTAGGATGTGTTATTTTCGTGTTCCCTTTATTTTTTTGAGCAGTGTATTTTGTTCATGTGCTGCATCTCAATCCGCCACATCTGCCTCTGTGGTGGAAAGTTGCAGAGCTACAGCGCTGTTTGTCAGACCAGGTGTAAGGTTCTGCATTTATTTTCTTACTCAACCTTGTGTTCTGTTTCATTGTGTTCTTGAACGTAGCCCTGTTTCTTTGTGTTCTTGAACGTAGCCCTGTCTTTCATTTTTGTTCATTGATTTCAACTGTGTTAGTTACTCGCCTGGTATCATCAGCTCCTTATTTAGTTTATTTCATTCTGTTTGTGCCATTGAGGTATTGTTTGTTTTGACCCTACTAAGCCTTTTCCTAGCTCGTTTGTGAGAACCAGTTAAAGCCTTCAGTCCTAGTTTTGGTTCACCTACCTGTATATCACCATTGCCTGCCTATTTCTTTTATTCTTTGTTTACATTTTTATTTTATCTTTATTTAACTAGGCAAACGAGCTAGGAACAAATTCTTATTTTTTCAACGATGGTGTTTTGCTCTGACCCCACAAGTGTCACGGGACTCGTCTGGAGGTAACCCATACAAATGAATGGAGGTAGTTGTGTGTAAAAATATGGGGTTAAATATGTGTCCAAAAAATGTCTTACTCCCAACGGCTTAGACTTTTAGAGGTTAATGGTAAAATCACACTTGATCCTGTCAAATATATATTTGATATCCGTTTACTTCTGATGTGCAGGAGCCTGGCTAAGTGGCTCTAAGGAGATGGTCAATCAGTTACTGTGAGTATGTTTGTCTGGCTGACAGGCAGGGAGAGGGGGATAGGCAGAGAGAGGCGGAGAAAGAGATGCACTCTGCCGTGTGATGTTGTCGGATAAGGCCTGGGAGAGGGTTAAAGAGGTGAACACCATTTACTAGAGAGCTTCACAGGTAATCTGTGCTTAAGCAACATCTGCAGAGTACACACACTGCCTTGGGGATGAGAACAGAGTGTAACTCCTCTCACATACGGTTGTGCTGCGAGTATATAGCAGTTTCCTTGATCGGTTTGTGGTGTCTCAATCTGTTTTATTTGTCAGTTAGGAGCTGTGATTAGGATTAATGATGTAATTCCGAACAGATGTCACCTCTGTTAAAAAGTGTCTTTGGGTCAGGATTTTCTTTTTAAACATAACTCATTGAAGTTTGAAACAATCTTGGTTAACACAGCCCCCCCATGAAAGAAAATAACAAACTTACCTTTCTTGAACTAAACACTCGCACTTGTATTTCCTTACTAGCACTGACTTTGTTAGCTACTTTATTGAGCATATTTGATGTTACTGTGGTAGGGAGGAAGCCACATCATCATAAATGCTATTAACAAGTGTAGCCGGTGTGAGTTTTTTACTGTTAGCATCTGTGATCTTAAAGTGGGAGGGTACATATTCAAAGTCAATCCCATTTAATTCAGTATAACAATCACAAGGGAAATCAGAAAGAGATTCATTGTGTAACATATTGACTATAATATCAAAGGGAATCAACAATCACATGACCAATAAACACACACATTCTATAAGTAATTTGAAGCATATGATTTGTCAGATGCTATATTTAGCATGATTTATAGGGTTTTCTGTCACTGAGACTTCAAGTGATGTAACTTTGATAGATTAAGGGGAAAACACTGTTTGCCTAGAAATATGCACTGAAAATGGCGTATTAAATATGAGCTACTAACTGTATTTTTAAACAGGATTATGTCATCAAGTTTTTTAGGCAAGAGGGACTGGAGCTTCATATACTGTTATAACAAGCTGTGTCCTAAGCCAAACACACACACAGGTATCCTAACACACACACACACATGTGCATATGACTGATCGCTGCAGTGAAACTAGGTTATATTTGAATGTGTGGGTTTTGAGCATGGATGTTCAAAGCTTCTCTAAGCACACTGAAAGCTTTCTAATATTTCAATAATTCATCAGGTTTGCCAGCGTCTTGGCACCCACATCACACAGAAACCTAAAATGGGGAAACATACAGTACTGTAGCAGTAATGTTTTGAAGCTAGCTGCTCCTGTTTATTTACCACATTTATTGCAGAGTCATAGCTATATTTGGCTGCACATTGCACAGGAACCTGATCCTTCCTTTCTTGAGAAATGGCTCTTGTCATAAGAGAACATTTTACAGACGCTCCTGACCTGCAAACTGACATTTAATTACAGAATTGGTTACAGAAAAGGTCAGGGTTACGGATTGGATTAAGGTTAGGGTTAAGGTAAGGGTAAGTTTTAGATTGTGGTTAGTTGTTTTGCAGGTCAGCAGTGTCCTTATAGCCTCTCCCATAACACATCATGAGAAATAGCCTCATCTTACATCAGGGAAATTCAAACTTACACACGCAAACACAGAAAGAAGGGCAGGAAACGAACAGAGGGATAGATTATATTCACACACAGGCTATAAAAGGAGACACCAGTTACTGTGTAGGCCTACACTGCACATAGTGTGGTACAATGTCCACAAAAGTCAGATGAAAAAAAACATCTATAGTATTCAAAACCCCGGTCAAAAAATGCCTTGAAACGGCACAGGTACAATGCTATACTCTATATATATACTGTACTCTATATCATCTACTGCATCTTTATGTAATACATATATCACTAGCCACTTTAAACTATGCCACTTTGTTTACATACACTACATTACTCATCTCATATGTATATACTGTACTCGATTGTCACGCCCTGACCTTAGTATTCTTTGTTGTTTTGGTTAGGTCAGGGTGTGACATGGGTGTTGTATGTGTTTTTGTACTGTCTAGGGGTTTTGTAGGTTTATGGGGATGTTTACATTCTAGGTGTTTATGTAGGTCTATGGTTGCCTAGATTGGTTCTCGATTAGAGGCAGCTGTTTATCATTGTCTCTGATTGGGAACCATATTTAGGCAGCCATCCTCTTTGGGTATTCCGTGGGTTATTGTCTATGTCTATGTGTAGTTGCCTGTGTCTGCACTAGTATTATTATAGCTACAGGTTCGGGTTGTTTTGTAGTTTGTCCGTCTTTATTAAAATATATAACATGTATTCCTCTCCTCTTTACAACGAACATGACATCGATACCATCTACTGCATCTTGCCTATGCCGTTCTGTACCATCACTCATTCATATATTTTTTATGTGCATATTCTTTATCCCTTTACACTTGTAGTAGTTGTGTAATTGTTAAGTTAGATTACTCGTTGGTTATTACTGCATTGTCGGAACTAGAAACACAAGCATTTCGCTACACTCGCATTAACATTTGCTAACCATGTGTATGTGACAAATACAATGTGATTTGATTCCTGCATGTCAGGGCCACACAATCTCCATAACAGTCTATTTATCCAAAGTACAAGGTCCCTTTTTAGAGATGATCTCCGGTCTCCTGAGTGACAGGTGGCTGCCATTTCTCTCCTTCCGTAGCCTAGCACTCTCCCTCTCTTTCTTTTCTCTTCACACCAGGGCTGCCGTGGCTAGCACGGTGTTACTGCACATAACCAGGCCGACAACTGTCTTCTGCCACTGTCCAAGTCCAGGCCCCAATGTAGGCAGATACACAGGCAAATGGGCAGGCAGCTTGGGTTCAAATACTATTTGATATTTACTTGATTGAGCTTGCCTGGTTTGATGGACCAAAATAATATTCACAAAACTGCAAACCCAGCCCATCTGGCACTCCAGGCAGACTTAAGACAAAGCAATTTTTTGTTGTTGAAAGATTTCAAAAATAGTATTTTAATCCAGGCAGGCAGAAATGCCAGCGGTTGTCCCTATGTGTGATCTGGGGCACAGAAAAATTGCTTATCGTTGCTCAGCATCCAGCAGCTCTGGCTTTTGTCCCCCGATGTAACACTCATTAATGAAATTATGTCTGATTAGATATATAGAGCATTATGATTGGACATGAATGTGATTCATTCCGTCTGTTACAGGCCCTCTAGTCAGTTGTTCCAAGATCCCAGAATTTCTATGCTAAAGAATAGCAGAGGCGATGAATGGGAGATAAAAGCTTCAAAAGGATGTCTAAGGCAGTAGTAAAACCTAAGACGGTCGTAGGAGTATAGCTGCATGGCATTCAATGACTGATATGTCTGACTGTTGCTCCAAAGTCTCCTGTGTTCTATAATGCCCCAGGATCCTCTACTCATTTTACTTCCTTTGTTTCTTTCTCCTCTCTCTTTCTGTCTTTGTCTCTCTCCAATTCTCTTTCCCTCCTTCTCTTGCTCTCTCTTCTACCAACAAGAGAGAACATTGTTACTAATAGTTAATCTGCATTATATCATCATGACTGTGGACAAGAGGTCGGGGAGCATGTTGCATGATCGAGAATGACACATCTGACACTTAGCCAATAGTTGAATGAAGCGGTAGACCTGTGATGAGGTCATACATAGCCTATTGATGGCATGTTTACACAATGTCATCCGGCAACTATGGAGTCTAGCCAGGGCACGCAGTCTCACTCTCACCAGTCTTTTTAATGACAAAGTATTACCCTCTTTCAGCCTGAGCCCCACTGAAAAAAACATCTCCCTTAGAGCCAGATGTGAGCCGGAAGGATGAATAAAACTAATTTCCAAAGCCAAATACAGCAGAAAGGACCCTGGAGCTCCAGAATAACTGCACTGGAGCCCAGGAGGGAAGGCTCAAACAGATTAAAATATTTCTTCAGAATGTCTGCAGCCCCTCCTCTATCCACTTCTCGGCTGAACTCAACAGAAGGTAAGCTTCCTTCCACAGATAGAGGGCTCTCCATATGAAAACAGCCGCTTGTTTTATTTTACCCCCCCCCCCCAGGTAATACCATCCACCTTTCAGAATTAAACAAATATATCATATTGATAGAGGTAGAAGTGACTGATTTGATGCAAGTTTTCAAATTTGGATTTGAAAAACTCAGCAAAAAAAGAAACGTCCCTTTTTTAGGACCCTGTCTTTCAAAGATAATTCGTAAAAATCTAAATTACTTCACAGATCTTCATTGTAAAGGGTTTGAACACTGTTTCCCATACTTGATTAATGAACATGCACCCGTGGAAAGGTCTTTAAGACACTAACAGCTTACAGACGGTAGGCAATTTAGGTCACAGTCATGAAAACTTAGGACACTAAAGAGGCCATTCTACAGACTCTGAAAAACACCAAAAGAAAGATGACCAGGGTCCCTGCTCATCTGAGTGAACGTGCAAGCGACATGCTGCAAGGAAGAATGAGGACTGCAGATGTGGCCAGGGCAATAAATTGCAATGCCGTACTGTGAGACGCCTAAGACGGCACTACGGGGAGACAAGACGGACAGCTGATCGTCCTCGCAGTGGCAGACCATGTGTAACAACACCTGCACAGGATCGGTACATCTGGACATCACACCTGCGGGACAGGTACAGGATGGCAACAACAACTGCCCGAGTCAAACCAGGAACGTGCAACCCCTCCATCAGTGCTCAGACTCTTCTATTGCCTGAGAGAGGCTGGACGGAGGGCTTGGAGACCTGTTGTAAGGCAGGTCCTCACCAGACATCACCGTCAACAACATCGCCTCCAGGCACAAACCCACCATCGCTGGACCAGACAGAACTGGCAAAAAGTGCTGTTCACAGACAAATCACGGTTTTGTCTCACCAGGGGTGAGTGTCCGATTCACGTTTATCGTCGAAAGGAATGAGCGTTACACCGAGGCATGTACTCTGGAGCGGGATCAATTTGGAGGTGGAGGGTCCGTCATGTTCTGGGGCGGTGTGTCACTGCATCACCGGACTGCGCTTGTTGCCATTGCAGGCAATCTCAACGCTGTGCGTTACAGGGAAGACATCCTCCTCATATGGTACCTTTCCTGCAGACTCATCCTAACATGACCTTCCAGTATGACAATGCCACCAGCCATACTGCTCGTTCTGTGCGTGATTTCCTGCAATACAGGAACGTCAGTGTTCTGCCATTGCCAGCGAAGAGCCTGGATCTCAATCCCATTGAGCACGTCTGGGACCTGTTGGAGTGGAGGGTGAGGGTTAGGGCCATTCCCCCCAGAAATGTCCGGGAACTTGCAGGTGCCTTGGTGGAGGAGTGGGGTAACCTCTCACAGCAAGAACTGGCAAATCTACTGCAGTTCTTAATGCAGCTGGTGGCCACACCAGATACTGACTGTTACCTTTGATTTTGACCCCCTCCCCCCTTTGTTCAGGGTCACATTAATCCATTTCTGTTAGTCACATATCTGTGGACTTGTTCAGCTTATATCTCAGTGGAGCAACCTGCTCTCTGGAGCTCACATTTAAATAGCTTACTTCTTTATGTAAATGATGCCAACCCTGCAAAACATTTTTTACCCCGAAAAATCTGCTAGGAGGTACTTTTGAAACCTCGCTTAGGGGAATATTAAAGTTGCTTTTGCCTCTCTGGGTGATATATTTTGTCCAGGCATGCCATGTTGCATTGTAATGCTATTAATAGTGCTAGTGCAGTTAATCTGCAGTGAGAAATGGGTCACACTTAGAGATAAAGAGGCTGCAGAGAGGGAGCAAGTCCTGTTCCATCATCACAGGGCTGGAGGTTCTCTGGTTAGGGTTAATTAGGCCATACCATACAGACGCTACCGCTATAACCCTCACAGAGCCGCTAGCTAACTGGAGCACTGGGATGACATGTACTGTATTTGACTGCGTCTAAAATGGCTCCCCATTCCTTCTATATAATGCACTACTTTTGAATAGGGCAGATAGGACTGTTCAAAAGTATATTGCACTATGTAGGGAATAGGGTGTCTAACAGCACGGATACTGGAATCAGCACAGTGTATTTGTGACAATGGCCTAGATTCAGTCAGATGAAGTGTTACTGGCGCTAGCCAGTAATTTGTGTTGTGTCGGAGTTCTGACTGCGTTGGAGCCATCAAATCGGTGAGCAGCTGCTCTTGATCATTGTCACAAAGACACACCCATCCCATTCACTTCGCTAGAAAGTACAGGTTATATACAGTGGGGAGAACAAGTATTTGATACACTGCTGATTTTGCAGGTTTTCCTACTTAAAAAGCATGTAGAAGTCTGTAATTTTTTATCATAGGTACATTTCAATTGTGAGAGACGGAATCTAAAACAAAAATCCAGAAAATCACATTGTATGATTTTCAAGTAATTAATTTGCATTTTATTGAATGACACAAGTATTGTGTATTAGTATAAAAAACTAATACACACATCTAAGCAAAGGAATGCCAGGCTAAGTTGCAATAGAAAGAATAGAGTATATACAGATGAGATGAAGAATGCAAGTTATGCAAACATTAAAGTGGCCAATGATTTCAAGTCTGTATTTAGGCAGCAGCCTCTGTGCTAGTGATGGCTGTTTAACAGTCTGATGGCCTTGAGATGGAAGCTTTTTTTCAGTCTCTCAGTCCCAGCTTTGATGCACCTGTACTGACCTCGCCTTCTGGAGGGCAAGTAGTTTGCCCCTGATGATGTGTTGTGCAGACTGCACCACCCTCTGCCCTGCAGTTGTGGGCGATGCAGTTGCCATACCAGGCGGTGATACAGCCCGACAGGACGTTCTCAATTGAGCATGGGGAAAGGTTTGTGAGGGTTTTAGGTGACAAGCAACATTTCTTCAGCCTCCTGAGGTTGAAGAGGCACTGTTGTGCCTTCTTCACCACACTGCCTGTGTGGATGGACTATTTCAATGTGTCAGCAATGTGTACAGAGGAGCTTAACTTTCCACCCACTCCACTGCTCTCCCGTCGATGTGGATAGGGGTGTTCTGCTGTTTCCTGATGTCTTCTCCTTTGTTTTGTTGACGTTGAGTGAGAGGTTATTTTCCTGACACCACTCTCACCTCCCTGTAGGCTGTCTCGTCATTGTTGGTAATAAAGTCTACTACTGATTTTGTCTGCAAACTTGATCATTGAGTTGGAGGCATGGCCACGCAGTCATGGGTGAACAGGGCGTACAAGAGGGTCCTGAGCACGCACCCTTGTGGGGGCCCAGTGTTGAGGATCAGCGAAGTGGAGATGTTTCCTACCTTCACCACCTGGGGCTGGCCCGTCAGGAAGTCCAGGACCCAATTGCACAGGGTCGAGACCCAGGGTCTCAAGCTTAATGATGAGCTTGGAGGGTACTATGGGTGTTGAATGTTGAACTATAGTCAGTGAACAGCATTCTTACATACAATGCCTTGCGAAAGTATTCGGCCCCCTTGAACTTTGCAACCTTTTGCCACATTTCAGGCTTCAAACAAAGATATAAAACTATTTTTTTTGTGAAGAATCAACAACAAGTGGGACACAATCATGAAGTGGAACGATATTTATTGGATATTTCAAACTTTAACAAATCAAAAACTGAAAAATTGGGCGTGCAAAATTATTCAGCTTGGAAAAACACTGGACCATTGTTACTTGGTATGGCAGCAACACATGACAATACAACATGGTAGCAACAACATGGCAGCAGCACAACATGGTATTAGCACAAAACAGGGTACAAACATTAATGAAACAGACAGCAGCACAAAGGGCAAGAAGGAGAGACAACAAGACATCACGCAAAGCAGCCACAACTGTCAGTAAGAGTCTCCATGATTGTCTTTGAATGAAGAGATTAAGATAAAACTGTCCAGTTTGAGTGTTTGTTGCAGCTCGTTCCAGTCACTGGCTGCAGCGAACTGAAACGAGTGACCCAGGGATGTTTGTGCTTTGGGGACCTTTAACAGAATGTGACTGGCAGAACGAGTGTTGAATGTGGATGGCTGCAGTAGAATCTCAGGGGGGAGTGAGGCCTAAGAGGGTTTTATAAATAAGCATCTACCAGTGGGTCTTGCGACGAGTATACAGGGATGACCAGTTTACAGAAGAGTATAGAGTCCAGTGATGTGATGTGTGGCAAATCTGATGGCCGAATGGTGAACATGGTAAATTGACGTCGCTCTGATATCCAATAGTTTTTCCCGGCTATATGTAACAACACTTAAGAATATTTTGGCTAACAATGTACTAAATACAGGACAAAAAACTGCAAAGTTTCCTAAGGACTAGAAGTGAGGCAGCCCTCTCTAGTCAAGATGTAGATTATAAGTTTGAAAGACTGGAATGTGTGATGTCAACATAACACGGCTGCATGGGATATCTCAATGTAATTCTGTGCAGCCAATGGCAATGTCCACTTTAGGTATAATGCCAGGATTCACTTGTAGATTTGCCAATTCTAACGCAGTTCCAACTCCGACAATGCTAAAAACAACAGCTATGCAGATGTTGGCTACAGCAGACCTGATTGAATAGAGTCCATTGTTGCTGTCACTTACTGAGAGAAAACTATGTAACTTTACCCCAAGCTAAAGAACCTGGCAAGGTCATGACCTCAATGCATCACCAACTCCCTGACCCCAGAGCTCTTCCCAGCCTCCCAAATGGCACCCTATATAGGAGCCCTGAGCTCTGGTCAAAGGTAGTGCACTATATAGGTAATAGGGTGCCATTTGTGACGCAGGCTATGTCAAGGACACACACAAATACCAACAGAACTCATTGGCAGCTCTTAGTCTGAGAAAAGTATGTGCTAGGTAACTTCTATTATGCTCTCAAAATAATTATAGCACTCATTAACAAAACAAGGGGCTACTTTAAAACAAATATTTTAATTAAAGCCTCTGATTGGGTTCAGTGTGTGTTTGGTGTAAACAACAAGAACCTGGTCTGATACCAAGTCACAAGGACAAGTGACTCTGCTAGCTTGCTGACGTCAGATGATTTAGACCTAGCTGTTTGAAGTGAGTTGAGTGTGGAAAGGATATTGAGAAGAATGCCCAGCCATTGACGACTGTTCATTCACCTCAAAAAGCGTTTTTTTTAAAGGTGGCCAATGGGTAGCTGCTGAATGACAAACTGTACAACCCATACAGTACAGAACATGATGTCTGAAATCTGATGTGATTCCTGTCCAATAGCTGGAACTCAATGAACACGATGGGAACAGAAAGTTGTATTTCATCTGGAGTTAAAGAACACACA
This sequence comes from Oncorhynchus keta, assembly GCF_023373465.1. Classification (NCBI taxonomy): domain Eukaryota; kingdom Metazoa; phylum Chordata; class Actinopteri; order Salmoniformes; family Salmonidae; genus Oncorhynchus; species Oncorhynchus keta. The sequence continues at coordinate 21,854,882 of NC_068455.1, read as the reverse complement.
GCACAGGTTAAAACACATGGACAGTACATGATGTTTGAAATCTACGAGACAAGATGTCTGGGCGATTCCACTCCAGGATAGACCAAACATATTTTTGGTATCTCTGATTGTTGTCAATTCTCACGTAGAACATTGGGAGCAAGGATGTTTGAAATGCTTTTTACATTTGTATCAAAAACTGTGAACAAATCATGATGAAAGTGGCCATTTTTAGACCTACTGTATACATGTCTCCTGTAAGACCCTGTGATCTGTACATGATACAGACATCATCTTGGTGTCATTATACTCCTTGTAGTGTGCTCTAACATATGGAGTATGTCTAGATACAGATGTGTTTTACATACGTTTATTCAACCTTAACAATATTAATATCTCAAAAGTACCATTTTTGATTTAGTTTATTTTGGAACAATATACCTCAACAAGTTGGCCTCTCTGCTAATTTTGAAGTTATTATACATTCTATGAGCACCACCAACACAGTGAATGGGAAAATGATTTCAAATGGAAATCTCTCTGCTGGTGATTTGCTTAATGTGCAATCCTAAAGGAGGGCTGTAATTGGTTAATGACCTATGAAGTCAATTTCTATCCATAAAATGGGTTGCATCTTCATAAATACCAGGGAGACCACTCTGGAAATGTAATGTGTTTGAAGAGTACAATATGTCTAAAAATGAGCCAAAACTAAAAGGGTACTTTTGAAATACTGTATGTATCTTATTTTTAATGAAGAATAAATTAATTTGAAAAACATTTCTGAATCTAGTGATATATGTAGTGATGTGGGAAGTACTGTATACATTCAACATAAACACATTATTATGCAACACAAAATGCAACACAAAATGGTCACTATCCACATGTCCTTAACAGTTCCTGTTTATATTCGCTAAGCCTGTTTTGACCAATGCATAATTGTTATTTATTTACAGAACAACAGTGTTCATGAATCATTTCCTTTTATCATTGGAGGACAGGAGTGAAACTGAGTGTGAACTACATAGTGCATGTTCACCTTTTATAGGCATTGCATAAGCATGAATCGTGTTACAATTATGTTGAGGGCATACAAATAAACAGAGAAAAATGTAACTGAAATGTTCCCGGTATTATTTCTCTCACTGCAATACCTACACAACCTGAAACAGGCCAATTTGCTTCTCCAATTAATTTTCATTTTTTATATATATATATATATATATATATATATATATATAGCTAGCAAAACTGGCTAGGATTTGCTGACAATTTTTGTTTAATTTACTAACTGGACCTTAATGACTAAATGACTCAAGCAAAATGCCAATACTGCACAGTTTAATTTTAGTGTTGCTGCACCAGTAGGCGATCCGCTCTTAGGAAGTGTGTTACAGGAAATGCAGAGTGTAGAGAGTCTCAATTACAGGAAGGATTGACATATTGACCAGCCAGACGGTGTTCCTCTGTCTATATGATATTGAGTCTAGATAGATATATTAATGTGTGTGCTGATTTCTGGTTGCATGTTATGTGAGGAGGTGGGTGTTGTGTAGAGCAGAGGAGTTCATTGCTGTGCTGGCTGGGTACAGTCTATTGAGGCTACCGGTGGTGACTGACTGTGCTGCTGTTTCAGTGGGAGTTTCGAGAGATGCAATATGTGAGCCTGCATTTACCATGCGGATCACGTCTCCAACGCTCGCTGTTTGGCCAGGGTGGGATAATGAATGCAGAAGTCTGTTAGTAACGGCAGAGCAATAAGTGCCTGTGGATTGATTGTTGCTCAGAATCAGAGAGGACTTTGCTTACTTATCCCACCAGAATAAAATAAGGTGTTTCTCATCAAAGAATAATCTTCCAGTCATCCCCTTTGTGCCTCGCAGATTGTCAGTGTTGTCGAGGTGCAATCTCTCTCTGAGCAAAGCAAGGGGAAAAGATAGGGAGGAAGTAGAAATGGATGGTGGTGGGATGGGAGGTGTTTATCGAAGGAGAATATGGAATGGGAGAGAAGTGGGCATTACCTGCACATTAAACCAATGATGAGAGGGAGTTTCCTCACTTTCTGTTTGGAACTACTTGTCAAAATATATTTTCAGAGGGGAAGAGCTGAATGCTTCTGCACTTGTCTGGGAAAAATATTGCAGTAGCCCTATACATTTTTTTTCTGAAAGACCTGGTTTGGCCTTGATATATTTGAGCTCTCTATCTCTCTGCTGTACTGGTTGAACAGACAGAGATGTGAAATGTGACTTTGATTTGGTTATGCTGTTCTGACAAGCATGGAGAGTCACATCTTATTTATTATATAATCGAAATAAAAACTCTTGTCAGTTTGCAGTGATGCTACACCTTGAAATGGCCCTGTTCGAGATGTATTTTCCCTTACTGAATCAAAGGACGAGAGACTTCACTCAGCCAGTCTGTTCACTGGTTACAATCCCATAATCCTATACATTGCCTGTGTTTAAAATGGAATGGCTTCCAGGTTCATTGTGAAAAGTAACAACTACACAAAGTAAAGTGGAAAAGGGAAATGCAAGTGATTTTATTCATTTCTGTATTAAATGAGGAGAAGGAGTGGACATGACAAGAGGAAAGAAAAAGTTCCCTTGTTGTTGGCTCCATTCCACTTGAGGGCAAGCTAAATATTGTGGCATAAAGTCAGCTATATAGTACAAAAAAAACAAGGTTGGAATCTTTCAATTATCTGCTCACCATGCCTAGTACAATTTAAGGCCCTGATTCCGACCCACATTAGGAGCGCGTAAATGAAACGCTACTCTCTTTGCGTATTCTGATCATGAGAATAGCATGCTATTCACCTGCTATTCATTTTGGATGGAGATGGAATAAATTAAGGTGTGACGGAGGAGTGTCTACAGATATGCTGTAGTCCGACCTTGATTTAATTCCCAAATAATTTCACTACCTTTACGTGTGAGGAAACCATGAATAAAGTCGAGTGAACCTGCTGGTTCCAAGTAGAAAAAGCTTCTACTTGTTAGATTTCACTTATCAGCATGTCAAACAGATTGGGAAGTAGGTCCCAAAGTGCTCTTCCAAGCATTGGAGGTGAGCAGTCATCACTCGTGTGGGACAAATAAAATAAAATGTTATTTATCACATGCGCCGAATACAAGACCTTATCGTGAAATGCAATTATAAGCCCTCAACCAACAATACAGTTCAAGACATGGTACCCAGTCAATGTGTGGGGCTAAAGTGACTATGCATAGATAATTAACAGCGAGTAGCAGCAGTGTAAAAACAAAGGGAGTTTGGGGAGAGAGTCAATGTAAATAGTCTGGGTGGCCATTTGATTAATTGTTCAGCAGTCTTATGGGGCAGAAGCTGTTAAGGAGCCTTTTAGACCTAGACTTGGCGCTCCGGTACCACTTGCCATGCGGTAGCAGAGGGAACAGTCTGATTTGGGTGACACTTACTGATGCTGTTTTCTGTTATAAATATGCACAGCCCAGGGGAGGGGTTATGGTTCGCTTTTGATAGACTCTCTCCAGTAAGAATTATTTCCTCTGAATTCACAGATTCGGTCACTCATCTGTAGAATGTTTTTTTTTTCCCACCTGTATGCTTGCATTCAATATGTCTGTTACATAGGCAAGGAGACACGTTTTCTTTTTATTACAACACAGAAAGTCAACCAAGTCAGTTTTTTACATACATTGTGAATGACAACAGTTCCTCTCTCAATGTGAAAAATCTTTCCAACTCTCCCCCTCGATGACCTCTAAGCCTTGGTGGGAAATTAAACATTGTCATGCACTGATCCCATATCTCCACATAGTTTTGCGAACAGGCATGTAAGCAGGGGACATGGTTGGATGTAGTTTACAATCAAAGTTACCTTCTGCAGTATATCTCAGAGTTCTGTGCTCAGCTCTTTTGCCGCCAGTTGCTCTTGGTGTATCATACAATGCATCCATATGGAGGAGGGAGACACATTCATAACTAGAGTGCAGCGACCTGCCCGCCTTCCCGCCATATCGTGTTCCCGCCATATCGTGCAAAAGCCCACCTTTCGATGCCGTGGAATTTGTTTTTCCATCAAGATGGCCATGCAGCACACTGAACATCCTCTGTGCCGTTTCATGCTCGGGAATCGTGAGACATAACAATATGTCCTCGTGAATAACATCTCCCGACATGTAGCCTACAGTGAACAAAAGTTAATGCATGGGCGTCTCGTCACAGCTAACGTCCATTTGGTCGTTAGTCAGTTTCCTCTTGATTGCTAGCAATAGCATAAATTCTTAGTTGAACAGTGTTATCTGACAAAGTTATTGATGTGAGTTTCTGTGCCTCTGCCTTCCCAGATCCAACACATTGTTTTCACCAAATCAACTGCAGCTGGTAATATTAAAGTTGCTTCAATAGTGTGTGGTTTCATAGCGTAGCGGGCCTAGCCATTCACCGTGGGAATGATTCAAGTGCAACGGTCAAATTCGGGCCTTTGAGAGACAAAGACAATATAATACACTGCTCAAAAAAATAAAGGGAACACTAAAATAACACATCCTAGATCTGAATGTGTCACGTTTTGACCATATTTCTTTTTAGTGTTGGTCAGGACGTGAGCTGGGTCAGGACGTGAGCTGGGTGGGCATTCTATGTTGTGTGTATAGTTTGTCCGTTTCTATGTATGGCCTGATATGGTTCTCAGAGGCAGGTGTTAGTCATTGTCTCTGATTGGGAACCATATTTAGGTAGCTTGTTTTGTGTTGGGGTTTGTGGGTGGTTGTTTCCTGTCTGTGTTCTCTGCACCAGATAGGACAGTTTCGGGTTTTGCCACGTTTGTTATTTTGTATTTGTGTAGTGTTCACATTATCGTCTTTTATTAAACATGTTGAACACGAACTACGCTGCATTTTGGTCCTCCTCTCCTTCGATGAAAGAAATCCATGAAAGAACCATCCACCACAACAGGACCCAGCAGTGTGGTATCGGGCAGGAGCAGGAGAGGCAGCGATGTCAGGATTATTGGACTTGGGAGCAGAATCTGGACTATACTACTTGTCTGTCATGAGCCGCCAGTCTGCAAGGAGCCGCCAGTCTGCAAGGAGCCGCCAGTCTGCAAGGAGCCGCCAGTCAGCCAGAAGCTGCCAGAGCCATCAACCGGCCTGAGCTACCCCGCGGATCTGAGCTACCCCGCGGATCTGAGCTACCCCGCGGATCTGAGCTACTCCTCGGTCATGAGCTACCCCTCGGTCATGAGCTACCCCTCGGTCATGAGCTGCTCTTCAGTCCGGAGGAGTTTCCTCAGTCATGAGGCACCTCTCAGTCCAGAGGCGCTCCTCAGTCCAGTGGGGCCCTTTGTTAGGGTCCCTAGGCCAAGTTCGGCGGCGAGGGTCGCCACTCAAAGGATGCTAAGGAGGAGGACAAAGACAATGATGGGGTGCAGCGCCAGAGCCGCAACCACGGCCAGATGCCCACCCAGACCCTCCCCTATAGGTTTAGGTTGTGCAGTCGGAATCCGCACCCTTTTACTGTCACGTTCTGACCATAGTTCTTTTGTGTTTTCCTTGTTTTAGTGTTGGTCAGGAGGTGAGCTGGGTGGGCATTCTGTTGTGTGTCTAGTTTGTCCGTTTCTATGTATGGCCTGATATGGTTCTCAATCAGAGGCAGGTGTTAGTCATTCTCTGATTGTGAACCATATTTAGGTAGCTTGTTTTGTGTTGGTTTGTGGGTGGTTGTTTCCCGTCTTTGTGTTCTCTGCACCAGATAGGACTGTTTCGGGTTTTGCCACGTTTGTTATTTTGTATTTGTGTAGTGTTTCACGTTATCGTCTTTTATTAAACATGTTGAACACGAACTACGCTGCATTTTGGTCCTCCTCTCCTTCGACGGAAGAAATCTGTTACAGAATGAATGAAATATTGTTATTAATTACTTTTATCCTTTACATAGTTGAATGTGCTGACAACAAAACCACACAAAAATGATCAATGGAAATCAAATTTATCAACCCATGGAGGTCTGGATTTGGAGACACACTCAAAATTAAAGTGGAAAACCACACTACAGGCTGATCCAACTTTGATGTAATGTCCTTAAAACAAGTCAAAATGAGGCTCAGTAGTGTGTGTGGCCTCCACGTGCCTGTATGACCTACAACACCTGGGCATGCTCCTGATGAGGTGGCAGATCGTCTCCTGAGGGATCTCCTCCCAGACCTGGAGTAAAGCATCCGAGACATGATGTCCCAGATGTGCTCAATTGGATTCAGTTCTGGGAAACAGGCGGGCCAGTCCATAGCATCAATGCCTTCCTCTTGCAGGAACTGCTGACACACTCCAGCCACATGAGGTCTAGCATTGTCTTGCATTAGGAGGAACCCAGGGCCAATCGCACCAGCATATGGTCTCACAAGGGGTCTGAGGATCTCATCTCGGTACCTAATGGCAGTCAGGCTACCTCTGGCGAGTACATGGATGGCTGTGCGGCCCCCCCAAAGAAATGCCACCCCACACCATGACTGACCCACCGCCAAACCGGTCATGCTGGAGGATGTTGCAGGCAGCAGAATGTTCTTCACGGCGTCTCCAGACTCTGTCACGTCTGTCACATGTGCTCAGTGTGAACCTGCTTTCATCTGTGAAGAGCACAGGACACCAGTGGCGAATTTGCCAATCTTGGTGTTCTCTGGCAAATGCCAAACATCCTGCACGGTGTTGGGCTGTATGCACAACCCCCAACTGTGGACGTCGGGCCATCATACCACCCTCATGGAGTCTGTTTCTGACCTTTTGTGCAGACACATGCACATTTGTGGCCTGCTGGAGGTCATTTTGCAGGGCTCTGGCAGTGCTCCTGTTGCTCCTCCTTGCACAAAGGAGCAAAGGCGGAGGTAGCTGTCCTGCTGCTGGGTTGTTGCCCTCCACGTCTGGGTTGCTGGGTTGTTGTTCCTCCACGTCTCCTGATGTACTGGCCTGTCTCCTGGTAGCGCCTCCATGCTCTGGACACTACGCTGACAGACACAGCAAACCTTCTTGCCACAGCTCGCATTGATGTGCCATCCTGGATGAGCTGCACTACCTGAGCCACTTGTGTGGGTTGTAGACTGTCTCATGCTACCACTAGAGTGAAAGCACCGACAGCATTCAAAAGTGACCAAAACATCTGCCAGGAAGCATAGGAACTGAGAAGTGGTCTGTGGTTATCACCTGCAGAACCACTCCTTTATTGGTGGTGTCTTGCTAATTGCCTATAATTTCCACCTGTTGTCTATTCCATTTGCACAACAGCATGTGAAATGTATTGTCAGTTTTGCTTCCTAAGTGGACAGTTTGATTTCACAGAAGTGTGATTGACTTGAGTTACATCGTGTTGTTTATATTTTTTTGCTAATTTTATTTTTTCTGCACGATTTTGGAAATTCTCCTCCGACCCCATTTTCATATCAGACGACCCCATTTTGAACACAACAGGATTATGTTTGAGCCGGGCATCTATTTCCTTAATGCACACAGCTTTTGTTCATTTGCATAGTTAATTTCAGCATTCACTTCCAGCATTTTAATAAATATCTTAATTTACTGTACACACTTTGCCACGTTTCTTTTGTCTTCATTTTTTTTATGGATTTAAAATTATTCTCCTCTGACTGTGCATTTTACCAATGGAGGGCGATTGGCCGATTTCCAAGGTTCTGTACTCCCAACTGTTACATTTTTGTGCTTGCCAGAAAGCTAGCAATTGCTAGCTGTTCCTTACTGGCGATAAAAATGAATGATTTGCTAGAATTTTTTGGAGTCATTACTGACATTTTTAATGTAACAAATCAAACATTAAACAATTCATGGTAATTTGTGGTAAACTCGTAAACCATGAATTTATACCAAGATTGAATTTAAACAGGTGTTTATTTGCTATCTGCGTTTAATTAAAGTTTTATGATAGTCACACAACCGTTCAGTGTAGAGTAGTAGGCCTAGAGGTCATTTGCACACGTTATTTCTTGTTTCAGTCTATTCATTCATAAAAAGGCAACTTTTTGGTGTCTGGTTACATTTTTACCTTTAAAATTTTCATTGAAATAAACCTTTATTCCATTGACAGGATTTTAGGAATAAGTTACGAAACAGTAATTTGATGCGGAATTAAAGCATAACAGGCATTGATTACAGATAAAAACGAGAAAAAGTAGCTACCATCAGAGAACTGGGGACTATGATTGTAATTTTCAATTTGAACACGAAGGTAGTTTTATTTTTCTGAACTCACTCCTTAAATGAGACTTGTTCTCTATCAAGAGGGTTTGTTATTTTACAAATTATTCATTTTCACTTTCTCCCAATCGGAGTTTAAAAAAAATTACAGTTTAGTTTCTTCCCCCATGACTTTCCCCTTTCATATAAAATGAGTTTGGTATTTAGCATAATGTTTTTGAAAACAAGAAAATCAATAAGGTTGCGTAAGGGAAATTAAGGCAGGCACATCATTTTGTAAAAGAAACATCCTATGTTGTTCCTTTAAAACACTTTCAAACCTTAATAACCTCAATCAGCAGAGGAATTATTTCCTATAACTCAGAGCAAATCCTAATTTAGTGTATGGCTTGAATTCTAATACAGAAAAGTTACTCTATTGTATTGGCCTAAAATATGCCTCCTCACTCTAGCATTACAGCAATGCATCTGTAGGATCTCCTGCAGAGAGAATAGAATAGCTGTAGTTTTAACTCAATCCACGTTAAATTCCTTCCACTGTCGCTACAACACAGTTCTTTAAAGTTTGATTTCCTTCTTAAATACACCCAAGCTCTAATGTTCCTTTCCCACAGAAAGGTCTTCTTTGTTGCGGTCTTATGCAATTCCTTTCTCAGCCCTCACAGTTGTCTAACCCCTTGAAATATACACATTTTGGGAGTCGTCTTAGCCTGTTCCTTTGTGCCCCTTGTCCTTTTTTCCATGTTTGTCTAATATTGTTTAAAGTTATCTTCAAACAGAATTTACATCGGTTCATTCATTGCTCTTTATTTGCCCAAACTCTGATTTGAAAGTGTGTCAGCTGATCACTTGAGATAGCCAGAGACAAAAAGGAGTTAAAGGAAATTGAGTTATTATCCACAGTAGAACCCCCTAAACATATCAATCTGACATGATATTGATCAGGCACATATTACTGCACGTACTTTACATAAAATACACTACCAATGATCCATAACTTAATGTTTCAATATAACCCCACTGCCAGAGTTGCAAACATCACAAAGTGCTACTCCCGAGTGGTGCAGTGGTGTAAGGCACTGCATCTCAGTGCTAGAGGTGTCACTACAGACACCCTGGTTCAAATCCAGGCTGTATCACAACTGGACGCGATTGGGAGTCCCATAGGGCGGCGCACTATTGGCCCAGCGTCATCTGGGTTTGGCTGGTGTCGGCTGTCATTGTAAATAAGAATTTGTTCTTAACTGACTAACTATTTAAAGGTTAAATAAAAATCCACACTTTACCTCACTGTTACAATTCCATTTGAACCATGTTTATTTTTCACCAATAAGGAGATATAAGCTAAAACAACCATATTGTTAATTTGACTTTGAAATTAAGCAACAGAATGTTCAAAAACTGGGGTAAAATCTCTATGGTTTCCATAAAGTTATTTGGGCCCAAGTAAAGCGCCTCAACCTTCAGGTCATGTTGGCCATGGAATAGGTGTTCAAATCAAAGCCAGAAAAAAATCCTACATGAGCAATCTGTGGAGGAGAATGTTCTGGTCTGAATGTGAATCTTAGGGTCAGAGCACCAATTACCACAAAGCCATTTCAACACATGGCTACAACATCTCCTACTCCAGTCTCACCCTTTCAGAGTGAGCTGACCTGACCTGACAGCTAACATTTTAGCTCGGTGTTATGGGGTGAGGTGAGACGGACTGTTATATAATTTGTCACAAGGGGAGGAAAACACAAGAGAGTAAGGTCTTAGAGGTTGATGAGAGTTGAGTCTGTTCGTATCAGAACAAGATAGTTGTTAACTCAGGGAGTCATTGGACAGAACAGCCTGGTCTCCTAGACGTAACATAATAAATGTAAATCTGGGACACTGAAATTAGTATGATGTTTCATTTGGTATGGTTACATGAGACAGAAGGTTACTTAATGCAAAAACTAAAGTAAAGTATTTGGTCGGGATGGATGGGTGGATGTATAAAGCAAACGTCTAGCAACCCAAATGTTGTGTGTTTGAATCTCATCCTAGACAACTTGTATTTAAGCTCATTAGCAACTACTTGCTACTTCGCAACAATTTAGCATGTTAGCTAACCCTTCCCATAACACTAACCCTTTAACCGTAACCCCTAATCCTAAACTAGGTTACGTTTACCCCGAGCCCAAGTTGGACAGAAATAAAATAATAATATCTTCAAATTCAAAATTCTCTGGCACTTTTCTATAGTTTTTAGCCAGTAGTTCTGAAAGTAGTGATCACGAGCAGATGGTAGTGGTACACAAGCAGATACTTGGTCATATAGTGTACCACTACTATATGGACTCCATTAAGGGGCCTAGCCCGAACCATGAAAAATATCCCCAAACCATTATTCCTCCTCCACCAAACTTTACAGCTGGCAAAATGCATTCGGGCAGGTACTGTAGCATCCGTCGGACTGCCAGAGGGTGAAGCATGATTGATCAAGCCAGAAAACGCATTTCTACTGATCCAGAGTCCAAAGGCTGCAAGCTTTACACCACTCCAGCCAACGCTTGGGCATTGCGCATTGTGATCTTGCGCATGGTGGTCTGCTCGGCCATGGAAACCCATTTCATGAAAATCCCAACTAACAGTTCTTGTGCAGACATTGCTTCCATAGGCAGTTTGCAACTCAATAGTGAGTGTTGTAACCGAGGACAGAACATTTTTACGCACTGTGCTTTAGTACTTGGCGGTCCCGTTCTGTGAGCTTGTGTGGCCTACCAATTCGCTGTTGAGTCGTTGTTGCTACTAGACGTTTCCACTTCACAATAACAGCACTTAGTTGACCGGGGTAGCTCTAGCAGGGCAAACATTTGATGAACTGACTTGTTGGAAAGTTGGCATCCTATGACGGTGCCAAGTTGAAAGTCAATGAGATCTTCAGTAAGGCCATTCTACTGCCAATGTTTGTCTATGGAGATTGTATGGTGGTGTGCTCGATTTTATACACCTGTCAGCAAAGGGTGTGACAAAAATAGCCGAATCCACTCATTTAAAGGGGTGTCCACATACACTATATATACAAAAGTATGTGCATATACTGCATGTGCACCACCTCATTGCTCGCTCTGCTGTGTGAGCATCTTGCTAGCTGCCACTCAAATTGCAAGGGGCTGAAGCTAATTGGCTAGAGCTCGAATTGCTATGGAACTGGCCCTCATGGGGGGAAAAATATCACCGCACAGCTTCCACTAAACAGTTGCTTTCAAACTAGGTAAAGAGGAACTGAAAACCAGTTGAAAGGTTATTAATGTTAGTAATACTTTGTAGTGTGACGGCCATATTTGCACGTTACAAATACAAGGGTTAAGCAATGATAGTGCAATTCTTTCCGATCTGATCTGGATTCTTGATTTCAAACCCCTCACTTTCCCTCTGTTGTATTAACCTAGGTTAGGTATAAGGTATGTCCATGTGGTATTACTTTGTTATTTCATTGCTATGACTTTGTATTTACCTTGACAAACTGGAACCATAATGTAAAATTCTGCTGTAAAAATTATAGCTTTAGATCAGGGTGGGCAACTGCCACCCCCCCCCTTCACCCTATGGCAAAATGTGTTGAATTGCAGAAAATTAATTTAGCTTTTCTTTCAAGACTTTGCTTCATGAATTGGATAATGTAGATATTGATATTATCAGTGGTTTCTGTAAAGAGATTAGGTTCTCAGGCAAAATATCTAGTTGTGCATAACGGGAACTTGGTTTTCAAATTAAAATATTCATTAGATGTGGTGGCAGGCTCTATAGAACACCTTGCAGATCATAGTGTCACCTCTTGACTGCCAAGCTGGTTAAATTAAATGGATTTTGAAGAGGTTTAATCTGAAAGTGACTCATATCGTACAGCTGAACGTCTTGAGTTATTAAAAGTAGAACGAAAGCATGGATTTTTCATCACGGCCTTCAATTAGGATAAACAATAAGTCTAGTTATGGCATATTATTGCTGCATTACTTTTGTCGCTATGCAATAGTTTCACTTGAAACCTTTGAATGTGAAACTTCAATGTAACAGTGACTTTCCAGTGTTTGTATTAGTTTTTGCTGAAGAGAAAGTAATCCATGTTGACTATGTTGAAATATACTGTCACTCTTAGTTTTTCCTCTCAATATTGTCTAATGTGGTCTATGATTTTGTGCCATTCAGGGAGCCCAGAAAAAACAACATTTACTCAATCAAAATAAAAATGTTGCTATGGCAACCAACGAGCAGGGAGGTGTGAGAGGTGAGCTAGGTTGCATGAGCTGAACCACCCTAGAAGTGTGCGTATACATGACCCCAGAAAGCAAAAAAAATAAAAATCAGGGAGTGTTTATTTATTTATATTGAAAACAGCATCATTACTGTTAAAGAGAGCATACATAAAAACACATTGACAGTTTGGGAATGCATTTTTGTCAAAATGTAGTTATTGACCTAGACTTGCTCTGTTCAATGTTCTCTACCTATATAGTACTCTAAATACCACAATTCATGTTAATTTTAAGTTCAAAATAATTGCTGACACCATTAAAACCAATGAGGGTTGAAACTTTAAAGCCAACTATCTCAAAATCATGTTTTTGCAGATATAACCTTGGAGTCCCAAGCTCTCGATATCTTGGTTTGAATGTAGGGGAGCCTATTAATAACCTCTTGAAGCTAGGGGGCACTATTTTTATGTTTGGAAAAATAAAGTTCCCAAAGTAAACAGACTATTTCTCAGGACCAGATGCTAGAATATGCATATATAATTGACAGATTAGGATAGAAACACTAAAGTTTCCAAAACTGTCAAAATATTGTCCGAGTATAACAGAACTGATATTGCAGGCGAAACCCTGAGGAAAATCCAATCAGGAAGTGCCTCTTATTTTGTAACCCTTCTGTTCCTATGCATGCCTGTCAAATCAAATCCAATGTATTTATATAGCCCTTCGTACATCAGCTGATATCTCAAAGTGCTGTACAGAAACCCAGCCTAAAACCCCAAACAGCAAGCAATGCAGGTGTAGAAGCACGGTGGCTAGGAAAAACTCCCTAGAAAGGCCAAAACCTAGGAAGAAACCTAGAGAGGAACAAGGCTATGTGGGGTGGCCAGTCCTCTTCTGGCTGTGCCGGGTGGAGATAACAGAACATGGGCCAAGATGTTCAAATGTTCATAAATGACCAGCATGGTCAAATAATAATAAGGCAGAACAGTTGAAACTGGAGCAACGGCCGACACTGTCCTCCATTTTAAAGGGATCTCAACCAGATTCCTTTTTCTATGGCTTCCCTAAGGTGTCAGTCTTTAGACAAGGTTTCAGGTGTTTATTTTGAAAAATGAGCGTGAAAGATCACATTGCGTAAGTGGATAGGTGGGGGCTCTGAGTGAGTTTTTGCACTACAGAGTAAAGCGGCCATTAATCCTCCCACTGTTAATGAAAAACGTACACACTCGGTTGATATATTATCGAATATATATTTTAAAACTACCTGAGGAATGATTATAAAAAACGTTTGACATGTTTCTGTGGACATCATGGAGACTATTTGGATTTTCCGTCTGCGTTGTCGTGACCGCTCTTTCCTATGGATTTCTGAACAGAACGCGACAAACAAACGGAGGTATTTTGGGTATAAAAATAATCTTGGAACAAAAGGAACATTTGATGTATAACTGGGAGTCTCGTGAGTGAAAACATCCAAAGATCAAAGGTAAACGATTAATTTGATTGCTTTTCTGATTTTCTGAGCTTCCTGATGCTAAGTGTACATAATGCTATGCTAGGCTATCGATAAACTTACAAAGCTTGGATTGCTTTCGCTGTAAAGCATAATTTCAAAATCTGAGACGACAGGTGGATTAACAAAAGGCTAAGATGTGTTTTGCAATATTGCACTTGTGATTTCATGAATACGAATATTTCTTTGTAATATTATTTGACTGTTGCGCTATGCTATTCAGCGGTTGCTGACGGAAATGATCCCGCGACAGGGATGGGTAGCTTCAAGAAGTTAATTAATCTGTTTTAAGACAATGACTCAATAGACTGACCATATAATGTAGTAGTCTATGAACAGGAAATATTGTCATGGACATGATGCACCACATTGTAGCCATTTCCTGCAGTCAAATGACCAAATCCCCCTTTAGTGGAATGTTATTTCTTGACGCGCTGCCCCCAGGTGGTAAAGGGTAGGTAACACATTTGCCACGCTGATCCTCAACACGGGGGGCCCCTCAGGGTTGAGTGCTCAGTCCCCTCCGGTACTCCCTGTTCACCCATGACTGCATGGCCAAGCACGACTCCAACACCATCATTAAGTTTGCAGACAAAACAACAGTGGTAGCTCAGTATTCAACAACTTAGTACCCTCCAAGCTCATTAAGCTCGAGGCCCTGGGTCTCAACCCCGGCCTGTGCAACTGGGTCCTGGACTTCCTGACGGGCCGCCCCCAGGCGGTGAAGGTAGGAAACAACACCTCCACTTCGTTGAACCTCAACACTGGGCCCCCACAAGGGTGCGTGCTCAGCCCCCTCCTGTACTCCCTGTTCACCCATGACTGCATGGCCAAGCACACCTCCAACTCAATCATCAAGTTTGCAGACAACAGTAGTAGGCATGATAACCAACAAATGACAAGACAGCCTAGAGGGAGGAGGTGAGGACTGAGAGTGTGGTGCCAGGAAAATAACCTCAAACTCAACGTCAACAAAAAGATGTTCGTCAACTTCAGGAAACAGCAGAGAGAGCACCCCCTATCCACATTGATGGGACCATAGGGGAGAAAGTGGATAGCTTCAAGTTCCTCTGCATACACATCACTGACAAACTGAAATGGTCCACCCACACCGACAGTGTGGTGAAGGCGCAACAGCGCCTCTTCAACCTCAGGATGCTAAAGAAATGTTGCTTGGCACCTGAAACCCTCAAACTTTTATATATGCACAATTGAGAGCATCCTGTCAGGCTGTATCACCGCCTGGTACAGCAACTGCACCGCCCACAACAGCAGGGCTCTCTTGAGGGTGGTACGGTCTGCCCAGCGCATCACTGGGAAAAACTACCTGCCCTCCAGGACACCTACAGCCCCCGACGTCACAGGAAGGCCAAAAAGATCATTAAGGACAACACCACATGAGCCACTGCCTGTTTACCCCGCTGTTATCCATAAGGAAAGGTCAGTACAGGTGCGTCAAAACTGGGGCCAAGAGACTAAAAAACAGCTTCTATCTCAAGGCCATCAGACTGTTAAACAGCCATCTCAGGCACTGCTCTGACATTGCTCTAACATTACTCTGTCATATATTTATTTATTCTTAAATCCATTCCATTACTTCGATTTGTGTGTATTGGGTATACAGTTGAAGTCAGAAGTTTACATACATCTTAGCCAAATACCTTAACTCAGTTTTTCACAATTCCTGACATTTAATTTCAGGTCAGATGGGATCACCACTTTTATTTTAAGATTGTGAAATGTCAGAATACTACAAGAGAGAACGATTTATTTCAGCTTTTATTTCCTTCAACACATTCCCAGTGAGTGAGAAGTTTACATCTACCAAATACAGATGTAGGACTCGTTTTACTGTGGATCTTCACAAGGTCCTTTGCTGTTGTTCTGGGATTCATTTTCACATTTCGCACCAAAGTACATTCATCTCTAGGAGAACGAGTCTCCTTCCTGAGCGGTATGATGGCTGCATTGTCCCATGGTGTTTATACTTGCGTACTATTGTTTGTACAGATGAACGTGGCACCTTTTAGGCGTTTGGAAGTTACTCCCAAGGATGAACCAGACTTGTGGAGGTCTAAAAAAAAAGATTGAGGTATTGGCTGATTTCTTTTGATTTTCCCATGAAGTCAAGCAAAGAGGCAGTGAATTTGAAGGTATGCCTTGACAAACATCCACAGGTACACCTCCAATTGACTCAATGCCATGACATAATTTTCTGGAATTTTCCATGCTGTTTAAAAGACACAGTCAACTTAGTGTATGTAAACGTCTGACCCACTGGAATTGTGATACAGTGAAATAATCTGTCTGTAAACAATTGTTGGAAAAAGGACTTGTGTCATGCACAAAGTAGATTTCCTAACAGACTTGCAGAAACTATATCATTTGTTAACAAGTGGTATGACAACTGCTCGGCCTCCGAATGCAAGGCACCATAGAGTGTAATGTGTAGGGTTAGGGTTAGCCAAGCTTCCTGCCATCCAGGACCTCTATACCAGGCGGTGTCAGAGGAAGGCCCTAAGAATTGCCAAAGGCTCCAGACACCCTAGTCATAGACTGTTCTCTCTGCTACTACACGGCAAGCAGTATCGAAGCGCCAAGTCCAGGTCCAAAAGGCTTCTTAACAGCTTCTACCCCCAAGCCAGAAGACTCCTGAACAGCTAATCAAATGGCTACCCGGACTATTTGCATTGACCACCCCTGTAGCTGCTGCTACTCTCGGTTTATGATCTACGCATAGTCACTTTACCTCTACCTACATGCACATATTACCTCAATTACCTCGACTAACCCATGGCCCCTCACATTGACTCTGTATCGGTACTGTCACGACTTCCACCGAAGGTGGCTCCTCTCCCGGTTCGGGCGGTGCTCGGCGGTCGTCGTCGCCGGCCTACTAGCTGCCACTGATCCATTTTTCGTTTGTGTCTGTGTTGTTTACACCTGTGTCCTATTAGTTGATTTTGGTGGGTTTATTTACCTCCGCTGCCCGTTAGTCGTTGTGCGGGATTGTTTGCTGTGGTTCCTTTGTTAGGGGTGCGTGTCTGCACCACAGGGTTTTCTTTCACATGGCAGTTGTACCATTTTGGTATGTGTTTAGGAGTAGAGGTTTCTCCTCTGTGTGTAGCTTTTTTCCCCCTGTGTGTGGCGACCTCGTTTTGGCGTATTCCTCCCCATGTCGTTGTTGAGTTGGGACTTCTGAATAAACTATTGTGCCACTGGGACTTCCTTGCCCTCCTGCTCCTGATTCCTGCACCTCCCTCCTTCTAGGAGGCACTTAACAGGTACCCACTGTATATAGCCTCGCGACTGTCATTTTATTGTTGCTCTTTAAAAAAAATGTTTTTTTTTTTCCTTAATTTTATTTTAGTAAATACCTTAACCAAAAATGCAGTTTTAAGTGTTAAAGTGAAATGCTACACATGACAATTTGATTTGAATTGATTTATTAATATTTTTCATAATCAAAATTATTACTCAGAAAATACAGTATTTCTATGTCAAACAGTTTAGTTATGTTTCAGTCTTCTGTGAATATTGGAATCCAATCTCAAAATATATCACATTTCAACTCTATATCTGAAATGGTACAGGTGTATTCTTTTTTAAAAGCCCTTAAGCATGTGTGTGAGGTGTATACTCTTTTTCAAAGTAGATTTGTTTGACTACCAGGAAACACTGATTTCGCCCACGGCATTAAAAATGAACTACTACCATCATGGGAAATCTGACTTTCCCAGTCCTTACAGTATGAAAACACTGGAGATTGGAAAATAATGAGATATATATATATATATATACACACTCCCTATAGATGAAGAGATGCGCTATACAAATTAAATTTGTTGTTTTAAAGTGTCATATATATATAGTAAAATGTGTAATAAAGCAGTTAACTAGCAATGAAAACAATGTACCTGAAGTGTACATTGTCTTTCGGGCCATTACTGCATCTTGCAGAATAGAACTCCTGAGATGTATTGACATTTGTTCCACATGATCTTGTTCAATCACCTTCCAGTAAAGAATCCATACAACCAATGGAGGGGTCACTCCAGCAGCTGTTAACGGGTCATATACATGAGAAGAGGGAGAGAAACTCCCAAGGCCTTTCCAGCCTCTCACATTAGTTTCTGCTGAACAAGCAAGCAGCATTCTCTGAATATCCATACTGATAAGCCGCTTCAAGCTATGGCCAAAAAAAATCAGGGGACACATTTGATATTGAGAGGTTCTGGCTGGCTAGGTCTGTGCTCCTCTGGTCCAGAGGAGTAGTTCTCTGCTGTCAGGAACAATTAGCCATGCTTAAGTGAAAGGGCCACACTTAGGGGAAGCCATCAATGGGTTAGAGGTTAATGGGTCCTAACCGGAGGACTGAAATGCCAAATCAAAAAGGGCAAATAAGATATTCGGTCATTACCTCACAATTGCTAACACAGAAATGGTTTTAGATTAATAATGGGTGTCAAATAATTGTAATTGAGCAGAATTAGAAATGTTTTAACTAGATGGTCTTAATTTTTTAGGAACTATAAAATGTTTGGGAACTGTTTTATATGATCTGTTAAATTTAACATACTTCCATAACACCTCCATACCATGAAGTTGGAGCAGGTAAGCAGTACATTAAACAAGTGTCACTATAGTGTACTCCTGCCTCGTTAAGTTTGTTCCAAGACCAAGGACAGGACAGCTTAAGATGACTTGAATTACAACCTTCTTTGACCCCTGCTTGATAGCTCAAACTGTCAGTCACATGTCTTTCCTGGGAACCAGCTTAGTCTCCTAAGAAACTGTAGATAAGACCCCAGACAATGTACTGTAGAGTTGTCTGTCTACTAAGACACACCACTACAGAGTTAATGTTCTCCATTGTTACATTCCTGAGCAATAAAATAAAAAATGGCTGTCAAACAGAATCGGGAACTAACCAAGTGTCACTGACAACAACCAAAATGAAACAGGTGGGGATTTTAGGAGGGGTTCTGAAAGACACTCAGAGGTGTCCACTGAAAGAATACTAGCAATAGCTGGCACCTAAAACCCACCCACCATGAGCACCCCAAACCAAATAAAAACCCACACCAAACTCAAGGACAGGAAGCAAACCAAATAGGTGGAGCAACACAAAATCAGGGAACTCAAATAGGGCACACCAGCCAACTAAAGGTGTAGACACTCCACATTGCTCAAAAGAACTGTAGCGCTGGGCCAGCCACTCTTAAATAGCACCTGGGCCAGCACAGGTGAAACACCTTCCCACTAACGAGATGGCAACCAGCACAGGTGCAACACATACTGACTAACAAGTTAACACCTATCATTGCACCCTACGTGCTAACGAGCTATACATGCAAAAGTCCAACCTCTAAACATAAATGGAAAAACCAAAGCCTGTAACACTATCATGGATCTATATTCAAAACCATGAGCAGATATTGCAAAAACTACACTGCCTCATGTCTGAGAACTTAATTGATACATAGATTTGTTGTCCTTTATAGTATTTCCACAATGTTTAAGCCAGGGGTAGGCAAGTAAATTCAGCAGCTGGATGATCTTTGTTGGAGCGGATGGTCGGTGGGCCACGTGTCTTTTTTTATTTGTGGGAATATTTGGGAACAGTCTTCTTTTTATACAAAAAAGAAAAAGTAACTAAAGCAATTCCTTTAAGCAATTAAGGCATTCTCCTCAACACTCCCTACTGGCCATAGCCTAGACTCTCTTTTTAATGTAAGCCTCTTGCTTCATTAAGCCTCTTTAGCTTTCCCAGAACAAGCCGTCCACCCTCTCCTTACTAAACCATCTCACCTTGCCGATAGCCCGCTCACCCTAGGTTTAAATGATTCCATGCAGTCAGGGACCGCCTTTATCTTTGTGTTTCATCCATGCCCATCTATCCATTCATCTGCTATAGGGGTTTGGGATTAGGTCCACAGACTATCTTTAAGGATAAGTAGTGTATGGTTTACTATAGTTGGATGTAGATATGATCATTGATTTAGTGTAGGACCAAGGGTTTTTCTTAGAACCATAGCGCAACTGTCTGCAAGACAAGAATGAATGAGTTCAACTGTACACTCTTATCTAGAACCTAAAAAGGTTATTCGGCTGTGGTTCTAGGTAGAATCACTTCGAGTTCCATGTAGAACACTTTACAAAGAAGTTTTACCTGGAAACAAAAATGGTTCTACCCTGAACCAAAAAGAGTTATCTTATGGGGACAGACGAAGAACTGGGGTCCCTTTTTACCCAAAGTGAAATGCATGGAGAGAGAGAGCTCTTGGAGTCTTCCTAGAATACCTCTGTGTTCAGCTCTCATTTCAAGATCCTTCCAAAGAAAGTGTCATCAATAACCTTAGTTGTAAAGTTTTAAAATCATAATTTTCAAAAATGTTACAACCTTGGTTGTAAGGACTTGACAATAATCGATTTTCCTAGAATCAATAGTAGACTACACTTGAGGGACATGACCATGAATTTCATATTGTTACTAATGATGACCCTCAGCAACGAAGGAGCTCCATCAGCTTAGATTAGTGACCTTCAGAGTTAAATGAATGGGTCTCCAGAGACTCCAGAGACCTCAAAATATATCCCATAATGCACTCAATGTAGACCAGTGGTTTCCAACCAGGGGTACTTGGCCTATCCACAGGGGGTACTTGAGAAGAATCATGAGACCATAGGCCTACTGGTAAAATGCTCATGAGGGGGTACTTCAGAGGTATTTCGGGCAGAGCAAAATTCAGTCGGTGGTACAGTAACCGAAAAAGGTTGGGAACCACTGACTTAGACTGATGAAAATCTTTCCAGGCAGCATTTGAAAATACCATTATGTATGTTGAAAGAAATTGTAGAACCCCCAATACTTCTAACTACACATTATGGGTGTTTGTTGGTATGAGTACGGACATAGCCATAATGGTTTTTTTTAATGTCTTATGTCTTATGTTTATTTTTTATGTCTAACATTGAATCAATGACTGTTTCCATTAAAATGCCTAAAATATTGATGTATCCCTTGAATATATCCCTTGTGTGGGGGGTTGTCCTGGACCTCCCTCCCTCCCTTCCTTCCACCTGCAGTGGGGGTTATCCTGGGTTTCCTTCCCTCCATTCCTCTGACCTGTCTGTTTTTAAGGAAGAGTCCCTGAAGAATATGGTCAGATCTACAACCTTGAACAACTGATATATGCAGATATGAGGAGCGCCATGGTTAAAATAATTGTATCTTCCTTTATAAGTATTTTTTAATCCTCAGATACAAAAAAAATACATAATATATTGTTTAAGGCCAGAATTGTTATGCTGAGGTCTTTGCAATACCCATGAACATTATCATTATAGTGGTAGCTCAAATGTCGAACACATCCAGTGATGAGTTGTCTTATGAGTTCCACTACCTATGCAAGACCTGCGGTAGTCTCGGAAGTTGAGTAGTGTCCAGTCTCATGAGGAAAAACATAAATCATGCAGATGCACTGGTGGAAAAACAAGCCGTAAAACAAGTAACCACTCAATCAATGAGATGGAATGTAAGACTGGGTTATTTTGCATCGTTCTTCCTTGAAGGAATGTTATTTATCCTTTTTAGGAGGGTAACATTCATACATACTGACTGAGTTACTGTCACGTTCTGACCTTAGTTCTTTTATCATGTCTTTGTTTTAGTATGGTCAGGGCGTGAGTTGGGTGGGTTGTCTATGTTCCTTTTTTATGTTTTGGGATTTCTGTGTTTGGCCTGGTATGGTTCTCAATCAGAGGCAGCTGTTTATCCTTGTCCCTGAATGAGAACCATATTTAGGTAGCCTGGTTTCACTTTTGAAATGTGGGTGATTATTTTCTGTGTTTGTTACCACACGGGACCATTTTGTTTGTTATTTTGTTATTTTGTATTTTTGTATTTTTGTAGTGTTCAGTTTGTCTTATTAAAATGAACACTTACCACGATGCAAATTGGTCCGACCTCTCTTACTCCTCATCAGAGGAAGACAACGAACGTTACAGTTACATGGTTTTTTCGTAATGTTCAGGGGAAGGGGACAACAAAAAAAAAACGGTTATTTCATACTGTAATGGACCTGTTTTGCTAAATAAAAACAAAATGGTGGAGGAATAAAATTGGAAAATGGTGCAACAGCCATAGTGTTGAGTACTTTCTGCCTCACAGAGTGGAATTGAGAAGGAAAATGGGACAGCCAAATTGGGAAAGTAATAGTATTGTTCAGCATTTGTGGAAATATGAATATAGTCATAGTACTCCGTCCGTCCATCCAAAAATCCATATTAGTTTCTTATCTGATATACAGTGCCTTCATAAAGTATTTAGACACCTGGACTTTTTCCACATCTTGTTGCATTACAGCCTGAATAGAAAATTGAAAGAATTGAAATATTTTGTCACTGGCCTACACCCCATAATGTCAAAGTGGAATTATGTTTTTCAACATTTTTTTAAAACAAATTAATTAAAAAAGAAAAGCTGAAATGTACCCAGCCCTTTGTTATTGCAAGCCGAAATATGTTCAGGAGTATACATTTGCTGAACAAGTCACATAAGTTGCATGGACCCAGTCTGCAATAATGGTGTTTTATACATGATTGTTGAATGACTACTTCATCTCTTTAACCCTCACATGGGGTGGCAGGGTAGCCTAGTGGTTAGAGTGTTGGACTAGTAACCGAAAGGTTGCAAGTTCGAATCCCTGAGCTGACAAGGTACAAATCTGTCATTCTGCCCCTGAACAGGCAGTTAACCCACTGTTCCTAGGCTGTCATTGAAAATAAGAATTTGTTCTTAACTGACTTGCCTAGTTAAATAAAGGTAAAGAAAATAAAAAACATACAATTATCTGCAAGGTTCCCCAGTTGAACAGTGAATTTCAAACACAAATTCAACCACAAAGACCAGGGAGGTTTTCCAATGACTTTCAAAGAAGGGCACCTATTGGTAGACTAAATACACTTGCGTGTATAAAAAGTTTTGGAATTGTTAGTTAGATTACTTGTTGGTTATTACTGCATTGTCGGAACTAGAAGCACAAGCATTTCGCTACACTCGCATTAACATCTGCTAACCATGTGTATGTGACAAATACAATTTGATTTGATTTGATTTGAATACATTTAAAAAAGCAGAGCATGGTGAAGTTAATGATTACACTTTGGATGGTGTATCAATACACCCAGTCACTACAAAGATACAGCCATCATTCCTAACGTAGTTGCCAGAGAGGAAGGATACCACTCAGGGACTTTGAGTACCTCACTACACATTTTCTAGCTTTGGGGATGGCTGCATCATGTTATGGGTATGCTTGTAATTGTTAAGGACTGGTGAGTTTTTCAGGGAAAAAAATAAACGGAATGGAGCAATGAACAGGCAAAATCCTCAAGGAAATCCTGGTTCAGCCTGCTTTCCACCTGACACTGGGAGATTAAGTTACCTTTTAGCAGAACAATAACCTAAAACACCAGGCTAAATCTACTGTATACTGGAGTTGCTTACCAAAAATACAGTAATTGTTCCAAAATGGCCATGTTAGTTTTTACTTGAATCTACTGGAAAATCTATGGCAAGACCTGAAAATTGTTGTCTAGCAATTATCAACAACAATTTTGAAAGAGCTTGAAGAATTTAGAAAGTAATCATGGGAAAATGTTGCACAATCCAGGCGTGGAAAGCTCTTAGAGATTTACCCAGAAAGACTCACAGCGGTAATCGCTGTCAAAGGTGCTTCTACAAATCATTGACTCAGTGGCATGTATACTTATGTAAAAACATGTTTTTTGCTTTGCCATTTTGGGATATTGTGTGTAGATGGGTGAGAAAAAAGCAATTGAATATATTTTGAATTCAGGCTGTAACTCAAAACATTTTGGAATAAGTTAAGGGGTATGAATACTTTCTGAAGGCATTGTATACACCAGTTTATTAAGTACACCATCCCGTTCACAAAAAATGGATCCTTCAGACAATGAATCATATGGCCGTGACCTGTTATATAAAGCAGACAAACAGGCATCGAGGCATCCAGTTAATGTTCGACTGAACGTTAGAATGGCCAAAACGAGTGACCTAAGCGACTTTGAGCCTGGTATGGTCATCGGTGCCAGGCCCGCCAGATCCAGTATCTCAGAAACGGCCACCCCCAAAGCTTTTCACGCACGACAGTGTCTAGGATTTACCAAAAATGGTGCGACAAACAAAAAAACGTTCACTCAGCGGCAGTCCTGTGAGCAAAAACAGCTTGTTGATGAGAGGTAAGAATAATACAAGCTAACAGACAAATAATGGCGCACTACAACAGTGGTGTGCAGAATGACATCTCAGAATGCACAACTCATCAATCCTTGTCACCGGGTTTCACTCCTATCAGCTAAAAACAAGAAGAAGTGGCTCCAGTGAGCACACGATCACCAACACTGGACAATTGAGGAATGGAAAAACATCACCTTGTGCTGTTGGATCATGCTGATGGCAGAGTAAGGATTTGGCATAAGCAGCATAAGGGCAAAGGGGGTACGAACTGGTACTAGATGGCTGACCTAATAAATGGCCGGTGAGGTTTTTTGTTTAAAAAAACATGGTTAATATAACATTCATCTCCAGCACCTACTAAAATCACTGGCTGTGTGTTATGCAATACTTTCCCATGTAAACATGACATAACATATAATATTGACATATGTTTGCCTATCCCCGCTGCCAGTAATCCCCTAGTGACGTTGGTCATAGATAATTTAATCAGTTCAGATGATCCCAGGACTTCTGATCCTCTGGAGAAAACATGAGTAGAGCTGTGGTGGTCATGAAATTCTGCCGGATATCGTCGTGCAAAAGACTGCCTGCCTCACGGCAATTGAGCTTCAAGTAACATAAACACGTTTAGGATCTCCATGCCTCCATGCATACAAGCCACATACGAGCAGCTGATGTGTGCCTTTGGAACATCTACATTTTAAAAAGTTTTTAAGTGTTTGTAACCGTTATGAAATGGCTTGCTAGTTAGCGGGTTGCGTGCTCATTTAAAAATATATATATATTTCACCTTTATTTAACCAGGTAAGCTAATTGAGAACAAGTTCTCATTTACAACTGCGACCTGGCCAAGATAAAGCAAAGCAGTGCGACACAAACAACACAGAGTTACATATGGAATAAACAAGCGTACAGTCAATAACACAATAGAAAAAAGAAAGTCTATATACAGTGTGTGTGCAAATGGCGTGGGGAGGTAGGCAATAAATAGGCCATAGTAGCGAGGTAATTACAATTTAGCAGATTAACACGAGTGATAAATGAGCAGGTGATGATGTGCAAGTAGAGATACTGGTGTGCAAAAGAGCAGAAAAGTAAATAAAAAACAATATAGGGATGAGGTAGGTTGATTGGGTGGGCAATTTACAGTTGGGCTATGTAAAGCTGCAGCGATTGGTTAACTGCTCAGATAGCTGATGTTTAAAGTTAGTGAGGGAAATAGTCTCCAGCTTCAGCGATTTTTGCAATTCGTTCCAGTCACTGGCAGCAGAGAACTGGAAGGAAAGGCTGTAACGGCGTTCTTCGTTTGTCGAAAGAGAGTCGGACCGAAATGCAGCGTGGTTGTTACTCATGTTCTTTAACCTGTTACTCCTACCCCCTACTTTTTCGAACATTCTGTTAAAAATTGCGCAACATTTCAGCGCCCTGCTGCTCATGCCAGGAATATAGTATATGCATATGCTTAGTATGTGTGGATAGAAAACACTCAGACGTTTATAAAACTTGTTAAATCACGGCTGTGACTATAACAGAACGTGCGTTTCATCGAAAAGCGCAGGAAAATCTGATCACTGAAAATTGGAAAATATATCAATGCGCCACTTGCATGAATTGTCTATGGGAAAGCAAATTACCTGGAGCCGAGATTTCAATTCCTACAGCTTCCACACGATGTCAACAGTCTTGTCATTTGCCTAGGCTTTGTTTCTTGGTCAAACGAAGAAGAGACAGCCCATTTCTTCAGGTCTCGGACCGGATATTTTGGTTGAGATTTACCCGGACATTATTTCCAGACGTACCCCTATAGAATATACTTCGCCTCGTGATCAATTTGATCGCTTATTAACGTTTACTAATACCTAAAGTTGCATTACAAAAGTATTTCGAAGTGTTTTGTGAAAGTTTATCGTCAACTTTTTTAATTTAAAAAAATGACGTTACGTTATAAGACGCTATTTTTTTCGTTTATCACACAGTCTTCATAGATCGATATCTAGGCTATATATGGACCGATTTAATCGGAAAAAAAGACCCAATAGTGAGTATGGGACATCTAGGAGTGCCAACAAATAAGATGGTCAAAGGTAATGAATGTTTTATATTTTATTTGTGCGGTTTGTGTAGCGACTATGCTAATTATTTTGTTTACGTCCCCTGCGGGTCTTTTGGGGTGTTACATGCTATCAGATAATAGCTTCTCATGCTTTCGCCGAAAAGCATTTTAAAAATCTGACTTGTTGCCTGGATTCACAACGAGTGTAGCTTTAATTCAGTACCCAGCATGTGTATTTTAATGAACGTTTGAGTTATAACGAGTGCTATTAGCATTTAGTGTAGCGCATTTGCATTTCCAGATGTCTAGATGGGACGCCTGCGTGTCAGGTAGGAGCAAGAGGTTAACTTGGCTAATAGCATTTCAATCGGTGACGTTACTCGCTCTGAGACCTTGAAGTAGTTGTTTCCCTTGCTTAGCAAGGGCCACGGCTTTTGTGGAGCGATAGGTAACGAGGGTTCGTGGGAGGCAGTTGTTGATGTGTGCAGAGGGTCTCTGGTTCGAGACCAGGTAGGAGCGAGGACAGGGACGGATGCAATAATGTTACATTGATGCTGTTGACCCGGATCACTGGTTGCTGCAGAAAAGGAGGAGGTTATGTTATTGTATTACTTTTATTGTTTTTTTACATGAGTTTATTTGGTAAATATTTTCTTAACTCTTCTTGAACTGCACTGTTGGTTAAGGGCTTGTAGGTAAACATTTCACGGTAAGGTCTACAGTTGTTGTATTCGGCACATGTGACAAATAAAGTTTGATTTGATGTGTATGCATAAGCTCTAATATGGTTGCGGGCGTTTTGAATGAATCATCACCTTAGAAAGAGCTGTCCATTTCGTTGTGCTAGGCTTTGAAACAACATCCACAACAACCATGTTTTCTGCTCAGTTTCAACCTGTTGAACTGCTTTCTTCGAATTGATGAATCACAGTGAGATGAGTTTTAAAAGCATGATACTGTTTTGATTATATATTTTTTTATGTGTTATTTGATTTCATTTGCATTGACGTCAGAGTGGTTAGAGGGACAATAGAGCCCTGAGTACCATGTCATTAGAACCTGATGGAGGGACAATAGAGTTGGGTACTACCAATGCATGTCCAGAGTACATGCATGTCCAGAGTACAAGAAGAGATTACCATGACTCAACCGCCACTTATAATTTTACTGCAGACATGACTGGTGACTGCCGGTGTGGCGTTAACTTCTTGGATACAGGGGGCGCTATTTTAATTTTTGGATGAAAATACGTTCCCGTTTTAAACAAGATATTTTGTCACGAAAAGATGCTCGACTATGCATATAATTGACAGCTTTGGAAAGACAACACTCTGACGTTTCCAAAACTGCAAAGATATTGTCTGTGAGTGCCACAGAACTGATGTTACAGTCGAAACCCAGATAAAAATCCAATCAGGAAGTGCCGCATTTTTTTAAACCGCCTCATGCCAATGAATCCTTATATGGCTGTGAATGGGCCACGAATAAGCTTAGGCTTTCTGTCGCTTCCCCAAGGTGTCGACAGCATTGTGACATATTTGTAGGCATATCATTGGAAGATTGACCATAAGAGACTACATCTACCAGGTGGTCGCTTGGTGTCCTCCGTTGCAATTATTGCGTAATCTCCAGCTGCAGTATTTTTACGTTCGCTTCTGATGAGAAACTAACTGTCACGACTGATATATTATCGAATAGATATGTGAAAAACACCTTGAGGATTGATTATAAACAACGTTTGCCATGTTTCTGTCGATATTATGGAGCTAATTTTGAAAAAAAGTTTGGCGTTGTAGTGACTGCATTTTCCGGTCTTTTTCTTAGCCAAACGTGATGAACAAAACGCAGCTATTTCGCCAACACAAATAATATTTTTGGAAAAAATGAACATTTGCTATCTAACTGAGAGTCTCGTCATTGAAATCATCCAAAGTTCTTCAAAGGTAAATGATTTTATTTGAATGCTTTTCTTGTTTTTGTGAAAGTGTTGCCTGTTGAATGCTAGGCTTAATGTTATGCTAGGCTATCAATACTCTTACACAAATGCTTGTGTAGCTTTGGTTGAAAAGCATATTTTGAAAATCTGAGATGACAGTGTTGATGACTAAGCTTGTGTTTCAATATATTTATTTAATTTCATTTGCGATTTTCATGAATAGAAAAAGTTGCGTTATGCTAATGCATTATAGTTTAAGTATTTTTCTGTCGATTTCTCAGCCAGGCAGGATGAACAAACGTGCCGTTTTTTGCCTACAAAAATATTATTTTTGGAAAAAAGGAACATTTGCTATCTAACAGGGAGTCTCTTGAGTGAAAGCATCTGAAGTTCTTCAAAGGTAAATGATTTAATTTGGTTGCTTTTCTTATTTTTGTGAAAATGTTGCCTGCTGCCAGCACAGCGTAGCATAGCATTATGCCATGCTAAACTTACACAAATGCTTGTCTAGTGTTGGCTGTAACGCATATTTAGAAAATCTGAAAT
This sequence comes from Oncorhynchus keta, assembly GCF_023373465.1. Classification (NCBI taxonomy): domain Eukaryota; kingdom Metazoa; phylum Chordata; class Actinopteri; order Salmoniformes; family Salmonidae; genus Oncorhynchus; species Oncorhynchus keta. The sequence goes on along the minus strand of NC_068455.1, from coordinate 21,826,176 downwards.
GACAGTGTTGTTAACAAAAGGCTAAGCTTGTGTTTGAATATATTTATTTCATTTCATTTGTGATTTTCATGAATAGGAAACGTTGCGTTATGGTAATGCGCTTGAGGCTATGATTACGCTCCCGGATACGGGATTGCTCGTCACTAGAGGTTAATACGGTCACCACAACATCCCTAATCATGAGTGTCTGTCTGTTATGTAATGTTTACTCATCCTTGGTCCCTGTTATCTCTCTCGTCCCCCTGCAGAATGTGTATTTACCGGCCATCACTTCCTTCCCTCCTTTCTGCCAGTCAGTCATCCTTCAACCCTTAAACAGCTTCTCAGGCATCATCATAGCTTCTGATTCCCTGCCGGACCGCATCCTTTCAAAATAACACGCCCAGGGCTCAGTCACAGGAGCCCCTTCCCCCCTTCTCCTCCCCTGTCTCCCGAAACCATAAACAACAACCAAGGACAATCAAGATTTAAAAAAAAAAATTCTATGGCATTTACAAAAAATTAAATACAGATGTGAATACCATCGGAAAGGGAAGGAGTGCTGACATTTCACTACCTGCACCTGAATCGGTTTTATCTTTTTAATATAAAAATTGTTGCGGAACAGGCTTTGAAGGGGCTGGGCGGGAGGGGAAAGAGGGCACTGAAGACCACAGTAATATCACATATCCACAGACATTTTTAATATAATCACACAGACAGCCACTGCCAGGGCTGTCAGGCCTAGTCTGGATTGATAGAGTACAAAGATCTCATGGCAGCAAAACACAGACTAATAACACACATATGCACACCCACACACGCGTTTCTCTCTCTCTCTCTCTCTCTTCCAAAATAAACATTTGTGAATACAATAACTTCAGTCGCTAGTTTCCAAAGACGCAGAAAGCCGAAGAGAAGATAAACCCCACCTCCATTCATCCACACAAAGGTCATATCTCATATCCTTTAGCATTTCTGAAAACTCCTACCTCCTTCAAAAACATTAGATTTAGCATGCCAGTCGGTGATGGAATAAAAACATTAAATTTAGCATGCCAGTTGGTGATGGAATAAAAACATTAGATTTACATTTACATTTACATTTAAGTCATTTAGCAGACGCTCTTATCCAGAGCGACTTACAAATTGGTGCATTCACCTTATGACATCCAGTGGAACAGTCACTTTACAATAGTGCATCTAAATCTTAAAAGGGTGAGAAGGATTACTTATCCTATCCTAGGTATTCCTTAAAGAGGTGGGGTTTCAGGTGTCTCCGGAAGGTGGTGATTGACTCCGCTGTCCTGGCGTTGTGAGGGAGTTTGTTCCACCATTGGGGGGCCAGAGCAGCGAACAGTTTTGACTGGGCTGAGCGGGAACTGTACTTCCTCAGTGGTAGGGAGGCGAGCAGGCCAGAGGTGGATGAACGCAGTGCCCTTGTTTGGGTGTAGGGCCTGATCAGAGCCTGGAGGTACTGAGGTGCCGTTCCCCTCACAGCTCCGTAGGCAAGCACCATGGTCTTGTAGCGGATGCGAGCTTCAACTGGAAGCCAGTGGAGAGAGCGGAGGAGCGGGGTGACGTGAGAGAACTTGGGAAGGTTGAACACCAGACGGGCTGCGGCGTTCAGATTTAGCATGCCAGTTGGTGATGGAATAAAAACATTAGATTTAGCATGCCAGTTGGTGATGAGATAAAAACATTAGATTTAGCATGCCAGTTGGTGATGGAATAAAAACATTAGATTTAGCATGCCAGTCGGTGATGGAATAAAAACATTACATTTAGCATGCCAGTTGGTGATGGAATAAAAACATTAGATTTAGCATGCCAGTTGGTGATGGGATAAAAGCATTAGATTTAGCATGCTAGTTGGTGATGAAATATAAACATTAGATTTAGCATGCCAGTTGGTGATGGGATAAAAACATTAAATCTAGCATGCCAGTTGGTGATGGGATAAAAACATTAAATCTAGCATGCCAGTTGGTGATGGGATAAAAACATTGTTGGTGTATGTTTTACAATCCCCGTAGAGTGTTGGAAATGAAAAATAAAATATATATTTTGGGATACACTGTCTCAGAAGCACATAGGGAGAAAGTAAACATAATCGCTCTGGATAAGAGCGTCTGCTAAATGACTTAAATGTAAATGTAAATAATAACAAAATCAATCCAGTGCTCTAACAACTCCCCTCTCCCTCTAGGATTCTCTAGACCCCCAGGGTCCATCTATCAATGATGAATGCACATGTGTGGGGAATAAACCAAGCTTACATTTGGGATTTAACATGACTGAATTGAATGACTTTGTCAACTCAGCCTGCAATCTGCTCTACCGTTTGATACAACCAGAAGGAAGTGTCTATTTGTTTGGCTTCGGCCTCATCTCTTATCTTGGCCCAATCTATACCAAGGCAGAGGGGCCCACGGGCTAGATGGTTTTTGAGACTGAACTTGAAGAAACATTCAAAGTTCTTGAAATTTTCTGGATTGACTGATCCTCAAGTCTTAAACGAATGATGGACTGTTGTTTCTCTTTGCTTATTTGAGCTGTTTTGCCATAATATGGACTTGGTATTTTACCAAATAGGGCTATTTTCTCTATACCACCCCTACCTTGACACAACACAAATGATTGGATCAAACCCATTAAGAAGAAAATATATTCCACGAATTCACTTTTAACAAGGCACACCTATCAATTGAAATGCATTCCAGGTGACTACCTCATGATGCTGGTTGAAAGAAAGCCAAGCGTGTGCCAAACTGTCTTCAAGGCAAAGGGTGGCTACTTTGAACAATCTCAAAGATAAGATATATTTCAATATTTTTAACTCTTGTTTTTGTTACAACATGATTCCAAATGTGTTATTTCATAGTGTTGATGTCTTCACTATTATTCTACAATGCCGAAAATAGAAAACATAAAGATAAACCGTTAAATGAGTACACTACCGTTCAAAGTTTGGGGTCACTTCAAAATATCCTTGTTTTTGAAAGAAAATCTCATTTTCTGTCCATTTAAAATAACATCAAATTGATCAGGAATACAGTGCAGACATGGTTAATGTTGTAAATGACTATTGTAGCTGGAAACGGCTGATATTTTTATGGAATATCTACGTAGGCGTACAGAGACCCATTATCAGCAACCATCACTCCTTTGTTCCAATTGCACACTGTGTTAGCTAATCCAAGTTTTGCATTTTAAAAGGCTAATTGATCATTAGAAAACTATTTTGCAATTATGTTAGCACAGCTGAAAACTATTCTGCTGATTAAAGAAGCAATAGAACTGGCCTTCTTTAGACTAGTTGAGTATCTGGAGCATCAGCATTTGTGGGTTTGATTACAGGCTCAAAATGGCCAGAAACAAATAACTTTCTTCTGAAACTCATCAGTCTATTCTTGTTCTGAGAAATGAAGGCTATTCCATGTGAGAAATTGCCAAGAAACGGAAGATCTCATACAACGTTGTGTACTACTCCCTTCACAGAACAGCGCAAACTGGCCCTAACCAGAATAGAAAGAGGAGTGGGAGGCTTAGATGCACAACTGAGCAAGAGCACAAGTACACTAGTGTCTAGTTTGAGAAGCAGTCTAAAGAAAGCCAGTTTTATTGATTCTTTAATCAGCAAAACAGTTTTCAGCTGTGCTAACATAATTGCAAAATGGTTTTCTAATGATCAATTAGCCTTTTAAAATGATAAACTTGGATTAGCTAACACAATGTGCAATTGGAACAGAGGAGGGATGGTTGCTGATAATGGGTGTTATTGATGTTATTCTAATGGACAAAAACATTTGCTTTTCTTTCAGAAAACAAGGGAATTTCTAAGTGACCCAAAACTTTTGAACAGTAGTGTAGGTATGTCCAAACTTTTGACTGGTACTGTATATAAAATATGGGTGTACCAGCAAAATGTTCTCTCAGCCTCATTGCAAAATGTGTAAAATGCATAAGATTAGCTATTAAACTGCACATCTTTCTCTCTGCCCCATGGCAAAATGTGTTGAATTGCAGGAAATTACCTTTAAAACGGCAACATTTTCTCTCAGCCTCAAGGTAAAATCTGTAAAATAGCATGAGATTAGTGTCATGACGTTGCCCTCTTTGAGTACAGCGAGCACCATCCCCCGCTCTCTGCTTTTACAACCAGACTGCTGTGGTCAGAGGTCGTAAATTCCTGAGAAGACCTCATGGACACACAATTATAGAGAGTAGTTTTCATGGAGTAAAAGGAAATCCTTCCACCTCACAGAACTTGAGGTACGAACAAATTTCATGTTCCAGAGAAAGTGTAAAAGATCGGCGAAGAATCCAGCTACGAACTGGTCCGTTTAGATGAGGTTTACATCTAATTGTTGTATACGATTAATGAGTGAGTATGATACTGTTTGTATAATTATAACTAAATCAGAGGACCGCCCCTGAGCCCAGTTAGGGTCAGACATCCTGGGACAGCCCTCTTCTGCCATTCCGAATAAAACCAAACTTTGAGAAATTATCAGCAGACCATGTTTCTCTCAATCACGGGAGTACAAAGGTTGCAGACCATTGCTGAATCTTTTAACCATACCACGTGGTTAAACTCTTAGACTATCAATACCGACAGAATAAGAACAAGCCTTTGATACTAATTACTAGTCTGCAGCTAGGAATTCGGTATCATTGAACGCGAAGAACGACAACCGCCGAAACATCCATTCTATAACGAATGTCACTTTGAACTATCCCCTCTAACCACGACAGAGAGAGAGAGGGAGAGAGACGGACAATTCTACAAAAGAAAGACTTTTCACCAGCAATCAAGACGACACACTGAGCATAAATATATATATTGATTGCAATTGTTCCCGAATGAGTGAGCGTTCATGTGTAAAGGATTAGCATTTTAATTGTTATAATTAACTCTGTAGTGACTTCTTGGCAAAAAACCCCACTCCCCTTTTGTCAAACAAGCCGCCATGCCGGGTCAGCCCACTAGGGCACAGTCTATCATTTCATGTAACCATATTGACTGTTTGTTTATGCATTTCTGTGAATTACTTAGTTAGTAATAAATAAATGATTTAAGACAATTGATGTATGGATAACTCATAGTGAAGACTGGGTTCATGCAAATAACCAACAATTTACGACATTTGGAATGAGACTAACGTGAGGTAAAATAAATAAATCATTAATAGACAAATCATTAATCTGAAAATATCTGACAGGTTATATTGAGAAATTATAACTTTGTAATCTGAATACTTTCCTTGGTGCCCCAACTTCCTAGTTAATTACAGTTACATGATTATTCAGTTTAATCGAGTAATTAATTACAAAGAATCTTTGATAAAAACGAAGTCTTCAGTTTAATGATAGTAAAGACACGACATTAGTGTGAAACTGCTGTACGACACTTACCATTACTGTGCCAAATACTCGTATTGTGTTGGGAAGGAACCTTTGACTTGAAAGCACTTTTAACAACATTGTGGTGGAAGCAGGTGTACATTTGAGGGGGAGGATGTGGAGGAGGAGGTGGCGGATCAGGAATGCTATCTACACTGCCCATCTCAGTTTAAAGAAAGACGTGAAAAGTTTGCCCACCTGGGGTCATGTCTGTGGAGTAATAAACATGCATCTTCTTTTTCATGCAATGAACACACCCCTGCTTAATGTGTTTTTCAAAGAGATCTGAAGGAAATTAACAGATGTTTTGATTTCCCTCTGATTGAAAATGTCTGCTCTTTGAAAATAGAAATTGGTTTGGAAGCCCACAGATGTGAGGGACTCTATGTGCCATACAGCTTGATGAAGAGATCTCCACCACTGTCGGGAAACAGTGTCACACATACGACTCGGCTGTCGGCAATCAAAGAGACGTCAGGAGGAGAAAGGCATTGAATATTTCCTGTTTTTCCAACCTTCCTCTCACTTCCACATCGGTGTGGATTTGTGGAATGTGTGGGTAATGAGGTTTAAGTAGATGTTTCACATCTTTATCGTCACATTTCATGGTTTTGTCATTCAGTGGGTTTCTTTTTCTTTGCACGCTTCCGTCAGAGAAGGTAATGGTTAATCTGTTATAGACATTTTACCTTCCATTCACAAAATGTAGTTCGGAAATGTTTTTTAGAACCAGACAATGCGTTTGTTTTAAATTGAAATCTACACTTGCGTAAGGAGGGGATATTTTCTGCAATTCTCGCCTTTCAAATTATTCACAGCACATTTTACAGCATGCTCCAGCCATTTCTCATTGTCAGGAAATGCCAGAGTGTGTTGTTGTTGCTGTGTTGGATGAGGCTTTGATAGTCTGCTAGCTACTAGAATCTGTGAACTATACATAGTAAACACTTTATTGGTATGCTACATCACAATCCCTACATAGGGTTGTCTTAAACTATTAGCAAGAATAAGCACAAATTGTCAAATGCTTACATACAATGCACATACTGCACAGGATTGCCCCAATTCTGTTTTTAAGCCTGGGCATGAGAAAATAAAGGCACCCACACCCTTGAACAAGCAGACATGATCTCCTCCTCCCTCCCCCTCTCCCACTCCGGCTGAGCAAACATACAAGCCCTGCATAGACAAGACATTAATCCTGAAAACAAACAGTGTGTAGCTACAGCCCTGTTCCTCCTCTAGCCCTTCCCCACACATCCCCGTCTCCGCCTGGTTGGCTTTAAACGCTGACCAGCACCAGAGGCTTGGGAGGCAATTTCACAGGCCCAGGAGCTAGCTAGCTGCACGTACAGGAACCTGAATCGAGGCAGGCCAAGGTTGTGTCATCATGCTTTAAGGGGATTAGCGGTTAGCCAGCGATTAGAGCTATGGTCCAAGTTATTAATTGCAAAACTAGGGGTGGCAGGTAGCCTAGTGGTTAGAGTGTTGGGCCAGTAACTGAAAGGTTGCTAGGTCGAATCCCTGAGCTGACAAGGTAAAAAACTGTTTTCTGCCCCTGAAGAAAGCAGTTAACCCACTGTCCCTAGGCCGTCATTGTAAATAAGATTTAGTTCCTAACTGACTTGCCTAGTTAAATTTAAAATGCTGCAGCTAAATTCCTTTCAACTCCGTATATGATTACCAGACTGTAGTCTTGGTGACTCTCTGGATGGGGAGTAAATACATTTTTTTTTAGGGGACGTAATTGGGACTTGTGGACAGTCACACTTACAGTGACGTAAATAAGACAAAAAATTGCAGAACTTTAACTCCAGAATATGCCCACAACACACATTATCTCACCCAGTACTAAAGGAGACTATGATGACCTTTGTCAGAAAAAAATCCAGAAAAGCTAAACGCTTCACTGTAGCTATTTCCTCTTTGCCTCAGATCAAATAAAATGTTAATTGTCAGATGCGTCGTGAACAACATGTGTAGACTAGCAGTGAAATGCTTACTTACGGACCCTTCCCAACAATGCAGAATACATGTATTTTTTTCTAATTATTATAACAATAAATGGGGGGAAAAGTAACACAAGTAATAAATACGAAATAAGCAATGATAGGTTGGCTATATACACAGGGTACAAGTACCGAGTCCATGTGCAGGGGTACGAGGTAATTGAGGTAGATATGTGCAGTTGAAGTCGGAAGTTCAAATACACCTTAGCCAAATACAGTTGAGGTTGGAAGTTTACATACACTTAGGTTGGAGTCATTAAAACTCTTTTTTCAACCACTCCATAAATCTCTTGTTAACAAACTATAGTTTTGGCAAGTCGGTTAGGACATGTACTTTGTGCATGACACAAATCATTTTTCCAACAATTGTTACAGACTAGACTATTATTTCACTTATAATTCACTGTATCACAATTCCAGTCGGTCAGAAGTTTACATACACTAAGTTGACTGTGCCTTTAAACAGCTTGGAAAAATCCAGAAAATTATGTCATGGCTTTAGAAGCTTCTGATAGGCTAATTGACATCATTGAATCAAGTCAGGTGTACCACAGGTGTACCTATGGATGTATTTCAAGGCCTACCTTCAAACTCAGTGCATCTTTGCTTGACATAATGGGAAAATGTAAAAAATCTGCCAAGACCTCAGAAAACATTGTAGATCTCCACAAGTCTGGTTCATCCTTGGGAGCAATTTCCAAACACCTGAAGGTTCCACATTCATCTGTACAAACAATAGTACACAAGTATAATGGGAGCACGCAGCCGTCATACCGTTCAGGAAGGAGACGCATTCTGTCTCTTAGAGATGAACGTACTTTGGAGTGAAAAGTGTGAATCAATCCCAGAACAACAGCAAAGGACCTTGTGAAGATGCTGTAGGAAACAGGTACAAAAGTATCTATATCCACAGTAAAATGAGTCCTATATCGACATAACCTGAAAGGGCGCTCAGCAAGGGAGAACCCACTGCTCAAAAACCACCATAAAAAAGCCAGACTACGGTTTTCAACTGCACATGGGGACAAAGATCGTACTATTTGGAGAAATGTCCTCTGGTCTGATGAAACAAAAATATAATTGTTTGGCCATAATGACCATCGTTATGTTTAGAGGAAAAAGGGGGAGGCTTGAAACCCATAGAACACCATGGAGGTGCTTTGCTGCTGGAGGGACTGGTGCACTTCACAAAATAGATGGGAACATGAGGCAAGAAAATTATGTGGATATATTGAAGCAACATCTCAAGGCTTGGTCGCAAATGGGTCTTCCAAATAGACAATGACCCCAGGCATACTTCCAAAGTTGTGGCAAAATGGCTTAAGGACAACAAAGTCAAGTTATTGAAGTGGCCATCACAAAGCCCTGACCTCAGTCCTATAGACAAATTGTAGACAGAACTGAAAAAGCGTGTGCAAGCAAGGAGGCCTACAAACCTGACTCAGTTACAGTGAGGGAAAAAAGTTTTTGCTGATTTTGTATGTTTGCTGACTGACAAAGAAAGCGTGTGCAAGCAAGGAGGCCTACAAACCTGACTCAGTTACAGTGAGGGAAAAAAGTTTTTGCTGATTTTGTATGTTTGCTGACTGACAAAGAAATATCAGTCTATTATTGTAATGGTAGGTTTATTTGAACAGTGAGAGACAGAATAACAACAACAAAAACAGAACAACGCATGTCAAAAATGTTATACATTGATTTGCATTTTAATGAGGGAAATAAGTATTTGACTCCTCTGCAAAACATGACTTAGTACTTGGTGAGAAAACCCTTCTTGGCATTCACAGAGGTCAGACGTTTCTTGTAGTTGACCACCAGGTTTGCACACATCTCAGGAGGGATTTTGTCCCACTCTTCTTCGCAGATCTTCTCCAAGTCATTAAGGTTTCGAGGCTGACGTTTGGCAACTCGAACCTTCAGCTCCCACCACAGATTTTCGAAGGGATTAAGGTCTGGAGACTGGCTAGGCCACTCCAGGACCTTAATGTGCTTCTTCTTGAGCCACTCCTTTGTTGCCTTGGCCGTGTGTGTTGGGTCATTGTCGTGCTGGAATATCCATCCACGACCCATTGTCAATGCCCTGGCTGTGGGAAAGAGGTTCTCACCCAAGATTTGACGGTACATGGCCCCGTCCATCATCCCTTTGATGCGGTGAAGTTGTCCTGTCCCCTTAGCGGAAAAACACCCCCAAAGCATAATGTTTCCACCTCCATGTTTGACGGTGGGGATGATGTTCTTGGGGTCATAGGCAGCATTCCTCCTCCTCCAAGCATGGCGAGTTGAGTTGATGCCAAAGAGCTCCATTTTGGTCTCATCTGACCACAACACTTTCACCCAGTTGTCCTCTGAATCATTCAGATGTTCAATGGCAAACTTCAGAAGGACATGTATATGTGCTTTCTTGAGCAGGGGGACCTTGCGGGCGCTGCAGGATTTCGGTCCTTCACGGCGTAGTATGTTACCATTGACAAGATCCTACCGTGTAGTTCTGAGCTGAATCCTCACCATTCTCATGATCATTGCAACTCCACGAGGTGAGATCTTGCATGGAGCCCCAGGCTGAGGGAGATTGACTGTTCTTTTGTGTTTATTCCATTTGCGAATAATTGCACCAACTGTTGTCACCTTCTCACCAAGCTGCTTGGTGATTGTCTTGTAGCCCATTCCAGCCTTGTGTAGGTCTATGTAAGTGGTGAATGTGTCCCTGTGTGTACTTGCTATGTGTGAGTGTGTGTGTGTGTGTGTGTGTGTGGGGGGGGGGGGTAGAATCCAGTGTGTGTGCATGGAGTGAAAAGGAGTTCAATGCAGATAGTCCAGGTAGCTACTTGGTTAACTATTTAGCAGTCTTATGGCTTGAGGGTAGAAACTGTTCAGGAACCTTTTGGTCCCAGACTTAGCGCTCTGGTACCATTTTCTGTGTGGCAGCAGAGAGAACAGTTTAATATTTTTTGGGGGTCTTCCTCTGACACCGCCTACTATAGAGGTCCTGGATGGCAGGGAGTTTGACACCAGTGATGTACTGGCCATACGCTCTAGCCTCTGTAGCGACTTGTGGTCGAATACCGTGCAGTTTCCATGCCGAGCGGAGATACAGCCAGTCTAGGATGCTCTCAATGTTGCAGCTGCAGAACTTCTTGTGGATCTAAGGGTCCATGACAAATATTTTCAGCCTCCTGAGGGGGAAGAGGCATTGTTATGCCCTTTTCACGACTGTGTTGGTTTGTTTGGACCATGATAGGTCCTTAGCGATGTGGACACAGAGGAACTTGAAGCTCTCTACCTGCTCCGCTACAGCCCTGTCGATGTGACCGGGTCATGTTCGGGCCTTTGTTTGCTGTAGTTTTCCTCTAGTTGCACAGGTGACATGCTGGTAGAAATGAGGTAAAACAGATTTCAGTTTTCCTGCATTAAAAGCAATTGCCACTTGGAGTGCCGCCTCTGGATGATAATTTTCTTGTTTACCCTATACAGCTCTTTGAGTGCATTCTTAGTGCCAGCATCGGTTTGTGGTTTGTGGTAAATAGACAGGTTTGAGAAATATTAATGAAAACGCTCTTGGTAAATAGTATGATCTTCAGCTTATTACGTGGTATTCTAACTTAGGCGAGTAGAACCTCGAGACTTCCTTAACATTAGAGACTATGCACCAGTGTTTGTTGACATAGAGACATAGCCCATCCCCACGGATCTTACCGGAAGCTGCGGTTCTGTCCTACCGATGCATGGAAAACTCAGCTGACTATACATTATGCATGTCCTTGTTCAGCAAAGAGTCCGAAAAGCATAGTATATTACAGTTCTTAACGTCCCATTGATAAGATAGTCTCGAACAGGGCTCGTCCAGTTTGTTCTCCAGCGATTGCACATTTGCCAATATAACAGAGGGTAATGGCGATATATTCACTCGTCGCCATAGTCTCATCAATGTGCCCCCACGGCGACATCTATAGTGACGTTTTTTCCTCTTCCGAGTGTCGATATTAGGGCCTGGTCCAAGCAGTATGTCCTGTGGCGAAGACTCACTGAAGTAGAAGTCTTCGCCCAGATCGAGGTGAGTGATTGCTGTTCTGATGTCCAGATAAAGTTATTATCAGCGCAAAAAAACACACACAAAATAGCTATGCATCCCTGCACCCTCCTCTGGTTTGAATGGTGTTCAAAGACTCAATTATTCATGTTTCACTTTCATAGTTTGCTGACAAAGAAAAGTGTGTCAGAGTCACTGTGAAGAATCACATTTTTTATGATTATGTCTTGTGAAAAAAAGGCACCATCACTGCATTAATGAATAAGTTGGGGAAGATAATACATAAATCCATCATGCATGGTTTCATTTATTCATTCAAATGGAAATACAGTATTTGCCGCAGATGTGATTAATTCACAATATATGCTTATCAAATCTGAAATGTCAATTATTTGACTCATAGCAACAGCCCATGTCTCCTACTGTAACGATATTCGTTGGTGGAAGAAGGTGAGGACCAAGATGCATCGTGGTAAGTGTTCATCATTATTTTCATTAACTGAACACTAAATACAACAAGGAACAAAATAAACAACCGAAACAGCTCCGTCAGGTGCAAAACACACTAAACAGAAAATAACTACCCACAACCCATAACTACCCACAACCCATTCTCAATCAGAGACAACGATTGACAGCTGCCTCTGATTGGGAACCATACCAGGACAAAACCAGAAATACAAAACAGAACGAAAACATAAAAAAAGAACAGAACGCCCACCCTAGTCACACCCTGGCCTAACCAAAATAGAGAATAAAAAGCCTCTCTATGGCCATGGACAGTACCCCCCCCGCAAAACCTGACTCTAAAGGGGAGGGTCCGGGCGGGCCCTCTTATGGCAGCAGCTCGGGACCCCGCTCCAGCTCAGTCTTGGCCCACTTAGGTCCCCGCTCCTTAGGTCCCCGCTCCAGAGGCGCCACCTAAATGGGCCAAGACTGAGGTGGAGCGGGGACTCTCGCAGCAGGCCACGGACTGATGACCCTCATAGAGGGTGCCACTGGACTGAGGGGCGCCTCTGGACTGAGGGGCGCCTCTGGACAGAGGGGCTGCGTTTCTGGCCGCTCCGGAGTGAAGGACGGCTCTGGCAGCGCCGGACAGGAGGGAGACTCTGGCAGCGCCGGGCTGGAGGGAGACTCTGGCAGCGCCGGGCTGGAGGGAGACTCTGGCAGCGCCGGGCTGGAGGGAGACTCTGGCAGCGCCGGACCTCTGACAGCCTGGACCTTGGAGGAGGCCCAGGATAGACCGGGCCCTGGAGGCGCACTAAGGGCCTGCACAACCCGTCCTGGCTGGATGGTGATTTTAGACCGGCACGTGCGGGGCGCAGTTACAGGACGCACTGGGCTGTGCAGACACACGGGAGACACTGTGCGCAGCGCCGACGCAGGATATCATGGCCCGAGGAGATGCACTGGAGGTCTGGAGAGCAGGGCTGGCACCATCCGTCCTGGCTGGATCCTCACCCTAGCCTGGCAGATGCGGGGAGCTGGGATGTAGCGCACCGGGCTAAGAACACGTACTGGAGACACCGTGCACTCCACCGCATAACACGGTGCCTGACCAGTACGATGCCCGTCATGGTAAGTACGTCTTGGAGAGCTGTAGCGCCGAGCTGGTACAGGACATGCAGGGCTAGAGAGGCGCACAGGAGGCCTGGTGCGTGGGGCTGGCACAGTCTTCACCAGACGGCTAGCACGCACCTCAGGACGAGTATGGAGAGCTGACTCGGGTGACATCAATTCCCAGACACGCTCCGTCGGGCGGATGTCGTGCCTCATGCACCAACACAGCAACTCCCTCATTACTCTCTCCTCCTATCTCCCCATTAACTCCTTCACTGGCTCTGCTTCGCTTCCGTCACTCACCTCCAATTTCACCCTGACCGGCTCTGGTTCCATCCTTGGCTCCTTACGATAAGCATGGGGAGTTGTCTCAGGTCTGACTCCTGACTCTGCCACAATCCTCGTGTGCCTCCCCCAATACATTTTTGGAGCTGACTCTCGGGCTTCCTTGCCAGCGGTGCCAACTCCTCTTAGTGTTTCCGCTCAGCCTTAGCTGCCTCCAGTTCCTCCTGTGGACGGCAATACTCCCCAGCCTGTGCCCAGGGTCCCTTGCCTTCAAGTATCTCCTCCCATGTCCATTTCTCCAGATAGCACTGCTGCTCCTCACTACACTGCTTGGTCCTTTGGTGGTGGGTAGTTATGTAACGATATTCGTTGGTGGAAGAAGATGAGGACCATGATGCAGCGTGGTAAGTGTTCATCATTATTTTAATAAACTGAACACTAAATACAACAAGAAACAAAAGAAACAACCGAAACAGCATCGTCAGGTGCAAAACACACTAAACAGAAAATAACTACCCGCAACCCATAGTGGGAAAACAGGCTGCCTAAGTGGGGTTCTCAATCAGAGACAACGATTGACAGCTGACTCTGATTGGGAACTATACCAGGCCAAAACCAGAAATACAAACCATAGAACAAAAACACAGAAAAAAAAGAACATAGAACGCCCACCCTAGTCACACCCTGGCCTAACCAAAATAGAGAATAAAAAGCCTTTCTATGGCCAGGGCGTGACACCTACTAACTTTGTACCAGTGTATTTCCTAAACACTATTGGCTCTAATTTCAGAGGACAACAGTTCAGTCATCAAACACATGCATCATTACCACATAGTCAAAGCATTGATTCTGAACGAAGCTTTTTTACAGCTTAGGATACATTTTGTCTGTTTCTTTGAGGGTTTCTGGTTCTGCCAGACCCCTGAAGGACCCTGACAAACATGAATCATACTGTAATAGGAAGGACTTGGAAATAGATACTAAGTACTGTAGTAGCACTTAGAGAAGGGAGAGAAGCCGTAAACACAGAAACACACTAGGAATTTATGTCCTAAGGGAGAACACATCCCAGTGTTAATAGTGTTGACAGGATTGCCTCCACAAATGAGAACAACATTGGCAGTTCTATGACTACGTTTTTATCAACTAAATTATAGAAAGTGGACGACAATGGGCTTAGCAATAAGCACTATAAGCATTATCCGTATTTAGCTGAAGCTGAGTCAAATGAATGAGAAATTGAATATAATTAATTATGTAATCATAATAACAACCCTATGAAAGCATAATATTCAAAAATCCATAAGAGCAGCAGACAGCGCTCTGCTCGGCCTCCCTGTAGGATGGATTGTACTGTAGGTTACATACTCCACATAGCAGATGCTTATCACATACCGCCCAAATGTGTCCCCTGTGTACCAGAACATCTATAGTTTCACCCAACCTCGAGTTTTAGAAAGTGACCTCTCTGTCCCTTGCCAGTGGGTCATGTCCTGTCCTGTTCTGTCCAGCCCGGGGCAGGAGGGGCAAGGGGGACGAGGCCAATGTGGTGAAGAGGATTATGATGTTTTGTGACCGGAGCAGATGCTGCTGTAAGACCTCCCTGGTGGCTGTGTGGCTGCAACAGGGGCAGAAACTGGGAGGTCACATATAGCATCCATCACCATGAGGCCAGGACCAAGGCACAGTATTATACTCTTCTCCAACCTCCCCTCATAAGGACAGGACAAAATATTGAGAGATTTTGTATGTTTCTCTACTCATCTCTGACCTGTCCTTGCAGTAGTTGTGTTGGTGTACAGAAAGCGCTCCTAAATGATTGTTGTGCACACTTGACCTGAACCAGCTCCCTGTGTACTGCACCATTAACCAAAATAGATTGTCTGACCCCTTTGCTTGCTAAATCCAATTTTAAGAGTAAATTACACTCAACTGATACGAACAGAATGTCTTCTTAAAATAATGTCCATACAGCACGGTACATTGTGAGGAGAACGTGGGTTAATATTAATAGAAACAAATTATAGCTACAGCTACACACAAATTCTGTCATAGATTGCCTCTCAAATCTACTTCCTGGAGCTCGCTTCCATACCCTTGTAGATACCCATACACTCGTTTGGGGAAAACAGATGTATAGTATTATATGCCTGATTGACAAGAATCTGTTGAGCCTGTCAGATTGGTGTTATAGTAATCTGTACATCCCCTCTCACTCCCCACTTGCTCCCCACTCACTCTCCACTCAGTCCCCACTCGCTCCCCACTCAATCTTACATCATTAACTCCACAACTGCTCATAAATTAACCAATGTTTTTTCGTTCCACTACTACTGAGGCATTTTCCATGCATCGGCAGGACAGCGTCTGCTAGGACGAGGGTCGGGGGTGTGTGTCTATTTGTCAATAACAGCTGGTAAATTATGTCTAATATTAATGAAGTCTCGAGGTATTGCTCGCCTGAGGTAGAGTACCTTATGATAAGGTGTAGACCACACTATCTACAAAGAGAGTTCTCATCTAATTATATTATTCATAGCCGTCTATTTACCACCACTAACCAATGCTGGCACTAAGACCGCACTCAACCAGCTGTATAAGGCCATAAGCAAACAAGGAAATGATCATCCAGAAGTGGCGCTCCTAGTGGCCTGGGACTTTAATGCAGGGAAACTTAAATCCATGTTACCTAATTTCTACCAACATGTCACATGTGCAACCACAGGAAAAAAACTAGACCAACTTTACTCCACACACAGAGATGCATACAAAGTTCTCCCCTGCCCTCCATTTGGCAAATCTTACCATAATTATATCCTCCTGATTCCTGATTACAAGCAAAAACTAAAGCAGGAAGTTCCAGTGATTCGCTCAGTACGGAGTGGTCATATGACGCAGATGCTATGCTACAGCACAAACTGGAACATGTTCCAGGATTCATCCAATGGCATTGAGGAGTATACCACCTCAGTCATCGGCTTCAACAAAAAGTGCATCAACGATGTCATCCCCACAGTGACCGTACGTACATATCCCAACCAGAAGCCATGAATTACAGGCAACATTCGCATCCAGCTAAAGGCTAGAGATGCCGCTTTCAAGGAGCAGGACACTAATCCAGACGCTTATAAGAGATCCCGCTATGCCCTCAGACAAACCATCAAACAGGAAAGCTTCAATACAGGATTAAGACTGAATCCTACTACACCAGCTCTGACGCACATCGGATGTGGCAGAGCTTGAAAACTATTACGGACTACAAAGCGAAACCCAGCTGTGAGCTGCCCAGTGACGCAAGCCTACCAGACGAGCGAAATGCCTTTTTTGCTCGCTTCGAGGCAAGCAACACTGAAGCATGCATATGAGAACACCAGCTGTTGCGGATGACTGTGTGATCACGCTCTCCGTAGCCGATGTGAGCAAGACCATTAAACAGATCAAAATTCACAAAGCCGCAGGGACAGACCGATTACCAGGACGGGTACTCAAAGCATGTGCAGACCAACTGGTATCTCCTCTGACATTTTCAACCTCTCCCTGACCAAGTCTGTAATACCTACATGTTTCAAGCAGACCACCATAGTCCCTGTGCCCAAGGAAACGAAGGTTACCTGACTAAATGGTTACCGCCCCACAGCACTCACGTCGGTATCCATTAAGTACTTTGAAAGCCTGGTTATGGCTCACATCAACAGCATCATCCCATATACCCTAGACCCACTCCAATTGGCATACCGCCCCAACAGATCCACAGATGACGCAAACTTAATCGCACTCCACACTGCCCCTTCCCACCTGGACAAAAGGAACACCTATGTGAGAATGCTGTTCATTGAGTACAGCTCATCACTAAGCTAAGGACCCTGGGACTAAACACCTCCATCTGCAACTGGATCCTGAACTTCCTGAAGGACCTCACCCAGGTGGTAAAGGTAGGCAACAACACGTCTGCCACACTGATCCTTAACACTGGGGCCCCTCAGGGCTGTGTGTTTAGTCCCCTCCTGTACTCAAACACGACTCCAACACAATCATTAAGTTTTCTAACAACACAACAGTGGTAGGCCTGACCACAGACAAAAATGAGACAGCCTATAGGGAGGAGGTCAGAGACCTGGCAGTGTGGTCCCAGGACAACAAACTCTCACTCAATGTGAGCAAGACAAATGAGCTGATCAAGGACAGCTGGCCAAACAGGCACCCATTAACATGGATGGGGCTGTAGTGGAGCGTGTCGAGAGTTCCAAGTTCCTTAGTGTCGACATCACCAATAAACTATCATGGTCAAAACACACCAAGACAGTCTTGAAGAGGGCTCGACAACACATTTTCCCTCTCAGGAGACTGAAAAGATTTGGCAAGGGTCCCCAGATCCTCAAAAACTTTTACAACTGCAACATCGAGAGCATCCTGACCGGTTGCATCACTGCCTGGTATAGCATCTGCTAAACATCGGACCATAAGGCGCTACAAAGGGTAGTGCGTACTGCCTAGTATATCACTGGGGCCAAGCTTCCTGCCATCCAGGACCTATATACCCGGTGGTGTCAGAGGAAAGCCCAAAAAATTGTCATAGACTCCAGTCACCCAAGTCATAGACTGTTCTCTCTGCTTCCGCACATCAAGTGGTACCGGAGCGCCAAGTCAAGGACCAAATGGCTCCTTAACAGCTTCTACCCCAAGCCACTGCCGAACAATTAATCACATGGCCACCGGACTATTTACATTGACCCCCCTCCCCCCATTTGTTTTCTACAATGCTGCTACTCGCTGTTTATTGTCTATGCATAGTCACTTCAATCTTACCTACATGTACAAATTACCTCTACTAACCTGAACCCCCACACATTGACTCGGTACCTGTACCCCCTGTATAAAGCCTCAATATTGTTATTTTACTGTGTTAATTTTTATTATCTTTTACTTTAGTTTATTTGGTAAATATTTTCTTTACACTTTCTTGAACTGAACTGTTGGTCAAGGGCTTGTAAGTAAGCATTTCACTGTAGTCTACACTGTTGGTTAAGGACTTGTAAGTAAGCATTTCACTGTAGTCTACACTGTTGGTTAAGGGCTTGTAAGTAAGCATTTCACTGTAAGGTCTACACTGTTGGTTAAGGGCTTGTAAGTAAGCATTTCACTGTAGTCTACACTGTCGGTTAAGGACTTGTAAGTAAGCATTTCACTGTAGTCTACACTGTTGGTTAAGGGCTTGTAAGTAAGCATTTCACTGTAGTCTACACTGTTGGTTAAGGGCTTGTAAGTAAGCATTTCGCTGTAGTCTACACTGTTGGTTAAGGGCTTGTAAGTAAGCATTTCACTGTAGTCTACACTGTTGGTTAAGGGCTTGTAAGTAAGCATTTCACTGTTGTCTACACTGTTGGTTAAGGGCTTGTAAGTAAGCATTTCACTGTAAGGTCTACACTGTTGGTTAAGGGCTTGTAAGTAAGCATTTCACTGTAAGGTCTACACTGTTGGTTAAGGGCTTGTAAGTAAGCATTTCACTGTAGTCTACACTGTTGGTTAAAGGCTTGTAAGTAAGCATTTCACTGTAAGGTCTACACTGTTGGTTAAGGGCTAGTAAGTAAGCATTTCACTGTAGTCTACACTGTTGGTTAAGGGCTTGTAAGTAAGCATTTCACTGTAGTCTACATCAGTTCTATTTGGCGCATGTAACAAATAAAGTTTGATTTTTCATTTAATCATATTTTTATCCTGTTCTTTGTTATCACAACAATTATTTCCTGAAAAGCTTCAATTACATATGACAGGCTGCCTAAGACTCAAAGACACCAGTTAAAACCAATAATAAACGTTCTGCCAGAGTTTCACCTTGGTTAAATGACCACGCAACGTGCTAATTTAAGGTAAATGTGGTACTTTAGGCTGAACATAAAAGGCATGCAAATTTCCAGTATTCTGTTAATAATGAATGATCTGATGAGAAATTACAATGTTGGTTTAAGAATTAAAGAGCAAACTACTTCTCTACTCTGGTCTCTGAGAACTCCCACAACTCAAAAATTGGGTGTTATTGGTGCCCCAAGTAACAGTGACATGCTCGCATTCCATGATCTCTGCGAACAGATTTTATGATTCTTTACAGAAAATACATGAAATATTAGATCCCAGATTGCCAGTTGGCAAGACCTTACCAGCAATTCTGTTCAGGAGGTACTTGAGGCAACTACTGCTTCCTTTTGCTCATTTGAGCGAAAATCCTTTGAGTCACTCCTTGATACTGTAGCTCACATGAAGACCTCTTCCTGCCCCTTAGACATGATCCCTACTAAACTACTAAAAGAGGTCATGCCCTCTGTTGGCCCCAATATACTGTCTATTGTAAATAGAGCTCTGCTTCCCAACTCAAACCCAACATTGGGTTCGGGTCAGGTGGGGCCTGTTTTCTTTCTTTTCATCAATATCACTAAATTGATCACTAACATTATGAAGCTGAGCTATTCAGTCATATCTGACTAAGATAATAACATGGTGTCAGAAGTGCTTCAAAATTGTCAAATATAATACGCAAGATTATTTCACAGAAAACAATAATGTCCCTTGAGTTTTGTCAAAATCAAATCAAATCAAATCAAATCAAATTTTATTTGTCACATACACATGGTTAGCAGATGTTAAATGCGAGTGTAGCGAAATGCTTGTGCTTCTAGTTCCGACAATGCAGTGATAACCAACAAGTAATCTAACTAACAATTCCAAAACTACTGTCTTATACACAGTGTAAGGGGATAAGGAATATGTACATAAGGATATATGAATGAGTGATGGTACAGAGCAGCATACAGTAGATGGTATCGAGTACAGTATATACATATGAGATGAGTGTGTAGACAAAGTAAACAAAGTGGCATAGTTAAAGTGGCTAGTGATACATGTGTTACATAAGGATGCAGTCGATGATGTAGAGTACAGTATATACATATGCATATGAGATGAATAATGTAGGGTAAGTAACATTATATAAGGTAGCATTGTTTAAAGTGGCTAGTGATATATTTACATAATTCCCATCAATTCCCATTATTAAAATGGCTGGAGTTGGGTCAGTGTCAATGACAGTGTGTTGGCAGCAGCCACTCACACTGTTAGTGGTGGCTGTTTAACAGTCTGATGGCCTTGAGATAGAAGCTGTTTTTCAGTCTCTCGGTCCCAGCTTTGATGCACCTGTACTGACCTCGCCTTCTGGATGATAGCGGGGTGAACAGGCAGTGGTTCGGGTGGTTGATGTCCTTGATGATCTTTATGGCCTTCCTGTAACAACGGGTGGTGTAGGTGTCCTGGAGGGCAGGTAGTTTGCCCCCGGTGATGCGTTGTGCAGTCCTCACTACCCTCTGGAGAGCCTTACGGTTGAGGGCGGAGCAGTTGCCGTACCAGGCGGTGATACAGCCCGCCAGGATGCTCTCGATTGTGCATCTGTAGAAGTTTGTGAGTGCTTTTGGTGACAAGCCGAATTTCTTCAGCCTCCTGAGGTTGAATAGGCGCTGCTGCGCCTTCTTCACGACGCTGTCAGTGTGAGTGGACCAATTCAGTTTGTCTGTGATGTGTACGCCGAGGAACTTAAAACTAGCTACCCTCTCCACTACTGTTCCATCGATGTGGATAGGGGTGTTCCCTCTGCTGTTTCCTGAAGTCCACAATCATCTCCTTAGTTTTGTTGACGTTGAGTGTGAGGTTATTTTCCTGACACCACACTCCGAGGGCCCTCACCTCCTCCCTGTAGGCCGTCTCGTCGTTGTTGGTAATCAAGCCTACCACTGTTGTGTCGTCCGCAAACTTGATGATTGAGTTGGAGGCGTGCGTGGCCACGCAGTCGTGGGTGAACAGGGAGTACAGGAGAGGGCTCAGAACGCACCCTTGTGGGGCCCCCGTGTTGAGGATCAGCGGGGAGGAGATGTTGTTGCCTACCCTCACCACCTGGGGGCGGCCCGTCAGGAAGTCCAGTACCCAGTTGCACAGGGCGGGGTCGAGACCCAGGGTCTCGAGCTTGATGACGAGCTTGGAGGGTACTATGGTGTTGAATGCCGAGCTGTAGTCGATGAACAGCATTCTCACATAGGTATTCCTCTTGTCCAGGTGGGTTAGGGCAGTGTGCAGTGTGGTTGAGATTGCATCGTCTGTGGACCTATTTGGGCGGTAAGCAAATTGGAGTGGGTCTAGGGTGTCAGGTAGGGTGGAGGTGATATGGTCCTTGACTAGTCTCTCAAAGCACTTCATGATGACGGAAGTGAGTGCTACGGGCGGTAGTCGTTTAGCTCAGTTACCTTAGCTTTCTTGGGAACAGGAACAATGGTGGCCCTCTTGAAGCATGTGGGAACAGCAGACTGGTATAGGGATTGATTGAATATGTCCGTAAACACACCGGCCAGCTGGTCTGCGCATGCTCTGAGGGCGCGGCTGGGGATGCCGTCTGGGCCTGCAGCCTTGCGAGGGTTAACACGTTTAAATGTCTTACTCACCTCGGCTGCAGTGAAGGAGAGACCGCATGTTTCCGTTGCAGGCCGTGTCAGTGGCACTGTATTGTCCTCAAAGCGGGCAAAAAGTTAAGTCAGAGGTTAGATTGGCGAAAAGTAGCTAACTGCTTCTCTCATGTCTCTTCATTCAGTAGAGCAGTCCATGTGGAGCCGTTGCTGTGGATATTCACAGACTCAGAGCCGCCATAAGCAGAGTGCATGCAGAGCAAGCAGGGCGCAGGGAGAGTGTGACAGACAGAGAGAAGCAAATTAATGGATTTACAAATTGAGAAAGTTATTTCTAATTTCAGGTTTCAGGCAGGGCCTTAAATTTGGCAGAAGCAATCGGGCCTGGGTAGGGTAGGGTCTGAACGTTGCAGGCTCAGGCTTAAAATTCATGCCCATGCAGGACTTTAATTGTAAATGGCTCACTGACCTGTGGCTCATTTCTTGTCTATTTTAAAACTGCTCTGGTCCAACCTATCCTTACAAAAATCCAAATCTAGACCTCTCCTCGCTGAGTAATTGTCACGCCCTGGTCGAAGTATTTTGTGTTTTTCTTCATGTATTTGGTCAGGCCAGGGTGTGACATGGGTTTTTGTATGTGGTGTGTAGCTTAGTGGGATTTTAGCTTAGTGGGGTGTTCTAGGAGAGTCTATGGCTGTCTGAAGTGGTTCTCAATCAGAAGCAGGTGTTTATCGTTGTCTCTGATTGGGAACCATATTTAGGCAGCCATATTCTTTGGTTGTATTGTGGGTGATTGTCCTGAGTGTCTTGATGTCCTTGTGCTGTGTCAGTTGACACATGTATAGGCTGTTTTTGTTTATTGTTTTGTAGTGTTTGTGTTTATTTGTGGTTACGTTGTGTGATTAAACATGGATCGCAATATACATGCTGCAGTTTGGTCCGACTCTCCTTCACCACATGAAAACCGTGACAGTAATTATAGAACTGTTTCTAAACTTTTTTTTATCAAAGATTTTAGAAAAAGTCGTTTTCAAGGAATTTATGGATTATTTAAGTATAAACCATTTTTTTTAAATTCCAGTTGGGCTTCCGTTCAGCACAGAAACTGCTTTATCGAAAGTCAGCAATGACCTTTGTTGGATGCCGGTGAATGCTTGATTCTTGTTCGGATTTCAGTCTACTATTGATTACAACATCCTTGCTGACAAGCTGGAGAGGTGGGTGGGAATCTCCAACATTATCTGGCTGGTTCAGGTCATATTTATGTGGCAGACTTTTCTCAGTGAGCATGGGTGGTTCACTATTTTCCCCAGCACCTATTCACTATGGTGTCACTATGGTGTCCCTCATTCTTTTTCCCTGCACATGCTTCCCCTTGGTGACATCATCCACAATCATAACATTCAGTTTCACTGCTATGCTTATGACTCACAGCTTTATTTACCAATCAGACACACTGTCCAATGTAGCTACCCTTCACAAGTTTATTGCTGTCATCAAATGTATGTCTGACTATTTTCTTCAACTCAATGATAAGAAATCAGATGTTTTTCTGTTTTTTTTTTTTTACCATATCACACAATTTTAGCTTGTCTCCACCGGTCACTTTTAGAATAGATTTGAAAATGTTCTTAATCACGTTTAAGGTTTTGTTTAGCCCCATTTAATATCTTGTATCTCCTCTGGTAGGGCACTGTTGACCATTCCAAAGTCTAGGTTGAAAGTGAAAGGAGACTGGGTATTTGCCATTAAGGCTCCTAGACTTTGGAATGGTCTGCCAGAGGAGATCAGGCATGCAGATTCAGTGCCTTTTTAAATCCTTGCTGAAGACACACTTTTATAAAGATGCTTAATGGATGATTTCAAAGAATGATTTTAATGAACTAATTAATATTTTTTCATTGTCCTTCCTCCTGTCTTTGTTTATTTGTTAGTACTTTAATTTTATGTGAAGCACTTTGTAACGTGTATTGAAAAGTGTTATACAAATAAAGTTTATTATTATTATTACACTTTCCTGCACTTACAACTATTTAATGACATGCATCCTTCTGAATCTAAATCATCTCTGAAAGCAATGACAAGCCATGTGCAGTACATCTTTTCTGGAATCTCTTTAAAAAGCCAATGGACATTCCACGGTTCTTTGCAGCCAATATTGAACCTGGAAAGGGTTAAGACGCTATTGTGCAATTAGAGGAGCGTTCCCATCCATCCATGGTAACTCAGTTACCATATGTAAGTCCATTACCAGAGGTGTATTCCTACTGAGAGGCTCATGCAAATCGTTTAATGGCTCTCAGATTGCCTGTAAAACACAAAAAGCGTATTACCAACCTCAATCCTTTATAATCCTGACACTGCAGTTCTAATGTGTTTTAAACTAAACATATATGACTCCTCTGAAAATAAAATGTGGTACATTTTATGGTTTTATGGTTTCTCAGAGGCTCTGTAAAGCATGAAATCTTTATGCCATCTAATGTTTTAATACATTGACTTTAGTGTTACAGCTTTTAACCCATACGTCTATAAGTCTGCTGAATAACCTTGCTGTCACGAATATCACCAAAGGTGGCTCCCCTTCCCGTTCGGGTGGTGCTCGGCGGTCGTCGTCGCCGGTTTACTAGCTGCCACCGATCCTTTTTCGTTTGGTTTTGTCTAATTGTTTTCACCTGTTCCTTGTTGGGTTTCTTGGGTTGGTGTTATTTAAGTTTGATTAGCCCGCTTGTGTTTGTGCGGGCTTGTTTCTGTTATGTAAAGGTGTTCGGTATTATTGTGGGTATTCCACTGTTCGTTTTGATACCAGTGTGTATTTTAGGTGGAGTGTATTACACCTGTGTTTCAGCATCACCTATTTGTACATGTTTTGGTTGGACATTAAAGCGTGTTTTTTCCCGTATCCTTGGCTCTCTACGCCTGACTCCACACCCATTCACTCTTTGGACGTTACACTTGCTTTGTTTCATTAGCATTTTCATAAAAAATACTTAAACGTTTCTCTCAGGACTTATGGCATATTTATTTACTAATTAATGGAATGAATTCTGATTGCTTTTTCCCAATATTCCCAATAAAAAGCAAGCTGAATTTATACCAATAAATACTTAAAAGACAGTGCATTCAGTGCATTCAAAGATACAGTGCATTCGCGAAGTATTCAGACCCTTGACCTTTCCTATATATTTCCACTTTACAGCCTTATTCTGAAATTGATAAAAAAAAACTGAAATATCACATTTGCATAAGTATTCAGACCCTTTACTCAGTACTTTGTTGAAGCAACTTTGGCAGCGATTACAGCCTTGAGTGTTTTTGGGTATGACGCTACAAGATTGGCACACCTGTATTTTGGGAGTTTCTCCCATTCTTCTCTGCAGATCCTCTCAAGCTCTGTCAGGTTGGATGAGGAGCGTAGCTGCACAGATATTTTCAGGTCGGGTTCAAGTCCGGGCTCTGGCTGGACCACTCAAGGACATTCAGAGACTTGTCCCGAAACCACTCCTGCTTTGTCTTGGCTGTGTGCTTAGAGTCATTGTCCTGTTGGAAGGTGAATCTTCGCGCCAGTCTGAGGTCCTGAGCGCTCTGGAGAAAGTTCTCATCAAGGATCACTCTGGACTTTGCTCCCTTTATCTTTTCCTTGATCCTGACTTGTATCCCAGTCCTTGCTGCTGAAAAACATCCCCACAGCATGATGCTGCCACCACCATGCTTCACCGTAGGGATGGTGCCAGGTTTCTTTCAGATGTTACGCTTGCCATTCAGGCCAACGAGTTCAATCTTCTTTTCATTAGATCAAATAATCTTGTTTCTCATGGTCTGAGAGTCCTTTAGGTGCCTTTTTGGCAAATCCAAATGGGCTATGTGCCTTTTGGTTTCTGTCTGGCCATGCTACCATAAAGGCCTGATTAGTGGAGTGCTGGAGAGATGGTTGTCCTTCTGGAAGATTCTTCCATCTCCAAAGAGGAACTCTGGAGATCTGTCAGAGTGACCATTGGGTTCTTGATCACCTCCCTGACCAATTCCCTTCTCCCCCGTTTGTACAGGTGGCCAGCTCTAGGAAAAGTCTTGGTGGTTCCAAAGTTCTTTCATTTAAGAATGATGGAGGCCACTGTGTTTTTGGGGACCTTCAATGCTGCAGAAATATTTTTTGTACCCTTCCCCAGATCTGTGCCTCCACACAATCCTGTCTCAGAGCTCTACGGACAATTCCTTCGACCACATGGCTTGGTTTTTGCACTGTCATGCACTGTCTATATAAGTATAGACAGTTGTGTCCCTTTCCAAATCATGTCCAATCAATTGAATTTACCACAGGTGGACTCCAATCAAGTTGTGAAAACAGCTCAAGGATGATCAATGGAAACAGGACCTGAGCTCAATTTCGAGTCTCATAGCAAAGGGTCAGAATACTTATGTAAACATGTTTCTAAAAACCTGGTTTCGCTTTGTCATTATGGGGTATTGTGTGTAGACTGATGAAGAATAAAAAAAAACATTTTTTTTAGAATAAGGCTGCTGTAACGTAACAAAATGTGGAAAAAGTCAAGGGGTCTGAATACTTTCACTGTAGGTCTCACTGGCGAGGAACATTTTGACACATTCTCAACATGTACAATATAAATATTGGTTATTTCTTTAGACAGAGCTATATTAACACATGTGCGCATTTCCCTTTGAGTGTTCTGATGTATGTTCCATCTTGTTCATGTAGTCAGTCTAGCATCCGCGCCTTTAGGCTCACATATTTCCACAACATCTGCTATGCAACCTGAGGATCATTAAGCAGTTGCCTCTCCTTGTTTGGGCGGCGTTCGGCGGTCATCGTCAGCGGCTTTCTAGCTGCCACCGATCCACGTTTCTGTTTCCATTTGTTATGTCTTGATTGTACACACCTGGTTCCCATTATGTTATTATTATTTCCCTATTTAACCCTCCGGTTCTCGTTATGTTTTGTGCGTGATTGTTCCTGGTTTTGTGTTAGTCTTTTGTCTTAGGGTTTGTTATCCCTGCGTGAATTTTTTGACTGTTTATTTTTCAGAGTAAAGTACAATATTTTACTCAGTTCTGTATCCTGCGCCTGACTCCGTCCTCACCCCTGCACAACTGACACTTGACAGAAGTATTTATTTATGTATTTAGATGTACAAATAAGTATGTGTTTCATTCATTCATAACCCTCCAATACTCAAGTGTAAATAATCATGTTACCTTGTTCACAGTTAAGCATCAGAAGCCCTCTGATACTGGAACTGTCTGAATTCTCTTGATTGTTCTCACCAGAAATAAATCTAGCAACACGGAATAAAATCAAGATGTATAACCACAGTACAACAGTTTCTCAACTAATGTTCAAGCAGTCATAGATTTGACCTAATAATCAAATGTGGTCTTTTAAAAAGGGATTCAAATTAAACTCACAATACAGTGTAAAGGAATCACAGAAATCAAAAGGTCAGCACTGCCACATCCTCCAAGCTGTCTAAGCTTTCTGACTGGCACAGAGTGGACTGGAAGCTAAAGAGATCGGTTGTGATACCCAGTCGTTGCCAATAGTTCCTTGGCAGAGAGCTTAATCGGTGGTAGGCGGCACTCTCACTTTCCTTTCCTGTTCCATCCTCCACATCTTAGTGTTATTACTCACTGTTTTCCTGAACAAGGGGGTAAGACGTGTGTGGCCTCTCTTTTGGGAGGGAATTAAATGTGTGGAGGACTGAGACTGAGGGGGAAAAATGTACCCCTTTCTTTCTGCAATTTACAGTCCCTCAGGTCAGGGGATAGGTCTTAAATCTCAGAGAAATAGTTGTTGGTTTTATACTGCCGCAAAACATCTCTTTCCACTGGCCTTGGTTCTCACAAGAACACTGCTTTTCTTCTCCCATTCCCTAAGGACACCATACTAAATCCTAGTAATCACAGTGGCTGTGCTGGTTTGCAGTGCTTTTTCATATAATGGGCTGTCTCAGATTTAAGAGATATCAACCTAGTTTGGTTGAAATAATATCCATCCTTATGCTTCTTATACACTCCTCCCTTTTATGCTCTCTCTATGCTCTCTCTATGCTCTCTCTATGCTCTCTCTCTCTCTCTCTCGCTCTCTCTCTCGCTCTCTCTCTCTCGCTCTTGTTCTCTCACCCTCTGTCTTTTTAGTTATCATATTTTCTCTCTCATTGTCACAACAATTTCCATACATTCCCCTATACCTCTGAGAAGAGATGATTAACTGTGAACTGTCGGCTCCAAATGATACTGATACTTTTCCATTTAAGGAATATGTATATTGTGTTGTTTGTTAGGGGTCTCAAATTAACATGAGTTTCTTATTAAATTAATATTAATCTAATATAGGTGCCTTAAATTTACATCAGTTAATTGTCAGTGAAATTGCTGTTTTAGAGTGAGATTCATGCCGGCGTTTGACAATCACAATTACATGAATCGTCTTCATAGATTTAGAAGGCTTTTTGATTTCTCTTGACATGGACTGAAGGTCGGTCATCCAATTTAAATCCGATATCTGGTTGCATGTGTAATATGTAGCACATAAATTGCCGCCCATCTTGAGTGGCTGGCTGGAACAATGACCGTTACTTACATCTTAAAAAAGGGCTCCCACTTATCTGCTCTGTCCGCCATGATTTTAGCGCTGCTTGAACAGCACACTCGTTTTCCTCTCTCTCTGCTTGGCTCTCCCCTGGCTGCCTCTTACATGCTCACATAGACAGGGGCCAGGTTTTCCAGTGCAGGTGGAGCTACATCTGCTTCATGCCTCCGGGTGCCAACATCCAGGCTCTAGTTAGAGCTGTCCAAAGTCTACAAAATAGAGAGGTGTAAAACTGGCTATAGACACCTGACATATAGCTGCCCCCCCCCCGCTGGAAACACTCTGGTCAACATACAGTACCAGCTGGGAAATGTAGACTGAACAAAAAAGTGGCAATGAATTAAAGAAATAAAGAATGGATAAATACCCTTTAGCTGAGGTGATGACTAACGGTACTGGTCAAAAGTAGTGCACTATATAGGGAATAGGGTGCCATTAGGGCAGTAGTCAGTCAGAGCAGAGCGTAGCTGTCCTGATTGTTGAGTGAACCTGGCTCACCGCTGGTCCAGACATCTCATCTCAGTAGCAGAGCACAGTGATTAAACAGGAGAAAGGCCTCAACCCTGATTAGGAGAGAAGAGCACAGGGCAGAACTGAACTCTGTAAGGGCTCGTTCAAGCAGATCTGCTGTGGACTGGTTGACATTATTTATCATCTCTCTATATGTCTATTTGTATTTATTAGGGATCCCCATTAGCTGTTGCCAAGGCAGCAGCTACTCTTCCTGGTGTCCAATCACATTAAGGCACTTACATTACATATAAAACAAAAGATAAAACAGTGCATCATATAACATTACTGCACCACTACATATCTACAATACAACATGTATTATACCACCATACAACAATATTGCAATGTACATGTGTGTGTGTGTGTGTGTGTGTGTGTGTGTGTGTGTGTGTGTGTGTGTGCTCATACGCGTGTGTCGGGACGATACCAGGGCCACTCGTTTGTAATGTGGCAAGGTAACAAAACACCAAGTGGATTTAAATTCTTTAGGAAAACAGCCTAACGTTGGCAGCAAATCATTATGTTGTGTCCAGAGTCACATGTATTTATTTTCCAAGCTATAGCACACGCTATTTTACATACTGCAGGTTTTTAAAGGACCAAAGAGTGTGGTTGCTTTGTGTTTGATTTTTGTCCTGGAAAAATTATTGTGATACTGGTATCGTCACAGCCGGGCTATGGGCTGAAGGAGTGGAGCAATTTAACTTAAAAAACAGGTGGTCCGAGATTAGAATAGAACAAGAGGTCTCTTCCCCGAACCCCTTTCCCCCTTTCCCCATATCCCCTTCTCCTCCATACATGACTAACTGATCTATTTCAAGGGTGTGTGTGTGTGTGTGTGTGTGTGTGTGTGTGTGTGTGTGCGTGTGCGTGCGTACGTGTGTGTGGAGGCTTGGAGCAGAGAGTGCAATGTTTCTGTGACACAGGTT
Organism: Oncorhynchus keta; assembly: GCF_023373465.1. Lineage (NCBI taxonomy): Eukaryota > Metazoa > Chordata > Actinopteri > Salmoniformes > Salmonidae > Oncorhynchus > Oncorhynchus keta. Next base: position 21,796,426 of record NC_068455.1, on the reverse strand, counting down.
TTCAATGAGAGGGGTTCACAGGAGGGCTGTGGCTGTCAGAATGGCTCATTTTCCTTGCTTGCCACCGAGAGGAGCTTTCCGGCCTGCCTGATGACCGACCCACCTAATGTCCATTACAACTCATACCGGGTCCGGGGTAGACTGACAGGTGACAGGGTATGCTGTTGGTGCTCTCCTCTTTTCCGTCTCTCCATCTATATCTCTCTTTCTCAGCCGTTCACTCTCTCTCCATATACCTCTCCCCATATACCCCTCCCTCACTCTCTCTCTCGCTCTCTCCATCCATCTCTATTTCACTCTCTCATCTGCCACCTGAACTGCTCATTAGCAGAAAGTGTATTTTGATCCTCCAAGGGTGAGTGCAATGCCACTGAACCCCGGGTGTTCGGTGTGTGTGTGTGTGTGTGTGTGTGTGTGTGTGTGTGTGTGTGTGTGTGTGTGTGTGTGTGTGTGTGTGTGTGTGTGTGTGTGTGTGTGTAGTCTGGAGAGAGGCTACTGTGGAATTATCCACAGGCCACAGGATACCATGCAGGTGACACCTACTGGCAGCTGGACTCTTTCTGATAGGTAATTTGGTGGACTGGCCACCTGTTGAACAAAACTTGATTATTGTAGGCCACTTTTAAATTCCAACACATACTCTAACGTTCCAACAAATCATTTTTGGGGTGAAATATTTCAAGTAAGGGAACTATTTTCTCAAAATGTAAATTATTTAACATTGCTCAACAAAGGACTACAGTAAATTGGAACAAGCTTAAAGTAGAGGAGGCTGTGGGTTGGTTGATGACAGGGATCATTTGACTCTATGTCGGTTGGATTATTGTCTAAGTGTGATGGCATGCTGACTTCCTTGTGATGGTCATTTGACTGCATGTCATTCTGACTCCCTTGTGATGGTCATTTGCCTATATGCCAACCTGCGTAGCTTACAAAGGCAATGCCTGGTCTCATTCTGACCCATGCTGTGTTGTGGTGTTCAGACCCTAGCTGCTTGACATATTGGGACGAGTGCGTGGAGCTATTCATCAGTGTATCTATTTTTCTGCCCTCACTTTCTTTCTCTTTACACAGTCTCTCTCTTTCTCTCTCTCTCTCTGTTTCTCTCTCTCTCCCCTCCCTTTGTCCCCAGCCAAGCTGACCATGTGTGTCAGAGCTGCCTGGAATGCAAACACCAACTTCTCTCTCTCTCTCTCTCAATTCAATTCAAGTTGCTTTATTGGCATGATGTAACAATGTACATATTGCCAAAGCTTACTTTGGATATTTACAGTATGAAAATAATACGAATCAAAATTGTCAATGGGACAACAGTAACAACAATAACCGAGTGTCAAAATAAACATATGTTGAACAATAACAATAAGCATACAGTAGAGGACATGTGCAGGTTGATTGGTCAGACATTGTCCCTCATCGTATGGCAGGCAGCAATGTAGTGTGCTGCCAACCCACAGCTCTCTGCGTCCTCCCCCAATAGGACGGGTAGCCTACTCTCATCAGAGAGGTCTTTGAAACCTTGAATAAGGGCTTCAAATTTGGGGAAATTACACTCTCTAATTGTTTAATATTTTTGACATTTTGTCAGGAAATACAGCTCCGTCTCAGGTTCTGCTGTTGTGCAGTGGTTGCACAGCCTTTCCTCTACAGGGAGCCAGGTTTTCCTGTGTCTACCCTTCTCGATGGCAAGGCTGTGCTCACTGAGCCTGTACTTTGTCAAGGTTTCTCTAAGGCTTTTCTCTCTCTCTCTCTCTCTCTCTCTCTCTCTCTCTCTCTCTCTCTCTCTCTCTCTCTCTCTCTCTCTCTCTCTCTCTCTCTCTCTCTCTTTTCTCTCTCTCACTGTTTCTCTCGCTCTTTTTCTCTCTCTCACTGTTTCTCAAGCTCTTTTTCTCTCTCTCGCTGTCTTTCTCTCTCTGTCTCTCTCTCTGTCTCTGTCTCTCTTACTATCTATCTCAATCTCTGTCTGTGTCTCTCTCTCTTTTGCTCTCAGTCTGTCTGTCTCTCTCTCTTTTGCTCTCAGTCTGTCTGTCTGTCTCTCTCTCTTTTGCTCTCAGTCTGTCTGTCTGTCTCTCTCTCTTTTGCTCTCAGTCTGTCTGTCTGTCTGTCTGTCTGTCTGTCTGTCTGTCTGTCTGTCTGTCTGTCTGTCTGTCTGTCTGTCTGTCTGTCTGTCTGTCTGTCTGTCTGTCTGTCTGTATGTCTCTCTGTATGTCTCTCTCTTTCTCTCTCTCCCTCTCTTTGTCTCTTTCTCTCATGTTTTTTTCAGCTCTCCATGTGGCTCAGGACAGCTGCCCAAGGCGTCTGAATGGGTTTGCTCCTTTTGAATGAGTCTCATTCACTGGCCATGTATTTTTCTTGGTGCATATTTTGTTGAGTATCCAAATGCTGCTTCAACCAGATACATTAAGTGCATAGCAGAGCACTAGCTGAATGAAGTGGCCTTCCTACCAGTGATTACATTAGCAAACATAAACTCAATATCTGCTCCAATTCTTCATGTCTCTGTTCATCCATTCTCCCTTACCATCACCATTTCACCCATGGCTGTATAGAGACAATATCCCCAAATCAACTCACTTTCATCACCCTAGATCCCTATTTAATTAACAAGGGTCTTTGTTGCAAAAAAACAATTTTTATGCACATTGTTAGTCTTCAAGGGCAAGGTCTGCAGAGTCTTCAAGGTCTGCAGAGAAGGTCATCGGCTGCCACCTCCCCTCCATTGAGGACATGCATGACTCCAGGTCAAGGAAGCATGCAGGAAAGATAATTGCTGACCGGGTACACCCCCTTTTCCAACGGTTCAGGTCAATCATGACCAAAACCGTTTGAACGGCTATTAATTATGTCTGGAATGGAGTAAATGGAATGGCATCAAACCATGTATTTTTTGATGTATTTGATTCCATTCCACCTATTCCACTCCAGCCATTACCATGAGCCTGTCCTCCCCAATTAATGTGCCACCAACCTCCTGTGATTTAGATGTATTATTTATCCTGTAGATTATACATTCCTACAGTTTCTCTTTATTGCATATCATGTATGTAAACATTATGCAAATTCCTCTGTCTGTTTCTGTATCTCTATTTGGTATCTATTGCTATCAGCAATAGAAAACATTTCTGGGTTTGTGAAAATGTGAATAAAGGTGACTCTGATTCATTCAGAGGGACAGGGCTGGTTAACAGTGTGGCACTGAGCTCCTGTGATCGACCAGGCTGCACCAATACTATTATAATAAAAACATTTCTTCACGGGGAAACAAAATTCTTATTTCCATTGCTGTTATAACTGTACTAGTTGGCCGAGACGCCCATAACAAATATATCCCTGTTTCATCAAGGGTGGATAATCTGAAATGTTTAAAAATCAAGAGTTTAAGTTTCAAGAATAAACTACCAGCCATACTGGTTTAGTCATAGGGAAATAAGGGATCTGAAATGAGTGACAGGTGACTATATCTATTAACATCTTATTTAAATGTGACTTGTGATATTGTGTATTTTAACACTGCTTGATGAATAGTTAGAACAAACTCTCCTTATCATTCCCATTGAGCTCAGTTCACATTCTTCCTGCCTTCGTTATCTGGCTGCATTTTGTTGAAGATGTGGCTCAAGTTTTTTTGCTGCACATTACTCTGCATTTATTCTCTTGTTCAAAATGCAACATAGGATTCGTACAGTATACTGTACTGTTGTCGAGTGAGACCAAAGTGAATTGGCATTGACATTAAAATGGTCTACACAGCCAGTAAACAACAATGGTCAACCAGATCAAATCAAATCTAATCAAACTTTATTTGTCACGTGCGCCGAATACAACAGGTGTAGACCTTACAGTGAAATACTTACTTACAGGCTCTAACCAATAGGGCAAAAAAGGTATTAGGTGAACAATAGGTAGGTAAAGAAATAAAACAACAGTTAAAAGACAGGTTATATACAGTAGCGAGGCTATAAAAGTAGCGAGGCTACATACAGACACCGGTTAGTCAGGCTGATTGAAGTAGTATGTACATGTAGATATGGTTAACGTGACTATGCATGTATGATGAACAGAGAGTAGCAGCAGCGTAAAAGAGGGGGGGGGGGCACACAATGCAAATAGTCCGGGTAGCCATTTGATTACCTGTTCAGTAGTCTTATGGCTTGGGGGTAAAAACTGTTGAGAAGCCTTTTTGTCCTAGACTTGGCACTCCGGTACAGGAGATGTACGGTATGGGGCGTATTCACAGTTGTCTTTGAGGAATAAAATGGTCTGGTATATAAGCAACGATCCGGTGGATTTCAGAGCAGACACGCTCTCCTGTTTCTATCAATGCATGAAACAAAATAGTGGAGAGATTAACCAAATCCAACCAAGACATCAACTTTCCCCTCTAAAATGTCTTAGTCTTCCTAGCATGTCGCTCTCTGATTATCACTTTACAATGTCCTTACTAGCACCCAACTCAGAATGCATGCCCAAATACTGTACCTTACATCATTCCAAGTAGTATGCTAGTGGAATTTGTTGTGTTGGAACCTGTCACGCCCTGACCTTAGAGAGACGTTTTTCTCTATTTGGTTAGGTCAGGGTGTGATTTGGGTGGGCATTCTAGTTTTCTATTTCTTTGTTGGCCGGGTATGGTCCGCAATCAGAGGTAGCTATCTATCCTTGTCTCTGATTGGGAATCATACTTAGGCAGCCTGTTTTCCAACTGAGTTTGTGGGATCTTGTCTTTGTATAGTTGCTGTTTAGCGCTACAAAGCTTTACGTTCATTTATATTTTGATGTTCATTTAATAAAGTACGATGAACACTTTCCACGCTGCGCTTTGGTCTCATTCAATTGACGACGGACGTAACAGAACCTTGGTACAGAGCCACACTCTGCTCAAACAAAGCAAGAGGAACAAAAGCAAGTACCAAGGCCTTGCTTCGCCCGAAATGGCACCCTACTCCCTATATAGTGGACTACTTTTGACAAGAGCTATGGGCCCTGGTCAAAAGTAGAGCACTGTAAAAAGAATAGGGTGCGATTTCAGACGCAGATCCTGTCTTTGATGGAGGTGGAACAGCTTGCCTTTTCCTCTGAGACTCAGCTGCCTCCCCTTCCCTAAATGAATGGGCCATGTCTGAACAGCACTCATACCACTTTGAATGTGGATGTGGACATTAGGTATTATGCAGTGAAAACAATTAACCGTTTTCTGCGAGTAGCATCATGTTTTTTGTGTTACCACAGATACCTAAGAAGTCATTTAGTTTGAAGGCCTGGCATTCTAGACTTGGTGTTGGTTTATACAGTCTCTGTTGTGTCACATTGATCTCTTGCCTAACAGGTAAACTGGTCACATACTTTTTGAAACAACAAAAGAGTCAGAAGTCACACAGGTGAGTAGTCTTCTCTCTGCCTGCTTTCTCTTTGTTCCCTTTATTTCACACCATTACCCACCTTTAATGGTATTAAATTGAGCACTGTTTGTCTGGTAAATTCATTTTTGTCTAGATAATCTGATTATAGCAAAGCCATGTCCCCTTGTGTTTCACTATAGGACTACATCATACAGATTACTGCCCATTTCAATTACCAAATCTTATCTGTCTGCTTGAAATGAACTATACTGAGGAACACAAGCTCAAGGTAAGAGGCTTGAGATTGTATAAACAAGTACAAATGGGATAGTTACACCATGCTCCAAAATATGTCAAAATGGTCTGGGTGCTTTTCTTTTAAAGGAGAACAAGGTAGTGTGGGCATGATGATCAGCTGTGTTTCTCAGCTGCAATAACAATGTTCCTGGAAAGGGTTGTGCAGTTGCTTTGATTGTAACGCACACTGTACTGTCAGCCACTCTCCTCTCTGCTCTTTAACGGTCTGATGTGATGTTAGCCCCTCTCCAGCCCCTCTCCAGCCTCTCTCCAGCCCCTCTCCAGCCTCTCTCCAGCCCCTCTCCAGCCTCTCTCCAGCCCCTCTCCAGCCCCTCTCCAGCCCCTCTTCAGCCCCTCTCCAGCCCCTCTCCAGCCTCTCTCGTGTGTCTGTGCGTGCGTGTGTACGTGCATGCACGACTGTTCATGTGCGGGCGTGCCTGCTTGTGTTAGTCCAGGCCCCGGACTCCTCATCTGCCCTGTAATGATGATGGACATATCCAATGACTTGTCCTACTGGCAGACAAAACACATGTATCCTGTGTTGCTCAGTTGGTAGAGCATGCCACTTGCAATACCAGGGTTGTGTATTCGATTCCTTAGACTGCTAAATGACTAAAATGGAAAAATTGAGGATTTAATCCAGGACACATACCTCACCTAACAGTAGAACCTTCAAGTCTGGTGAGGAGTTCAGCCTTCTGTGTTGTATGTCTGGGGCAAAGAGTGTTAGGGAACATTGCATAAAAAAACACATTGCTATGATCAGTATCTCATTTGTTGCATTCAGTGGAGCTTTGGGCACTAAAAGGTTTTAATGATGTACCCATCCTAACTGGCAAAACTTTTAATGAGGGTTTCCCAAAACAAATGTAGAGAGTAAAGACATCCCCAAATGTTCATGGATGGAGTGTGGTGGAACATTGTGAAATAATCAATGTGCTGGAAGTGCTGCTAATTATTGCACCTTATTACACGTTTTAGATTCCAGATATATTTGAATATGAACAAGGCAGCTTCCAGCTCTCAATATGTGTGGATAATGTTTATAACATGTTTTCATTTCCATGAACGTAGGAATTTGGCTTGGTGACAGGAGTAGATGGGGATAATGTTATGCAGAGGATTCTTGTCTTTCGAATCCACTTGGGGATTCTGTTTCCATTGTCTCTAGGAGTGAGCCTGTGTTTCTGGCAGCTGTCTGTGTCACAGATAAGCGTGTGACTATATCACTTGAAGGAGGTTTATGTCGGGCTGCTCTTGCTGCTCTCTCACTCTCTCTCTCTCTCTCTCTCTGCCGGATCAGAAGACTGATGGATTACCAGCAGGTGTGTGTGTGTGCGCGTGGCTGTGTGTGCTTGCATGTCTGCATGTGTGTGTGCATGCAGGGAGCATAATGTACTGCAGACTAGAAAAACAGAACAAAATGGCGTCCATATCACATTGAGCTAAACACCCCCCCCACCCCACCCCACCCCACGCTCCCCCAATCAGAAATCAGACCACACATGACCAGCTGTCTCAAACACTTCATATTCAGTTGCTCAGCCAATGTACACACGCTGAAGTATACACACATGCTTTAATGATGCTGGATTGGTACTATATAGTCTGCTGGGCAGCTACAATAAAGGCACATCTTGAAAGACCACAGAGACTGCACAGCAGGAGGGCAAAATGCAAATGAGTACAGTGTAAAGGTAATATCATCTTCCTATTCAAATACAGTTAGACTTAAAATCCAGACAGCAGGGCCATGCACAGACCTTTGGGGGTGAAATGCTCAAAATAATATAGTGCTGCAGCACACCCCACCACCGAAAATAAACTTGACTTTCATAATTCATTACTCGAAAATCATAACATCATAACATACCAACTGCCTCTGCAGCATATCAACATTTATAGGCCTATTTATTTTCTGATACAACCCACTCATTCATCACACATTGTAAGCCAGCTAGTGCCAGTGAGTCCTAGGCCTTGAGACAATGAGAGATGATTGACATCAGGAAAAGAGTGGCTATAAGCTGATCAGAGCGAACGATGATATATGATAAATGTGCTAGCTAGTTAGCTATGCTGTTGAAACAAAATAGTTTTCACTTGATTTGAGTTTGTTCGACTGCTGACATATGCCTCTTACTAGCAAGCAGTCGAATTGCCCTATTATTTTCCCCTAACAGTGAGAGAGACACATGATCGATCCAACTCAAAGTAGCCTCCTACCGGTATTCATGTCTCCCTGCCAGGCGCACGCAGCCAGTGGCAACTGCATGCAAGTCAGACCAGTGCACCTTTGGGTCGAAAGAGCAGGGAATGTTTTTTGAAATTCAAGAGCTTATGAAATTAGCTAGTTTGATGGGGAATTCGTTATATATTTAATTAAAAATTAAAAATTAAACTCAAAATAATTCATAATTCATAAAATAAAATAAAATCCACTGAGCTGCTAGGGCACTTTTTCATAGGAGGGCAAAAGGGCAGGTGCTTGGGCACTGGTTGAGCCCTATCTGTGCACGTGCCTGCCAGACAGAGTGTTTTGATATGGGGACCTATGGACTACATGGCTATGTCTTGATGGTCCTAGTTAGATAGTTGGATACAATGGATATACCAAACTCCAGCTCCAGCTGCATCCCTGGAACATATAAAGAAGCTACTCACCTGCATATAAATTAGTCTTATGGAAGAACAGCTCATGCAGGCACCAGCTCAAGGGCAAAGTAAAAGCTATTTTCAAATCAGTAGCTTCATTAACTAGGAAACACACCAAAGGGAGAAAGCATATCTCATATACCCTACCTGTCACTAATGTATTCCTGTTTGGTTGTTGCATAAAATTAAAGCTGGTTAATCTCCATCAGGGTAATTAGCCCTCTTTTCAATGTTCTCCGTTAATTTAGACCACCAAATAGAGGAAAAACAACCAATGCAAAAATAAACCAAAGTAACATGGAGCCGAACCAAATATGCACCATGAAATAAGTCCCTTGGGGAATATACATTCTATTACCATCATCTGGTATTTGGTAATTTATTAAGATTCCAATTAGCTGTTGCGATAGCAGCAGCTACTCTTCCTGGGGTCCACACAAAACATTAACATGACACAATACAGAACATTAATAGACAAGAACAGCTCAAGGACAGAACTACAGTTGAAGTCAGAAGTTTACATACACCTTAATCAAATACATTTTAACTCAGTTTTTCACAATTCCTGACATTTAATCCTAGTAAAAAATCCCTGTCTTAGGTCAGATAGGATCACCACTTTATTTTAAGAATGTGAAATGTCAGAATAATAGTATAGAGAATTATTTTTTTCAGATTTGATTTATTTCATCACATTCCCAATGGGTCAGAAGTTTACATACACTCAATTAGTATTTGTTAGCATTGCATTTAAATTGCTTAACTTGGGTCAAACGTTTTGGGTAGCCTTCCACAAGCTTCAACAAAAAGTAGGCCTCCTTGCTTGCACACGCTTTTTCAGTTCTGCCCACAAATGTTCTATAGGTGATGCCACCCCCGTGCTTCACGGCTGGAATGGTGTTCTTCGGCTTGCAAGCCTCCCCCTTCTTCCTCCAAACATAACTATGGTCATTATGGCCAAACAGGTCTATTTTTGTTTCATCAGACCAGAGGACATTTCTCCAAAAAGTACGATCTTTGTCCCCATGTGCAATTGCAAACCGTATTCTGGCTTTTTTTAATGGCAGTTTTGGAGCAGTGGCATCTTCCTTGTCAAATTGTTTTACTGTAGATATAGATACGTTTGTACCTGTTTCCGCCAGCATCTTCACAAGGTTGTTCTGGGATTGATTTGCACTTTTGGCACCAAAGTACGTTAATCTCTAGTTGACAGAACTCGTCTCCTTCCTGTGTGGTATGACGGCTGCGTGGTCCCATGGTGTTTATACTTGCGTACTATTGTTTGTACAGATGAAGGTGGTAGCTTCAGGCATTTGGAAATTGCTCCCAATGATGAACCAGACTTGTGGAGTTCTACAATTTTTTTTCTGAGGTCTTGGCTGATTTCATTTGATTTTCCAATGATGTCAAGCAAAGAGGCACTGGGTTTGAAGGTAGGCCTTGAAATACATCCACAGGTACACCTCCAATTGACTCAAATGATGTCAATTAACCTATCAGAAGCTTCTAAAGCAATGACATCATTTCTGGAATTTTCCAAGCTGTTTAAAGGCACAGTCAATTTGGTGTATGTAAACTTCTGACCCATTGGAATTGAGATACAGTGAATTAAAAGTGAAATAATCTGTCTGTAAACAATTGTTGGAAAAAGTACTTGTGTCATGCACAAAGTAGATTTCCTAACTGACTTGCCAACACTATAGTTTGTTAACAAGACATTTGTGGAGTGGTTTTAAAATGAGTTTTAATGACTCCAACCTAGGTGTATGTACACTTCTGACTTCAACTGTACATGCATTTAAAACGTCACGTTTAAATTCCCAGTGCAGTCAAAGATGTGATTTTCCTGTGTTTTATATATTTCCACACTATGAGATTGGAATAATACTTTGAACTTGTGAAAATTATGATAATGTCCTTTTAGTGTCAGAGCTGTTTGAGCTGTTTACCAGGTGGTAAATTAGTTAATAGACCAATAAGAAAGAGAGTTCAAAACCTCTCTGCCAATAACAGCTACGGAAGTTTTCAGTTTTCCCCTCCCTGCTCAGACCACTCTCAGACAGTTCTAGCAAAATTATTGGCCGAGAAAATGCTCTTTGCTAAGAAGCTATTTTTGTTTGTTTTAGATTAAAATGGTTTTAAAAAATTATCACAGTAAGGCACATAATTGTTACCCAGAAATTAATTTATATTGAGATAAAAATATGGCTGCATTGGACCATTAAGGAAATCAGATGAGATGAAGACCACAGGTGTGTGAGTGAAGGCACCATGCAGGTGTGTCTGATTAATAGGACAGGTAAGTGATTTACAGTGTTAGTGGATTATTATTCCCAATCTCCCACCCTCGATGTGATATGTCTTTCCATGAGGAGCACACATACATGTTAGTGTAAATTCTTCTATTATGGCTTTTATTTCATCATGTGAAGGTATTGCCACAGCATACACTGCATGACATGGCCTGTTTCCAAGTATGTATAGGTGTATCAAAATGTCTTTAATCATAACCAGTCAGCCTATACTTAGTGGAAGTCGTGATGCGAACAAGTTAAGTGTCAGCAATTGGTTATCTCACTGACTCTCTAACCACATGATGTAGTGATGTGGTTCGTTATCTAATTGATATAGTTTACTCTAAAATAGCCATGCACTTTGTCTCTACAGCATTGTCTATACAATTAGTATTTGCAATGTAATTCACCATAAACTTGTTTCGATTTTTTTTAGAAAATCTGATGGGTTATTGTTTACACTGTATCTCCAATGTATAGAATGGGAGAGAATAAAACACAATGATATACAGTCAATTAACTACTGTGAAACTACCGATGATCTGCTTCTCGCTCAGGATGTGTGACTACAATATATGTAATTTATACTGATACACAGTAGTATCACAATGCTGGTTATGTGACTTTGTTTTTTTCTCTAAAATATGATCAGTTGTTCCTCTTATGTAAATCCCCTGGTGTCAGAGAATGATTGATTGGTTTTTCGTAAACAGTTCAGTTCCAATGTGTAATCATAATGAGGAGACTTTCAGGTTTCACTGTATCTCTTTCATCGTACACAACATATGAAATACCATAATATTTCATATAATATTTCCTGTGCTGTAAGGAAAGCATGTGTGCTGTCAGCTTCATGAGATCATGTTGATGGCATAGGACCAAGGAACACTGAGAGTGACCATTTTTATTCATCAAACCATCAGGAAAAGGACCTGTAAAATGTGTCTGTAAAATCATAATGAGGAGACTTTCACATTACTCTTAACAGTAGCACTTTAATTGATTTGCCAGATGTATGTGCACCTTTCCAACATAGCATAACATCATTAACCTCTACGGGATCGTTGTCCCCCCCTCCACCCGACGGTTGAGCTAACGTGTGTTAATGTGATTAGCACGACGTTGTAAATAACAATAACATTTCCCAGGACATAGTGTCACGTTCTGACTTTAGTTCCTTTGTTATGTCTTTGTTTTAGTATGGTCAGGGTGTGAGTTGGGGGGGTTGTCTATGTTCTGTTTTCTATGTTGTGTTTTGCGTTTGGCCTGGTATGGTTCTCAATCAGAGGCAGGCGTCGTTAGTTGTCTCTGATTGAGAATCATACTTAGGTAGCCTTTTCACACTTGTGTTTCGTGGGTGTTTATTTTCTGTGTCTGTGTGTTCCACATGGAACTGTTTTGGTTGGTTATTTCACGTGTCGTTTATTGTTTTGTTTTAGTGTTCGATTATTTTAATAAAGAGCATGAACACGTACCACTCTGAGCATTGGTCCTCCGATCCTTACTACAGCCGTTACACATAGACAGCCATTACACATAGACATGTGGGCAGAAAGCTTATATGGGTAGAAAGCTTAAATTCATGTTAATCTAACTGCACCGTCCAATTTACAGTAGCTATTACAGTGAAATAATTCCATTCTATTGTTTGAGGAGAGTGCACAGCTATGTACTTGAAAATGTATCAATAAACCAATTAGGCACATTTGGGCAGACTTGATACCACATTTTGAGCAGTAATGCAATGGTTCATTGGATCAGTCTAAAACTTTGCACATACACTGCTGCCATCTAGAAGCCACAATCTAAATTGCGCCTAAACTGCAATACACATTGTGGCCTTTCTCTTGCATTTCAAAGATGATGAGAACGAGAAAAAAGTGTTTTTTTATTTATTATTATCTTTTACGACATGTAATGTGTTATATTCTCCTACATTAATTTCACATTTCCCAAAACTTCAAATTGTTCACTTTCAAATGGTATCAAGAATATGCATATCCTTGCTTCAGGTCCTGAGCTACAGGCAGTTAGATTTGGGTATGTCATTTTAGGCAAAAAAAAAAAAGAAAAAGGGTACAATAAAAAATAGATAAGTCAAAAATAGAAAATAAAAGTTACAAATAATTAAATAGCAGCAGTAAAATAACAATAGCGAGGCTATATACAGGGGATACCGGTACATAGTCAATGTGCGAAGGCACCGGTTAGTCAAGGTGATTGAGGTAATATGTAAATGTACTGTAGGTAGAGTTAAAGTGACTATGCATAGATCATAAACAGAGAGTATCAGCAGTGTAAAAGAGGGGTCTGGGTAGTCCTTTGATTAGCTGTTCAGGAGTCTTATGGCTTGGGGATAGAAGCTGTAAAGAAGCCTTTTGGACCAAGACTTGGCACTCCGGTACCGCTTGCCGTGCGGTAGCAGAGAGAAAAGTCCATGACTAGGGTGGCTGGAGTCTTTTACTATTTTTAGGGCCTTCCTCTGACACCGCCTGGTATAGAGGTCCTGGATGGCAGGAAGCTTCGCCACAGTGATGTACTGGGCCATACGCACTACCCTCTCTTGTACCTTGCAATGGAATAAATGGAACGGTATCAAACACATCAAACATATGGAAACCACATTTGACTCCGTTGCTTTAATTCCATTCCAGCCATTACAATGAGCATGTCTTCCTATAGCTCATTCCACCAGCCTCCACTGGTGTACTGTTTTCAGACAAAAAATACTAAAGTTTCACAATAGTTTGATAACAGATATAGTATGTCGGTCAAATACATTTGTTTTCTTCCCGGAAGTGTTCTTTGTGAGCCATTGTTCCATATTACAACAGCTCCCCCATCTCACCACATCTGTCAGCGGCAGGCACCGCAGACCGACACTGAGACAGTCCGCAGGGTAACTCATTAGAATAACCATCAATGGGTAATCTTTTGATGGTTTAATGACTTGAGAATGCCCAGTAGAGACCATGTAATCAATACAAATAGAGGCCCTGGAATCTCATTGACATAGAATGTACAAGTATCTGATGTAAAATGTGTTGTATAATAAGCACCAATGAGAGAATAGGGAATAGGGGTATCCACTAGTGTTTAGGGTTTCCCAAATTCGGTCCTGGGGACCACAAGGGGTGCACGTTTTTGTTTTTGCCATAGCACTACACAGCTGATTCAAATAATCAACTAATTATCAAGCTTTGATAATATGAATCAGCTGTGTAGTGTTCAGGCAAAAACCCAAACGTGCACCCCTTGGCGTCCCGAGGGCCGAGTTTGTCAAACACTGTTGCAGTTTCCCAAAGTGAGGAGATTGCAGAATCTTAAACGTCATCGAACATTAGTTTACACTGGCGTGCTCATGAGGCATGGCAGCTGGGAACTATAGCCCTACATCATTCCATTATAATTGTAATACAAATGCGACAAGAATTTGCTTCGAAAATGCAGAAACCTTTAAGATGTTAAACAAATATATTAAAATTCTGTACTCGAGTCCCTTGATGCCATTGAAGAAGTTGGCGCTGTCCCTGGGGCTGAATCGCTCGTGAAACTCCAGTATTGAAAAATAACTGTGTAGAGATTAGTTCTGTCCATGGTACTGAATCGCTCGCTGACGCAATGGATGGCTATATGTTCGCGCTGTCCGTAGTGCTAAATCCCTCAGGGTAGTAGCTCGAGTATTACAGTACACTTGCATTGATCAAGTCCATTACAGTAAACATGCGTTGATGAAGTCCTTGTAAACGGAGTAAATTTCACCAGGTAGGTTGTACAAGGTTAAAACAGGTTCGTAGAACATGTCCGACTTTTGTCATAATAACTCCACTGTAGATGTAGATACCGTCTGCATGTTCCTTCTGAGTGGAGAAGTATTGTCTTGAAGGCACTGAGTCGCATCCAATGAAATGTATTTATTGTAAGAGCTCAAGTCTCTACTGAGAAGCATTGACTTGCGCTTTTACAACTGCAGTAACACAACACACACACCGTTTGGAAGTAATCTGAAACCTGGTATCCCACTCAAAAATGATGTCAGACTCCCATGTTATCAGCATTGCTGTGCGAATGAATAGGATATGGCGGGGTATACGTAAACATCAGGTGCGTTGTTAGAGGAGCCAATATCCTACCCGTGCGATATTCCGTGCAGTTACCCAATAGACTTCAGTTGCCGTTGCTAAATTTAGCAAATGTTTTATAAACTTACGTAAAGGCATAACGTCTGCGAATACTATAAACTATATTATAGTCAGTATCCCTCTTAATTGTTAGTGCAAAAAAATACAACAGATGTATTAATAATTGTCAATTGTAAAAGTTATGGAACAAAAGAGTCGGGTGCGTGCAGTCGGTTTCCTCCAAGATTATGCACGGGATCCTATTGTTTGACATCAGAGCGGGTCTATAGCCCATGTGGCGTCGTTCTTTAGGCCTACCTCTTTTGTTCAATGCAATACTATCCCGTCTTCCCTGCAAAAGCTCTACCACCAGCACTTCTTTAGCAGGTCCCACAGAGTGAAAGGCTGAATCAAGGACTACGAACGAACGTGCGTATGAGCCAATCCGTGATGACTTCCTCCCATGTTTTTCCAATCGAAAGGAGAGGGAAAATAGCAAACATCACATGTCCCAGTAACTGCTGCTAAAGCTTTTAGTTTGTTAAATCTTCTCGACTGGTAGAACTAAGTAATTGGGGGGAGGGAAGCACAACGATGGCAATAAGGGGAGAACCGCTCATTTGTGCAGTGTAATGTGCGTCCCTTCTTTTTGGTCGAGATTTCAAATCGAAACTCCATTGAGCAGCATATATCTGGATAATAAAGCGCTGTTGCGGGGCTGAATAGCTGAGAATACACTGAAGAAGGACTGAAGGAGCAAGCATTTTGATAACTTGGATGGAGGGCAAGCAGCACTCAGTCACTGTGGATTAACTCGGTGTAGAGGCACAGCGGGGGAAGTGCGTTTAAGGTGCAAAGGTCTCCCTGCTGAGAGTTGATCCGACTTCCCCATAGCAGACACTTTTTCGCACTCGGCTGCAGAGACGTGCGATCGGCTATATAGAGCAAGCCGGTGTTACTGCGGAGGAAAGCCTCTACTGTTGTGAGGTGTGTCGACGAGCGGCAGGAGAATGGCAAGGGCTTTAGCGAGTCTGAGGGAAAAGCAAACGCCCGTTTTTCAGCAAAGGATTCTGTCGAACAGCGTTGGAATTTGACTCTTTCTGTGTTGGTTTATTTGGATCTTTATTTTAAACTCGGAAGAAAAGCACAAGTGGATTGGATTCTGAGGGGTACAAACCAATGGCATATTACTCGGGCACTCTGAATAGATGGGCTGTGCGGAATTGTGCGCTATGAAATCCAACGCACCTTGTATCGATATAATTTAGCCAAAATCCAATGGAGCAAAACAAAAAGGAACATGGGAAAATATGAAATGTGAGAAAATTCGATTCCCCTGACCCTCGGTGCTCAGATCAGGACTGGCGTTCCTTCTTCAAGGTAAACTTTTACAGTTTAGATGTTAAGAATGTTTGTACATTTTCATCCGTCCTTTTTGTGTTTTTTGGTTCGTCGTTTGTCGACATATAGAACAAAACCGTGTTAAGATGTGGGCTACTATTGTCAAGGCTGAACCCATTAGGTTCCAAAGCAGAATAACCTGCAGGACGTTGTTGAAAACTAGGTGTGAGCAGTATAACCAGGTATTCAGGTACATCGCAAGGTCAAAAATAAGCCTGAATGAATATGGGTCGTTTAAAGGAATTCAGTCTGTCTGACTGCAATATTATGAATTTGAGGGTATGGGTGTAGATCAAAATTACGCAGTGGTATCATTTGTTTGGCCAGGTCGCTGGTTGAAATGTTATACATAGGCTCAGTTGTGGTGCTGTGTAGGCTATCTATCGTTAGGCCTGTTCTATCATTATCTTGATTTGGGTGAATGTGGTATATTGGCATTTTACTAGGATCCCCATTATTTATTAGGATCACTACTATTCCTGGAGTCCAAAATGTGATGGTAATGATGGTGTGTGTGTGGGTGTGTTAACGCAGGCACCCTCGTTTACTGCCTCACCCTGTCACGAGGAGCTAGATTGAAATCACCTATATTTATATGCAAGCTGAGTTACCATGCCAATTCAGCTTGATATATAACTCCGCTAAATGTCCCCCATGAAATATATGTACTAAATGTAGGCAACCCATGCATGTTACAATAGTCTTCAACCTTGGCATAGGTTCAAATGATGATAGAGGATTCAGGCGTCGTCATCTTCTTGCCCTATCCTAGGCGATACATCATGCTCACTACCATGGCACCACTGTCTGGCTGCTTGATGCAGCCCACATAACCACCCACATATGCTTGATGCACTGGGATTACATGTATAGAGATCATACGTAAATGAGCAACATTATTCTATAATAATCATTTGGTGAGACATGGAGTTCATATTTGCTATGTATAGGTAAAGGCAATGCATGGATGTTATTTAGAATGGCAACAATGTGTCCTAGGAAATTCACAACTTACGCAGTGTTCTTGCGCGCGTATTTGTGTTTTGAGTTAGCGTTCTGTACTTGTGGTACCATTTGTGCATCAAAACTATGGCATCTAGTGAGCACAATAGACTTCGTCAATGCCCATTTGAATTCCATATCACAAGGCGTTTATTTGATTTCAGCAACGCTGGTTATCGGGTAGGCTATCTTTACGCACGTGCGCTTCTATAAATCGAATCTGATAAACACGACATATTTCAATACTTCAGACCCCACGACATGTCATCCTTAACGGGGCAGGGTAGCTGTCATGGTATTGGTGTCAACAATGTGTTTGTTGTGCTTTATAGTCAAACGTGTGCTATTTTATGGCGTCATTATTAGGAGACAATGACACGTCTCTGTGTTCTGATGAGGCTTACCTGCGCATGTTTATCCATTAACATGTATCTCACACCTGTCACTTGAAAGCATATGGGCAAAGCACTATTATTACCATATATGAAGTTGATTTTCACATTTACTTCTAGACGGCAGGGGAATCGAAAACAAATAGGTAGACAGTTCAGCGGCCCCTGTCAATTCCTAAACCGCTCGTAGGTTGAAATATTAATTTGTTTTTGAACGCACATTGTGATATGCTATATAATTAATTTCACTTAATAAACAGTAGTTATGTAATGTACAGTTCCATGTACTGTATGTAAGGGTGTCCTGTACTCCATATCCTCTGACCAAGTATATAGGAAAACTGAGCTGCAGCTCCCCTGCCAGTGGCTGGTGGTGCTATAATTCAATTTATGCTACTGTACCTCCAAGTCCATACTGCTGCCTGCTGGAGCTCTGAGGGGCTGGGCAGCACTGAAGACGGACAGCAGCTTTATCCTACAACCTATAGACCTACGGGTGGAGTGGATAGTGGAATGTATTTTTGATAAACACATTGGCCTGTATTCAAAATAAAATATTGTATAGTGCATTATGTATTCACTTTTAGACTTCTTCAATTGTTGTGATATCATTTGAAAGATCTGTCTTTTTTTCAATCTGTGAGGGATTTGGGCCGTTGGAGATGTAGTGGCAGTGGTCCCTGTAGCTCTGAGACGTGTTTTAATTACACTAGCAGTGCTTAAGACCCCGTGATGTCGCGAGCCTGAGCCAAGGAAGTAAAGAGCACGGTGTGATGATCCTGCTGTTACTGTGATAGGGTAACTGAGGGAATCAAACGCTGCAAAACAACATCCTCCCCCAGGCAGGATTAGCACCACACTCTACCTGGGTGCTGAACAAGTACATACTGTATCCTCTAGTCTACTACAGCATACTGCCTTTGATATGCCCTCTGGGTGCATGTGTGAGGAGTTACCATGACATACAGTATTTGAACACCTTTACGTCCAATATTACTTGTTCTTACAGAGAGCATACGATCAGCAAGTACTTACGGTCCTCTACCACACCATCTTTATGCCTTTGATATGCATGTTCTTTTCCCCTCTGTGTGTGTATGAATACATACCATGACAGGTTTGAACACATTTATTCATACATGAGGCATGAGACATGTATGTCTCAGACAGATAAGTGTTAGCAGATGTGTGACTTGACAGCTCTGCTGGGATGAAACCTGGATAGAGTCGAACATTAAACTAGACATAGCACTCAGCTAAAATTCATGTGACCCATTTATGCTGAGTTAGTGTAACCCAAGATGCCTGTTTCCTTTCTGGAGATGTTATGTTTTACCATGATGTAGTATATGCTCTATGCTGTGTTTACCAAAGGTTGCATATCCATGTGTCTTTTTTGCATCATATGCTGTCAATGAAACTGGTGATGTGGGGACTGTTATAGTTTGGTCAAGAGTTCAGCACCATGGACAGTTACAAGTGAGATTGTGTCAGAAGTTTGGGAGGCAAGAAATGTTATTGTGTCAGAACCATGGACAGCTCCTCGCTCTTGATCTGGGTTCTGCATGGTAGAGTGCACACAACAGGGTAGGTCAGCTGGTAGAGCATGTTGTTTGTGACGTCAAGGTTATGTGTTCAATTCTTACGGAGGACCAGTACAAAAAAGTAAGAGAATGTATGCACTAGAGGTTGACCGATTAATTAGGGCCGATTTCAAGTTTTCATAACAATCCGTAATCTGCATTTTTGGACACCTATCATGGCCGATTGCATTGCACTCCACGAGGAGACTGCGTGGCAGGCTGACTACCTGTTATGCGAGTGCAGCCAGGAGCCAAGGTAAGGTGCTTGCTAGCATTAAACGTATCTTATAAAAAACAATCAATCTCAACATAATCACTAGTTAACTACACACAGTTGATAATATTACCAGTTTATCTAGCTTGTCCTGCGTTGCATATAATCGATGCGGTGCCCGTTAATTTATCATTGAATCATAGCCTACTTCGCGAAATTGGTGATTTAACAAGCACATTCGTGAAAAAAGCACTGTCGTTGCTACCTAACCATAAACATCAACGCCTTTCTTAAAATCAATACACAAATATAGATTTTTAAACCTGCATATTTAGTTAATATTGCTTGATAACATGAATTTCTTTTAACTAGGGGAATTGTGTCACTTCTCTGGCATTCTGTGAAATAGAGTCAGGGTACATGCAGCATTTTTGGCCGCCTGGCTCGTTGCGAACTGGGTGAAGACTATTTATTCTTAACAAAGACAGCCAACTTTGCCAAAAGGGGGATGATTTAACAAAAGCACATTTGCGAAAAAAGCACAATCGTTGCACGAATGTACCTAACCATAAACATCAATGTCTTTCTTAAAATCAATACAGAGAAGTATATTTTATTAAGCCTGCATATTTAGTTCAGGGTATATGCAAACCTGCATATGCAGAGTCAGGGTATATGCAACAGTTTGGGCCGCCTGGCTCGTTGCGAACTAATTTGCCAGAATTTTACGTAATTATGACATAACATTGAAGGCTATGCAATGTAACAGGAATATTTAGACTTATGGATGTCACCCGTTAGATAAAATACGGAATGGATCCGTATTTCACTGAAAGAATAAACGTTTTATTTTCGAAATGATAGTTTCCGTATTTGACCATATTAATGACCTAAGGCTCGTATTTCTGTGTGTTATTATGTTATAATTAAGTATATGATTTGATAGAGCAGTCTGACTGAGCGGTGGTAGGCACCAGCAGGCTCGTAAGCATTCATTCAAACAGCACTTTCATGCGTTTGCCAGCAGCTCTTCGCTGTGCTTCAAGCATCGAGCTGTTTATGACTTCAAGCCCATCAACTCTGGAGCTAGTTAGCGGGGTGCACGCTAATAGCGTTTCAATCGGTGATGTCACTTGCTCTGAGACCTTGAAGTAGTTGTTCCCCTTGCTCTGCAAGGGCCGCGGCTTTTGTGGGAGCGATGGGTAACGATACTTCGAGGATAGCTGTTGTCGATGTGTTCCTGGTTCGAGCCCAGGTAGGGGCGAGGAGAGACAGAAGCTACACTGTTACACTGGCAATACTGAAGTGCCTATAAGACCATCCAATAGTCAAAGGCATATGAAATACAAATGGTAGAGAGAGAAACAGTCCTATAATAACTACAACCTAAAACTTCTTACCTGGGAATATTGAAGACTCATGTTAAAAGGAACCACCAGCTTTCATTTGTTCTCATGTTCTGAGCAAGGAACTTAAACATTAGCTTTTTTACATGGAACATATTACATTTTTACTTTCTTCTCCAACACTTTGTTTTTGCGTTATTTAAACCAAATTGATTTTATTGGTGTATTACATTAAGTTAAACTAAAAGTGTTCATTCAGTATTCAGTAATTGTCATTATTACAAATAAATAAATACGTTTGTAAAAAATCGGCTGATTAATCGGTATTGGTTTTTTTTGGTCCTCCAATAATCGGTATCGATATCAGCATTGAAAAATCATAATCGGTCGACCTCTAGTATGCACTCACTACTGTAGGTTGCTCTGGATATTATGCTAAACTGTAAATGTTTCAAGCTCATTCATTAAATTAACTGGGAACCATGGACAGAAACCATATTATCTGTTTGTTCAAATATACTGTAGCCTTTTCTGCTCCCAAAACAGCTTTGATATGAGGTGTATGAGAGAGATGTATTTATAATCTATCTGACCTTTATGTGATCTTCTCATGTGATTTGGTGGTAATCATTATTCTTAGCATTTAATTACCTACTGTGTTTGTAGTGTTTAAGGATGTCTTAGTTTTTATGATTTGTTAATTGCTAAACAAGGAGTTAATTGTCGAGTCAATTTTAAAAGTCACCAGGCAGCATTGCCTTTAAGTACGAGGTTAATAGAGATTGGGCCAAAGTTGATTGCTGGATATGTACATTTAATTAAGAATAATTGAATGAAATGCCAATCAGAGGACCAGGTCTGCTAGGCTCTGTATAAGCTGTATATCCAGATGGGATGTAAATAACATCTTATAGTTCAGATAAACCCTGCTGGTCCGTTTAACACATGACGGACTGGCTCGACACCTAGTCTGGCAATAGATCCCTTTACTGATCCTAAATCCATGATCCAGGATTAACTTGAAAGATGACACAATACGTTTACCTTACTGAGGTAAATTAACCTTTGTTGTTTTGGATTTCAAATTCAAATATAAATATTGGTTTGTGATATTTAATGGATGCAAGTTTTTAGGAGAGTTTTTACTTATGGTATAGACAACCCTGGTATCCAATGTACCTTATTTAAGAGAGCATAGAATCAGACTGACATAGATCGTTGCCAAGGAATCTGTGGAGTCCTAACGCTTCTGGAGGATCCCAAACCAAATCAGGAGTTACAGTTCATTAGCGTAGGAGAACACTTCAGCTGGGAACGACTAATCCAAACCACCAGGTATTTCAATGTTTTAATTTCCTTCATTTGTTGTTCCTCTAGTTATTTATGTAGGGTGAGCTTTGTGTCAGTGTGTCATTGTAATGTGGTGACTAGAATGGGCTCCTCTGTCTGTCTGTGAGTAGGATGGACTTTGAGGGGGGTTTGTCTGTGATAATGAGCTGTCAAGGTGACAGCGGTGGGTTGTTTTGATCTTGCAACCACCCGCTGGTTTAAACAGGAGAAAAGTGGCAGTCAGGAATGGTAATAGTCTCTGTGGTGAAGGCTTGTGAGTCTGTCATGTGGTTACGCATTTGACTGATGAGGCACTGATCCCTAGTTACTAAAATATTGATAGATTGATATGCACTGAGATAAATCCCAAATTAAATGACAGCAGAACTTCATGTTCTGTTATTTTTACATCAGAGACACCAGGGCATGTGCGCATACATATTTGTATATAAATTATTTCTCTGTTTACCTTCAGACAACATGTAAAACCACAGTAAGTGAGTCTATGGGTACAAGACCCATGAAATAATTATGTATTGAGACCCAAAAGGCAATTCATCTCAGAAGACCTGCCAACCACATGAGCAGGGGGATGGGATGGTTGGATGTTCGATTAGCATGGGCTATGTATAGGAAATGTTTAGTTAGCGACTTCCACTGCTGATTTCTATTCTTCCACTCTAATCAAGGACTGATCGAGACCTGGGACACCAGGTGGGTGCATTTAATTATCAGGTAGAACAGAAAACTAGCAGTACTCCGAACCAGCTCGGATTTGAATAACCCTGTTCTATAGCATGAGATAAGCATAGAAATTCAAATTTAAACCCACTAAGAAACATATGTATTCTGTTGATAGGGCAGGAGAGTTCATCTGTCTTAATCAACACTGAGGGAAAAAATGGTTTAGTAATATCCCAGGACTTTGCAAATACAGTATTTACCAAGAAGGGTCCCGAACCAGGCAAGTTATTCACAGTTGATGCAATTTTCTGTTTTCAGTCTATTTTTCCATTTCTAGTTTCCAACATCACATTTTGGGCGGGTTATAGCTTTAATTTGATAAAACAGAATCAGCAGAGCTGTCCTGGTGGTGCATTATTGGTCAATTTGCATTTGGGAAAATTATTACCAGAAGTAGATGTATGGATGTGAGAGTGTATTTAGTAGAGCTAAATGCTAGAGTAGAAGGGATAAAACAATAATTTGCTATCAAATAGGTAGATGTATACATTCATAAAGACACCTTCATGACACATACAGTACCAGTCAAAAGTTTGGACACACCTACTCATTCCAGGGTTTTACTTTATTTGTACTATTTTCTACATTGTAGAATAATAGGAATACATCAAAACTATGAAATAACACATATGGAATCATGTAGTAACCAAAAAAGTGTTAAACAAATCAATTTTTTTATTAATATTTTAGATTCTTCAAAGTAGTCACCCTTTGCCTTGATCACAGCTTTGCACACTCTTTGCAAGCTAATATACTATCTTCTTTCATGATGTGTAGTCTAGCCACTTTCAGTTAAAACATGAATATTCACAATATTCTCTTAGCCGTTTAGGTGTTTGTAAATACAAACATATCATAATACTATCTATCTATATAAACCTAATGCTTTGTGGGCAGCTATCAGCTTTTTGCGACTGTCAGTAAATTGTAGTGTGTAAGGATCTGGGCCGACTTCCTGTAGTGTGATGAGATTAGTGTGAATAGGGGGGTATATCCTCTCCTCTGCCTGGCCTTAATCTGCCCAGCAACACACGGACCTGCCGTGCACTGCTGTACATATGGCACATTTGACAAGATTACAGACACTACTGATGGGAAAAGCCCTTTACGTGGCTTTGGCTGTGACAGAGGCAGAACTACAGACACGAGCTGCAGAGCTATTCTGTACAGTAACAATAAGTCATTTATTGGATTTATATAGTGCTTTTCTACCATCTGAGGTACTCAAAGCGCTTTACTTAGTAATGGGGAAACTCCCCTCATCCACCACCAATGTGTAGCACCCACCTGGGTGAAGAACGGCCACCATTTTGGTGCCAGAACGCTCACCACACATCAGCTTTCAGGTGGAGAGGTGAGGAGTGATTATATGCCAATTGGGAATGATGCTTTGGCTGTGATAGAGGTAGAGCTACAGGAAACTACAGAGCCATGTTGGCTCACTACAGCAGTGCCGCACAGTGTTACCAGCAGCCCCACCTCCTTTTCTTAATCATATTACTCTAAAGGGCAGATTATTTAAAAAAATAACCTTCTTGTGATTTCAGTTTCAATGCAATTAGCCAAACCACACATTGATTTTAATAGCTGTTTTATGTATTTTCCAAGCAACCAACAAAGAGATCAGTGGTTTAAACCATATAGATCATTGGTGCTTTGATTTGGTTTGACCACCTGGGGTCTGTTCCCACAACTGTCTTATTGTGATTACACAGCTGATGTATAGCTATATACAGCTGTGTGTGTGTCTGTATATCAGTGTGATAGCCAGATTACTAAATTAATGATACCCAAACTATCTGCACTATCTTGCACCAACCCTATGCACTCTCACTATACTTTATATACACACCATATACACACTGACTAGACTTCATATGCACACCATATACACACTGACTAGACTTTATATGCACACCATATACACACTCACTCACACACACTACACGGTCACTCCCACACAAATCCCTAACACATTCTCTTCAAACACTACATGCGCACACGCACACACACACATAACACACACGCATACCGATACAACACAAACAAACATACTTGCACACACTTACACTTGCTAACTTTTGTTATTGACCAAATACTTATTTTCCACCATAATTTGCAAATAAATTCATTAAAAATCCTACAATGTGATTTTCTGGATTTTTTTTCTCATTTTGTCTGTCATAGTTGAAGTGTACCTATGATGAAAATTACAGGCCTCTCTCATCTTTTTAAGTGGGAGAACTTGCACAATTGGTGGCTGACTAAATACTTTCCCCCCCACTGTATATAATGATTTATGTATTTTACTCTGCATTGTTGTACAGGTTAGTAACCAAACATTTCACTGTAAATCTACACAAATTGTATTCGGTGCATGTGATGAATACAATGTTATTTGATTTGTTATTAGGGTTTATCATTTGGCACCATACTCAGGATACTGCTAGTGATTGACCACTGTACCAGACCTTCAAATGGGTTTCTTTCTAACACTTCAGCAGGGCTTGATTGAGCTTGGCTGGTGGATATGAATATATGCATGAATAGTGATGTTCCTTTGGCACCGAACTCAGGATACTGCTAATGATGCGCGTTAAGGTAGCCAGTCTGGTACAGTGTACAGTGTATGTCCTGCATCACGTTTAGTGAGATGGAGCATGGAACCCTAATCCCCAACTCTTATGAGGTGGCAGCCATCTGTCCTGGCTGGCTTGTGTTCTATTATTAACAACTCTTTCCTGTAGTCAAATGACCTAGTGGCCTCATGGGTGGAATGTTATTCATATTTATCATCATTTATGTATATATATTCTACTGCCGAAAATCTGGTGTTTCCATGTCAAACAGTTTTGTTATATTTCAGTCTTCTGTGATGTATATAAAGTATAATACTGGGATGCAAAATTCAAAATGTAGTACATTTCAACTCTATATCTGACATGGTACGACCATGTGTGTGTGTGAGGTGTATACTTCTGTTTCAAAGTAGATTCTCTATGTGAGCCTGATTTAGCCCACTGCAATAAAAGGTTGACGAGTGCTGTGGATTGACAGACTGGCTAATTCTGTGGCGATGTAGCCTATAACATACTTGGCCTATTATTGGAAATTGCCATAATTCAGACATGCAGTGTATTTATCAGAGATGAGATCGAATAACAACATCAAGGCAAAATAAGAGTTTTGTTCTGTATTTTCAATATGTATCGCCGAAGTAAAGGTAATTTCAGATTGAGCCGGCATATGCAACGTTTACATTGAATGCAGTCTGTGACTGTTGGAACATTGTCAACCGTGCTATAAAGTGTATTCTCTGTGCTACGGACTGAATAGGAATCTAAATCTAGATTCCAAGGATATTTAGATATTCCTGACGCGTTGTGATAACGGAGGTTGGGTTTCAGGTTCTATGGTGCATCTGATCTGAGTGTTCTCTGAGAGCCACCTCTTATATTGCTCCACACACAGTAATGAATTGGAATAGCTTTGTGCACATCTGTATTCAGCATAGAGGCCACAGTGTGATACTATAATGGTGTCTCTTGCTTCATTGAGGATGGGCTCATACCAGTTATACGCCTGCAGACAGTTGTGCTGAATACAAATGTAGGTTCCTGCATCTCTCTCATTTAATTAAATCAACGATTGATCAAACACCAACAATTTTTTAAAATCCTCTGAGCATCCTCTGAGCATGCACTCAACCAGGTTCATTTCATATCTTCTGTGACCCTAAGTTCCAGTTTGATATAATACTTTAATGTATCATATTCTTTCCCTGGTGCACTTAAAGACAAACACAAGGAAAAGAACAAAGAGTCGCTAGAATATTACAGATGAATAATTAAGGGAGCCGAATATCTCGGGAGAGATAGAGATAACATTAATGCCTTGGTAGTGGTGGTGGGGATATTTCAAGTATTTATTGCATTAGAGATGAGGAAAGTGTCTGGAGGAGCCCAGCTAGTTAGGGCATTGAGTTGAATAAACCCATGAGGACAGATGAAAGGATGATAGGACAGTCTCCACTCCCCAGTATTTGCTCTGTCAAATAGGAGTCTGGAGAGAGTTACATGCAGTGCATGACTGAAACTCTATATAATACATAACGTTAGATTGGGCTTTTGTCAAACCTAATGTCAATGTGCTATTGTGAAGCTATAAACTGGGCAAGAATACATGGGAAGGGGGAGGGAGGGAGTGCGAGAGAAAGGGGAGAGAGGGGGAAAGGGGAGAGAGGGGGAAAGGGGAGAGAGGGGGAAAGGGGAGAGAGGGGGAAAGGGGAGAGAGGGGGAAAGGGGAGAGAGAGAGGGAAAGGGGGGAGAGAGAGGGAAAGGGGGAGAGAGAGGGAAAGGGGGAGAGAGAGGGAAAGGGGGAGAGAGAGGGAAAGGGGGAGAGAGAGGGAAAGGGGGAGAGAGAGGGAAAGGGGAGAGAGAGGGGAAAGGGGAGAGAGAGAGGGGAAAGGGGAGAGAGAGAGGGAAAGGGGAGAGAGAGAGGGAAAGGGGAGAGAGAGAGGGAAAGGGGGGAGAGAGGGAAAGGGGAGAGAGAGAGGGAAAGGGGAGAGAGAGGGGAAAGGGAAAGGGGGAGAGAGGGAAAGGAGAGAGAGAGGGAAAGGAGAGAGAGAGGGGGAGAGAGAGAGGGAAAGGGGAGAGAGAGAGGGAAAGGGGAGAGAGAGAGGGAAAGGGGAGAGAGAGAGGGAAAGGGGAGAGAGAGAGGGAAAGGGGAGAGAGAGGGAAAGGGGAGAGAGAGGGAAAGGGGGGAGAGAGAGGGAAAGGGGGAGAGAGAGGGAAAGGGGAGAGAGGGAAAGGGGAGAGAGGGAAAGGGGGAGAGAGGGGGGAGAAAGGGGAGAGAGAGAGAGAAAGGGAAGAGGGGAGAGAGAGAGGGAAAGGGGAGAGAGAGAGGGAAAGGGGGAGAGAGAGGGAAAGGGGGAGAGGGGGAAAGGGGAGAGAGAGGGAAAGGGGGGAGAGAGGGAAAGGGGGAGAGAGAGGGAAAGGGGGAGAGAGAGGGAAAGGGGGGAGAGAGAGGGAAAGGGGGAGAGAGGGGGAAAGGGGGAGAGAGAGAGAGAGGGGAGAAAGGGAAAGGGGGAGAGAGAGGGAAAGGGGGAAAGGGGGAGAGAGAGGGAAAGGGGGAGAGAGAGGGAAAGGGGAGAGAGAGGGAAAGGGGAGAGAGAGAGGGAAAGGGGAGAGAGAGAGGGAAAGGGGAGAGAGAGAGAAAGGGGAGAGAGAGAGAAAGGGGAGAGAGAGGGAAAGGGGAGAGAGAGAGAGAGAGAGAGGGAAAGGGGAGAGAGAGAGAGAGAGAGAGAGGGAAAGGGGAGAGAGAGAGAAAGGGGAGAGAGAGAGAAAGGGGAGAGAGAGGGAAAGGGGAGAGAGAGAGAGGGAAAGGGGAGAGAGAGAGGGAAAGGGGGAGAGAGGGAAAGGGAGAGAGAGAGGGAGAGGGGGGAGAGAGAGGGAAAGGGGGGAGAGAGAGGGAAAGGGGAGAGAGAGGGAAAGGGGGAGAGAGAGGGAAAGGGGGAGAGAGAGGGAAAGGGGAGAGAGAGGGAAAGGGGGAGAGAGAGGGAAAGGGGGGAGAGAGAGGGAAAGGGGGGAGAGAGAGGGAAAGGGGAGAGAGAGGGAAAGGGGAGAGAGAGAGAGGGAAAGGGGAGAGAGAGAGAGAGGGGAAAGGGGAGAGAGAGAGAGGGAAAGGAGGGAAAGGGGAGAGAGAGAGAGGGGAAAGGGGAGAGAGAGGGAAAGGGGAGAGAGAGGGAAAGGGGAGAGAGAGAGAGGGAAAGGGGAGAGAGAGAGAGAGATGGAAAGGGGAGAGAGAGGGAAAGGGGAGAGAGAGGGAAAGGGGAGAGAGAGGGAAAGGGGAGAGAGAGAGAGGAAAAGGGGAGAGAGAGAGAGAGAGGGGAAAGGGGAGAGAGAGAGAGAGAGAGGAAAGGGGAGAGAGAGGGAAAGGGGAGAGAGAGGGAAAGGGGAGAGAGGGAAAGGGGAGAGAGAGAGAGGGAAAGGGGAGAGAGAGAGAGGGAAAGGGGAGAGAGAGGGAAAGGGGAGAGAGAGGGAAAGGGGAGAGAGAGAGAGGGAAAGGGGAGAGAGGGAAAGGGGAGAGAGAGAGAGAGGGAAAGGGGAGAGAGAGGGAAAGGGGAGAGAGAGGGAAAGGAGAGAGAGAGAGGGAAAGGGGAAAGGGGAGAGAGAGAGAGAGAGGGAAAGGGGAGAGAGAAAGGGGAGAGAGAGGGAAAGGGGAGAGAGGGAAAGGGGAGAGAGAGAGAGGGAAAGGGGAGAGAGAGGGAAAGGGGAGAGAGAGAGAGAGAGGGAAAGGGGAGAGAGAGGGAAAGGGGAGAGAGAGAGAGGGGAAAGGGGAAAGGGGAGAGAGAGAGAGAGAGGGGAAAGGGGAGAGAGAGAGAGAGAGGGAAAGGGGAGAGAGAGGGAAAAGGGAGAGAGAGAGAGGGAAAGGGGAGAGAGAGAGAGAGGGAAAGGGGAGAGAGAGAGGGAAAGGGGAGAGCGAGAGAGGGAAAGGGGAGAGAGAGAGAGCGAGAGAGAGAGAGAGAGAGAGAGAGAGAGAGAGAGAGAGAGAGAGAGAGAGAGAGAGAGAGAGAGAGAGAGAGAGAGAGAGAGAAAGGAAGAGAGATTACAATTGAAATTCTTCTTTACACTTCTTTGCATCATTCCACTGCTGAATTGAGCTTCCTATACCGATCTTCTACAGAGGTGTGCTAGTGCAGGATACTTATTTGACTCCCATTAAAAGATAAATGTTTAAACCGTAAAGATTCAATTAAACACTTCGTAATTTGCACAGCGGGAGATGAAACGGGGCCAGAGTGTCACTATGAGTTTATCTCTAAGCTTATATTCATAAGCAGTGGGGTTGGGAGAGGTGGACAGATGCTGTTCACCATCACACCTTCCAAAGAGGAAGGCGAGGAAATGAGAGGGAGTAGAGGGAAGAGAGGAGATGAGGGGGAGTAGAAGGAAGAGACGAGGGAGGAGATGATAGGGAGAGGAGGGGGAGTGGAGGGAGGAGAGAAGGGGGAGTGGAGAGAGGGGGAGTAGAGGGATGAGAGGGAGGGGAAGTAGAGGGATGAGAGGGAGGGGAAGTGGAGGGAGGAGAGGAGGGGGAGTGGAGGGAGGAGATGAGAGGGAGTAGAGGGAGGAGATGAGAGGGAGTGGAGGGAGGAGATGAGAGGGAGTGGAGGGAGGAGATGAGAGGGAGTGGAGGGAGGAGATGAGAGGGAGTGGAGGGAGGAGATGAGAGGGAGTGGAGGGAGTAGAGGGAGGAGATGAGAGGGAGTAGAGGGAGGAGATGAGAGGGAGTAGAGGGAGGAGATGAGAGGGAGTAGAGGGAGGAGATGAGAGGGAGTGGAGGGAGGAGATGAGAGGGAGTGGAGGGAGGAGATGAGAGGGAGTGGAGGGAGGAGATGAGAGGGAGTGGAGGGAGGAGATGAGAGGGAGTAGAGGGAGGAGATGAGAGGGAGGAGATGAGAGGGAGTAGAGGGAGGAGATGAGAGGGAGTAGAGGGAGGAGATGAGAGGGAGTAGAGGGAGGAGATGAGAGGGAGTAGAGGGAGGAGATGAGAGGGAGTAGAGGGAGGAGATGAGAGGGAGTAGAGGGAGGAGATGAGAGGGAGTAGAGGGGGGAGAGGAGGAGGGGGAGTGGAGGGAGGAGAGGAGGGGGAATAGAGGGAAGAGAGGAGGGGGAAGAGAGGAGGGAGGAGATGAGGGGGAGTAGAGGGAAGAGAGGAGAGGAGGGAGGAGATGAGGCGGAGTAGAGGGAAGAGAGGAGAGGAGGGAGGAGATGAGGGGGAGTAGAGGGAAGAGAGGAGAGGAGGGAGGAGATGAGGGGGAGTAGAGGGAAGAGAGGAGAGGAGAGGAGAGGGAGAGGAGGGGGAGTGGAGGGAGGAGAGAAGGGGGAGTGGAGAGAGGGGGAGTAGAGGGATGAGAGGGAGGGGAAGTGGAGGGAGGAGGGGGAGTGGAGGGAGGAGATGAGAGGGAGTGGAGGGAGGAGATGAGAGGGAGTAGAGGGAGGAGATGAGAGGGAGTAGAGGGATGAGATGAGAGGGAGTAGAGGGATGAGATGAGAGGGAGTAGAGGGAGGAGATGAGAGGGAGTGGAGGGAGGAGATGAGAGGGAGTGGAGGGAGGAGATGAGAGGGAGTGGAGGGAGGAGATGAGAGGGAGTGGAGGGAGGAGATGAGAGGGAGTGGAGGGAGGAGATGAGAGGGAGTAGAGGGAGGAGATGAGAGGGAGGAGATGAGAGGGAGTAGAGGGAGTAGAGGGAGGAGATGAGAGGGAGTAGAGGGAGGAGATGAGAGGGAGTAGAGGGAGGAGATGAGAGGGAGTAGAGGGAGGAGATGAGAGGGAGTAGAGGGAGGAGATGAGAGGGAGTAGAGGGGAGAGAGGAGGAGGGGGAGTGGAGGGAGGAGAGGAGGGGGAGTAGAGGGAAGAGAGGAGAGGAGGGAGGAGATGAGGGGGAGTAGAGGGAAGAGAGGAGAGGAGAGGAGAGGAGGGAGGAGAGGAGGGGGAGGAGGAGAGGGAAGAGAGGAGATGAGGGGGAGTAGAGGGAAGAGAGGAGGGAGGGAGGAGATGAGGAAACAGAGGTATAGAAAGGGCTGGGAGTTCTGTTCATTAGAGGATAGGAGAGAGAGGAGCCTTATGCCACTGAAACAACCATGGACCGAGGTCAGGAGAGACAGAGAAGCATGTGGGACAATGTTAGTCAGAGCCAAGCTGAACTACAGTATATGGTAGAGTTGAGTTGAGTAGTTAGACACATCACAAAATGGTTTCCTTGCTGGGTCCTTGGTTATATTAGAATGGCTTCATCTGCCATGCTGCAATACCTTTATATATATCTATATACAATGGGCTAATACGACTGAGCGCAATCCATTTTTTACTTCTGTTTGCCATTCTCTGCTGATTTGGTGTGGGATTCCCTTCTGTTCTTAGTGACTAACAGTAGTTCTATCTTTCACAACTAGTTATCCAGGCGTACTGTGAGCGAGTGGCACGGGGAGCAGGGAGGGAGACTGCAACCAACCAAGCCGACTCGCCCTCTATTTGACTAATAGCTGTCATAGCTTGGTAATTTACCATCAAATATGATTACATAGTACCTCCCTTGGACTGCAGCAAACTGGGAGATACTACTTAGCTAATGTTAGCTAGCTAGGCTAATTGAGGCTGCAGTACATGTGCTTTCTCATCCTACAGTTAAACATAACAATAACTCCATTCAGAATATTATGTAGCAGTCTACCTGTTGGCTATTGGTCGTTGTAGCCGATCCTTCTCCTTTAACTTTTAAATACGCCATTTTAGTTCATCTCCTAATTTTTGCCACACAGGCGGATACAGGCGGATACAGGCGGATACAGGCGGATACAGGCTACATGATACAGGCGGATACATGATAAACTTCAAGCCCATTCTTAATTATTGTGAATTAGCATTGCTTTGATATTAGTTTTTCACAGTAACAATATTAATCCACTCTCTAATTACCTCCCAGGGAGATTTGAAATATGTAAAGGGATAAAATATGCCAATTAATGACAAACATACAAACTCACACACAGAGAGCGAGCGTGACATGGACAGGGGGGCTAGGGAGAGAGAGAGAGAGAAATGTGCCAACCACAAACATACAAACTTGAGAGAGAGATTAAATATGCCAACCACAAATATACAAACTTGAGAGAGAGATTAAATATACCAATGACAAACATACAAACTTGAGAGAGAGATTAAATATACCAACTACAAACACACCCTTCCACAGCTGGCATGCTGATTGGGGTCTCAGACAGATAATATAACCATTCTACAGAGACAGTAGAATTATTACCTATCTAGCTCAGCCGCTTGGCAAATCTATCATCCCTCCCTACCGAGAGAGAGAGAGAGAGAGAGAGAGAGAGAGAGAGAGAGAGAGAGAGAGAGAGAGAGAGAGAGAGAGAGAGAGAGAGAGAGAGAGAGAGAGAGAGAGAGAGAGAGAGAGAGAGAGAGAGAGAGAGAGAGAGAGAGAGAGAGAGAGAGAGAGAGAGAGAGAGAGAGAGAGAGAGAGAGAGAGAGAGAGAGAGAGAGAGAGAGAGAGAGAGAGAGAGAGAGAGAGAGAGAGAGAGAGAGAGAGAGAGAGAGAGAGATTAATGAGGCCCTGCATATATTGGATAAGCCCATAGTGCATCCATCTCTATTCTCCTCCTTCACTGTTTTCTTGCTTTCCATCACCAGTCATTTGCAGGTTGTCTGCTTGACCTTCAGAGGAAGGTAATCATTAGCATGCACCAGTTTTATTGATAAATAGAGAGAGCTTTGCTGGGATGTTGTTTCGTAGCGCAGACGGGAATA
This sequence comes from Oncorhynchus keta, assembly GCF_023373465.1. Lineage (NCBI taxonomy): Eukaryota > Metazoa > Chordata > Actinopteri > Salmoniformes > Salmonidae > Oncorhynchus > Oncorhynchus keta. The sequence continues at coordinate 21,763,383 of NC_068455.1, read as the reverse complement.
TGCATTTGAGTTTCATCAAGGATGGGTGGGGAGATTGGCAGATTGATGAGCTAGGTTGGTTGATTGGTGGGTTGGTGTTGGTGGGGGCATGTGTAATGGCTTGAGAGGAGAGTCTTTGTGACATGTTGCATGCTGGGATGGGACGTCAGCATGGCATGGTGTGCTGTAGTTATGCGCCAAGCACGCAGAGATATAGAGCTGTGGCTGCCTGTACACGCCAGAACAACCTTTTAGCACATTTAACACTGCTCAGGCCCAAGACTGTGATACGCAAGGACAATATTTCTTAGATTTGAGGAGTTTGAGTTTTAAACTCTCCCAACTCTCAGTTAAATACAGAAATATCTCAGTAGCTTTGCCTCTAGCATGGGAATTGACAGAAAGCATATTGTAGTAGGTCTTTGTAGACATTGCATGAACACCATCAAGCTAAAAAATCGTAGTGTTTGAAATTCCTAATGGATTTACCTAGCTGCATTTTAATGCATGGTGGACACATTCTAAACAGAACCTTCGTTTTTTTTCTCTCCTGAATTTATAATAATAGGATGTGTTGGATCTCAGCAAACACAGTATAATATGTTTTATGGGAGTTACACAACTGCAGATTGTATTTTTTCTTGCATTTTCAAAGACAGACGCCAAGGCACAGTACACTGCGGTGGGAATGGGTAATCTGTCATGACATTTTATGGCTTTTCATACATATTCAGGCTGTGTAACCAGAACAGGATGCACATCGTACATCATAAGTGACCAGAGGGCCATTAAAGACAGTCCTTATTAATTATCACGCCTCTCTACTTCACACACAGAGAACCCAACATGGCAGCCAAAAATATGTCTCAGAAGGTAAAATATTTGTTGAGAACTTAACTCTGAGCTTGAATTAATGTGCCTCTATATTAAAATCAATACAGGTCATGAATTCTGTGTAGTTTGTGTTTATTATTCAGCCTTAGATCACAATGCTTGCCTTGCTCAGCCAGTAGCCTCCGCTGTAGTGCAAAGTGAAATAGGGTGACATCACACACAGATCCAATTAACCCCAGGAATATTGTTTTGAAACAAACCAGCTAGCTATAGCTGACACTGTATGGCTTTTGCACTGTGGTTGATGTTTTCTCATCTTGATAATTAAAAAGAAAACACACAGTATACAGAACCTCGCTATAACATCAAATATTTCTGATTAGAATCGTGTAATACTGTAGCTGTGCCTGTTGTTATCTATCACTATCTGATCTTTCTGTGAGAGCATGGTATCTGCCCACCTCTGTCCTTTGAAGGGCTATGTAGCATAGGCTGTTGTATGGAGGATTCTACACTTTGAATTAAGCCCATGAAGTTTTGAAGATGGCCGGCAGAGATAGCACAGACACAGACTGTAGTATCTGCGGTTGCGCTTGCTTGAGGCCGGTAGAAAGTAATGTATTTTGAGAGGCGATTGGAATGACCTCTCAATGACTCTGTGTGGTGAGTCAATGACAGCTGCCCTATAACAGTCAGGCATTGCATGCTAGGCTAATATGGGACCTGACCTCAACACTACAACAGAAAACTCTGCTGGACTGGAGAAATGCTATTGTAGATAGCTAAGTGAGTTAAATATACACAGAGCTGCATGTTGTCCACAAAATTGAATCCAGGGTTTGTTTAATCATATGATCTCCATGACTGATCTAGACCTTGGCACAAACCCTTACAGCTCTGCCCTGCTAAACAGAGCTCCAACTCTGGCTCCCCTCCTTGTTGGGACATCTCTAGCATTCTGTCTTGGTGCTAAGGTAAAATATATGATGGCCTACTTCTCAGCAGAAGAATGGGATGTGTGTCAATGACGTACAAAGTTGAGGTAGCTAGCTAAGAGAAAGCTGAGAGAGCAGCCATGCAGTCACTGAATGGACTTCTAGAATCAGAATTCAGAACATAAAGACCACTTCCACCAGCTAGATAGATCACAGAGACCCACCGTGTCCTGTTCAATAGCCTGCATCTCTTTAGAGACTCTTTTGAGGCTCCCACCTGGCAGCCTTCCACCTGGCAGCAAAACTTTGTTATGGAGAGAGTTGAGGAGACTAGAGAGAGGAGAGAGATTGATGTCTGAGATGAGATGTCAGACATAGCCTATCGCTGAATGGCTGAAATAGTTTCCAACCAGGAGAGGAGAGTAGAACAGCAGGATTAGATAGGCCCACTTAAATGAGGGGTGTATTCTGCTTCCATCTGCACTGCCCGCGGTGACCTCCCCCCAGGGCAGCGGCCACACTTAGGACTGTTTTTTTCCCCATTGATAGACGGTTTGTGGATGTATTTAAGGTGCTTCCAGAGCAGACATGTCTGGTCTCAAGGACAGGGCATCGGCTAGTCTGCCTGGATGGATGTATCCGTTATAGGCTAGCTAGACAGTCATTGATGTCACTATAGCAAACAGTGAACTGATACATTTCCATATTCTCCTTTGCTTTGAATATACACTGATCAAGAGTATAATTTCAGCCAAGCCTAGGGTGTGCCAAAGTAACAGGGGATGATTTTTTTTATTGCATTTCTACACAATTTAAGAAACTCTACATGCAATTTGGAGAACAGCAAACATTCTACTGACTCCAGCCATTACCACCTTGTTGCTGTAGCTTTATTTACCTCAGTCAATAAGGGACTTAACATTCTACAAACACATGTCATACAAGGATTAGCTGCTACGCATTAGCTCAGCACCGGGATTAAACCTCTAGTTTAGTTTCATTTCAAGTTAAACAGCAGTTACCTAGCCAACGCCATGTACCACAGCCATCTTTACCTCTGCACTGTTTCGAGGAAGAGTTGCACTTTTCCCTGCAGCTAATGTCGACATGCTCGCCAAAAAGACAGCCAACCATACTAACAGCTTTCCCTCCGCTCCCAGGTGTCCGCATGGTCCTAAATTCAGCCTAATACCGCTAAACTGTATCTTCCTTTTAATCGGGATGATTTTAGCAGCCTGTTTTGAATTGTTTGGTGTTGAGCCCCTGACACTGATTATCACTGTTCACTAAAACCTGCATTCTTAGCATAATATATTCAAACCTGCTTCTATCATTATGAACAAACCATGCCATTCCGTTAGGATTTCTATAAGTAGCTGCTTCTGTTTGGAAATGACATGGTATTATTATGTCTAGCCCTAGCAGCAGTTGCTCAGACAGAAAAACATCTGAGTTGACCTGAAAGCACTGAGATTGAGATTTAACCAAAACAACATCAGCTGGAAAGGAGAGCTATAGCCTGTAGACAAATTAGACTGATTATAGGTGTGATAGCATTCAATCAACAGGTCAAGGAACAGCCATAGACTGATTATAGGTGTGATAGCATTCAATCAACAGGTCAAGGAACAGCCATAGACTGATTATAGGTGTGATCACCTTGTATCAGCAAAATTCAGGGTCAACTATAGACTGATTGTATGCCTAGGTGTGATACAGATGTTGGAACTTAATTTCAGCCAATCAGAACATGTGAATTATTATGTGGATTATAATGCATGGACATTTTTTCTAGGGGTTTATATATTTGATACAAATCAAGATAGTAGATATGACAAACTTCAGAAGCCTTTTTAAACCTCAAATTAACTACAAGTTTTAAAATATCATGCATTGCAGGAAAGTTGTCCTGCAACAGGGCAATCAAATTCAGATTCTATATCTGTGTATGATTGCTTTGTATGCCTCCTGCTGCTAGGCAGTGGACACACAGATGGAGGAGGAGAGAGATTTGGAGTGGTTGCCCATTAGGCCCTGCATTAATCCCTAAATGTGGAATCAATACAGGAAGTGAAATGTGAGTGGAATAAAAAAGGCAGGGGCATCAGGTAAAGGCCATACAGTATGCCTGACATTGGATCAAAGACAAATCAATGACAAATAGAGTCGTAATGGTTGCAGTTGCACATCATTATTGAATTATAAAACATGATGTTGAAAAGCCGTTCGATGCATTTCTGCAAGCCAAAGTCATAGATTAGTAACAACACATCTATGAATATTATGTCTTGACCAAAGCTCACTAAGTCAAAAAGCAGTAGGTTTTGTCAGTCAGTGCCGTGTAATTGCTTGTAGTTGCCTCATACTGTAGATGCATTCTGCATACAATGTGTGCAAAATAAATAGTGGGGGTAAGCCATACCGGTAAAACGTGAGCCTATCACAATTAATACAACATGCCCCCATGTTGTGGTTTGAGGAGAACACTTACACTTTGTCAAGGTGGAGATGAGTGGCTGAGACGCTTCTGGACAAGGTGGAGATAAGTGGCCTAGACCGAGGTGCATGTGGACATCAGTGGATGCATCAATTCAGGCTACAAGTGCAGGCCTATTGACAATCACAGAATGTCATTACAATACACCTAGGTTTCCTAACAGATGTCTCTTTCCATTCATCAAATTGCGGGATGCACATTGCAATGTTGGGGTTTGGATGCTGAAGTTATTTTGTGAGTGCGTAGATAGTCTACAGGAGCACCTTTGTTAAGTGATTGTCTGACAATCAGATGAAAACATCATGACTGGTTGTGTTTATGCTACATTAAAAGGATGCATAGTGCGTGTCCATAAGGCTAGGGGAAGCTAAACTTTCCCTAAAGTAGATTTAATTAAATTGTCAAAACAATAATATAAAGCTTAATTAGCTTACTCCTGTCTATACATAGATAAATAAAATCATACCAAATAGGCTACTACACCAGAAAGCATGATTTGGCCACAGAGGATCATTAGCTTCTGCAAAAAAAAGCTTTGAATTGTTTTAAATCGCATAGCCTAATGTCAGAAGGGCCCAAAATTTAGACAGCGCACTCTGCAAATACCAAATAGGTGATTGTTGAGTTGAGATTGTCAATGAAAAGCAGAGGCAGGCATATCACAATATTTAAAATACAATCGCGGAAAAACTGTTTGGAAAGCAAATGGCTATTGCTGTAAAGAGATGACAATGAAAAGACTCTAATCTGTCTTTTAGCTATACAACTTCTTAACTTAATTGAGCAAACAGTAGCCTATCATATTAGCACTAGCAGAGAGCAACGGCCATATCCCCGGTGAGTGTGCAGAATCTTTTTCATTGGGTCAGTGCCACCTTTGTTTGTTTTTGGACAATGATTTCCTCCTCCAGGTTAGACCAACGTCATATTGTATTTGTGTCTCCCCTTTTCGTAGGCCTATTATATGTATCAGACAACATAGTTTTTATTTATCTGTTTGTCCGTGTCAGCAGAGTAGGCTACCATTTCATTTTTCTAGTATAAAAATGTGTGTGCCCACTTTGGTGTCCCGTACCGGTAAGAAATTAAATCTACTTTCACCCCTGCTGTTTTCTGTAGTGTAGATCATTCTGTCATCCATATTCATTGGTAACAGACTCTTGGAACTGGCAGTATTTGTATTTATTCAGGATCCCCATTAGTTCCTGCCAAGGCAGCAGCTACTCTTCCTGGGGTCCAGCAACCTTAAAGCAGTTATTTCTGTACAATAAAAACTATTACATGGCATTACATTTCATAACACTTTACACAATAGATTAAGTGTGTTCCCTCAGGCCACTACTCTACCATCACATACAGTATCTACAATACAAAATAAAGGTGAACGTGTGTGTAGGGTGCGTGTCTTATCATGTGTATGTGTGTCTGTGCCTGTGTGTGTCTCTTCACAGTCCCACTGTTCCATAAGGTGTATTTTTATCTGTTTTTAAAATCTGATCAAAATCAAATCACATTTTATTGGTCACGTACACATGGTTAGCAGATGTTATTGCGAGTGTACTGAAATGCTTGCATCAGTTATCTGATGTGGAATAGAATTCCATGTAGTCATGGCTCTATGTAGTACTGTGCGCCTCCCATAGTCTGTACTTGGGGATTGTGAAGAGACCTTTGGTGGCATGTCTTGTGGGGTATGCATGGGTGTCCGAGCTGTGTGCCTGATATACATACAGCTGTATTTATCCAAATGTATAGTACAGGAATCCTATACTAAGCAATAAGGCCCAAAGGGGTGTGGTATATGGCCAATATACCACAGATAAGGGCTGTTCTTATGCATGACGCAGTGCCTGGATACAGCTCTTACAAATAAATGTTTTGTCTTACCCATGATATACAATCTGATATACCATGGCTTTCAGCCAATCAGCATTCAGTGCTCGAACCACCCAGTATAAATGATTAGGCCTAGGCCGAGGCTGCTGCCCCCAGTTGGAAATGAGGCGCCTTTGCTGCTTGGTACAGTACCGTCTTGGAATAAGTCTTGGGAAAACAAACAAACAGCACATTCAACAGACATCATGGTCTACCACCTGGCTATAATAACAAATCCTATATTCATGCAACAATCAGTCTGCTTTGTCTCGTCTCATAATGAGGCTACAGGAATTAGGTCATTTTTCTCTTTCTGGATCCCATACAAGTTTCATGAGAGCAGCAGAGCCACAGCCACTATATATGTGCTGCTGCCAGTCTAACTGTAGAAATAACTCTGAACTCTGGACCTGTCCATCTGTAGCGCGTTTTATGTTCATATCCCTGGCGTTATGGTAGACAGGCCAGGCTGGGAGGAAGTGGGTGTTTTTGAGAGAGAACAGGACAGGAAGCGCGTGTGTGTGTGTCTGTGTGCCCTCCTCTCTACATTAGCACCACAAACAGACAGATGGTCTCAGTAGATGGCCCGCTACGTTGAAAGATTTGGGGTTAAGCTGTTAAGCTATAAGTTATTCTCATGACTTTGCCGTGCAGCAAACACACATCCTATTTTTCTCAGACAAGAGGATTTACAGATTTTACTAGAAAAAAAATAAACAAATAGATTGATGAAGGGAGAGAGGGAGGGAGGGATGGTGGGAGGGATGGTTTTAGGGAGGGATGAAGGGAGAGATGGAGGGTTGAAGGGAGGGATGGAGGGAGGGTTGAAGGGAGAGAGGAAGGGATGGAGAGTGTAAGAGATGGAGGGAGGGATGAAGGGATGGAGAGTGGAAGGGATGGAGGGAGGGATGAAGGGATGGAGGGAGAGTGGAAGGGATGGAGGGAGAGTGGAAGGGATGGAGGGAGAGTGGAAGGGATGGAGGGAGAGTGGAAGGGATGGAGGGAGGGAGGAAGGGATGGAGAGTGGAAGGGATGGAGGGAGGGATGAAGGGATGGAGAGTGGAAGGGATGGAGGGAGGGATGAAGGGATGGAGAGTGGAAGGGATGGAGGGAGAGTGGAAGGGATGGAGGGAGGGATGAAGGGATGGAGAGTGGAAGGGATGGAGGGAGAGTGGAAGGGATGGAGGGAGAGTGGAAGGGATGGAGGGAGGGATGAAGGGATGGAGAGTGGAAGGGATGGAGGGAGAGTTGAAGGGATGGAGAGTGGAAGGGATGGAGGGAGGGATGAAGGGATGGAGGGAGAGTGGAAGGGATGGAGGGAGAGTTGAAGGGATGGAGGGAGGGATGGAGAGTTGAAGGGATGGAGAGTGGAAGGGATGGATGGAGAGTTGAAGGGAGGGATGGAGAGTTGAAGGGAGGGATGGAGAGTTGGAGGGAGAGTTGAAGGGAGGGATGGAGAGTTGAAGGGAGGGATGGAGAGTTGAAGGGATGGAGGGAGAGTTGAAGGGATGGAGGGAGGGTTGAAGGGATGGAGGGAGGGTTGAAGGGATGGAGGGAGGGATGGAGAGTTGAAGGGATGGAGGGAGGGTTGAAGGGATGGAGGGAGGGTGGAAGGGATGGAGGGAGGGTTGAAGGGAGGGATGGAGGGTTGAAGGGAGGGATGGAGAGTTGAAGGGATGGAGGGAGAGTGGAAGGGATGGAGGGAGGGTTGAAGGGATGGAGGGTTGAAGGGATGGAGGGAGGGCTGAAGGGATGGAGGGAGGGTTGAAGGGATGGAGGGAGGGCTGAAGGGATGGAGGGAGGGTTGAAGGGATGGAGGGTGGGATGGAGAGTTGAAGGGATGGAGAGTGGAAGGGATGGAGGGAGGATTGAACAAACAATGTGCACTACGGAACATCATTTCAGAGGTGTTCTGCATGCATGGCAGAGTGCACACACATCGTTACATAAGCATAACGTTCTGTCTGCTGTGTCTGTTAAGGGTCATCAGCCTGCCCACCTCATCTATAACAAAAACGAATCCAAAATTAATGGACACATTTAATTGCTTCACGATCCCCACCACCCTTCATGAAAGAGTTTCCATGCATTTCTAAGTGCTTATTTGTTTTTGCATTATTCATGTCTCTTTAATTGCACAGGGCTCCTGATCTTGTATAGAGTGTGCTGTCTTTTCTACACTGTTTGAATTATTCAGTGGTACGACTGGCTGGGCTGTTTTCTCTTTTTAACCAGGTGCTGCACACAGAGAGAGAGGCGATAGTCATACATGTGTAGCAGCTGTGTGTTGTATTACATGCCTATGGGTTCAGGCACATTGAGGATGTATACAGCGTTGGAAAGCACAGCTCTTCACAGTTTCACGTGTGAAGGCTCCACACATACACTACACACAGGCAGACACGCACGCACACACTTATGAAGCATCTCAGGAGTGTTCCTGTCCGTCTCATGTACGAGGACGTTTTCCCCAATGTAGCCGGAGATGACAAGGGAAAGAATAATAGCCACAGATAGGCAGCACTTCCGTGGTGGAGAAATTATACTTCTGCTAGCATGGGCAGGTGATGAGATTAAGTTTATTGATCACAACATAGAATTGAATCTCCGCTGGGAATCCACGTAGAGAAAATGTAAGGGAACATTTACCTGGCAAGGTTTACTCATAGATCATGTAACTTCAGATGGTTTTTACTCTGTAAAGGAGAGTGGCACTTGACCGGATCGGGAGTTTTTGTATTTTCTTCAAATGCCAAAGCCATTACTCATTTCAGAGCATAGTGAAAAAGTACTCCCCTTTCTTGGAGCTTTGGGGAGATTAAGTTTAATTCTGTATAGATAACATGTTGTGTTACATTATTCTCATGCCATTTTATGTTTGTGCTGCAGGACATGCACAGTTTTATAGACAACTCTATCATTGTCCTCCCTAGCACAGTGTGGACTCGAGTCACATGACTTGGACACAAGTCTGACTTGAGTCTTAAATTTGATGACTTGATATAAAATAAAATAACTTGAGACTTGACTTGGACCACAAGACTCGACTCGACTTTGACTAATTTTATCTGGCCAAGTATTGTCATGTTTTGTCACTTGTTTTGTGGCAGTCTCCTGCCAATTACTCTCCATGCAGCCAGAGACAATAGCCACAGCATCGCAAAAGATTGGCTAGTGAAACACACACTAGGTCCTCTGATTGGACCAGAAAACTGTCAATCAACCCAGTTCGAAAAAACATCAAATTGTAGGGAGAGAGAATTACCATAAAGAAATATGCAGCTCCAAAAAAATGAAATAATGCAAAGGGCTGTCTAGTAGCCCCAATAAATAGACAACGATTTGTAGTTGAACAAGTCATTGCTTATATGGACTTTTTGTTAACTTGTCTTGAGACTTGTGACTCAACTAGACTTGCTCTTAGAAGGCACGACTTGGACTTTACTTGTCTTGTGACTCGACTAGACTTGCTCTTAGAAGGCACGACTTGGACTTTACTTGTCTTGTGACTCGACTAGACTTGCTCTTAGAAGGCACGACTTGGACTTTACTTGTCTTGAGACTCGTGACTCGACTAGACTTGCTCTTAGAAGGCACGACTTGGACTTTACTTGTCTTGAGACTCGTGACTCGACTAGACTTGCTCTTAGAAGGCACGACTTGGACTTTACTTTTCTTGAGACTTGGGACTCGACTAGACTTGCTCTTAGAAGGCACGACTTGGACTTTACTTGACCCATCCTACTTGGGACTCGACTTGAGACTTGGACCATGGGACTTAATAGTTAGTTACTTGGTCCCACCTCTGCCCTAACATAACAATGATACGTAATGTTTAAGCTCAATTTTAGGGTTCAAATGTTGTCATTTTTCACTAGTGATTGTTATATAATCCAACCATGCTTAGCTAGGTTCGCGGTAAGTTACTGTAAGTAAGTTACTGTAGCTTGCATCAAATGTTGTAGCAGAAAACCGCATTGACAGACTATTAAAAGATGGTGTGGCACATAATCCTGGGGGAGATACAAAGATGGTGAATGCAAATTGTGACTTTGGATCTTTTGTCTGATGTTAGGAGAGGACAGTGAACATAATATGATGTTTGAAAAGGTGTGGCATTAGTCGCATGAGTAGAAAACAAAGTAAAAGGCAAGCTGGCATTTACATTTTTTATTTAACCTTTATTTAACTAGGCAAGTCAGTTAAGAACAAATTCTTATTTACAATGAAGGCCTACCCCGGCCAAACCCGGATGTGCGCCGCCTCCAAATCACAAACGGCCTGGATTTGAACCAGATGTGAGACTGTAACAACATTGAAATTGAAATACTTTATACTTAATTATTGATTTATCATTTGGTAATGAGGCCTCGCTACTGTACAAATGTCTCCATTGTGGTTTAATATGTGTGATGTCATCATATAAACTGCTAATGGATTTGTTTTAGTAATGATAATGGCGAGCTAAGCTGTTTTCCATGCTAGTCATTACAAATCCAGGGCAATTGATATCACTTCTCTGAAAGCGGGATAAATAAAAAAGCTGCTTATACCCTGTTACAAAATGAAATGGATCCCTTTGCAGTCAGACGTACGGTGTCCGTCAGAGGGGGAAAAAATACCTTAATCTCACAGTGAATAGCATTCATACTGCATATGTGCAACCACAGTGGAATTTGCCAAAAGACCATACTACTTACTGTACTGTAGGCTTCTCACATCCTATTCAGCCAGTCAGTTGCTGGCTTAGTCCCAGGCTCTGGGCATGGATTCTGTCTTGTTTAATTGTCAGGAGATAGGGTTGTGTGATTGGCGATAAGTAGGCCTGGGGCCAGTGGGAAGCTACTCAGCACATTATCGGCCCATCTAAGCAGCCTGCCTGCCTGGAGGCTGGAGCCTGCCTTCCATCTCTATCCGCTCCTCCTCTCATCTCATCTGGGTCTTCATCCAGATCCCCACATCAGATCATCCTATCCATGGATGTTTTCTGCTGGCTACTCAGCTCAGCTTGGTGCCATTATTTCAACTTCACCCAAGAACAGTTCAGGGAGAGGAGAGTATCTTACAGGCTTACAGTGCATGTAATTAAGCGTAAGGTGCAGAGGTGAAAAGAGACAGGTAGAGGGAAGACGAGGTATTTGAACCCATTACCCTCGCGGCTACCCATCTATGCACCACCTGCTTCTCAGTTGGAGTGTTCTGGACGTGGTCACGACTCAGATCAAAGCTGCCGTTGACCCTCGTTCCCCCAACACTGTTCAAAGCACAGGGTTCATAGAGGCTAGTAGTGATTTGAGGCAGCAGTTTTCTGGAACCCCCTCTCCTCGTCGTTATCACCCACTGAGAGCTCCTTCCTCCCGGGCTAGAACACTTGCAGCGTGGTGTCAGTCTGTTCTGATCAGACCCACCAGACTGAGGGTTTGTAGCAGGGGGGAGGTACTCTCCTGGGGAGATGAAAGATGGACTTAGGGAGGCCTGACTGCTCATTGGGCCTGGTGGAGGCCAGCTATACTGTATATACGGATCACTACGCAGCCTGTTACTCTTGCCCTCTCCACGGCTCTCCACCACGCGGCCTCTTAGCATATGGGCCCGCTGGTGGTTCTCTCCCCAGCAAAGCCTGATGGGATGCTGGGGCCTCCGGCTCCTCCACTGACGTGCGTCTATTGCTGGAGGCCTTGGACCACACAACAGCTACACATCACCCCATGCCCACACACACAGACGCACATACACATGCACCAACACACTCACACATATTCTCCTTTGTGAAACACAGGCAGGGGGAAAGGGACAGGTTCAACTGTCCTGGATGGTAACCTGCGATTCAGTGACCAGTAAACAACATGTCTAAGGAACCATGGGAAATCTGGTCGGTAGCTTGATAAGCTTTGTCACAGTGTCATGAGCTGCTTCAGCCTGATTATTATTAATATGCATCTCATTACATGCAGCGCTGGATTTATGTTTCTTTACAATTAAAAAGGCCTGAGTGAACAGGCAAACAGGTTCACACATGCACCCATGCATGTACACATGTACACACTCGCGCACACACACACTCACGCTTGCACATAAACACATGCCTGCACACCGGCCTACACACACACACACACACACACACACACACACACACACACACACACACACACACACACGCTGTTACTCATGCTGAACAGTGTTGTTCCTCTCTTGTTATTGAAGCTCCCCAAGCATTGCTGCAGAAAAGAGGGAAGTGGTGCGAATGAAATAAGATATGGGTATACTGTCGACAATGTATTTTTAAAAACTTTTTTACCCCCCAACTTATCATCACAAATAGCTGACAAGACAACAATTGTATATTTAAACTAGCAAATATGGAAAGAGAGATGGCGAGAGAGAGGTAAAAGATCTGTATGTCTGTATGACTCAGAGCGCCTTCCTTCCAGAACACTCCATTGTCTCCTTGTGATGAAAGTCTCTGAGGGAGCAGGGCAGGGAGAGGCTGTTCCTGCTTTATACAGCACAGTGGCGGATGCTGCTGCCTGGCTCTTGGGGGAGCAGCCTTTGCAGCATGCAGCGCTGGGTTTCAGCTCATGTTTCCTCTTTAAGATGGTGATTTATGTGAAATATTCTGTGGAAATGCTGCCACCGCCATTTATCGCTGAGAAAAGAAGTATTTTCATCCCTAAAGTCCTCACCTAAGTAAAGCTACGTCTTCAGCTGTTTGAAAATAGACAAAACATACATTGAGTGTATAAAACATTAGGAACACCTTCTTTATAGTGAGTTGCACCCCATTTTGCCCTAAGAACAGCCTCAATTCGTTGGGGCATGGACTTTACAAAGTGTTCCACAGGGATGCGCACCCATGTTGAATCGAATGCTTCCCACAGCTGTGTCAAGTTGGCTGGATGTCCCTTGGATGGTGGGCCATTCTTGATACTGGTGTACACACTCGGGAGCCTTTCTTTGCTCCCGAGTGGCGCAGTGGTCTAAGGCACTGCATCTCAGTGTAAGAAGCATCACTACAGTCCCTGGTTCAAATCTAGGCTGTATCACATCCGGCTGTGATTTGGAGTCCCATAGGGTGGCGCACAATTGGCCCAGCATTGTCAGGGTTTGGCCCGGGGTAGGCCATCATTGTAAATAAGAATTTGTTCTTAACTGGCTTGCCTATTAATCATTTTTTATTTTTTAAAATACAGATGGGTAGATGTTGATCATGAAAAACCCAACAATGTTGCAGTTCTTGTCACACTCAAACCGGTTCACCTGGCACCTACTACCATACCCCGTTCAAAGACACATCTTTTGTCTTTCCCATTCACCCTCTGATTGGCACACATACACAATCCATGTCTCAATTGGCTCTGTAAGCTGTCTCCTCCCCTTCAACTATACTGATTGAAGTGTAATTAATAGGTGACATCAATAAGGGATCATAGCTTCAACCTGTCCTGGAAAGAGCAGGTGTTCCTAATGTTTTGTACACTCAGTATATACTGTAGTGCTTTAGAAGCCATAAGCAGTGTAGAAGCAGCTTGAAGCTATGTTCACTTTGGAAATATAATCTTAGCACCTCATACTATTCTACTTTGCAATGCAAGAAGATGTCAAAGCCATGCAGAGAGACAATCAAAAATAGCGAATGCAAATGTTTCTCCAAACGAAACTGAAAGAAATGACTATGTAATTTGTTCGGGGAAAGAATGAATCAGACTTTTCTAGTCTTGCTCAGCAGCTTCATTATGTCTTGCTATGACTACAGCAAAAGCCAAAGCCAGGAACAGTGCATATTGGTGAGAAAACATACCACCACAGGGCATGCATACAAATCGTTTAGAATGTATTGTTTTGATAGGTATATTCATATTGGAGACATGGCTACTAGCTACTATCTCAATGTGCATGTGTGATTTTGTGTATGTTACTATGTGTGCATCTGTGTATGTGCATGCTCACATGCACATGTTCTGTTTTGAGGCCGACCACTTTTATTACGATAAAGAAAGCATCCATACACTGTCCACCCCACTCTCTCTCTCTCTCTTTCTTTCTCTCTCTGTCTGAGTAGAGAGAAATAGAGAGAGCGAGAGAGAGAGGGAAACAGAGAAAGACAGAGAGAGACTGACAGAGAGAGAGACAGACAGACAGACAGGCAGACAAACACATCAATATGTAAGTGGGCTGTTAGTACAGTATGAAGCCACCGTGTTGCCCTGATCCTTGTAACACTCTCTCTCTGGGAAAATAACCACCTCTCTTCAGCATCACCCTCCTCTTTCTGTCTCTTTGTGTCTGTCTGTCTTGCTCTGTCTCTATCGCTCCCTCTCTTTTTCCTCTTGCTCTCCTTTCTGGGTAGCACTCACTGAGGGTTAATAGTATGACTGCAGTTTAACAGAAGCTACCATGCCAAATGTCAGACCAGAGTAGAGTAGAGCATGTATATGCTGGCCTGCACTCAGAGACTCTAGTCTGTACACAGCAGGGCTGCCAAGCTGAGATACTGTAAGAACTCTTTAGCACCACTTCACCATGTGATTCCCTGCGAGGTATCTCTACTGCTCCAAGGTTTCCAAGAGCATTTATTAGAAAGGTGACTATAATTGCTTTGGCTTCTATATTTATTAACGGTTATGATAAGGTTTACGGTTAGGGGTTAGTGGATAGCGGTTAGGAGTTATAAAGTTTACAGTTAGGGGTTAAGGGTTATGGGTTATGATAAGGTTTACAGTTAGGGGTTAGAGGTTAGTGGTTATGGTTTAGGGGTTATGATAAGGTTTCCAGTTAGGGGTTAGGGGTTATGATAAGGTTTACAGTTAGGGGTTAGAGGTTAGTGGTTATGGTTTAGGGGTTATGATAAGGTTTCCAGTTTGGGGTTAGGGGTTATGATAAGGTTTACAGTTAGTGATTAGCAGTTAGAGGGGTTAAGGGTTAGGGTTTAGGGGTTATGGTAAGGTTTACAGTTAGGGGTTAGTGGTTAGCGGTTAGTGGTTATGGGTTAGGGGTTAGGATAAGGTTTACAGTTAGTGGTTAGGGGTTGTGATAAGGTTTACAGTTAGTGGTTAGGGGTTATGATAAGGTTTACAGTTAGTAGTTAGGGGTTAGTGGTTAAGGGGTTAGGGGTTTAATAAGGTTATGCTTTGGTTACATTGAGGTTAGAGGTAAATATCCATAACACTTCGAAAATAAATGTATTGAACAATTGGCGTCTGATGAAAACAATGTGGGTTATTCCAGGTTAAACATCAACATCTTCATGTGATTCAACTGTGGTTATTTTAGGGACCATGACACAATACCAGCCTAATTCCAGTTGACATTCATGTCAATGCTCTCACTGTCCTGAGAGCCAGCTGCCAAGCCACAGGGCTTGTTCATCCTTCTCCTCATCCCCATTTTCTGTGTACACCAGAACATCTGCACGTGTGTTGACATATCTTAAACATTTAGGATCAGATTTTGAATGTGATGGAAACATCCCCTTTAAGAGGACTTAAAATATTCATGTTTGCGTTGTGTGTTAAATTTGATCAGTGTGAATTATAGAGGAGTGTTCATCTTTTGGCTATATGCATAATTCATGGGGTGGAGTGTCTTCCACACATCGCTCCCCCAATGCTCCCCTGAAGTTTTGTTTGCCCTCCACTGCACAGTCAGTCAGCCATTTTTTATTGATGAACAGGATACAGAAACAGAACGGTACCTCTTGCACAACTTCACCTTGTCCTTAACATTGAGTGTGACTGAGTAGGCGAATATGATTATTAGTAACTAGCCATTGTTGCTTGTCTTTTGAGTGCTGTGCTTTGCTAGAGTTAATTTCATAAGCCATTGTTATTGTGCTCTTGCAATGTCGAATGCTCTTAATATGAACACTGTAGTTTAGTTAGAAGGCTGAAGGCAGGCATGCTGTAAAACAGAAGAGCATTTTTATTTTACACCGTTATGAAAGGTTATTGTCTGGCTGTGTAATAAATTGGGACTTTACCATTCTGAATACTACTTTTGTTCAGATGTTTCCCTAGTTTAATAGGAGATGGAAGTCATTGAAAGTAGGTAAAACATGCCTTTCAAATCTGCCTCAATCTGTGTTAAATAAAGGACCCTTTCAGACTATAAATCAGCATGAACTTCCTGAACTTTGGTTGAATGTAATAATAATGCAGTAATTGCATTGACACTCTTGTGGTTAATTGCACATTCGGGACAAACACATAATGTTCCATCATGAAAGGAAGGCGATAATGTTATGTTTTCAATTCTCTAGCATTTCCTATTCTGGATTCTGTAACACCCTATAATTTGCTTATACGTAAACAAACAACAAACATCCTGCTAGCAGAGCATTGCATTTGAGTATGTGACTTGCAAATATAAAGAATACCAATCTACCTTGAATAATCCTGCCTCCACTTGCATCAAGGACAAATCATACAATGTCATACTCCTCTCTCTCTCTCATATCGCCCTCTCTCTCGCACTCTCATCAATACAGTGCCTTGCGAAAGTATTCACCCCCCTTGGCATTTTTTCATATTTTGTTGCCTTACAACCTAAAGTAGATTTTGGGGGTTGTATCATTTGATTTACACAACATTCTTACCACTTTGAAGATGCAAAATATATTTTTTTTGAAACAAACAAGAAATAGACAAATAAACTGAACTTGAGCGTGCATAACTATTCACCCCCTCAAAGTCAAATATCTGGAAGACAGAAACAGGTTTCCCCCATGATGATCCTTGTATTTAGCGCCATCCAGCATTCCTTCAATTCTGACCAGTGTCCCAGACCCTGCTGATGAAAAAAATAGTGTTCTATGGGTGATGAGAGGTGTTGGATTTGTACCAGACATAGCTTTTTCCTTGATGGCCAAAAAGCTCAAATTTAGTTTCATCTGACCAGAGTACCTTCTTCCATTTACTGGCCACTCTTCTGTAAAGCCCAGTTCTGTGGAGTGTGCCACTTAAAGTGGTCCTATGGACAGATACTCCAATCTACGCAGTGGAGCTTTGCAGCTCCTTCAGTGTTATCTTTGGTATCTTTGTTGCCTCTCTGATTAATATTTTTTTATAACCCAACCCTGATCTGTACTTCTCCACAACTTTGTCCCTGACCTGTTTGGAGAGCTCCTTGGTCTTCATGGTGCCTCTTGCTTGGTGGTGCCTCTTGCTTGGTGGTGCCTCTTGCTTAGTGGTGTTGCAGACTCTGGGGCCTTTCAGAAAAGTTGTGTATATATACTGAGATCATGTGACAGATCATGTGACACTTAGATTGCACACAGGTGGACTTTATTTAACTAATTATGTGAATTCTGAAGGTAATTGGTTGCACCCGATCCTATTTAGAGGCTTCATAGCAAAGGGGGTGAATACATATGCACGCACCACTTTTCCATTTCCATTTTTTCTTTTCATTTTTTTTTCATTTCACTTCACCAATTTGGACTATTTTGTGTGTCCATTACATGAAATCCAAATAAAAATCTATTTAAATTGCAGGTTGTAATGCAACAAAATAGGAAAAACGCCAAGGGGGGTGAATACTTTTGCAAGGCATTGTATCTAGTAGATGTCATGAACATGTTCCAATACTGTTTGTGTGTCCAAGAATGATCTTGGCATACTGCTCAACGTTGATCAGGGAGTCATAGTGTGCTCAGCTCAACTACCTCATTACAACTGCTATACTAGCAATCATTCCTGGCTGTATCGCTGGCTATATGCCACACAGTCTCCTCAGTTTGAAAATAGTCCTGGTTGGTTTCCAGTGACACAGTTACGAGGCTGTGTCCTAAATGGAACAGTGCCCTACAAGCCTTGGTCAAAAGTAGTGCCTAAATAGGGAAAATTATGCTATTTGGGACTTACAGAGCAAACAGGAGTGTATGTACTGAGTCAGGCCATTAGTCTCAAAGTGCCTACTTTAACTGCTATTCTCATATCTGATTTTATGGGGAATCATCAAACAGTGCTTTTTTAAGGTTCTCTGCAGTCTCTCTGTGTATAAATGCTATTTTTAAACCACCACTCATGGCTGTCACTGAGAGATTGCATTGAGGTTTTAGCCTCAGTAAAAACAGCTACTTATTTATATGCATGGGGTATATTTGCATAGTTGTGACATTCTTTGTTTTCAATCCAAAGCATGTAGAAAATGTGTTGATTGATGGGCCATTCCCCTACTGTACATATTCTCTGTCTTTCTTAGACTTGTGATTTAGCTAGAGGATTTAGATGATATTGTATTGATATTGTAGGTTCTTGTTCACGTATATGGAATTATGAAAGCAAGCTAAAACCTTAACCGGCACATTCCGTTTGTCCTGGCATTCCAGCATGGCCAGAGGTGAAATAAGTATTCAATTGACATACTTGAGTAAAAGTTAAGATACCTTAATATAAAATGACTCAAGTGAAAGTAACCCAGTAAAAAACGACTTGAGTAAAAGTCTAAACGTATCAGATTTTAAATGTACTTAAGTACAGTGGTGGAAAAAGTACTCACTTGTCATAATTAAGTAAAAGTACATTCTACACATCAAATTCCTTATATTTATCAAACAAGATGGCACAATTTCCTTTTTTTTGACAGCCTGGGATGACCAGGGACATTTTCTTGATAAGTTTGTGAATTGGACTTTTTCCTTTACTGCTAAGCATTCAAATTGTAACTAGTTATTTTGGGTGTCAGGGAAAATGTATGGTGTAAAAATTACATAATTTTCTTTAGGAATGTAGTGAAGTAAAAGTAAAAGTAGTCAAAAGTATAAATTCTAAAGTAAAGTACAGTTACTCCAAAAAACTACTTAAGTAGTAGTACTTTAAAGTATTTTTACTTAAGTACTTTACACCACTGACCATGGCAATTAACTTCCTTAAGCATCACGTGTTAACCATGATGCATCACGTCTTGTATATTGTTGTGAAGGCCCTTATCCAGGCTTGTGAATCAGATCTACCGAGCTATGAATCAAATATTTAATGTTCCACTGCAGATCTGTATATGCAATACAGACTGCAGAGGGAGAGGGAGAGCGCACTCTCTCCATTATGATCTCCTATTTCTCTCCTCCTACTCTTCCCTCCCTCATCCTCGTTCTTTCTAGTCCCTCATGCACACACAAACAACAGTATGTATAGCCTGGAAAGGAAAATCAATGGTAAAGAATTACAGTGTGGTAATGAACATGATCCTGCTGTCTGCTCTGTGAGTGGGCAGCAGTGTTGCTTTCATTACCCTGTGGTGGTATGACCTTCCTGTGTGCTCTGGAGACAAGACTAGAAAATTAGAAAATCACACAGGCTGCCATGCAAGTTCACTGGACATGCATGTCATGTGATTCACTGTGTCCCCGATAGCACCATATTTCCTATACAGTGCACTATGGACCCTGGTTAAAAGTATTTCACTATATAGGGAATAGGGACAGTAGGGTGCTATTTTGGATGCAGATATTGGCTCTTTACCTACATTTAGTAGCCTGTCATGTGACGAGTACCTCTTCTCCTTCATAAAAATGACATACTGTATCATGCCAGATCATCCTATAGGCTAAATGAGGCCTTTTCCAAATGTGAGGTATGTTCATACATCATACAGGCCTGTGGTTTTGGCATGTGTCAGTGTCAAGTATGGTCTGGCTGACTATGATGATGGACCGTTATGTCGACATGATCCCATTCACTCTATGGCACGAAATTAAATTCTCCTGTCAGAATTTTTCACACCTCATCACATTGACTTTATTTAATTTGCCCATCATCCTTCCTTTGTAGCTAGGCAGACAGGCAGACAGACAAGCAGGCAACCAGGCAGCCAGTCAGGCAGCCAGTCAGGCAGCCAGTCAGGCAGCCATGCAGGCAGCCAGGCAGGCAGCCAGCCAGGTATCCAGGTAGCCAGGCAGGTAGCCAGGCAGGTAGCCATGGAGTCAGCCAGGCTGAGAGAGTAGCGAGACACTTATCTTGTCATTCCATACTTTCCTCAGTGTAATTACGGCGGTGATACCTTCCCTCATGTCAAGGTCATGTGCTAGATGTGTCCGCTGCAGTCCACAGATCAGGCTAAAGCAAGATGAAACAGCTCCTCTGTTCGGCACCCCCACACACTTCTAATGCTGAGTGAGTGACCCCAACACATTACTCACTCTGGGGGTAGAGAGCAGAGCAGCAGGGGATGTGTTTAAAAGTAAACAGCTCTGTTCGGAACTATAGTGTATGGACAGGCTAGTGATTCATGTAAACACACATTTCTTCTTTCTGTTCGAATATTTAGCCAGTTTATAGTTGTACTGACGTTATTTAACCAGTTTATAGTTGTACTGGCGTTATTTAGCCAGTTTATAGTTGTACTGACGTTATTTAGCCAGTTTATAGTTGTACTGACGTTATTTAGCCAGTTTATAGTTGTACTGACGTTATTTAGCCAGTTTATAGTTGTACTGACGTTATTTAGCCAGTTTATAGTTGTACTGACGTTATTTAGCCAGTTTATAGTTGTACTGACGTTATTTAGCCAGTTTATAGTTGTACTGACGTTATTTAACCAGTTTATAGTTGTACTGACGTTATTTAACTAGTTTATAGTTGTAATGATGTTATTTAACCAGTTTATAGTTGTACTGACGTTATTTAACCAGTTTATAGTTGTACTGACGTTATTTAACTAGTTTATAGTTGTAATGATGTTATTTAACCAGTTTATAGTTGTACTGACGTTATTTAACCAGTTTATAGTTGTACTGACGTTATTTAACTAGTTTATAGTTGTAATGATGTTATTTAACCAGTTTATAGTTGTACTGATGTTATTTAACCAGTTTATAGTTGTACTGATGTTATTTAACCAGTTTATAGTTGTACTGACGTTATTTAACTAGTTTATAGTTGTAATGATGTTATTTAACCAGTTTATAGTTGTACTGACGTTATTTAACCAGTTTATAGTTGTACTGACATTATTTAACCAGTTTATAGTTGTACTGACATTATTTAACCAGTTTATAGTTGTACTGATGTTATTTAACCAGTTTATAGTTGTACTGACGTTATTTAACTAGTTTATAGTTGTACTGACGTTATTTAACTAGTTTATAGTTGTACTGACGTTATTTAACCAGTTTATAGTTGTACTGACGTTATTTAACTAGTTTATAGTTGTACTGACATTATTTAACCAGTTTATAGTTGTACTGACGTTATTTAACTAGTTTATAGTTGTACTGACGTTATTTAACTAGTTTATAGTTGTACTGACGTTATTTAACCAGTTTATAGTTGTACTGACGTTATTTAACCAGTTTATAGTTGTACTGACGTTATTTAACTAGTTTATAGTTGTACTGACGTTATTTAACTAGTTTATAGTTGTACTGACGTTATTTAACCAGTTTATAGTTGTACTGACGTTATTTAACTAGTTTATAGTTGTACTGACATTATTTAACCAGTTTATAGTTGTACTGACGTTATTTAACTAGTTTATAGTTGTACTGACGTTATTTAACTAGTTTATAGTTGTACTGACGTTATTTAACCAGTTTATAGTTGTACTGACGTTATTTAACTAGTTTATAGTTGTACTGACGTTATTTAACCAGTTTATAGTTGTACTGACATTATTTAACCAGTTTATAGTTGTACTGACGTTATTTAACTAGTTTATAGTTGTACTGATGTTATTTAACCAGTTTATAGTTGTACTGACGTTATTTAACTAGTTTATAGTTGTAATGATGTTATTTAACCAGTTTATAGTTGTAATGATGTTATTTAACCAGTTTATAGTTGTACTGACATTATTTAACCAGTTTATAGTTGTACTGACGTTATTTAACCAGTTTATAGTTGTACTGACGTTACTTAACCAGTTTATAGTTGTACTGACGTTATTTTGCCAGTTTATAGTTGTACTGACGTTATTTAACCAGTTTATAGTTGTAATGAACTTATTTAACCAGTTTATAGTTGTACTGACGTTATTTTGCCAGTTTATAGTTGTACTGACGTTATTTTGCCAGTTTATAGTTGTAATGAACTTATTTAACCAGTTTATAGTTGTACTGACGTTATTTTGCCAGTTTATAGTTGTACTGACATCATTTCAACCAGTTTCTAGTTGTACTGATGTCATTTCAACCCGTTTTTATTTGTACTGAGCTCAATCAATTTCTAGCTATACTGGTGTCATTTCAACAAGTTCTGACCCCTGGGTATTGTCCTACTAAATGGACACATTATACAAATGGAAGTTCAAGACTGGGGTGAAATAAAACTAAGTATCAGAGCATCTTTGACTCAGGCTGTCAGTGTCACTGCTGGTGTCATGAAATTAATGAAATAATCTGGTTCAGATGATAAATTATCTATTTTTCTCTCCCTCTCTCTTTCTTATGTTGCAGGTGTTTGAACCTGACTTACAATGGAAAAACTGCTGGTCTGTCTGTTGGTTATCGGAATAGCAGTGAAGGCCCAGATCTGTCCGAAGCGCTGTGTCTGTCAAATACTATCTCCCAACCTCGCAACCCTCTGTGCCAAAAAAGGGCTCCTCTTTGCCCCCCCGAACATTGACAGGCACACTGTGGAGCTGCGGCTGGCCGACAACTTCATCACCAGCATCAAAAGGAAAGACTTTGCCAACATGACCAGGCTGCAGGACCTTACCCTGTCCAGGAATACCATTAGCTTCATCACGCCGCATGCATTCGCTGACCTGGAGAACCTCCGCGCCTTGCACCTGAACAGCAACCGTCTAACCCGGATAGCCAACGACACCTTCAGCGGCATGTCCAAACTGCACCACCTCATCCTCAACAACAACCAGCTGACGTTGATCCACCTGGGGGCCTTCAATGACCTGCTGGCCCTGGAGGAGCTGGACCTGTCCTACAACAACCTGGAGTCCATCCCCTGGGAAGCTATCCAGAGGATGACCAGCCTTGCCACCCTCAGCCTTGACCACAACATGATCGACTACATTCCTGAGGGGACCTTCTCTCTTCTCCAAAAGCTCAACCGCTTGGACGTGACCTCTAATAAGTTACAGAAACTCCCTCCTGATCCTCTGTTCCAGCGGGCCCAGGTTTTGGCCACGTCTGGGATCATGAACTCTCCCTCGTTCGCGCTGAGCTTTGGTGGGAACCCACTGCACTGCAACTGTGAGCTGCTGTGGTTGAGGCGCCTGAGCCGAGAGGATGATCTGGAGACATGCGCTTCACCGCAGCATCTCTCCGGACGCTACTTCTGGTCTATACCTGAGGAGGAGTTCCTGTGTGAACCTCCTCTCATCACCCGGCACTCCCATGAGATGCGGGTGCTGGAAGGCCAGAGGGTGGTCTTGAGGTGCAAGGCCCGGGGGGACCCTGAGCCTGCCATACACTGGATCTCCCCAGAGGGGAAGCTGGTGGCAAACTCCTCCCGAACGCTTGTGTACACCAACGGCACCCTGGATATTCTGATCAGCACAGTGAAGGACACAGGATCCTTCACCTGCATCTCGTCCAACCCGGCAGGTGAGGCACATCAGACTGTGGAGCTGCTGATTATCAAACTCCCACACATCTCCAACAGCACCAACAGCATCCAGGAGCCTGACCCTGGCTCCTCTGACATCTCCACATCCACCAGGGCTGGGGCCAACGGCAGCAACCACACTGGAGACACCAAAACTAGCACAGATAAACGGGTGGTCATCGCCGAGGCCACGTCCTCCACTGCGCTGATCAAGTTCAACTTCCAGAGGAATATACCTGGGATCCGGATGTTCCAGATTCAGTACAATGGCAGTTATGATGACTCTCTCGTTTACAGGTAGGTTCTGTTCAGTCCCCTCTTGGTGATTTTATTGACCGGATTTGTGTATGAAATTCGTGGTGATTTCATTTCAATCAAGTGCACTTATAGTATTGGTTCAGATATGTTTTTATGGAGATTCATCTGTGCATAATATATATTTTTTTTCTCAATCACATTCACACACCATGCAAACCCAAAATGTTTTTTATAGGCTTTCAACATCTTTAAAATCAACCAATATTCAATTTCAATTACGGTAGCCACAATCTGAGATTTAAATATGTTTAGCTAGTAGCTCATGCTAGATTTGTGGGATTGTAATCTATTACATTTCATGTTAGGCTGTTGTACAGTGAGCGATTGTATTTGCACAACAGAATTGAGTAAACGTACAAATATTTTCAAAAAATACATGAGAGTGGAATTACAAAAACCAAATCCCAATGTTATTACATCTGTTTTAGATCCTTTGTAATCCTTGAAAATTAATTAGTAAAACTCCTGCAAAGCAAAACTCACATCCCCGCATTGGCTCAGAGCAGGCGGGCTGTGTGGCAGTGGGATCAAAGAAAGTCAGCAGTCTCTCAGTCATGATTTCATATAGATTAAGATGAGCTGAACTCTGCATCGTGAAGCTGCACAAAACCGGCCTGTTTTCTCTGTGATGTGAATAGGATATTATTGAATTTCGAAGAGGTCCTCAGTAAAATGGCTATTTCAGTCTCAACAACTACAACTAACTGGAATTGCAATGGGCACATGCAGTACATGGATTTACGTAGTTGGAGAACTCCAATGGGCAGGAAGAAACCATCTGCGGTTCATTAACGAATACATCTGTCACTTTTTTATGTTGATCTAATAGGGAAGGATCAATCCCTTTGCTCTCTTTGCCTGTAGAGGCATGAATGGAAACCAGTCCTATATCTTTTGAGCATAGGGCGTGTAATGGCTGGCTGCAGCATCTATCCTCAGAGAGTTGGGAGTGGCGAACACCAGGCTTCTTTTTAAAGGGTTTCTAACATTAGCGTATCTTCAGGTTCTGCATTGAACAGTATTACTAATTTTCCACTAACATAGTCTTAAAAATAACGTATTTAAAGCTTCACACAACTACAAAATCAAATGTTTTCCTCTCACTAGTACTGAGTTTGTGTTCTTGTGTGTATATGAAGGATCACCAATTGTCTCTGGGTTACATTGACCTTTTGAATAGCATGTCTCCTATCCCACAAGCACAGGCCATTTCAGTTTTACTATAGTTTTCTCTATAGTTATTTCCAGGGGCACAACTTTCACTGGAGACTGGGAGGACATGCCCCCCCCCACATTCTGAAATTGCATTTTTGTCCCCCCCAGTTTTAGAATTGGAATGTGATACAAAATGAGGCAACGGTATGATTTAGGACCATGCGGACACCTCCGAGCAGTTCGGTAGGCTATTTGGAGTGTTTTACTTACTGGATGAAAAAAATCTAATTATGTCCCCCCCACTTCTAAAACCAAAGTTGCACCTCTGGTTGTTTCACCTGCACACAGTCATTTTCCTTTCAAGCATATTTATTACTCAATGGGGGGGGTGATTAAAAAATGTGGGCATCAAGCAAATTGTACAGCAAGCTTTTATGTGCACACAAATCAGGAGAATGAGCCTCTTTTAAAGCACTCTAACTTGGGCCATTTTAGCCAGCAAATAGTCCTGTGGGGCAGGTAATACCTGGCTCAGATGTGCTTAAGGCATAAAAGAAACAGCTTCATTCAAATTAAATGGTCCCAATTTCCATGTTATTGTCCAATAAACACACCCAGGCTAACATAACAATTTTGTTCAAATTATGTCTCGTCTGTGTCTCATGTGATTTTAAATATTTTTAAACTAAAAGAAGAAAAACTTTCCATTAGCTGTAGATTTCGATGACACGGCTGGATGGAGATGTGCTGTGCACATTGCCCGATGACTGTTGGTTGATGTCAACCTGCATGTGAAGTCAGCCTACATTATCTTGGTTTGACAACCTCAGGCTCAGCAAATGTTAATAGTAAATGAATCAGTGGAAGTGTTGTTTACTTTTTGGGCGCCATTGTTTTTATCTTTTACATTTTAATAGCTGCACAGTAATTTTCTTGACAATGTACAGTACTCTACTGGTAGAGAGCCACGTTACGTGCCTGCCATAAGCTAAGTTTTCTGTATGAAAGGATTCAATTAATTGAATTTCTTTGGCAATGCAGTCAGTTCCATGTGGTTTTGAGCATCGCACAATCATAAACAACAAAGAAAGGGAAAATAAATACAGTATTTACTGGTTATTCTGTGACTGTCACAGTTTGAAAGATCGATAAAGCTAAGCATTTTTAAATGACAATGACAATCTCTGCCAAGTAATGTTGTTGTAACTCCTTTTTGTATAGTGATGAATACGTATACACTCGCTACTGTAAGTCACTCTGGATAAGAGCGTCTGCTAGATGACTAAAATGTAAATGTAAAAATGGATATCTCTTCACTCAAATTACCATGACTGGCTTAGTCTTTCCATTTGTCAGCCATTTCTAGAATGTATCAATGTGTTAACTGTTCAGAATTTTATGGCAGTTATTTAAGACCATTAAATTCTCCAAATATTTGTCAGAAGATGGTTAAAAAAGAGGGAAGGAATGGGCAGGCCTGAGAGCATTGTTCATTAAATGAGTCCTTGCTGGTTCTTAGAGTGAACAGTCCTAGGCAGACATAGCGAGGACAACTTTAATAAGAGAGATAATAACACAGCTAGCCACCAATAAATGCTGCTTTCTTGGCCACTTTCTTCCAAATAAAAAAACACCACAATGGCAAAGACAACATTAGAGGTCAAACAATATTCAGGAATATAAATAACATTAGCATTCACTTAGTCAATGTATGCTGTCTAATGTTATACAGGAATATTGCACACACACTGCTGTAACATCTTGAGGTTGTTTATGTTGTCTTTGAACATTTTAGGTTTCATTGCTCTCCAAAAATATATTCATTTTTATTAGCCTTGTAGTTTTGGGATAATGAGATATTATATAACAATATTTATAAAATGCAGCAACTAGCATTGTTTTAAGACTATAGGAAATTGCTTGCCAGAAACAGAAGTACATTTTAACAATTGGTAAGAAAAGAGTATGCATTAATGACATGAATTGTCTTTATAACACATTTCATTTAAATCCACATTGACATATCTTTCCTTTGTCCTTCTCTCCTCTCAGAATGATTCCCCCCACAAGCAAAAACTTCCTAGTCAACAACCTGGCTGCTGGGACGTCGTACGACCTGTGTGTTCTGGCCATCTACGACGACGGTATCACCTCACTCACCGCCACCCGCGTGGTGGGCTGTGTCCAGTTCACCACCGAGTCTGAGTACCTGCGCTGTCACTTCATGCAGTCCCAGTTCCTGGGAGGCACCATGATCATCATCATCGGTGGCATCATCGTGGCCTCTGTCCTCGTCTTCATCATCATCCTCATGATTCGCTACAAGGTCTGCAACACCACTAACTCGGGCAAAGGCACCCTTGTCACCAACGTCCACTCACAGACCAATGGAGCGCAGTCTCAGGGGTGCACTGTCACACCCTCTGTGTCCAAGCAGGCCATGGGAGGGTCAGACGGAGGGGGTGGAGGATGTCTAAAGGCTGTTGGCCACGCGTCAGACACGCTAACGCACTCGTCCGAGACCTCTCTCCCAGACTGCTCTACTGCTACGTCCCAGGTGACCCAAAGCTGGAACACACCTGGATCCTCAGGGTCTCTGAAGCCAAAGCACAAGCCTGCACCAAAGCCCTACGCTGCTGCTGCCACCCCTGAGCCCAATATAGAGGCCCTCCCCAACGCTGAGACCCAGAATACCAACCGCAACAACTCCACGGCTCTGGAGCAGCCGTGCGCCCCAGTATTCCACTCCCCCCTACCCTTTTCGAGTGTCAAGGACACCCCCATATTGAGACGTGCACACCCAAGACCCTCCTCCAAGTACCTGACCTTACCGGTGGAAGGGGTGAGGGCCAAACGTAGGTACTCTCTAAACGAGGACTCGTCCAAGCACCACTGCTATGTTGGGACAACACAATTTGGGAATATGTGGTCTAAGCGGAGTATGTCCATGAACGGGATTGTACTTCAACAGGAAGATATAGACAGTGTGAAGGCGACCTTTTCCAGTTCAGAGTGGATTCTAGAAAGCACTGTGTGATGTGTGCGTGTGCGTGTGCGTGTGCGTGTGCGTGTGTGTGTGTGTGTGTGTGTGTGTGTGTGTGTGTGTGTGTTGGGAAATCTGTTTTTGAACCATTTTCTTTTTTTTCTCCTCGGGTTTCAGTTTACTTTTATTTTCAAAGACCAACAATAAAATGGATGCTTGCCTTGTAGGAATCAGAATTGCATCCCTGCTTTCCTCCGATGGAGAAAATCTCCAGGAGGGCTCGGAGCCCAGAGCTCAGCAGTGTTTTCATACCCATACAACAGAGAAACGAAAAAGGAAAACATTGAGAAAAAGAAAACCAACATACCTGTCCACTTATACATTACATAGTCCCACTGTTAAAGTTGTGGCAAGAGAAAAGCATTGGTGCCTTACCTTTGCATAACAGTTGTCCTTTTGCCAGGAGCACCAACAGGAATTCAGCTGTCCCTGACACAGGATGTGGGATCGAGAGGAATAAGAGCGATTTCACAAAAAGCCTTTCTATTACAAGGAAATAACATTTCCTGCATATAGAGACAATACAAAAAAACTATCAAAGACTTGTTACTTGGCCTCTTATTAAATTGATATTTTTTCAAGACAAATTCAAGCTTTCTTTTCAATGACATTGATACTGCCTTTGTTTAAAGGCACAAAAAAAACTGTACATAGAAACAACATCTGCTGTGTTGTTATGTTGTGTAAAATAAAAAATATGAAATAAGTATATTTCAATGGTCTTGTGTTGGTAATCTCTTCATCACAGACAGGCTTATTCTCAGGCTAGCCCTACCATACACTATATATACAAAAGTATGTGGATACCCCTTCAAATGAGTGGATTCGACTATTTCAGCCACAACCGTTGCTGACAGGTGTATAAAATCGAGCACACAGCCATGCAATCTCCATAGACAAACAATGGCAGTAGAATAGCCTTACTAAAGAGCTCAGTGACTTTCAACGTGGCACCGTCATAGGATGCCACCTTTCGAACAAGTCCGTTTGTCAATTTTCTGCTCTGCTAGAGCGCCCCGGTCAACTGTAAGTGCTGTTATTGTGAAGTGAAATGTGTAGGAGCAACAACGGCTCAGCCACAAAGTGGTAGGCCACACAAGCTCACAGAACGGGACAGAGTGCTGAAGTGAGCAACCAAACACAAGCTAAATATCACCATGCACAATGTCAAGTGTCAGCTGGTGTGTTGTAAAGCTCGCCGCCATTGGAGTCTGGAGCAGTGGAAACGTGTTCTCTGGAGTGATGAATCACGCTTCACCATCTGGTAGTCCGACGGACGAATATGGGTTTGGCAGATGCTAGGAGAATGCTACCTGCCCTAATGCATAGTGCCAACTGTAAAGTTTGGGGGATAATTAATAATGGTCTGGGGCTGTTTTTCATTGTTCTGGCTTGGCCCCTTAGTTCCAGCGAAGGGAAATCTTAATGTTACACCATACAATGACATTCTAGATGATTCTGTGCTTCCAACTTTGTGGCAACAGTTTGTTATAGAGGCTGTTATAGAAGCGAAGGTGAGGGACCAACTCCATATTAATGCCCATGGTTTTGGAATGAGATGTTCGATGAGCAGGTGTCCACAGACTTTTGCTAATATAGTGTACCTGAGAAACCCTCTCTAAGGTTCAGTCTAACCTCATCCATTAGTCCTGAAATGTTTTTGGGTTCCCATAGCTTGTCAAATGTTCCTCAGACCTACCAGTTAAATGAAGTGAGTGTTTCCAGATGCTATTGTAGGCTTTCACTGGCGGGACCTCCATGACAGAATCCATATGGAATTATCCATACCAAGATAAGAAGATTGCAGACGTATAGTAGTAACATGCTGCCATAGTAGGCCTACTTATATTACTGGCACATTAATTCAGAGGAATCTATCAAGGTGTGGCAGGTAGCCTAGTGGTTAGAGCGTTGGAACAGTAACCAAAAGTTTGCAAGATCAAATCCCCAAGCTGACAAGGTAAAAATATTTTGGCCCCTGAACAAAGTTAACCCACTGTTCCTAGGCCGTCATTGAAAATAAGAATTTGTTCTGCCTAGTTAAATAACAAACAAAAAAAAAACTGATAGGAAATAACTACTGATTTATGGGGACTTGTCAATGTCACAGTAGTAAATCCATTTTATAAGATAAAGCTCAAATCCGTGTAGCATGGAAACTGACGTGCAGGTTTGATGATTCTCACTCACTCTACCTAAGGACACTTCAGGAGAGTTGGATCAATCTGATGCCAGATGCATGGAGCTCTAAGCCTGCTATGTCATGTACCAGTAGTGCGGGATTTACATGTTTTAGTACAATTCAAAAATGGGTTTATAATTTCTTCCACACAAAACACAGATATTTTAACCTGGACAAACGGAACAATGCTGCTGAACTAATTCTGTGGGCAGTGACATAGGATAGGACAAATAGGATGAACTTCAATGTCCCAGAGGGGAAAATTGTCTAAGACACAAAACTGCTGTATACAAAATAGACACTGTACATTAATAAAGTACATTGTTGGTTACCCATGTCATACATATTGGTGGTAGATGGAATGATAACTAGTTGAAATGACAACTACAACGGGTGGGGCTAATCCTGAATGCTGATTGGTTAAAACTGCATTCCATCCGGTGTCTATTCCACAAGTTACCAAATCAAATAAAATTGTATTTGTCACATGCACCGAATACAACAGGTTTAGACCTTACATTGAAATGCCTACATACAACCCCTTAACCAACAATGCAGTGTTAGCGAGTCTATATACAGGGGGTACCGGTACAGGGTCAATGTGCGAGTGCACCGATTAGTCAAGGTAATTGAGGTAATATGTACATGTAGGTACAGTTATTGAAGTGACTATGCATAGATAATAACAGAGAGTAGCAACAGCGTAAAAGAGGGGGGCAATGCAAATAGTATGGTTAGCCATTTGATTAGATGTTCAGGAGTCTTATAGCTTGGGCGAAGAAGTTGTTTAGAAGGCTCTTGGACCTAGACTTGGTGCTCCGGTCCCGCTTGCAGTGCCTTAGTAGAGAGAACAGTCTATGACTAGGGTGGCTGGAGACTTTGACAATTTTTTGAGATTTTTAGAGATACACCGCCTGGTAAGTCCTGGATGGCAGGAAGCTTGGCCCCAGCGATGTACTTATGCCTTGCAGTCGGAGACCGAGCTGTTGCCATACCAGGCAGTGATGCTCTCGATGGTGCAGCTGTAGAACCTTTTAAGGATCTGAGGACCCATGCCAAATCTTTTCAGTCTCCTGAGGGGGAATAGGTTTTGTCGTGCCCTCTTCACGACTGCCTTGGTGTGCTTGAACCATGTTAGTTTGTTGGTGATGTGGACGCCAAGGAACTTGAAGCTCTCAGGCCTACCGCTGATGATGATGGTGTTGAAGTCGTCCTTGGCCGTGCAGTCATGAGTGAACAAGGAGTACAGGAGGGGACTGAGCACGCACCCCTGAGGGGCCCCCGTGTTGAGGATCAGCAGGATGGATGTGTTGTTACCTACCCTTATCTTGGGGCGGCCCATCAGGAAGTCCAGGATCCAGTTGCAGAGGGAGGTGTTTAGTTCCAGCTTTGAGGGCACTATGGTGTTGAAAACTGAGCCGTAGTCATTGAATCGCATTCTCACAAGTGTTCCTTTTGTCCAGGTGGGAAAGGGCAGTGTGGAGTGCAATAGAGATTGCATCATCTGTGGATCTGTTGGGGCGGTATGGAAATTGGAGTGGGCCTAGGGTTTCTTGGATAATGGTGTTGATGTGAGCTATGACCAGCCTTTCAAAGCACTTTACGGCTACAGACGTGAGTGCTATTGGTCGGTAGTCATTTAGGCAGGTTACCTTAGTGTTCTTTGGCACAGGGACTATGGTGGTTTGCTTGAAACATGTTGGTATTACAGACTCAGTCATGGAGAGGTTGAAAATAACAGTGAAGACACTTGCCAGTTTGTACACGTCCTGGTAATCCGTCTGGCCCTGCGGCCTTGTGAATTTTGACCTATTTAAAGGTCTTACTCACATCGGCTGCGTGATCACACAGTTGTCTGGAACAGCTGATGCTCTCATGCATGTTTCAGTGTTACTTGTCTCGAAACGAGCATAGAAGTATTTTAGCTTGCCTGGTAGGCTCGCGTCATTGGGCAGCTCTTGGCTGTGCTTCCCTTTGTAGTCATTAATAGTTTGCAAGCCCTGCCACATCGGACCAGTGTCGGAACCGGTGTAGTACGATTCAATCTTAGTCCCGTATTGACGCTTTGCCTGTTTGATGGTTCGTTGGAGGGCATAGTAGGATTTCTTATAAGCTTCCGTGTTAGAGTCCCGCTCCTTGAAAGCTGCAGCTCTACCCTTTAGCTCACTGCAGATATTGCCTGTAATCCATGGCTTCTGGTTGGGGTATGTACAGACAGTCACCGTGGGGACGACGTCATCGATGCACTTATTGATGAAGCCAGTGACTGATGTACATATTCTAGTCTGTGCTAGAAAAACAGTCCTGTAGCTTAGCATCTGCTTCATCTGACCACTTTTGCTTCCTGCTTTAATTGAATTTTTGCTTGTAAGCAGGAATCAGGAGGATAGAATTATGGTCAGATTTGACAAATGGAGGGCGAAGGAGAGCTTTTACGCGTGACTGTGTGTGGAGTAAAGGTGGTCTAGAGCTTTTTTCCCCCCTCTGGTTGCACATTTAACATGCTGGTAGAAATGAGGTAAAGCAGATTTAAGTTTCCCTGCATTAAAGTCCCTGGACACGAGGAGCGCAGCCTTTGGATAAGGGTTTTTACTGTTTGTTTATGGCCATATACAGCTCCTTGAGTGTGGTCTTAGTGCCAGCATTGGTTTGTGGTGGTAAATAGACAGCTACGAAGAATATAGATGAAAACTCTCTAGGTAGATAATGTGGTCTAGAGCTTACCACCGGCTAAATTGATGACATTAAAATGTCTATTTACTCAGTTCCATCTGACTGTGCAGTCCACTGTCTCATCAGCCCAGCCAGGCTATCTATGAACTTGACCTCCACCATAAAAAGCATGTTGACATTATCTCAGATTTCTTTTATACTAACATTTCATTTTCAACAGGAGAGATTTGTATAAACCTTGCTGTCTGTCTCTCTGACATTTGCAACATTGTTTCAATACTGAAATTCGATCTCCAACTGTCGCATAGTAATGAACGTGTCAAGGGTCGAGACGATACAGACAGACAGGCAGCGTTTCTCAGCCAGTCAAAAATCATGAATCAACTGGCATAATTTTTATGGATATATTCAAAGACATGTAAATTGAAAAAAAGTCAAACTAAACAAAGTGCAGCTAGTTTACAATCTTTCCAGCTTCAGTTTGAAGTGATTGTGTTAGCTGTGTTGTTGGCTAGATCATCTGAACAACAGTGTCCTGACAAGTGAGCACATTTTCTATGCCAGGCAAAATGACGTCTCATTAGCTCATTGTTATAGATGTCTCCAAATAAATGTCACTAGAAAACAGCTTAGAAAAAATACAAATGCAGTTACTTTGCTGTTATTCTGGCTGCACTGTTTGCTGTGACTGTAAGCTTATTGTAGTTGACTAGCTACCAAGCAAGGGATAAGAATATTGCCAGCCAGTATGCCAATGGATCATTTAAAACGAATGACTGGGTTTTGTCTCTGGCAACCAAACCAATAGAACGAACGACCAGCCGGCTTGGGTAGCAACCCTAGATTTGTGTTGGGACTATATCCTGTGGAAGGATGAAATTGTATAAATAAATTAATCAAAATAACGTTTTTAATGAAAATATTTCAATCATTATTTGAATATGTTGGTAATCTGTTATATAAAAGTGAGAATGACCTCGAAGCCAGTGTTTGAAGGATATATTGACACAGTTTGCCGGCCTTCGACTTTGTCTCGGGCCTTACAATACTGTGCCAATATATCCTCCTAACACCGGCTTCACGGGCATTCTCTCTTAAATAATAACCGACAGGTTGTAATGATGTCATTTCAAGCAGCTTTGCCAGCTGGGATGAGTATACTGTCAGGATTCATACACGCTCCCATTTGTCTCAATCAAGTAGGTTCCTGGTTTTAGTCTTCGATCTCTCACATCAAAGCACTAGTGTATGACTAGTTGACACATAAAGACTTGAAAGTTGAGTCACCTTTGGGTACATTTTATGGACTATTTGTCATTCTATTGCACTATAGCTCTATAATGCATCTGCAAACCATGCCTATACATGTCAGTAGACACAAAAGTGTCACCATAATGTATCAGAAACAACAGAGTTAAGTTTTTTTGTCATATAGCAAATCCATGACGTAGCTTTGTAAGCCTCACTTGGCAACAAACTGACTTATTGTTTTCCCCCCTGACCTTTGACACTATGAATTCACAATGGATTATAGAATCTGATCAAACATATGGTATTTCTCTTTTTGTTTAGGTGCAACGTTGAAATAATTACAATATCTTAAAATAGAATATCACAATCTCCAGGATTGGGAGTAGCACAACAAACTGCTTATAATTACTACAGCGCTCTCTTTTTCGCATTTGCTATATTTTCCCTCTCTTATTCCATGAAGATTTTCTTTACTGGCATGAGTCCACTAGCCATCCGTGTGGAATGATTTAACATGGGACATCTTTCTCTGCACAAGAATGCACAATATTATTTTAATTTTCCCATCAGAGCTCCGCTGAATCAGCCAATGGTGGCAATAACAATCGTGTTTCACAGCTTTACAGAGTTTGCTCTGCAATTTTTTGCCCTAAACACTTAACTGTATGTAGCTTTGTAAGGACTTCCTCTTCTCTTCCCTCATATGACACAGTGAGACAGGGCAGAGAATAGACATGTGCGACACCACCCTCCCGCTTTCTCTGTCTCTTTCGCTCTCTGTTTCTCTCGCTATCTGTCTCTCTGTCTCGGTTTCCCTCTCTCTCTGTATATCTCTCTGTTTCTCTCGCTCTTTCTCCCATTATCTATTTCTCTCTCTCTCTCTCTCTCTCTCTCTCTCTCTCTCTCTCTCTCTCTCTCTCTCTCTCTCTCTCTCTCTCTCTCTCTCTCTCTCTCTCTCTCTCTCTCTCTCTCTCTCTCTCCCATTATCTATTATCTCGGTTTCCCTCCCTCCCTCCCGCTCTCTCTGTATCTCTGTCTCTGTTTCTCTCCTTCTCTCTATTTCTCTCCCTCCCTCTCTGTCTCTGTCTCTCGATCTGTCTCTTTCTCCTTTTCTTTCTTTGAATCTCTCCACAGGCACATTGGAAGAACCATACCTCCAGGGCTTGCAAATGTTTTCAGCATCAAAACAGAGCTGAGGGCGATGAGATTTTAACAAGCCACATCCTAATTAATCATTCCCTCCGCTGTTTTTGTCCAGGAGGCCTTCTTAATGAGAGTGTTTCAGCTTGGGAGGAGGAGGGGTCAAAGGGGTAGGGAGGGTTAAGGGGGGAAGAAACGGGATGATTGCCAATGTGTTCCAAAGGGAAATAAACCACAGCATTCATTCATCTGACACAAACCAGGCATTCAGCTTTTGACTTCAGAACCCAGAGACTTGGACACAGGGCCTTTGAAGTGATGACACATTGGGGGAACCATAAACAAAAATTCAATTTTGGGATTTAAGAAAATAAGTGGTGGTTAAAAAAAAACATGGAAGGGATGATTCATTAAATTATTCCTACAGATGTATACATTTTGTCATTATATTTGTTCAGGCTCAGGGGAATTTGTTCCCCTCTCAGTCACCCATCCCTTTAGGTCCAGCCTTCAGTTAGTCTTCATCTTACTCTTTTTTTAATTTAAATTTTATTTCACCTTTATTTAACCAGGTAGGCTAGTTGAGAACAATTTCTCATTTACAACTGCGACCTGGCCAAGATAAAGCAAAGCAGTGTGACACAGACAACAACACAGAGTTACACATGGAATAAACAATAAACAAGCCAATTGTCACATTCTGACCTGAGTTCCTTTGTTTTGTCTTTGTTTTCGTATGGTCAGGGCGCCACCCCCACGCACCAGCCCTCCGGTGGCAGGCCCCGCACCAGGCTGTCTCCGCGTCTTCTCCCTACAGGTGCTCCCGTCTGTCCTGAGCCGCCAGAGTCTCCCGTCTGTCCTGAGCCGCCAGAGCCGTCAGTCAGACAGGAGCCACCAGAGCCGTCAGTCAGCCAGGAGCCACCAGAGCCGTCAGTCAGTCAGGCGATGCCAGAATCGCCCTTCACTCCGGTGCTGCTGGAGACTCCCGCCTGTCCGGCGCTGCCGGAATCTCCCGTCCATTCGGGACCCATTGCTAGGGTCCCCAGAATGAAGTTGGCGGCGTAGGTCGCCGCTCTTAAGAGGCCACGAGGTGGTTAACCTCATAGTCCGCCCCATCCCGCATGCGGTCTCGTTACTACAGCCTCAAGCTCATTACCATAACGCAACGTTAGCGATTTCTAAAAATCGCAAATGAAATGAAATAAATATGCCTGCTCTCAAGCTTATCCTTTTCTTAACAATCATGTCGTCTCAGATTTTCAAAATATGCTTTAGAACCAGAGAAAATCAATAATTTGTGTAAGAGTGGTGATAGCTAGCTTAGCATTTAGCGTTAGCATTTAGCACGCAACATATTCACAAAAACCAGCAAAGGGATCAAATAAAATAATTTACCTTTGAAGAACTTCAGATGTTTCAATGAGGAGACTCTCAGTTACATAGCAGATGTCCAGTTTTTCCTGAAAGATTATTGTGTAGGACACATCGTTACGTTTTGTTACTATGCATTTGGCTACCGAAACTAACCGAAAATTCAGTCACCTACACGTCAAACTTTTTTCCGAATTAACTCCATAATATCGACTGAAACATGGAAAACGTTGTTTGAATCAATCCTCAAGGTGTTTTGTCATATATCTCTTCATTGAAATGCCGTCCCTGGAAGCCTGCATTCTTCTCTGATTCGGATGGAAAAATACTGGTAGCTGACTTTTGTGCACCAATTTCACGCAGACACCGTGCGGGACACTTGGCAATTGTAGTCTCTTATGGTCAATCTTCCAATGATATGCCTATAAATACGTCACAATGCTGCAGACACCTTGGGGAAACAAGAGAAAGTGTCCGTTCATTCCTGTCGCATTCACAGCCATATAAGGCGGTCATGGAAAACGTAGCCTCAGAAATCCTGTTCATTTCCTGGTCGGTCAAACATCTTGGTTTTGCCTGAAGCATTTGTTCTAGGGCACTCACAGTGAAAATATTTGCAGTTCTGGAAACGTACGAGTGTCTTCTTTCCAAAACTATCAATTCCAAGCATAGTCGAGCAGCTTTTCGTGACAAAATATTGCGCTTAAAACGGGCACGTCTTTTTATCCAAAAATGAAATACTGCCCCTATAGGACTAACAGGTTAAAGAGGCGGAGAAAGACTATGGTGTAGTGGGGTCCACGTCCTGTGCCAGAGCTGCCACCGCGGACAGACGCCCACCCAGACCCTCCCCTATAGGTTCAGGTTTTGGGGCCGGAGTCCGCAGCTTTGGGGGTGGGGGGGTACTGTCACGTTCTGACCTCAGTTCCTTTGTTTTGTCTTTATTTTAGTATGGTCAGGGTGTGAGTTGGGGTGGGCAGTCTGTTTGTTTTTCTAGGTTGTTATATTTCTATGTGTTGGGCCTAGTATGAATCTCAATCAGGTGTCGTTCGTTGGGTGTTTATTTTCTGTTTTGTGTTTTGTTGCACCGTTCAGGACTGTTCGTTTGTTGTGTATTGTTTTTTGTTTCTGTCACGTTCTGACCTTTATTTCCTGTGTTTTGTAATTAGTTAGTATGGTCAGGGCGTGAGTTGGGTGGGCAGTCTAGGTTTGTTTTTCTAGGTTTTGGGATTTTCTATGTTTCGGCCTAGTATGGTTCTCAATCAGAGGCAGGTGTCATTAGTTGTCTCTGATGATTGTTCCTGTCTCTGTGTGTGCACCAGATAGGACTGTTTTGAGTTTTCACATTTATTTTTTTGTTAGTTTGTTCATGTGTACCTTTACGCATTAAAAAAGTACCATGGACAATTACCACGCCGCGTATTGGTCCTCTGATCCGTTTCGCCTCTCCTCTTCGGAAGAAGAGGAGGAAATTCATTACAGTTTCAGTATTAATTCTTTATTAAATTACAATGATTACTTACCACGCTGCACCCTGGTCCTCTCTTTCTCCCGACGACAACCCTTACACCAATAACACAATAAACAAGTCAATGACACAGTAGAAAAAAAGAAAGTCTATATACAGTGTGTGCAAAAGGCATGAGGAGGTAGGCAATAAATAGGCCATAGGAACAAATAACTACAATTTAGCAGATGATGATGTCCAAGTCGATATACTGGTGTGCAAAAGAGCAGAAAAGTAAATAAAAACAGTATGGGGATGAGGTAGGTAGACTGGGTGGGCTATCTACAGATGGACTATGTACAGCTGCAGTGATCGGCTTAGATAGCTGATGTTTAAAGATGGTGAGGGAAATAAAAGTCCAACTTCAGCGATTTTTGCAATTCGTTCCAATCACTGGCAGCAGAGAACTGGAAGGAAACGGGGACAAATGAGGTGTTGGCTTTTGAGATGATCAGTGAGATATACTGTACCTGCTGGAACGAGTGCTACGGATGGGTGTTGTTATCGTGAACAGTGAACTGAGATAAGTCGGAGCTTTACCTAGCATAGACTTATAGATGACCTGGAGCCAGTCGGTGACCAACATGTAGCGGGGGCCAGCCAACTAGAGCATACAGGTCGCAGTGGTGGGTGGTATAAGGTGATTTGGTAACAAAATGGATGGCACTGTGATAGACTGCATCCAGTTTGCTGAGTAGAGTATTGGAAGCTATTTTGTAGATGAAATCGCCGAAGACGAGGATCGGTAGGATAGTCCGTTTTACTAGGGTAAGTTTGGCGGCGTGATTGAAGGAAGCTTTGTTTGCGAAATAGAAAGCCGATTCTAGATTTTATTTTGGATTGGAGATGTTTAATATGAGTCTAGAAGGAGAGTTCTCTAGATTTTTTTTTTTCCTTCTGAAAAAACCTACACTCGATCCCTCCGATGTCAACAACTACAGACCAGTATCCCTTCTTTCTTTTCTCTCCAAAACTCTTGAACGTGCCGTCCTTGGCCAGCTCTACCGCTATCTCTCTCAGAATGACCTTCTTGATCCAAATCAGTCAGGTTTCAAGACTAGTCATTCAACTGAGACTGCTCTTCTCTGCATCACGGAGGCGCTCCGCACTGCTAAAGCTAACTCTCTCTCCTCTGCTCTCATCCTTCTAGACCTATCGGCTGCCTTCGATACTGTGAACCATCAGATCCTCCTCTCCACCCTCTCCGAGTTGGGCATCTCCGGCGCGGCCCACGCTTGGTTGCGTCCTACCTGACAGGTCGCTCCTACCAGGTGGCGTGGCGAGAATCTGTCTCCTCACCACGCGCTCTCACCACTGGTGTCCCCCAGGGCTCTGTTCTAGGCCCTCTCCTATTCTCGCTATACACCAAGTCACTTGGCTCTGTCATAACCTCACATGGTCTCTCCTATCATTGCTATGCAGACGACACACAATTAATCTTCTCCTTTCCCCCTTCTGATGACCAGGTGGCGAATCGCATCTCTGCATGTCTGGCAGACATATCAGTGTGGATGACGGATCACCACCTCAAGCTGAACCTCGGCAAGACGGAGCTGCTCTTCCTCCCGGGGAAGGACTGCCCGTTCCATGATCTCGCCATCACGGTTGACAACTCCATTGTGTCCTCCTCCCAGAGCGCTAAGAACCTTGGCGTGATCCTGGACAACACCCTGTCGTTCTCAACTAACATCAAGGCGGTGGTCCGTTCCTGTAGGTTCATGCTTTACAACATCCGCAGAGTACGACCCTGCCTCACACAGGAAGCGGCGAAGGTCCTAATCCAGGCACTTGTCATCTCCCGTCTGGATTACTGCAACTCGCTGTTGGCTGGGCTCCCTGCCTGTGCCATTAAACCCCTACAACTCATCCAGAACGCCGCAGCCCGTCTGGTGTTCAACCTTCCCAAGTTCTCTCACGTCACCCCGCTCCTCCGCTCTCTCCACTGGCTTCCAGTTGAAGCTTGCATCCGCTACAAGACCATGGTGCTTGCCTACGGAGCTGTAAGGGGAACGGCACCTCAGTACCTCCAGGCTCTGATCAGGCCCTACACCCAAACAAGGGCACTGCGTTCATCCACCTCTGGCCTGCTCGCCTCCCTACCACTGAGGAAGTACAGTTCCCGCTCAGCCCAGTCAAAACTGTTCGCTGCTCTGGCCCCCCAATGGTGGAACAAACTCCCTCACGACGCCAGGACAGCGGAGTCAATCACCACCTTCCGGAGACACCTGAAACCCCACCTCTTTAAGGAATACCTAGGATAGGATAAGTAATCCTTCTCACCCCCCCCCCCTAAAATATTTAGATGCACTATTGTAAAGTGTCTGTTCCACTGGATGTCATAGGTGAATGCACCAATTTGTAAGTCGCTCTGGATAAGAGCGTCTGCTAAATGACTTAAATGTAAATGTCCAATGTCAGAGCAAAACCAAGCCATGAGATTGAAGGAATTGTCTATAGAGCTCCGAAACAGGATTGTGTCCCGAAGAACACAGTGTCCTTCATCATTCTTAGGTGGAAGAAGTTTGGAACCACCAAAACCCTTCATAGGCCAAACTGAGCAATCCGGGGAGAAGGGCCTTGGTCTGGGAGGTGACCAAGATTTCTCTGTGGAAACTTCCAGAAGGACAACCATCTCTGTAGCACTCCACCAATCAGGCTTTTTTGGTAGAGTGGCCTCAGTAAAAGGCACATGACAGCCCACTTGGAGTTTGCCAAAAGTCAACTAAAGTCTCTAAGATCATGAGAAACAAGATTCTCTGGTCTGATGAAACCAATATTGAACTCTTTGGCCTGAATGCCAATCGTCACATCTGGAGGAAACCTGCCACCATCCCTATGGTGAAGCATGGTGGTGGCAGCATCATGCTGTGGGGATGTTTTTCAGCTGCAGGTACTGGGAAAGTAGTCAGGATCGACGGGAAGATGAACGGAGCAACATACAGAGAGATCCTTCATGAAATTCTGCTCCAGAGTGCTCAGGACCTCAGACTGGGGTGAAGATTCATCTTCCAACAGGACAATGGTCCAAAGCACACAGCCAAGACAATGCATGAGTGGCTTCGGGGCAAGTCTCTGAATGTCTTTAAGTGGCCCAGCCAGAACCCGTACTTTAACCAGATCGAACATCTCTGGAGAGACCTGAAAATAGTTGTACAGCAACGCTCCCCATCCAACCTGACAGAGTTTGAGATGAACTGCAAAGAAGAATGGGACAACTTGTTCTCAACTTGCCTACCTGGTTAAATAAAGGTGAAATAAAACAAATAAATAGAAAAGAATGGGACAAACTTCCTAAATACAAGTGTACAAATTTAGTGATACAAATCCACTGACCCTTTCTTCTGGACAGGTACAAAGGTCTCTAACTGTAGAATGTTTAGAATGTCATGTAAGGCAATCATACGGACCTCTGATCTTTTGATCTTTGCCTTATTATGATGTTAACAGTGGAACACAGACCACTGTGAACACAAGGTGATGCTCCAAGAGGAGGTTTCATCCTACTAAGTGGTGTAAAGTACTGAAGTAAAAATATGTTAAAGTACTACCTAAGTCCCTTTTGGGGGTATCTGGACTTTACTATTCATATTTGTGCCAACTTTTACTTTCACTTCACTACATTCTTAAAGAAAATAATGTACTTTATACTCCATACATTTTCCCTGACACCCATAAGTAGCCGTTACATTTTGACAGGAAAATGGTCCAATTCACAAACTTAATTAACAAGAAAATATCCCTGGGTCATCCCTACTGCCTCTGATCTGGCGGCCTCACTAAACACAACTGCTTTGTTTGCAGATTATGTCTGATTGTTGTTGTGCCCCTGGCTATTCACCAATGAAAATATAAAAACACAATTGTACCGTCTGATTTGCTAAATATGAGGAATTTGAAATGGTTAACACTTTTACTTTTGATACTAAAGTACATTTTAGCAATTCCATTTTCTTTTGATACAAGTACTTTTAGACTTTTACTCAAGTAGTATTTTACTTTTACTTGAGTAATTTTCTATTTAGGTATCTTTACTTTTACTCAAGTATGACAATTGAGTACTTTTTCCACCACTGACCCTACTGACCACTATCATGGATGGAGAAGCTAGGTCCCACCTATGTGATGTCACGTATACTCCCTCTCCGGCCTCTAGGTCACCCGGCTGCTGATTATTACGCACACCTGTCACTACTGTTCCTAGGCCGTCATTGTAAATAAGAATTTGTTCTTAACGGACTTGCCTAGTTAAATAAAGGTTACATTTTTTAAAAATCACACACACCAGCGCTTCATGACACTCACCTGGACCCCATCACCTCCTTGATTACCTTCCCTATATTTGTCACTCCCCTTGGTTCTTTCCTCAGGTGTTATTGACTCTGTTCCATGTCAGTGATTTGTTCGTGTTTCTTGTTTTCTGTTCCTTTTATTATGTTAAACACTCACTCCCTGTACTTGCTTCTCGACTCTCGGCGCATTCGTTAAATGTGCCAAATATAGTAAAACACTAAACATACAAGATATGTGTTTATTTCTACAAAATCCGCTGAAGTAGCTAGCACATTAACTAAATAGCTACAGAAGTTGCCTCGGTAACCAAACAAACATGCTAGTTTAGCTAACCAAACAATCAGTCCTAGCTTGCTATTATGAAAATCTAATTAAACAATGGCAATAATGTTTTCAATTCGACTTCTGCTTTAAAAAGCAGCTAAAATATGCAACATGTAAGAAATAACTTCATAGCCATTGAATTATACTCGGCATTATAGGGAAATAATCCACACTCTATAATGCCCTTCAAGCCAATATCAAATGAGCATTCAACAATTCCATGGTATAAATTGTTTTAAAAACCCAATACTGACTATGTACTGCATGTATATGATATTGACGACAATATCTCTCAGAGAGCAAGAATACATAAAAGAAAAATGACTTTCTTTGTCCATGGTATTTGTAGCAGCACAATTACAATGGTGTTAATTGTCCTCACATAGGGCACCTATTTTGTAGTGACATATCATTACAACTGTAATAGTATATACAGATCATGGTTGCCTTAAAGTCAATTACAGAGGTGAGTTGTGTAAGGATATAATATGTGGTTCCTGTAAATCCTCGGGGGGCCTTTAATTTCATGTTTACAACAAGCTAGCTAATATATCAGTTTTGATTATGTTAATTTGCTTGTCAGTCATCACTCATTTCAAGTAGTGTTTATAGTGTCAATATAGCTGGCACATCCTAGTCACCTGGCCAGAAGAGAGAGAAGGGTCAGATACTGACACTGAACACCATACCTCACTCCTGTAGGTGAACAGTACAGTAACCCGAGGGCTCTCAGCCAGGTAATTTCTGTGACAGCTGCAATCAACCCTGAATAATGAATCACTAAGGAGACATATTGAACGGTAAGGAGGAACAGTCAGATCATTTGTGTCAATAACCACCACTAAGTTTAGGTAAAACTTGACTTAACACCGCTAAATCCACTAAAGCAATTTTTTTTAAATCATGCCCCCCTTTGTCCTTGATTTTTCCTAAAGAAGTCTATTTAACACACTGTCGTTAGAATAGTAATATCACAAACAGAACTGCAGTTGGGAGGGCATGCCATTTTTTAATGGTTTTCCCCCATTGCCCCTCCTCCCGACAGCAGGGCCCTCCTTCTCGTGATAGTTGAAGATGCCGTGCCCAGTTGATAATCACCCCGATAATTGCCTCGAAACAGAACTTAAACTACACTGAAACATACATAACGACGGATAAAATAAATGAAGTAACAGGGAGAATGTCAGTTGATGAGCGAGGGGAAGTGAACAATGCATAGCTTCAGGTATGTAATCACCAATTGTGAATGAATAACATTATTTTGTATTGATCTATTCTATTTATAATCTCAAAATGGTATGCACTACACTATATCAATCCACCAAATCCAAGCAGTCTCTACTCTGGCCTACTTTGAGTATAGTGAGACTGTACATCATTTACAATGGCAAGTAAACCAAGACGAATGGATGCACATGCTGCGTTAGCATTGCTACAAAATCTGAATGAAAATGACTCAGAAAGTGGGGAAAATTAAGAAAATAATCATGACATCTCTGAGGATTATTCTTCAGATTCTGAGCCTCATCCTGAATCTAAACCTCAGAGGCCAAAACGCAAAATACCCCAGAACGGTGCGCACTGAGCAGGGGCCCATGACACCACCAAATGAAACTGTGAGACAGGGGAGAGAAAGGGATGGCACCATTTAGATAGAATAAGCAGGTGACAATGTCATCATTGAGAAAGCAGACCCTGTACATCTCAAGCAAAAAACATCAGCAACGTACTCACCAGCTTTCATTGTTTATGTGACATGGAGATACTCCAACTGTCATTGCACACCATGTAAGCACTAGCTGA
The DNA here is from genome assembly GCF_023373465.1 of Oncorhynchus keta. Taxonomy (NCBI): domain Eukaryota; kingdom Metazoa; phylum Chordata; class Actinopteri; order Salmoniformes; family Salmonidae; genus Oncorhynchus; species Oncorhynchus keta. Next base: position 21,718,708 of record NC_068455.1, on the reverse strand, counting down.
CAATTGTTGCTGCTGTCATATCAACACATATTCATTCACAAGAGGCGGGGAGTATGGGAGTGGGATCCATGGGCCACTCCTCTGTGTCATACAGCCTGGACAATGCGTCTGCCTTAACGTCATGGGAGCCTGGTCTGTAAGAAAGGGTAAACACAAAATGGATCAAAAACATGGCCCACCTTGCCTGGCGAGGGTTCAATCTCCTCGCCGCCCAGATGTACTCCAGATTGCGGTGGTCAGTCCAGATGAGAAAAGGGTGTCTAGCCCTCTCAAGACAACGTCTCCACGCTTTCAGGGCCTTGACGACAGCCAACAACTTCCGGTCACCTACGTCATAGTTTCGCTCCGCCGGGCTGAGCCTCTTCAAGAAGAAGGCACAAGGACGGAGCTTCGGTGGAGTACCTGAGCGCTGAGATAGCACAGCTCCTATCCCAGCCTCGGACGCGTCCACCTCCACTATGAATGCCAAAGAGGGATCTGGATGGGCCAGCACGGGAGCTGAGGTAAACAAAGCCCTCAGGGGACTGAAAGCCCTGTCCACCTCAGCTGTCCACTGCAAGTGCCTTCAGAGGTTAAGTAATGGGAGCCGCTACCTGACCAAAACCCCGGATAAACGTCCTGTAGTAGTTGGGAAACCCTAAGAATCGCTGCACCTCCTTTACCGTTGTGGGAGTCGGCTAATTAAGCACGGCTGCAATGCGGTCACCCTCCATCTCCACCCCTGACGTGGAAATGCGATACCCTAGGAAGGAGACGGACTGTTGGAAGAACAGGCGTTTCTCAGCCCTGTCGTACAGGTCATGCTCCAACAGGCGACCAGGCACCCTGCGCACCAGGGACACATGCTTGGAGCGTGCAGCGTAGTATATCAAAATGTCATCAATATACACCACTACACCCTTGAAAATCCTTGAAAATCTTGTGTACAAAAGCTTGGAAGACCGATGGTGCTTTCATCAACCCGTACGGCATGACAAGGTACTCATAGTGCCCAGCAGTGGTACTGAAAGCGTTCTTCCACTCGTCTCCCTCTCGGATATGCACCAGATTGTAAGCGCCCCTGAGATCTAGTTTGGTGAAGAAGCGCGCCCCGTGCATTGACTCTATCGCTGTGGCTATGAGCGGTAGCGGGTAACTATACCTCCACGTGATCTGATTTAGACCCCGGTAGTCAATACACGGACGCAGACCTCCCTCCTTCTTCACAAAAAAGAAACTCGAAGAGAAGTGGAGGACCGAATATACCCCAGACGCAGGGATTCGGAGACATATGTTTCCATAGCCTCCATCCCCGCCTGTGAGAGGGGATACACGTGACTCCTGGGAAGTGCAGCGTCTACCAGGAGATCTATCGCACAATCACCCCGTCCATGAGATGGTAATTGAGTCGCCTTCTTTTTAGAGAAGGCGAGAGCCAAATCGGCATATTCAGGGGGAATGCGCACGGTGGAGACCTGGTCTGGACTCTTCACCGTAGTAGCACCAACGGAAACCCCTAACCACCTAGCTGAGCACTCTCCCGACCACCCCGTGAATGTCCTCTGTGGCCAAGAAACAGTGGGGTTATGACAAGCTAACGAGGGTAGGCCTAGCACCACAGGAAACGCAGGAGAGTCAATAAGGAAAAGACAAATTTTCTCCATGTGACCTCCCTGCGTCACCATGCCCAAAGGAGCGGTGACCTCCCTAATTAACCCTGACCCTAATGGTCGACAATCGAAGGCGTGAACGGGGAAGGGCACATCCATGGGAACAAGGGGGGTCCCTGAACTATGAGCTAACACTCTATCAATGAAATTCCCAGTCACGTCTGAATCTACGAGCGACTTATGTTGGGAATGCGGGGAAAACTCCGAAAAAGTGACAGACACAAACATACGTGCAACAGAGGACTCTGGGTGAGAATAGTACCAGCTCATCTGGGGTGACGCCAGAGCGCCCTGCCTGCTGCTTCGATTCCCAGAGGAACCAACCCGGCACCGACCAGCAGTGTGACCTCTGCTGCCACAGATGTTGCACGAGCGGAAACCACCTCTGGTCTCCCTGCGCACCGCCTCTCCCAGTTCCAAGGGTATCGGAGAGGGGGTGCGGGAGGACGGAACCACCAGACCCCGATCCGGACGTCAGCGAGTAGCCAGCAGGTTGTCCAGCCGGACAGGTCCACCAGCTGGTCGAAAGTGAGTGTGGTGTCTCTGCAGCCCAGCTCCCGACAGACGTCCTTGGGCAGATTGCAGCTCTAGTGGTCGATCAGGGCCCTGTTATTCCATCCCATGCCGGCATCCAGGGTTCTAAACTCCAGGGCAAACTCCTAGGCGCTCCTCGTCTCCTGCCTCATATGGTAGAGGCGCTCACCCGCCGCTCTGCCCTCGGGCGGGTGGTCAAAGACTGCCCGGAAACGGCGGGTGAACCCCTCAAAATGGTTCAAAATGGTTCGCATCTCCCTCTCTCCACATGGCGCTGGCCAACTCCAGGGCTTTCCTGGTGCGGCACGATAGTTGAAGGGGGATTCCCTGGCAGTTGGCAGCACTCCCGCCGTACTCCTGTGGCAAGGAGAGACGGATCCCACTGAGATCAGGCAGGAAAGGGGTGCTCAGGAGAGACTCCGGTTGTGCTGGTGGAGGCGCTGGAAGAACTCCCCGTCTCTTCCAGCTTTCCACAGTCTGGATAACGCGATCCATGGCGGCGCCCAGATGGTGAAGAATAACCTGGTATAAACGGAGTTGTTCAATAAATGCTGACAAAACTCCAAAACAACCAAAATGTACAAAATAACAAAGTGGGTACAAAACCCATCGCACACCAACACTAAATAGCACCTCACATACAATCAAAACAATATCCGACAAGGACATGAGGGGAAACAGAGGGTTAAATACACAACATGTAATTGATGGGATTGGATCCAGGTGTGAAGGAAGACAAGACAAAACCAATGGAAAATTGAGAACTGAGAATCTGAGATCAATTTAAACAATTTGTCTTGATTCCATCAATGGCCCAGGCCTAGGTGTGTGGAGATACACATTATGCAACATGAGGAGGAAATTGTTATCCTATAAAAGCTTTTTAGTTTCACTGACTCACACAATGATGCGCAGCTTACTTGCCAGCGATGGCCGCAATGCTCTCCTGCCAAAAGCCTACCTCTCTCTTGTTTTACTTTGTAAAACAATGTTCTCTCAATAGGCCTATTTGGAAGTTTATAAAATCTTTTGGTAGCCGACAGCAGACAGATTAGAATATTCACTTTTGAGCGGGTGCAATTTGCTTTCCAACCTGTGTTTTCCTGCGATTGTATTTGACATATTGCGAAAGGCCTGTTTAGTCTGCATGCTGTTCACTGACAGATTTGCAGCATGTTTCTGACTTGTTAATTGGCTACACAAAATCTGCAGCTAGCCTATTTAAAAAAAAAGCTATTGATCCCTAGGCCTACTCATGTAGTAGGTTATTCTGAATGATTTCATGTCAACGGACAGCAGTCATTGTATAACTTTTTATTTATAAAATGTATGAGGGTTGCTGCAGCACCTCCATCACCCGCTGCTGTGCTTCTATAAGGAAATCAATTATGAAGGGCTGCTGCTAATAGGCTATCAGCCAACCTGACTGAATGATGATGATGATGAATGATGATGACGATGTAAATCAAGTGTTATCAAGTGTTAATCAAATATAATGCTGCTGTGGCGGTACTGTTAATATTTAAACTAGGTAGTTTGCTACACACACCTGACCAGTGACCACATTTCAAGCCATGCATGTGTGCGCAATCTGGCACGGCGTGCGCAATCTGCATACAGGGCATACTGGGGAAAAAGGAACAACTGGGCACATGTGAGCTCCGTACAGGGAGGGGTAGGGGTGGGGGTGGGGGGTGGCAAACTCGATATCACAATGACTTGGGGGCAGTTGGTTCAGAACAATAACGACAACAACTGTATGCCCCCCCCAAAAAAGTATAGCACCATGCAAAAGGGCACTTGGAGAGTGGGAGGGTAAAGATAGGGTTCTATCTCCTACTGTTTCTCAGACATGAACTAGCCTTGACTGGTGTGTCAGCACACAGCATTTCATTTTCTCAGAGCCATCTTGTCAACCAATCACACTCAGCAGCCGTCAGAAACAGCCCTCTCCTCAGCTAATAGCTGCAATGTGTCAAAGCATAAACTCAACATCCACTCCCCCTCAGTGCCATCACTGTGTGCATCAATGTATGGCTGGGGGCGATATGTTTCAGGCATTCACTATGGTCAGGCTTGGGTGGAATGCTTATAAATCAGAAAGTAGTACACACATTTGAGGGCGCTATCCATAGTGTTCATATCAGTGGCGGTCAGTGCGGTTTAAGATGAGGGAGGACACATTTTTTTCATTAGCATGGCCTTATTTCTATTACAGCATATTGGATGACTGTCATTCATATTCCATTCACCCAGTTCAATGTAACAGCGATAGGTTTAGGCTGCTACATTATACTCAAATTGTCCCTATACCCGACATGAGGTTGCTACAATCTAGCCTATGAATTAAAGTTTACAACGTAGGTGTGCACAGGTCGAGAGACAAATTTGAGGTGACAGATAGTGACACATGTACACACCTTGCACACTCTTGCCTACATTTAGCTGATATAGGATGTAATCATTAGTCCAATAGTTGCAAACGTTAAAAATGTTTAACCCAGTTTTGTTCCGTTTGCTTCCGTTTAAGAAACATTTTTCAACAGAATCGGTGGAATGAATACACCCCTGATCAGAGAGTAAACACAGACACGTTGTACTCCTTCTCGCACCCATGCACTCTCCTCCCTTCGCTTGTGGACTTCAATGTACAACACATTAGCTGTATGTGACCAGGTGAAAAAACCTTTCCATGCCAAACCATATCATAACTGCTACACACAGCCTACATTGTTGTCACCATATTAGCTAAAGTAACATCATAGTCAGCATAGCTAATAAAACTAACACATTAGTAAACCCCCTACAATCATGCTGTAATGTTACAGTGTAGAGTCAGTTAACAGTTACACCGGTGGCAATAAATTACTAAAACCAAAAGCTTACCTTGACTTGGAAGAGTTCCAGCGTTGTATTGGAAAGTCACAGCCGACTAGCTAACATAGAATATGTAGTGTTTGAGAGATAAGCAGCATTTATTATGCACACCTGTTTAAAATGGTATGCACGTGTTCAATGTGTAATATTGGAAATATCTATCAGATTGGATGAGCATAGTTTAATTGGCAGGCCAAGGTATTCAAGTGTGCAGATGAACCGGCTATGTTGTATCTTCTGTCATGTATGAAATAAACCTCTTTGTGATGTCAATGCTTTATACTGTCGAGTTTCTCTTTGCAATATCTAAAAAGAACCCACCTCCTTTAACCGGGATGCAACAGAATCCTTCTGATTGAGCAGGGTGTTTCAATAGGCTAAACTAGCTCGCTGCAGTTGCTAGCTGAGTAAGTGAAACTGAAAGTGAAAAAAATGATAGTCTCTCTATATTTCAAGTTCTCTCTTTCTTCTCCTTCATTTTTTTTCAAAACTGTACAACTATTGTCTTTCTCTCTCTTTGAGTCAACTACTCACCATATTTTATGCATTGCAGTGTAGCTTATGATTTCAGTACTAGATTAATTATCTGATCTTTTGATTGGGTGGACAACATGTCAGTTCATGCTGCAAGAGCTCTGATAGGTTGGAGGACATCCTCCGGAAGTTGTCATAATTATTGTGTAAGTCTGTGGAAGGGGGTGAGAACTATGAGCCTCCTAGGTTTTATATTGAAGTCAATGTACTCAGAGGAGGACGGAAGATTGCTGTCCTCCGGCTGCACAATGGTGCTTACCCTACAGAGTGCTGTTGAGGCTACTGTTGACCTTCTTTACAAAATAGTGTGTTTTAATCAATAATTTGGTGATGTGATTATATTTAAATAGTTACATCTAAAAGCATAACTTTTTTAATGTTTTACCATTTACATTTTTATGAAATTCACTGAGGAGGATGGTGTTCCCCTTCCTCCTCTGAGGAGCCTTCACTGGTTGGTAATCATTGTAAGAACATGGTTATTCTTACCCACAGCGATGAGGCTTTTTAATGAGTGTAATGATTAACTGATTCATGATCTCTTCTTATTATGAATGCTTTGTTGTTTGACTCCCTAAAATAGGATAGACAACTTTGAATCATACTATATGTTATGGCTACTAATTTGCTGGCGCCTTCATATGTGGCTTAATGTGTATTTGTTATGTTTGTCATTGTTTGTCTCCCTACTCTTTTATTACCTACCGCATCCTGTTTTAGGTGACTAAATTACACAAGCACAAGTATATTGGGAAAATTTGTTCTCTCTATCTTTTATCTCTCTCTCTCTCTCTCTCTCTCTCTCTCTCTCTCTCTCTCTCTCTCTCTCTCTGTGTCACAAACACATGCAAGCACAATCACGTTATTAATAAATCACTTAATCCCTGCAGTTCAAATCTGTGTAAAAAAATTAAAGGCCGATCTAGCTGCATGACATGACACTACAGTTAATTACGAAGTGGTATGGATGCACAACCTATTAAGCAATTTTTATTTGTGCTTTCTTCGCTCCTGATGCCTAGTCACTTTACCCCTGCCTACATGTACATATCTACCTCAATTACCTAATACCGTCTGCACATTGATATGGTACAAGATCTCCCTTTATAAGGTTTCAGTCTTGTGTATTTTAGTCCTTGTGTTTTTATTTTCTTATTTTTAACTCTGCATCTTTGAGAAAGAGCTCGTAAGTAAGCATCTCATGGTAAAGTCTACACCTGTTGTATTTGGCGCATGTGACAAATAATATTTTATTTTATTTAGACTGATTTTGAGCACACAAAGGAGTATTAAAGATGAATCAGGAAAATGTGTTTTGAAGCGATACTTACCTTCACAAAAAGTTGGGACAGGAGAAAAATAATAACTTGTTGTTTATGTTTGTAATGAAAATGCAGTTCAAACTATATGTCTGTCACGCCCTGACCGTAGAGAGCTTTTTATGTCTCTATTTTTGGTTTGGTCAGGGTGTGATTTGGGTGGGCATTCTATGTACATGTTTCTATGTTTTCTATTTCTTTGTGTTTGGCCAGGTATGGTTCTCAATCAGGGACAGCTGTCTATCGTTGTCTCTGATTGGGAATCATACTTAGGTAGCTTCCCCCCTTCTGTGTGGGATCTTGTTCTTCAATTGTGACCAGGTAGTTTGCACTACGAAGCTGGTCGATCGTTGTTTTCTTTATTGTTTTGTTTTGTCTAAGAGTTTCACTTCAACAATAAATATTATGTGGAACTCAAGGAACGCTGCGCCTTGGGCTCATCCTTCCGAGGACAGCCGTTACAATGTCTTCAGACCGAGAAGGCTCTAGTCCAAAATACTGCCAGTGGTCCTACATTGACTAATTTGTTTTGGTTCAAACAACAGCTCAGGCTTATGATACACGTATCTCCCACAGGATCAGAAGAATCCATCCTTTCATTTTCTTATATGAGATAAAATGGGGGGTAGCTACTGGAGCCAATACATCAATCATTCAATTAAATTTGTTTTTCAAAATGGTTGGTTGATTGATTTATGTAGTTTTTTGCAGCCTTAGAGGAGCTGTTATTCAACCACTCCTGTAATATAAGTTGGATGAGAAGACAACTATGATGCAAACAAGGTGAATGCTAGAAGTTCAGTGTTACAGACAATTTCACTGACATTGGTACACTACTTGCCCTTGTGTTAAATGTGCACTGAAACTAGACCTTTTAGTATTGTACATGTGACTTAACATATCTGGATTACTGTCCAACTTGATTGACATTGTCAATAACCCCGGGGTTTAACACCCAATAATTGGCCTTATTGTGAGGAGCAGTGGCAGCTACTGTGGGTCCTTGTCTGAGGAATCTCTTCCACTTGACACAGAAAGAGAAGGATGGATGCATGGGGCCCTTTGGCTTGCCTGCTCTTTGACAGCTCTCACACTGCTGCTCATTTATCATGGCAAGGCCTCTTTTCCCTGACAGGACAAGAGCTGGCATGGCATGTTGGAAGACTGATGTGTAGTGGTGTGGCAGGGGAGTACACACTGGGAACTGAAACTACAACAAGGTCTTAGGATGAAATCCCAGGTGGGACTCAACGGCATGCAGTATCCCTATTAGCATACTTAACCTGAATTCTTAACCCACCTCAAACATCCAATTGTGACGGTTTATATATGACATGTACTGATGAAAAACATTGGCTTGCAAAATAGCTCTGAGCAAGTAAGATTTAGGCTATCTATCTAACATAGATTCTGCACTGTTTCATAATGTTTCCGAATGAAATTTACATTGTGCAATGAATTATTTTCTCATTTGATCAATCAACTGACTAGAATAAAGGCCCATCAACTATAAACTTAGGAAAAAACTTTGCTGTGAATATCAAAAGGTTTTGTCCAAATTTGACTCAATTGTTTGTTAGAAGATAATAATCCTCTATAAAGCCTCAAGTGTATGCCTGAGTCTAATTGAAGCTTTCTGATTACAGCACCTTACGGTGGAAGTGTAGACAGAAGCACAATGATGGAGGAACATGTTCTGGTCTTGTCCAGCACAGAGAGACTAACAGACAACGAGTCCATACCCTGAACCGTTTCCCCTCGGTGGCTGAAAGGAGGATCAGAGTCTTCATTTCAGAGGATTTTTCACTTTAGATCAGAGCTTACTCTACAGACAGCTCAGTACAGATGGGTGATGGTGAAACATAACTGGTCATTAGAGCTGCTACAGCTTAACAGCATGAAGGACTGACTCATTCTATCACCATCACTGCTATAGGACAACACCGTTGCTTTATCCAGACATACTGTATCACAGGGCTATACTACAGTATTCTTATGGGGGCCAGATTTGAAAAAGGTTATTTACAGGGGAGCCAGACATTTTCTACATGGGATTATTTTTCTTCAAACTAGTACAGACACATTTATAATCTTATAAATCACTTGTATTATAATTCAATGTTGCTAAAAGTACATTTTAAGTGCTTTAAGATTAGCCTAATTCAGTGCATCGAATTGTTTTTGGAACACATTTATACTTATAACACAGTTGACATGCATCACATTAATTCATTTGATGATGATTACATATATATATATATATATATATATATATATATTTGCTCTGTGTAGAGAAATGGTGCGTATTGTTTGGGCTCAAATAAGAGGAGAAAATAACATTTATTTGGAAAAGATGTCAGTTTATCAATCATGTCAATAACTGCTTTATCCCCTGTAGTCCCAAATTAAATCCATTCAATTGATTGAAGATGTCACAAAAAAATCCTACAACTGATATTAACTCCTCACCAAGCATTTTTGCGAGATACATTATGCCTTTGCTTTCCTGTGACGGAAATGACAGAGAAAAACAACTTTCTCGTTAAGCTCATATACTATAGGCTGCTCTCTTGAGAGTATTATTACCCTTGTTTAGCCACCAAACATTACGTAAAAGTAGATCATGATGCTCAGCAGATTACAAAACAAGCGATGTTGCAGGCTAGATGTTGATCGGATAAAGTTTATGTCACGCATAACTGAGTCCATGGTGTTTTTTAAATTCACCGCTGAGTTCATCTCAAAGCACGCTCTGGTTTCAGGCAGTGTAGTGATCTCATCTGTGGTGAAAGAGCTGATACATTTACACATTTACATTTAAGTCATTTAGCAGACGCTCTTATCCAGAGCGACTTACAAATTGGTGCATACACCTTATGACATCCAGTGGAACAGCCACTTTACAATAGTGCATCTAAATCTTTTTAGGGGGGGGGGGTGAGAAGGATTACTTACCCTATCCTAGGTATTCCTTGAAGAGGTGGGGTTTCAGGTGTCTCTGGAAGGTGGTGATTGACTCCGCTGTCCTGGCGTCGTGAGGGAGTTTGTTCCACCATTGGGGGGCCAGAGCAGCGAACAGTTTTGACTGGGCTGAGCGGGAACTGTACTTCCTCAGTGGTAGGGAGGCGAGCAGGCCAGAGGTGGATGAACGCAGTGCCCTTGTTTGGGTGTAGGGCCTGATCAGAGCCTGGAGGTACTGAGGTGCCGTTCCCCTCACAGCTCCGTAGGCAAGCACCATGGTCTTGTAGCGGATGCGAGCTTCAACTGGAAGCCAGTGGAGAGAGCGGAGGAGCGGGGTGACGTGAGAGAACTTGGGAAGGTTGAACACCAGACGGGCTGCGGCGTTCTGGATGGCAGGGAGCCAGGCAGGGAGCCCAGCCAACAGCGAGTTGCAGTAATCAAGACGGGAGATGACAAGTGCCTGGATTAGGACCTGCGCCGCTTCCTGTGTGAGGCAGGGTCGTACTCTGCGGATGTTGTAGAGCATGAACCTACAGGAACGGGACACCGCCTTGATGTTAGTTGAGAACGACAGGGTGTTGTCCAGGATCACGCCAAGGTTCTTAGCGCTCTGGGAGGAGGACACAATGGAGTTGTCAACCGTGATGGCGAGATCATGGAACGGGCAGTCCTTCCCCGGGAGGAAGAGGAGCTCCGTCTTGCTGAGGTTCAGCTTGAAGTGGTGATCCGTCATCCACACTGATATGTCTGCCAGACATGCAGAGATGCGATTCGCCACCTGGTCATCAGAAGGGGGAAAGGAGAAGATTAATTGTGTGTCGTCTGCATAGCAATGATAGGAGAGACCATGTGAGGTTATGACAGAGCCAAGTGACTTGGTGTATAGCGAGAATAAGAGAGGGCCTAGAACAGAGCCCTGGGGGACACCAGTGGTGAGAGCACGTGGTGAGGAGACAGATTCTCGCCACGCCACCTGGTAGGAGCGACCTGTCAGGTAGGACGCAATCCAAGCGTGGGCCGCGCCGGAGATGCCCAACTCGGAGAGGGTGGAGAGGAGGATCTGATGGTTCACAGTATCGAAGGCAGCCGATAGGTCTAGAAGGATGAGAGCAGACGAGAGAGAGTTAGCTTTAGCAGTGCGGAGCGGAGCGCCTCCGTGATACAGAGAAGAGCAGTCTCAGTTGAATGACTAGTCTTGAAACCTGACTGATTTGGATCAAGAAGGTCATTCTGAGAGAGATAGCGGTAGAGCTGGCCAAGGACGGCACGCTCAAGAGTTTTGGAGAGAAAAGAGAGAAGGGATACTGGTCTGTAGTTGTTGACATCGGAGGTGATAGGTGGGTCCTGATAGGTGGGCAGACTGACCCTGTACCCCTGTTGATAGCTCTGATTGGCTGTAACTGGTACGTTAGGTGATGTTGATTGACAGCACTTAATGGACGAGACTACAGAAAAACAGATTCTCACATTGGAGAATGTTAAACGAGGACCCATTTTTGCACTATAAACATCCGTTTTTTGTCTGGATTTATTTGATTCATGTTCAGAATTGATAAAAGTGCTGAATCTGGACCGTGGACTTCCAGTTGCCCCTGCTGTATCATATGAGCCATGAGCTAGAGGGGCTGATTACCTCAACAAGCCTGCTATTGAATGGATCAATAGTCTTCTCAAACAACCTTTTAGAGCTATACAAGCTGGAAATGGGTTTATTGGTGAGCACCAAGATGAGAGATTGGTTGACAAGTCATATCACAGAGACCCTAGTGATTTATATATGTCATTCTATGAGTCATATGGTGTGAGGTTGTGTGGGTTGCTCTAAATAATTCCAAACTTCTTAAATCAGAATGAATAAAATGACATAGAGCCCTATTGAAGTTTGAATCCAAACAGTCAACTACTTGTTAGCCTGGTCAAGCAGATTGAACACTGCATTCACGTTTTGTTTCAAGTGAAGCAGAATGCAAGCTATCATAAGATCAGTTTGGTTTCATGAGGCTACTTAACAACATGTATCTTCAGAATGCCTTTCTGTGCAGGGCTCCCCTGTAGCCTGTCGGTTTGCCTCTCTGAAGTGTATTGGAGTGTAGCTACTCCAGGTCACTGTGTAACTGAAGTGCTGAGCGGAGTATGCTTCTCAGCCTGATTGGGTTCAGCTCAGGTCCCACTGCGTCCCTGCTAGGACTGAATGAGCTGTGCTTTCAACTCTGGAGATTAAGTTCTAGAAGGTAGACCCAGGGGTTGGATTTTGTGCTTGGCTTTATCAAATCCCTGCCAACACCAGAAACTCAGAGGAGCTACAGAGGCCCTTGTTCGTTCACTACCCCCTTCCCTTATTAAGCCGCACAAGTGGAGTAAAATGTTTCATCCTCTCTCTGTAGTCTCCCACAGAGAGCCTGCTACTGATAAAGCATTGAGGAGCAACACTGGATCATATGAAGATCTAAGTAGATCATCAAAACGAGTGGATGTTTGGATATTCTTTTTTGTACGTCTCAGCAATGCATTGAATGCCACACTTATTTTGTCAGATTCCAACCATTTCTAACTGATCATGTTGATCAAAGAGAGGCTCTAACAAAATAATGTCATTCAGCCTAATTGAAGAAAATTAGCTGTTGTTCATTATTGTATGAAACTATGGCATAAAGAGAGTAGAGAACTTTCATCGGGCCGTTATTAATAGCTTTTCCTGCGTTTTGAAGTCACCAGATTTTTTGGGGCAGAGAGTAAGCACTTTAGGAATGAATTAGAAAGAACTGCAGGTGTGCATTATGCAAATATCTTTTCATTTTTGACTTCTGGCCATCTTGCTCATTTTCAAAGGAAACCCAAAAGGTGTCATTATATAGAACATAACGGACCTCTCTGCCCGTTTCAAAGCAGAAAGCCTGACTTCTGAAATTGGGTACCTGTCAAAGAGAATTTCAAAGGTCATGTTTAGATGTTCTGCAGAATAGGGAGCTGCGTGACACTTAAATTATGAAACTTTATTCAAAGCTGAAGGAGCTGAGCTTTTCCAACTTTCACAGTAGAAGATCAGTGATAACAAACATGATTATGAGTGCTGATTAGGATATATGGAGTGTAGTTGCTTACCCTCATTCTGAATTCCTGCATATATACAGCCGTGGCCAAAAGTTTTGAGAAAGACACAAATATTAATTTCCACAAAGTTTGCTGCTTCAGTGTCTTTAGGTATTTTTATCAGATGTTACTATATAATACTGACGTTTAATTACAAGCATTTCAAAGGCATTTATTGACAATTACATGAAGTTGATGCAAAGACTCAATATTTGCAGTGTTGACCCTTCTTTTTCAAGACCTCTGCAATCCGCCCTGGCATGCTGTCAATTAACTTCTGGGCCATAACTTATAATGAGGCCACAACTTCTGGGCCTCATAATCCCGGTCCGATAGTCCGTGATTATGAGGAAAATTGTTGTACAAATGAGGAAAACATGTTGTACAAAACCCACTGAGTCGATGATGGAGTGGGTCTGTGGACTTTTCCATGTGAATATTAAAGTCACCAAAAAGTTTAATATTATCTGCTAGGACTACAAGGTCCGATAGGAATTCAGGGAACTCAGTGAGGAACGCTGGTCTTTTTGTGGCAGGGCTGAAATGCAGTAGATATGTTTTTGGGGGATTGAGGTCATTTACATGGCTAATAGGGACTTTGCAATTAATTTCAATTCATCTGATCACTCTTCATAACATGCTGGAGTATATGCAAATTGCCATCATACAAACTGAAGCAGCAGACTTTATGAAAATTAATATTTGTGTCAATCTCAACTTTTGGCCACGACTCTCCTGTATTAATTGTAGATTTTAAAACGACACTCTCCTGAGCTAGCTGATTTAGAAAGTATGTTTCTAGGCCCCATTTTGTATTTGGTGTTGATTATGACTATGTCACAGTGGTACGGCATATCAAATTATATCCATCTTTCCTGCCACAGAGATTTACAAATTATTTTGTATTATTAAATGCAGCCTCTCCAATGATGAAAGCACAGGCAGAGAATGAAGCTAATATTTGACCATTTTTGTTCTGTCACCGAACAAAATTCAACATTGCAGACCATTTCACTTTCCGAAAGGGGAGGAATTAAGAATTCGACAGTTCATTTAAACGCTCTCCATTTACCCTGGTGGGATCATGCTGCGAATCATAATGACGGCCTTCCCTCAGCTGCTGAAAGGTGGTGAGATGCACAGATAGGGTTTAGCATTTCTTCCTCAAACAGAAATAGAATGAAATGGATAACACTCCTACAGAAGAATAGATTAAATATTCCATTGGCTTGATGACAGACGTCTCTGGCCAGAGACACTGGAGACCAGAGACACATTTAACAGATTTGACAAAAGACATAGTCTACAAATAGTAAATAAAAAAAAATAAAAAAATATGCCATTTAGCAGACGCTTTTATCCAAAGCGACTTACAGTCATGTGTGCATACATTCTACGTATGGGTGGTCCCGGGGATCGAACGCACTACCCTGGCGTTACAAGCGCCATGCTCTACCAACTGAGCTATAGAAGGACCGTATGCTACTGATAAAATGCAGTGCCTTCGGAAAGTATTCAGACCCCTTCACTTTTTCAAAATGGTGTTACTTTACAGCATTATTCTAAAATGGGTAAAAAAAAAAAAATCATCAGAAACCAACACACAATACCCCATAATGACAAAGCAAAAACGTTTTTATTTTTTTTTATTTTATTTTTTTACATTTCTGCAAATGTATTAAAACTTAAACAGAAATACATTTATATACATAAATGACCCTTTGCTATGAGCTCAGGTGCATCCTGTTTCCATTGACCATCCTTTATTGGAGTCCATTTGGGGTAAATTCAATTGATTGGACATGATTTGGAAGGCACACACCTGTCTATAAAAGATCCCACATTTGACAGTGCATGTCAGAGCATAAACCAAGGCATGATGTCGAAGGAATAGTCTGTAGAGCTCCGAGACAGTATTGTGTCGTGGCACAGATCTGGGGAAGGGTACCAAAACATTTCTGCTGCATTGAAGGTCCCCAAGAACACAGTGGCCTCCATCATTCTTAAATGGAAGCCACGAAATTGAAACCACCAAGACCTTCCTAGAGCTGGCCGCCCAGCCAAACTGAGACATCGGGGGAGAAGAGCCTTGGTCAGGGAGGTGACCAAGAACCCGATGGCCACTCTGACAAAGCTCTGGAGTTCCTCTGTGGAGATGGGAGAACCTTCCAGAAGGACAACCATCCATGCAGTACTCCACCAATCAGGCCATTATGGGAGAGTGGCCAGCCAGCTTGAGTTTTCCAAAAAGGCACCTAAGATGAGACCATGGTCTGATGAAACCAATATTGAAATCTTTGGCCTGATTGCCAAACGTCATGTCTGGAGGAACCCTGACACCATCCCTACGGTGAAGCATGGTGGTGGCAGCATCATGCTATGTGGTTGTTTTTCAGCGGCAGGGACTGGGAGACTAGTCTGGCTGAGGCAAAGATGAATGGAGCAGATGAAAGTCCAGACGATCCTTGATAAAAACCTGCTTCAGAGCACCCAGGACCTCAGACTGGGGTGAAGGTTCACCTTCCAACAGGACAACAACCCTAAGCACACAGCCAAGACAATGCAGGAGTGGCTTCGGGACAAGTCTCTGAATGTCCTTGATTGGCCCAGCCAGAGCCCGTACTTGAACATCTCTGAATACCAATGTAAATGTGATGATATTTTTATTTTTTATTATAACTTTGAAAACATTTATTTTAACCTGTTTTTGCTTTGTCATTATGGGGTGTGTAGATTGATGAGAAAAACAAAACAATTTTAGAATAAGGCTGTAACGTAACAAAATGTGGAAAAAGTCAAGGGGTGTGAATACTTTCCGAAGGCACTGTATGTCACCATTCATTATACATCATCAACACTGTATACATCACCAAAACATTTACACTGTAACACTGAATTCAATCATGACAAACAGCAAATTGTCATTTCCACACTCAATAGTCACTGTAAATATTTCTTCCTGATTAAAATGTGTCCATGGCCATGTACTGTATGTTCATCACTCAGAGTTGTATGATGTGTGCTTCTTTCAGCATAGCAGCTCACTGTTGAAATGTTGATCCTTCACAAGGGCTTACCAAGCGTTACGCTCTGCCTAGAGAGATACAGAAAGAGACAGGGAGAGGGAGAGATACATATAATAAATCAACCCCATAACCTTTGTAATTCAGAACGGGGAAACAGAAGAAACACTTGCAATAAGACTTACTCCACAATCAAAATAATGAGTTACAAAACAAAGCTGGGGAGATACGAGAGGAGTCGTTCAATGTAAACCCTCCCCCAACCAAACCTGACAAGCAGAGCCGACCCTGTGGAGCTGTGTGTGAGATTTCCCATGTTATTGATGAACATACTCTGATAATCCACATCTACACCAGCTAATGAATAAACCATACACTCCCGTCCTCAACCACACAAGTACAGATATGTTCTGAAAGCTATTAGAAACACTATTTCATGCACTCAAAATGATTTACTTTAGTACCCAATTAAATCAAAACATGATTTAGACTGTAGCTTTTTTGTAATGTAATGTTTAACCTTTCAATGCAAATTTGAGTTGAACCTTATTGTGCTATTCTGAGTACATGCAAATACTGTATGCATAAGTACATGAATACATTGTAAATTTAAACAGTTATATTTCCAAGACTAGATTTGAATCTTAATGTTAATTAATGGAGGGCATTAAATATTTCCCTACAAATGTAAGTGTACGATATTAGATGTAAACAAAGTATTAGTGATCATTAAAATACGGAATTCGGATTAATGACTAGTAGTTACAGACTGTTGTCTGTGTTCTGAGTTTCTCTCAAGGCAGAGACGAAGTCAGGCAGTTAACCTGTGACTGAGAGACCTGATAGATAAGAGGAGTGTCTGTGCTGCGAGGCACTTCTATTCATACGAATCAAAATTAAATAAAAAATGATATCCTATTTGGTGGGCTAGGCAGGTAGCAGCAGCTCAAACAAACAGCCTGAGAGAGCAAACAAAGCCTCCAGACCATTATTGCTCGACTCTACCCATGTCTGGCATACTGGATCGGGTAGATGCCTAGCTAGCAACATAATCACATCCACTGTCACATGGGCTCCCTCTTCGGCCTCTAGGTCACCAGGCTGCTCGTTATGGCGCACACCTGTCACCATCGTTACGCGTACCTGTGCCTCATCAGACTCACCTGGACTCCATCACTTCCTTGATTAACTTCCCTATACTGTATATGTCACTACATTTGGTTCCTTCCCCAAGCGTCATTGTTTTTGTTTCAGTTTCCTGTCTGTGCATTGTTTGCGTTTCTTGTTTTGTTTAATGTTTAGTTTATTGATTAAATCACTCACTCCCTGAACTTGCTTCCCGACTCTCAGCTCACATCGATACATTCACACCCTATCACAATTATTAAATGATATACAGTGGAGTGCAAATTGATTGGATCCCTTGATAAAGATGATTAAAAAAATACAGTATAAAACAAATGCTGAGCTATTCACACAAAATGTTATTTTAATTTTATACTAATCCAATTGTTCAGAGAAAGATTTTATTTAACAAGTCATTTTTTTTACCAGAACATTTTAGATAGAAACCTGGTTGCCTCTACCAGGAGGCTGAAACTTGGACGCAAGTGGATTTTCCAGGAAAGCAGTAGCATTTTGCAAAGGCCCGTCTCTAGACTTCAACCCCATTAGAGCTGGATGAGGACCAGAAATCGTCCCTGGCATTTCTATCAACGTTCCATTTTTTGGAGAAAACCTATTTTTAATTGAAATGGGCGGTCCAGAAGTTCAGACAAAGGATATCAACGATCTGGAAAGATTATGTATGTGGGAATGGTCTAAGATCCCTCCCAATGTGTTCTCCAAACTCATAAAACATTTAAGAAAAAGGTTCAGCGTCATTATCCCCACAAGGGGAGGGTGCTGAAGTATTGAAAACAGGGGATACAATACTTCTGACCACTACCTTTTAATAAAAAAAAACCACTTGTTAAACATCTCTTTCTCTGAGCAGTTGTATTAGTATAAAATATTTTTTTCAGCATACGATATAGCTCTGAATTTGTATGCCAGCTCTGAATTTGAATATAGCTCTGAATTTGTACTTGATACAGTATTTTTTACTGACCTTCATCAAGGGATAAAATATTTATTGACTGTATTTATGCTGCAGAAAATATGTTTAATACTCCGCTCCATTTCCACTGTAAGTTACTGTTTTTGTCAGTATTTACAGTGTGAGCTGATAATGGGGTCTGAAATCCTGTAAATATCACAGTTTACAGAATAATGTTTGCATTCCAAATGGCACCCTATTCCCTATATAATGCACTACTTTTGACCAGGGCCCATAGCCAGTGTGTCCTGTCCCTATTCTATTCCTGACTGGGTTCAATCCCCCCAAAAATCTGTTTTCATAGCATTTTTATTTCAGATGCTATAGTTATCTAAATTACTTGAATGTGTTAATGATGACTCTTAACTTAAAAAGTGTTAATGTTTAAACATCTCTTGATAACTAAAGGGTGTCTGTCCTCCACCACTCACTTCTGCTTCAGTGTGTCACACCCTTGGCCTCTGCTATCCCTCTATGCTTGTTGAAGGTCGGTAAGTACACATCATCGTGGACGAGAGCTGGAAACTTTCATAAAAATATGATTGCTCATTCTGAATTACATTTCTATTTGAATAGGGAACTGACAATACTAATACATGCATTACCAGTTTGATATTGTCTGTACAGACCTCGACAACTCATGTTTATTTTACACACTCAAACCCCCTTTGGGTTAGGGCAGTTTACTCTACTGCGGGAGAGAATGGCACCTGTCAGCACGGAAAAGATAATATGCATGTGTCAGACAAAACCAGGGGAGGGAAATGAGTGGATCTTAAATAATTAAAAGAGGGTAAGACAATGGTAAGTGCTGCTTACTGATATAGCATACATGAATAAGTAATGCATTTGGACCTGAATTAATTAGTGTCCTAGCTGGCCTGCCTGGTCGGTCGACTGTGGATGCACTTTTGATTAATTAACAAAAACAATGTTTATTTTTGCATTGTTTTTAGGGCAATGCTTTATACATTATTTAGATGAGCATTTTGATATTTAATTAACTAGACTGACTGACTTGTAATTTCATATGAAAAGTAGAATTATCTGCACATTATCAAATTGCTGTATACAAACTCAGCAAAAAAATAAATGTCCTCATTGTCTACTGTGTTTATATTCAGCAAACTTAACATGTGTAAATATTTTACCTTTATTTAACTAGGCAATTCAGTTAAGAACAAATTCTTATTTTCAATGACTGCCTAGGAACAGTGACTGCTTGTTCAGGGGCAGAACAACAGATTTGTACCTTCTCAGGTCGGGGGTTTGAACTTGCAACCTTGCGGTTACTAGTTCAACACTCTAACCACTAGGCTACCCTACCACCCCATTTTTGTGTGAACATAAGATTCAACAACTTGAGACATAAACTGAACAAGTTCCACAGACATGTGGCTAACAGAAATGGAACAATGTGTCCCTGAACAAAGGGGGTTCAAAATCAAAAGTAACAGTCAGTATCTGGTGTGGCCACCAGCTGCAGTAAGTACTGCAGTGCATCTCCTCCCCATGGACTGGACCAGATTTGCCAGTTCTTGCTGTGAGATGTTACTCCACTCTACCACCAAGGCACCTTCAAGTTCCCAGACATTTCTGGGAGGAATGGCCCTGGTCCTCATCCTCCAATCCAACTGGTCCTACACGTGCTCAATGGGATTGAGATCCAGGCTCTTTGCTGGCCATAGCAGAACACTGACATTCCTGTCTTGCAGGAAATTATGCACAGAACAAGCAGTATGGCTGGTGGCATTGTCATGCTGGAGGGCCATGTCAGGATGAGCCTGCGGGAAGGGTACCACATGAGGGAGGGGATGTCTGCCCTGTAACGCAAGCTCAGTCCGATGATGTTGTGACACATAGCCCCAGACCATGACAGACCATCCACCTCCAAATCGATCCCGTTCCAGAGTACAGGCCTCAGTGTAACGCTCATTCCTTCGACGATAAACGCAAAACCGACCATCATCCCTGGTGAGACAAAACCATGACTCATCAGCGAAGAGCACTTTTTGCCAGTCCTGTCTGGTCCAGCGACGGTGGGTTTGTGCCCATAGTCTACGTTGTTGCCTGTGATGTCTGGTGAGGACCTGCCTTACAACAGGCCTACAAGCCCTCAGTCCAGCCTCTCTCAGCCTATTGCGGACAGTCTGAGCACTGATGGAGGGATTGTGCGTTCCTGGTGTAACTTGGGAAGTTGTTGTTGCCATCCTGTACCTGTCCCGCAGGTGTGATATTTGGATGTACCAATCCTGTGCAGGTGTTGTTACTCGTGGTCTGCCACTGTGAGGATGATCAACTGTCCGTCCTGTCTCCCTGTAATCACAGGTCTTGATTGGGAGAGCTTGCTAAAACAACAGGTGAGACAACAGCTAGTCAGCTAACACAACAACAGCAGATAAAATGGCGATGACTAGAAAGAGAGGGTCGGATTAACTACACACAGAGCCTGAGTTCGCGGCTGGGGCCGACAGATAAAACATAAATAAACAGAATGGAAGTCTGTGATTAATGGACAGTCCAGCAGGCATCAGCTATGTAGCCAAGTGATCATAGTGTCCAGGGGGCAGCAGTAGATGGAACAGGGAAGCCGCCACTAAGCTAGCACTCGGGCGACACTGCGTTTAAAGTTAGTAGCCCGGGGGTGGTAGGGGGTGTCTGCTCAGACGGAGGCCGGTTGAAGGCACAGCGGATGGAGTATTCGTTGGCAGACCAGTCGTGATGGTGCGGCGGGGGCCGTGTCAACAGAGAATCCAAGCCAGATGGCGAAAGAGGTATTGTAGAATTTAGTTTGCTAGCAGGGAGAAGTGCCTGGCTCAGGGCTAACTGGTGCTAGCTTTGTGGCAGTAGCGTTAGCCAAGGTCCAGAGTGTACAGCAAGGATCCGGTGGAGTATTGGGCTCTAGCCGTGTATGAGTGTGGTTCGGGTAAACAGCTGAGTAGGCCGGGAGGTGGGCCTCAGGGATAGCTTCAATACTGGGTGCAAGCTAGCTGTGAAGATCAGAAGTAGTGGTCCAGGGATTACTGCAGGAATCCGGCGTTGTTGTGCAGAGATACTGGTAGACTGGCGAGTATTATCTAGGCTAAAAACAGGGCTGGCTGTGCAGAAGGTAAAAGCCGCTAGCAGTGTCTAACAATGACTAAACAGCTTGTTGCTAATTAGCTGGTTAGCTTCTGGAGGTTCTTGAATGTATTCTAAAATTAAAGTGTATGTACAGTCACTCTGGGGACGACGTCCTCAATGCACTTATTGATGTAGCCAGTGACTGATGTGGTGTATTCCTGAATGTCATCGGAAGAATCCCAGAACATGTTCCAGTCTGTCATAGCAAAACAGTCCTGTAGTATAGCATCTGCTTCATCTGACCATTTTTTTATAGACTGAGTCACTGGTGCTTCCTGCTTTAAATTTTGCTTGTAAGCAGGAATCAGGAGGATAGAGTTGTGGTCAGATTTACCAAATGGAGGGCGAGGGAGAGCTCTGTACGCATCTCTGTGTGTGGAGTGCAGGGGATCTAGAATTGTTTTCCCTCTGGTTGCACATTTAACCTGTTGATAGAGATTTGGTAGAACTGATTTAAGTTTCCCTGCATTAAAGGCTCTGGCCACTAGGAACGCCGCCTCTGGGTGAGAGGTTTCCTGTTTGCTTATTTTCTTATACAGCTGGCTGAGTGTGGTCTTAGTGGCGGCATCTGTCTGTGGTGGTAAATAAACAGCCACGAAAAGTATAGCTGAGAACTCTCCACAGCAAGTAGTGTGGCCTGCACTTTATCATAATATACTCTTCTTCATGCAAGGAAAATCTAGAGACTTCCTTAGATTTCGTGCACCAGCTGTTTACAAATATGCACAGACCGCACACCTTCATGCCCTATTGCCTCCTAGCAGCATGTCTAAGGTACGTTCACACAGATGAGCAGGGACCCTGGGCATATTTCTTTTGGTGTTATTTTGTCAGTAGAAAGGCCTTTTTAGTGTCCTAAGTTTTCATAATTGTGACCTTAATTGCCTTCCGCCTTGAAGCTGTTAGTGTCTTAACAACCGTTCCACAGGTGCATGTTCATTAATTGTTTATTGTTCATTGAACAAGCATGGGAAACAGTGTTAAAACCCTTTACAATGAAGATCTATGAAATTAATTTTGATTTAAAAAAAAATATCTTTGAAAGACAGGGTCCTGAAAAGGGGATGTTTCTTTTTTGCTGAGTTTATGTAGGATCTTAATTTGATCACTCTTTTCTTTCTGAGAATTTTCCTGCACTACAGAAAATGCATGTGAGCTTCGTGGTTTACATAAATTCCCTGAAAATCCACACTAACACATGGTTATATTGCACTTTTCATATAGCCTATTTTTGGCCAGCTGATAGCCGAGCAGCTTTATGGACGACATGTTGAAATTCAGTTGCCGAAGGATTATTTTGCTGTGACGATATATTTAAAATTAAGATCCTACATCTGTATGATGACAAAGGAGTAGTTTCCCTTGGTGCATACTGATGGTCCGGGAACTACACAACTGGCCATTAAAACTATTGTCTCATCGTGCATATCTGTAACCATGGAGAGCGTTGTTAAATAAGGATTCTAATAGTTCTCAGGCTATTATATCACAATGAAATTCTCCCAGCTAGCTACAAATGTTTTATTCTACAATCAATTAGAATGCTGAGCATAATCCACAAGGCCTTTTTCGAATGACCTTGCCCTTGCCTTATTTTTCTTTCTTTTTTCTAATAGGAATTCAATTTCAAAAGGAGTTTAAAAAATAGAGCCTCTTGACTCATTGAATAGTCAGCGACGTTGCTCCCCTTTTGTGATACTTAATAGCATGAGCGCAAAAGCACATATCAAAAGAGATTGGTGACACCAATCCCACTGCTTAAATGGCTATAATTATAGCCTGTACTTCCTTTACATTGCAAATCAAAGCTTCTCCATTTCCTCCTTCCTGTCTCCCCAATCAATTTAAATGATCAGTTATTTGTCACCCATCATGATGAATTGCAGTGTCCAGCATCCTTACCATTGTCCAATAAGTCTGACCTATCCTAACTATGATATATTTAAACACTAGTGCTCTAGCTCAGCTGCCAGGCAACCCCATCACTCTTACTGGTGTAAATTAGGCAAATGGCTTGAACAGTGACCAGCACAGAGAAACTGGGCAAATAGCTATCCAATAGACCTCAGCCCTTTGTCACAGAACAAGCCTGTTAATGTCACCTGCTGAGGCCTTTTCACACTTTACTACACTATCACATTTATCAAATCTATCTCTGTGGCAGTCTATTGTCAATGATATTCTACACTCTTAGAAAAAAGGTTTCCAAAAGGGTTCTTCGGCTGCCCCCCATAGCAGAACCCTTTTCAGTTCCAGGTAGAACCCTTTTGGGTTCCATGTAGAGTTCTCTGTAAAGGGTTGTACATGGAACTCAAAAGGGTTCTATCTGAAACCAAAAAGGTTCTACATGGAACCGAAAAGGATTCTTCAAAGGGTTCTCCTATGGGGACAGCCGAAGAACCCTTTTAGGTTCTAGATATCACCTTTTTTTCTAAGAGTGTATCTGGACAACCCACAGCTTAACGTGGGACTTTATGTGGTTTAAGTGTGTAATGCTTCCAAATAAGGCTATTGTCCAGGCACTAACCTATTCCAGGGGTCCCTATCGGAGGCAGTTAACCTGGCAGTTAGAGTGTTGGGCCAGTAACTGAAAGGTTGCTGGTTCGTTACAATAATTTACAAGAGAAAATCTGTCAATGTGCCCTTGAGCCAAGCACTTAAAACTAATTTACCCCAGAGCTGCCGTACCACTATGCCTGACCCTGTAAAACAACACATTTCACTGCACCTATCCGGTGTATGTGACAATTAAACATATTTAAAAAAATATATGTATAGAGAGAAAGATATGGAAGCCTTGGTCTAATGTAAGACCATTTTTAGGGTACGTAGCTACTGTATATAGCTCCTGTCTGCTGACATATACTGCTATTAAATGGAGCTTTGCATTAGACCAAGGCTTCCCTATATCTCTCTATCTGTTCTTTATATTGTTCTGTCACCAAAGGATTTCCTCACGTATGGCTTTGCATTTTCTAGTATTACTATAAGTATGTTGAAAATTAGGGAGGTTATATGGATTTACATGCTGGCGTTAATTTCTTACATAATGACAATAAGGTGAGACAGTAATGGCTTAGTGAGAATCTCCTGCATGCAATTGTCCTTTAATGAAAGTATATGATCTAGTCATGTTTGCAAAATGTTTTTTTTCCCAGCAGTCGTTTTACAGTTGTGTATTTCTACAGATGAGGAGTGAAAGGTAGGCCCCCAAACCCAATTTAATTTGAAGGATAAAATGACCCATATTAATATCTCTGTATTTGAACTTATCTCATCTGGCATGCATGACAAATAACATTGGGCTCCCCAGAGGACAGGACTGTAAAATAGACCTGCCGAACAGCTAAAGCTCATCCCAGTCCCAGCCCATCATGTTGGCCAACGCTACAAATCCATTAAAATACAAACAGTTTAAATACCTTGCTTGCCTCAACCATTAAACAAAATGATATGCATGACATTAAAATGACTCACTGCTGTCCTTGATTGTCTTTGCAGCTGGAATTTATCCTGATTCATACTCCACACTAGCTGCGCTCTCTCTCTCTTCCTCTCTTTCTTTATGCCTTACCCACCATGATTAAATATATAAAGATTGTGTGTAATCTGAGCCTTGTAAAGATCGAGGCAAGAGGTATTGTGTTTTATTTGTTCATGTTTCACCAGTGAAGGGTCCGGCTACCAATAGAATCAGGTTCACTCTCACTTCCATGGTGTACAGAGTACCCCACCGTGTAGGGATATAGGCAGACACTCAATACAAACGGCAGGAAGAGAAGAGCAGAAATAAATCAATGGTATCCATCATAATCTTTGGCCACGAGGCAACGACTGACTGCAGTCTCAGACAGTCGATAGAGTCGTTTCCTGGCAGAGATGCTGCATTGCAGAGAGAGAAAAGGAGGGAGGGAGGAGGGGGTGACAACAAGGGTGCTGTCTTCAGTGTCTAGGGAGCACCCTCAATACAAAGTCCACATTATTATCTACACACCTTACCTTGTCTAACCTACTTCAGTCAGCTGGGCATAGAAATTGGTAACTTGGTGTCTATTTTTATGGCAGCTTGGATGTCTCATTGAATAGAACGACTCACAGAAAGCCAAATGATATAGGAGCAGAGGAGGGGTGAGAACAAGGTTGCTGTCTCCAGTGTCTAGTGTCCTTCCTCAATGCAAGGCCCACATTATTATCTACACTCACAGATGATATCAGGATACTCAAGAATCCAATATTATTTTTCAGTGTTACAACTAACACAATGAGGGTAATGAAAAGTGTGAGTTCTACTATAGTGTTTTAGCTTCGACTTCCCAGCAGCGTCCCATCGAGGGATCAATACAGCAACATGGGAGATGGTTATAATGGTCAATCATTTGAAGATGGGGGAAAAGTGCATCACTTCCAGCCCAATGATTGTCATTTTAAAAGAGTGTCCGTCTCAAAAGTATTCAAATATTGATCAGTCGCTAATAAAAACATCTCCCATGGGGCAACTTCTTGCTCTCACTTTTCAACGTGAAATTCAACAGAAAATATATTTATGATGTTGAAATGTACAGTACGCACCAAATGGGGTAGTCATATATCCCCTGTTGCAAAACAGGCACAGTATTATTACTATAAGGGGTGTGTTGTATTTACCAAGGTGATTATTTGGAGAACTAGCTACAGGCAACATTAAAGCCCCATGCTTCTGCTACTTTGAAAACCAGGCCAATTTTAATACTGTGGTTATGCAGATAAGACTGTCACATTTGCAATCTAAATCAAGCACACTGGAGTGAAGCAAAGACAAAGCGCCTGTCAATAACTTCCCAGTCGGAAGAACTGAATATGAGCACAGAAAAAGGAGAGGAGAAAAAAAAGGTCTAATTTCAAGATGAGATTCGGTCAGAGATATGCATCAGAGAGAAGTTTAATACCGTTTGAGTGGCAGTTTTCTGTATCTGATGGTGATAGACGTGATCCATCTGATGTAGAAATACGGTGAAGGAGACAAGCATCGGACATACAGTTGAGATCTGTGAATGTCCATTGTCATCTTCACCATATCACATCTTGGGTTTCACCTTACCTTGTCTAACCTACTTTGGTCATTTGGGCATAGAAATTGGTAACTTGGCAACTATTTTTACATCACCTTGGATGTCTCATTGAATAGAATGACTCACAGAAAGCCAAATTATTTACAGATATGTTATAAAGCCTTTCCACATGGTGCAATAAATAAGACAGAGGTTAGGGGTGGACAATGCTGATTCAACTATGTTTGGAGTCAATATTACACACATTGACAAAATTGGCATTCTGTCGGAAGCATCATAGAATTTAATTAAACTTTGGAATGAAGCACGGACTATTCTAACATGGCAATTGACTCAGCTTTAGTTATTAGCCTCTGAAGCATCCATATTTAGGGTAGGACTCTTGGCACATTGAGTTCTGAAAGTGGATTAAATAGAACGTCATCAATAAACAATGCTCAAATATTTGCATGTTACAGTACCACTGACAGAAATGAATGTTTCCATCTCCACATGGCAGAGACGAAGCATATCATGAGCCTTTAAATAAACCAGACATTTTACAGTCCTTTTAGGCAATATACGGCTCAGCATAGGTAACACTGTATTCCAAACCGGATGAGTTTGACAGTGACGCTGTCATATGAGGCTGGCACATGCTATATGGAAAGAACTGAAGGCATATCAGACTACCGCATTGACCTTGAGCAAAACTCTATTGGATAGTCAGTGCATCATATTAGCTATCAGACAATTCATTACTTTTGGCCTTTACAATCCTAACTTGAGAGTCTTGGGTTTGTGGGCACTAGTCATTGTGTGGGCGGATGCCAGGAGAACGCTACTTTCCCCAATGCATAGGGCTAACTGTAAAGTTTGGTGGAGGAGGTATAATTGTCCGGGGCTGTTATTCATGGTTCAGGCTTTGTTCCAGTGAAGGGAAATCTTAATACTACAGCATACAATGACATTCTAGACGATTCTAGACAATGCCCCAGTGCACAAAGCGAGGTCCGTACAGAAATGGTTTGTCAAAATCAGTGTAGAAGAACTTGACTGTCCTGCACAGAGCCCTGACCTTAACCCCATCGAACACCTTTGGGATGAATTGGAATACCGACTGCGAGCCAGGCCTAATCGCCCAACAGCAGTGCCCAATCTCACAAATGCTCTTGTTGCTGAATGGAAGCAAGTCCCCACAGCAATGTTCCAACATTTTGTGGAAAGCCTTCCGAGAAGAGTGGAGGCTGTTATAGCAGCAAAGGGGGGACCAATTCCATATTAATGCCGATGATTTTGGAATGAGATGTTCGACGAGCAGATGTCCACATACTTTTGTTCATTACATTTTTTGTGTATTTTTTATTTTAGTAACTTCAAATATCATTTTTGCCCAGATATTTATTTGGAGTTCAGAAATTGAATGAACTGACTTGTTGGAAAGGCGGCATCCTATGACGTAGTCACGTTGAAAGTTACTGAGCTCTTCAGTAAGGCCATTCAACTGCCAATATTTGGCTATGGAGATTACATGGCTGTGTGCTAAATTTTATACACCTGTCAGCAACGGTTGAGGCTGAATTAGCCAAATCCACTAATTTAAAGGAGTGTCCACATACTTTTGTGTGCATAGTGTATGTTATTAATTAGAAGAGTCTGCTGAGATGAAAAATTGTCAATTTTGAAATTAATGCATTATATAGTACTATAGTAACATGGAAAGTTCACAATGATTTGTACACTCAGTGTATAAACGGTACCACCATATGATGCACTACTAATTGGAATGCAGTGGGACTTACTTTAAAAAATTGTTAGGACTGCCAGCTGAAAAACAAATTCATTGCTCAATAATTACAGAGAAGCTGTATTTGCTTTGTAGTTATTATTCCTAACAAGGGTATTGAACTGAATAAACCACAACAGTAGTTAACAAGCTCATCAAAAGCTTACTCTAACAAAGATTTAAATTATATTTAAATTTCACTTTCCAGTGAATATTTCTCTGGGTAACTCAGTAGAGAAGCAGGAACATTTCGTCAGCTGCAATCACTCATTCAGCAACGCTGCAAAAACCTCCAGCTATGGGGCTATATTTAGCCTGAGATCACTGCACCTCCTTGCAAAAGATTAATGGCTTATAAAGCCAGGAGGAACCACAGGTAGAGACAGAACTGGAATTGATCGTAGGGCAATGGGAGTTCAATGGGGACCAGTATACTGTAGCTACAGTATACTGTACTTCTGATCATGAACACATCACCCCATAGGCAGGGTATAATGACTAGATTAATCATTGATGTTCAGGGTGGAATAGGAAAGCTATTACATTTTCAGACCAGAGGGACTGTTCTTCAAGAATGATACGTTTTACTTGATATACTGCATTGTTCACACCCTAGATAATGGCAGCAAGATACAGTTATCACAGGGATAAGGATTACTTGTTCCTTTTATATCTTATTCTTATTCGTCATTTTTTAAACTGCACTTTTGATTTAAAGGTCCTGACAGGCAATGTGGACATTACAACATTTCAGCATGCTGCATGTGTCTTTCGACTTTTTCCAACTTAGAACATTATAAAGTTCATTCGGAAAGTATTCAGACCCCTTGTCTTTTCCCATATTTTATTACGTTACAATCTAGTTGTAAAATTGATTAAATTATAGCTTTTCCCCATCAATCTACACACAATACCCCATAATGACTATGCAAAAACAGGTTTTTAGAAATTTGGAATATCACATTTACAGACTCTTTACTCAGTACTTTGTTGAAGCATCTTTGGCAGCAATTACAGCCTTGAGTCTTCTTGGGTATGAAGCTACAGGCACACCTGTATTTGTGGAGTTTCTCCCATTCTTCTCTGCAGATCCTCTCAAGCTCTGTCAGGTTGGATGTGGAGCGTCTCTGCACAGCTATTTTCAGGTCTCTCCAGAGATGTTCGATCGGGTTCAAGTCCGGGCTCTGGCTGAGCCACTTTGTCCTGTTGGAAGGTGAACCTTCGCTCTCGAGCAAGTTTTCACCAAGGATCCGTTCATCTTTCCCTTGATTCTGACTAGTCTCCCAGTCCCTGCCGCTGAAAAACATCCCCACAGCATGATGCTGCCACCACCATGCTTCAACGTAGAGATGGTGCCAGGTTTCCTCCAGACGTGTTGCTTGGCTTTCAGGCCAAAGAGTTAAATCTTGCTTCCATCAGACAAGAAAATCTTGTTTCTCATGGTCTGAGTCCTTTAGGTGACTTTTGGGAAACACCAAGTGGAATGTCATGTGCCTTTTACTGAGGAGTGGCTTCCGTCTGGCCACTCTACCGTAAAGGCCTGATTGCTGGAGTACTGCAGAGATGGTTGTCCTTTTGAAAGGTTCTCCAATCTTCAAAGAGGGACTCAAGAGTTTTGTCAGAGTGACCATCTGGTTCTGACCAAGGCCCTTCTCCCCTGGTTGCTCAGTTTGGCCAAGCGGTCCGCTCTAGGAAGAGCCTTGGTGGTTCCAGACTTCCATTTAAGAATGATGGAGGCCACTGTGTTCTTGGGGACCTTCAATGCTGCAGAAATGTTTTGGTACACTTCCCCAGATCATTGCCTCCACACAATCCTGTCTCGGAGCTCCACAGACAATTCCTTAGACCTCATGGCTTGGTTTTTGCTCTGACATGCACTGTCAACTGTGGGACCTTATATAAATGGGTGTGTGCCTTTCCAAATCATGTCCAATCAATTACATTTACCACAGGATGACTTCAATCCAGTTGTAGAAACATCTCAAGGGTGATCAATGGAAACAGGATGCACCTGAGCTCAATTTCGAGTCTCATAGCAAAGGGTCTGAATAGATGTATTTTGAAAACCATGTTTTTGATTTGTCATTATGGGGTATTGTGTGTGATTGATTGAGGAATATTTTTATTTTATTTGGTACATTTTAGAATAAGGCTGTAATGTATCAAAATGTGGGGTCTGAATACTCTCCGAATACACTGTTGCACTGTATAACCAGATAACATGGTAATCATCCGGATTTGAGGGGGAACAACCGATGAGTTGAGCAGATTTTGTGGGGTATTTCAACTGATGTGAGCCTAAAGGCACAGTTTGACAACTCTGTTAGAGTTCTTGTCAGCTATGTCCACGCAAACAGCCTTTGTACCTGCTACTTCTGAAGCTCAAATGTGTTCTCACTGGGTAAGGAAGGAGAGACTTGCAGAAAATTATGTGCAGGTCTGCGTATAATATGCAGGATCTTGCAGAATATGCAGGATCTCAGGATATGCAGGATCTATAAGATGCAGGATCTTAATTTTATTATGCTATTGTTGCAAACAAACTTTATGCATATTGAAGGTTTAAAAAGGCTTCTAAAGTTTAATTTACACAAATGTCAAAATGTCAGACTTGATTTGCTGTAATGAAAAATGTATCTACCCCTGTTGATGCAAGATTATTTTCCTACTGTAGCAAACTGTCTCAAATTAATATCCTAAATCTGTATAGGATTCTTATTGCAGAACAGAAGATGTAACACTCCTACAGACATTATAAAGATCTACAGATGTAGGATCTTAATTTGAGCCAGTTTGCTACTGTAGGAAAATAATTCTACAGAAACAGGAAATATGAATTATTATCAACAGGAAATGTGAATTATTATGTGGATTATAATTAATGGATATTTTTGTATGGTTGGTACATTTTTAAGCGGAAATACAAACTTCAGGAGACTTTTTAAACCTGAAATACATTATATGTTTTACATTTCCTGCATTACAGGAAAGTTAACCTGCAACAGCGTGATTGTTCTATGCATACTTGCGCACTATGGCTTAAAGAATGCATGCTTATAAAAATACAAAACAGCCTTCACAGTCAGACTATGCTTCAGTTTGTGCACAGGCCAAACAGGAGAAGATAAACGCTAACAAACTAAACATATTGAGCATTCTTTCTGCCTGTCTACACATTGTGCACACTTGATTATAATTGATTGTCACTTTCCTAAACTCACAAAGTTTTGATGGGATCTGTGACAGTGCTGCTTAGATTACTTATTCCCCCCTTCCTCACCGTACTACCTGCCCCATCCCGCCTCATTGCTGGTGTAAATCATAGTAATTAGAGAATTCACAGACCGTAACATTAATTACATTGCTAAATGGGAAACCAAGCAAGCCACGTCTTTAACTACCCATGCACAGCAGTTTTGGATGTTGGGAACAGCTGTCGACCGAGCACAAGCATCAGTATGGCTCTGGAGGGTAGTGGCTTAAAATCTGTCTGTGTTTATCAGATGTTCAGTTGTTTATCAGTGCAGAGAGAGAGAGAAGGAGAGGGAGTGGGGAGGGAGAGAAAGAAAGGAAGAGAAAGAGGGGAGAGAGTGAGAGGTTAGCGAGATATAGACAGACAGAGAGCAAAAAAGAAATAGATGAAAGGTGGAGGGGGGCGTTTAACTGAGTCCACAAGATGGATTGACTACTTGCTACCACACATGGCCTCAAACAAGTCAGAATGTTATGAGGTTAACCAGCACTCAGTCAGCAGTGATGTTGATTAGTACACCCCCCCCCCCTCCTTTGAGCCCGCCTCAATTAACAAGCTCTGCAATGCATCCCAAAAAAGACACAAGACAACCAATTGAAACCGATATCGATTTGGTGCTGCTGGAATCACTGCCAAGTCCTGATGACATGCTGATGATGGAGATTGGGGTTTAATATCCCATATCAAAAAGGGATCATTATATTATCATTGTACCTCTCCGCTCCCTTAGAGTAAATGATGCATGTGTGGGGCATGCTGATGAGGCACCATGTTAATTTAGGGACTTAATTATGGAATGTTGGCATTGTATAATCCAAGCAGCCGCACCTCGAGAATTAAATCGGATTCCATTTCCTTCTGCGACGCTACCAGGCACGTGTAGCATAGCAGGGTTTATGTGTGGTGACGAGATGGCTCACAACGTAGTCATGACATACTCACACACTAACTGAGGTTTCATACACCACTGAACCCTTGCAGGTCTGATGAAGCACCACAGCTAGACATCCATCCAAACAGACAGTACATTTCTATATATAGATAACCAGCATACTGAAGAAAAGCTTTTGAGAGCCTGAGAACTGATCATGTCAAAACGTTTCTGAATAAAACAGCTGGTGGCTCTTGTATTTTTAATTATGTAAAGTTTGGAGGGAAGATTGAGAGTGACAGGCCCATTCCACAGTTACGATGAAGCATGCAATCCGTGTGTGTGTGTGTGTGTGTGTGTGTGTGTGTGTGTGTGTGTGTGTGTGTGTGTGTGTGTGTGTGTGTGTGTGTGTGTGTGTGTGTGTGTGTGTGCTGCACCTTAGTGTGTTTGTGCCTTACAGCTTGTCACGAAATCCACCCACATCGCAGCCTTGAAGATCACAGAATAGTGCATATCTTTCTGTTTGCACTGAAAGAAGCACAACGTAACAAACAATTGTTGTCAACTCACTGTGTAAGTCAATATGTAAGTCAAGCTACATTTACACATCTCACTGGCATGGTGATGCTTTTCAATTCTTAAAAACAATGTGGCTGTGCTATAATCAAGCATAATGAGATGGATGTGTAGGTATACAAAATTAAACTATTGTTTTTGGTGTATTTCATAGGTATTGTAAGTATCTAACAACAATGTTCAAAATCTGTTTGTTATCTGCAGGCAAACTGGCTCAAGTTGCGGTAGAGTGCACCTAACTATGAAACCCAATTACTAATCTGGCTCAGAAAAGACAAGTAGGCCCCTGATCCATCATGACAAAAGTGTATCCTCCGTCTCCCTTGGAGCCTCCCGACAAGGGAGCGGTGTAATGGGGTGAGAAAACAGGGCTTATTGGGGAGATTTTTCTCCCTTAACCACCCTTTATGTCTTCACGTTAAAGGATTACCGGCACATGCCAGGCTAGACAGCCCCCTTGTTTTATTGGCTGATAAATATCAGAATAACAATTCTGTTAGACCGTTGTGAGAGATATTACAAATGGAGATGGACGTTTTTCATTTTATATGCTTTATATGCTGTATATGCTGAGGAAGGATTAATCTGTCTCCCTCTTATGTTATGTAAACTGCATAACAGGATTTATATTGTCATTAAGAAGGTGATCTGACAGCAGGGTGGCCAGATAACGGCTCATGATGGAGACCCTCCCAATCACCAGGCTTCCTCTCCTTCCTCTCCTCTCTCTCTCTGTCTCTCTGTCTCTCTCACTGAGGCCCTTTCTTATGGCATCGTCAGCACACTGATACATCAGCCTGCTGAAATCCTTCAGAAAGGAGTCACAAGCATTTTCTCTAAAGTGCATCCTGACTGAATCCACCAAACCATGTCGGTTTTCTGAGAAGTAAAAGTCTTTCTGATGCTCCCATGCTTTTACGCCAGTTACATTCAGCCAATGTACACTCAGAATCATTTTCCTTTTGTCACTTGATATCCATGACAACATGACAAGGTAAGTGGAAAAGCATAGGTGCTCTACCAGAAAAAAAACATCCTACTTTTGATAGAGTTGTAGCATCCCTTTATATTTGAGCATAACTATTTACATTTAATGGTGCCGTTTAACCTCTGCGCACCGAACCCGGTAGCAGGATGAAATTCGACAACATACGGTGATCGCTACATAAATAGTCATATTAAACATTCCTGAAAATACAAGTGTCTCGCATGTTTCGAAAGCCTAGAATCTTGCTAATCCAACTGCGCTGTCAGATTTAAAAAAGGATTTACTGCAAAAGAATACGATGCGATTATCTGAGGATAGAGCCCCATAAAAAAAAAACTATTTCAACCAGCACAGGCGTAACAAAATCACAAACTGCAATAAAATAAATAGTTTACCTTTGACGATCTTCCTGTTTGCAATCCCAATGCTCATTGTTACACAATGAATGGTCTTTTGTTTGATAAAATCCATTTTTATAGCCTAACACGAAACATTTTGGTCTTGGCCATAGTGTAGTTTGGAGTGTGACTGTTTGAGTTTGTGGACAGGTGTCTTTTATACTGATAACAAGTTCAAACAGGTGCCTTTAATACAGGTAACGAGTGGAGGACAGAGGAGCCTCTTAAAGAAGAAGTTACAGGTCTGTGAGAGACAGAAATCTTGCTTGTTTGTAGGTGACCAAATAGTTATTTTTCACCGTAATTTGCAAAAAAATTCATAAAAAATCCTACAATGTGATTTTCTGGATTTTGTTTCTCATTTTGTCTGTCATAGTTGAAGTGTACTCTAATCTTTTTAAGTGGGAGAACTTGCACAATTGGTGGCTGACTAAATACTTTTTTGCCCCACTGTAACTGTCGATATAACAGCAGTCAAAAATTGTCAATTATTTATACGTCGGATACCATGGCGAATTTGTTTCTTTGTCATCAAAATGGAGGTAACACATGATCTCTCTGAAGCGATCCTGTGATATGGTTTCTCCAAAGACAACTAACTATACCATATACACGCACTTTCCACCGAATGCTCCATGAATATACAGGATTGAAATGAACGCTTCCAGCTCATCAATAGACAGATCCCCGACAGTGTGTCCTTGACCGTTTGCGCCTTAGCCACAGTACAGCCCTGAATTCTGTAGCATGTCACATAAACAACGGATTATGTATATATGTGTGAAATTAGTTTTGGTTTAGTTTCGAGGCAATTATTGTGATGATTATCAACTGTGCACGGGAGAAGGAGGAGCATAGGTCCTACTGTCAGATGGCGGAGCAACAGGGAAACCATAAAAACATGACAACAACAACGGCATTGTGTTATATAGACTTATTTACGAAAGGTCAAGGATAAAGAGGGGACTTAATTAATGACTTAATTGCAAAACAATTAAATTCCTTAGCAGTCAAAATGACTGCTTTTGTCACGTTCTGACCTTTATTTTCTGTGTTTTGTGTTTAGTTAGTATGGTCAGGGCGTGAGTTGGGTGGGTAGTCTATGTTTGTTTTTCTATGTTTTGGTTATTTCGATGTTTCGGCCTAGTATGGTTCTCAATCAGAGGCAGGTGTCATTAGTTGTCTCTGATTGAGAATCATACTTAGGTGGCCTGGGTTTCACTGTGTGTTGGTGGGTGATTGTTCCTGTCTCTGTGTGTGCACCAGATAGGACTGTTTTGAGTTTCACATTTCTTGTTTTGTTAGTTTTGTTCATGTGTACCTTATAGCATTAAAAAGTACCATGGAAAATTACCACGCCGCGTATTGGTCCTCTGATCCGTTTCGCCTCTCCTCTTCGGAAGAAGAGGAGGAAACTCATTACAGAATCACCCACCAAAATCGGACCAAGCGGCGTGGTAAAGGACAGCGACGACAGCAGCAGCAGCATCAACAACAGAGGCCACCATCACAGGACTCCTGGACATGGGAGCAGATACTGAACGGAGAGGGACCCTGGGCACGGGCTGGGGAAAATCGCAGCCCCAAAGCAGAGCTGGAGGCAGCGAGAGCTGAGCGGCGGCAATATGAGGAGCCAGCACGGCAGTGCGACAGGTACGAGAGGCAGCCCCAAATTTTTTTTTTTTTGGGGGGCACACGAGGTGTGATACTAAGCCAGGTAGCAGACCTGAGCTCACTCCTCGTGCTTATGATAAGCAGCGCATTACTGGTCAGGCACCGTGTTATGCGGTTGAGCGCACGGTGTCGCCAGTGCGTGTCCATAGCCCGGTGCGCTATAGGACAGCCCCCGAGAGTGCCATGCGAGTTTGGGCATTGAGCCAGGGCGTATGGTGCCTGCTCAGCGGGTCTGGTCGCCGGTACGCAGTCTTGGTCCAGGTTATCCTGCGCCGGCTCTGCGTGCTGTGTCTCCGGGGCGCTGGGAGGGTGCAGTGCGTCCTCTGCCTGCGCTCCGCTCGTACCGGGCAACTGTGGGAGTGGAGCCTAGGGGAGAGGTGCGTGTAGTAAGCACTAGATCTCCCGTGCTTACCCACAGCCCGGTTCAACCTGTGCCTGCACTCTGGAGGGTCCGGGCTCGAGTAGTTGTCCAGCCTGGGGAAGTGGTGCCAAGGTTGCGCACCAGAGCTCCAGTGCTCCCCCACAGCCCGGTCTTTCAGGCTCCTCCTAACACCAAGCCTCCTGAAGGTCTCCCCAGCCTGGTAGTTCCTGTGGCAGCCCCACGCACCAGGCTGTCTCTGTCTCCTCCCTGCAGGTGCTCCCGCCTGTCCGGCACCGCTGCCGGAGCGTCCCGCCTGTCCGGCGCCGCTGCCGGAGCGTCCCGCCTGTCCGGCGCCGTTGCCGGAGCCTCCCGCCTGTCCGGCGCCGTTGCCGGAGCCTCCCGCCTGTCCGGCGCCGCTGCCGGAGCCTCCCGCCTGTCCGGCGCCGCTGCCGGAGCCTCCCGCCTGTCCGGAGCCTCCCGCCTGTCCGGCGCCGCTGCCGGAGCCTCCCGCCTGTCCGGCGCCGCTGCCGGAGCCTCCCGCCTGTCCGGCGCCGCTGCTGGAGCGTCCCGCCTGTCCGGCGCCGCTGCCTCCTGTAGCAGCTCCACGCACCAGGCTGTCTCTCTGTCTCCTCTCTGCAGGTGCTCCCGCCTGTCCGGCGCCGCTGCCGGAGCGTCCCGCCTGTCCGGCGCCACTGCCGGAGCCTCCCGCCTGTCCGGCGCCGCTGCCAGAGCGTCCCGCCTGTCCGGCGCCGCTGCCGGAGCCCCTCAGCCCAGAGGCGCCAGAGCCCCTCAGCCCAGAGGCGCCAGAGCCCCTCAGCCCAGAGGCGCCAGAGCCCCTCAGCCCAGAGGCGCCAGAGCCCCTCAGCCCAGAGGCGCCAGAGCCCCTGTCCCTCTGTCCAGAGCCCCTGTCCCTCTGTCCAGAGCCCCTGTCCCTCTGTCCAGAGCCCCTGTCCCTCTGTCCAGAGCTTCTGCCCCTCTGTCCCGAGCTGCCCCTCTGTCCAGTGGGGTCATTGAGAGGGGTTGCCATGGTGAGAAAGCCACGGAGGCGGACAATAAGGCGGACAAAGACAATCGTGAAGTGGGGTCCGCGTCCCGCGCCAGAACCGCCACCGCGGACAGACGCCCACCCAGACCCTCCCCTATAGGTCAAGGTTTTGCGGCCGGAGTCCGCACCTTTGGGGGGGGGGGTACTGTCACGTTCTGACCTTTATTTTCTGTGTTTTGTGTTTAGTTAGTATGGTCAGGGCGTGAGTTGGGTGGGTAGTCTATGTTTGTTTTTCTATGTTTTGGTTATTTCGATGTTTCGGCCTAGTATGGTTCTCAATCAGAGGCAGGTGTCATTAGTTGTCTCTGATTGAGAATCATACTTAGGTGGCCTGGGTTTCACTGTGTGTTGGTGGGTGATTGTTCCTGTCTCTGTGTGTGCACCAGATAGGACTGTTTTGAGTTTCACATTTCTTGTTTTGTTAGTTTTGTTCATGTGTACCTTATAGCATTAAAAAGTACCATGGAAAATTACCACGCCGCGTATTGGTCCTCTGATCCGTTTCGCCTCTCCTCTTCGGAAGAAGAGGAGGAAACTCATTACAGCTTTGGTGGTTAAAGTGTTAAGAATGTATTTGGTGCCCCATATGAGTGCAGTTACTTACATGTTGGTGACCCATGTGAGGAGGATTTTCTGCTGTACTTTTCTTTGGAGCCTGCAATAATACTACCGAAATGATTATTCATATCCTATTTGTACCATTCATTGAACCAATATTTTCCATAATTGAATACTTTTACAGATTTAGAGTTCACCTTCTGTATCAGAATAGTGTAATACATGAAATCCCTTACAAAAACAACCATTAAGATGTATTGTGGGCCAAAATAATACGGAGTGCTTGGGTTTGGAGGGCTCATTGAACCTTTGAAATATATTTATTGCAAGGCAAGAGCTTTCCTTGGAGTGCAACATATTTAAAATAAATAATATTTTTCTGTGCTCCTGGATGATTTATGGTTTTACTTAAACTATCTATTAAAATGAAATTACTGACCATCTTCCAACGGAGCAGTTCCAGCAGCACAGCAATTCATGGTTTCCTTTATCTGTCACAAATAGAGCAGTGTGATCTCACTTGAATACATTTTTTACGCATTTCAGGGAAAACTTCACTCATGGGGAAGACAAGTTGTGTTGCAGTCTGGCAAATAAGATAACGTATGAATCTATACGTGCTCCTAACATAAGCCAAATCTTAGCCCAACACAATGACTAATCACATTACTTTCATTGGGACAACATTTTTCATACAGATAGGCTTGACTGTTTAACTATTGCTGTCAGTGCTAAGGCAAAGATAAGTACAATCTGCAAAATGTACAACTGTCATTCTGTATGTTGTGATGGTAATTTTGTCATCCTAACCTCATATTTGTATGTCAGACTAACGTGTTTAAATCACTGGATAAGTTGCGAGAGGAATATGAAGTGGAGTAAATGTCAGTCAGTCAGTGAATGTGAGAAACACTGCGACACTCCTCGCGCTTCAACGGAGCCGGCCACCTGGGCTGAGTTTCATGGTGGAGGTAATGTGGATCACTGGCGAGGCACCATGTATATTTATGACTTGCTAATGAGCCACAACTGACCCAAGCTGGGTGCTGAGTGACTTCAGCTGAGTGACAGGCAGCACTTCACCCCCAGCACGCTGCCTCTGTGTGTGTGTGTGTGTGTGTGTGTGTGTGTGTGTGTGTGTGTGTGTGTGTGTGTGTGTGTGGTGTGTGTCTGCATATATGAAATGGTTCATATGCTGTAATGTCATTGACTGTATTTGGAAACATTTATCAATCGTGTTTAGAACTTTATCTAAATGTTTTAGTATTGCATTTACTGTAATGTAATAACACTTACGTCAAGTGCATAACAGTTTTTTTTTATATGTATATATTCTGTAAAGTATCTCTATCTACAGATATCTGGCATTGGTGTTTACCCTTTTCATAAGTGACGTGTGAGTCCAGTAAAACTGGGTCGAACATTTTTTTCCCCTATCAGTTGCCTTAAGACAGTTCAAATCAAATCAAATCAAATTTTATTTGTCACATACACATGGTTAGCAGATGTTAATGCGAGTGTAGCGAAATGCTTGTGCTTCTAGTTCCGACAATGCAGTAACAACCAACAAGTAATCTAACTAACAATTCCAAAACTACTGTCTTATACACACAAGTGTAAGGGGATAAAGAATATGTATATAAAGATATATGAATGAGTGATGGTA
Source organism: Oncorhynchus keta (assembly GCF_023373465.1). Classification (NCBI taxonomy): domain Eukaryota; kingdom Metazoa; phylum Chordata; class Actinopteri; order Salmoniformes; family Salmonidae; genus Oncorhynchus; species Oncorhynchus keta. The sequence goes on along the minus strand of NC_068455.1, from coordinate 21,679,297 downwards.
CAGAGCGGCATAGGCAAGATGCAGTAGATGGTATCGAGTACAGTATATACATATGAGATGAGTATGTAAACAAAGTGGCATAGTTAAAGTGGCTAGTGATACATGTATTACATAAAGATGCAGTAGATGATATAGAGTACAGTATATACGTATACATATGAGACGAATAATGTAGGGTATGTAAACATTATATTAGGTAGGATTGTTTAAAGTGGCTAGTGAAGTTGAAAATGAAGCTGTGATTCAAAATTAGGGTGGCCAATATTTGCAATGCTTTCAGAAAGTATTCTTACAACTTGACTTATTAGACCATTTTTTTTGTGTTACAGCCTGAATTTAAAATTGATTCAGTAGATTTTTTTTCTCACCCAATATAATGACAAAATGAAAACATGTTTTTATAAATGTTCGCTAATTTATTGAAAATTAAGAACTGAAATATCTAATTTACATAATAATTCACACCCCTAAAACAATACACAATAGAATCACTTTTGCATATGTGGAGTGTACAACATTTGCACATTATTCTTTTTTCAATTCTTCAAGCTCAGTCAAGTTTGTATTTGATCATTGCTAGACAGACATTTTCAAGTCTTGCCATGGATTTTCAAGCCAATTTAAGTGAACTAGTCCACTCAGGAACATTCAATGTTGTCACAGTAATAAATAGGTATATTTGACCTTGTGTTTTAGGTTATTGTCCTGTTGAAAAGTGTCTGTTGGAAAGCAGACTGAACCATGTTTTCCTCTAGGATTATGCTTGCTCCAGTTTATCCTGAAAAACTTCCCAGTCCTTTATGATTCAAGCATACTCATAACACGATGCAGCAACCACAATGCTTGAAAATATGCAGAGTAATGTGTTGTATTGGATTTGCCTCAAACATAACACTTTGTATTCAGGACAAAAACGTTTTTGCATTATTACTTTAGTGTCTTCTTGCAAACAGGATGCATGTTTTGGAATATTTTATTCTGTACAGGCTAATCCATCTTTTCACTCTGTCATTTTGGTTAGTAATTGTGGAGTAACTACAATGTTGTTGATCCATCCTCAGTTTTCTCCTATCACAGCCATTAAACTATGTAACTGTTTTAAAGTCACCATTGGCCTCATGGTGAACTCCCTGAGTGGTTTCCTTCCTCTCCGGCAACTGAGTTAGGATACCCGTATCATTGAATGTCCCTTTATTAATTAAATTCAACCATGCTCAATGTCTGCGTTTTTACTTTACCCATCTACCAATAGATGCCCTTTGTTTGTTTTTTTACCCCCTTTTCTTCCCAATTTCGTGGTATCGAATTGTTAGTAGCTACTATCTTGTCTCATCGCTACAACTCCCGTACGGGCTTGGGAGAGACGAAGGTTGAAAGTCATGCGTCCTCCGATACACAACCCAACCAAACTGCACTGCTTCTTAATAATAATAATAATAATATATGCCATTTAGCAGACGCTTTTATCCAAAGCGACTTACAGTCATGTGTGCATACATTCTACATATGGGTGGTCCCGGGAATCGAACTACCCTGGCGTTACAAGCGCCATGCTCTACCAACTGAGCTACAGAAACCCGGAAGCACCAATGCACCTGGCAACCTTGGTTAGTGTGCACTGCACCCAGCTCGCCACAGGAGTCGCTGGTGCATGATGAGATATCCCTACTGGCCAAACCCTCCCTAACCCGGACAACGCTAGGCCAATTGTGCATCACCCCACGGATCTCCCGGTCACGACCGGTTATGACCGGTTACGACCGGTTACGACCGGTTACGACATAGCCTGGGCGCAAACCCAGAGTCTCTGGTGGCACAGCTGGCACTGCAGTACAGCGCCTTTAACCACTGCGCCACCCGGGAGGCCAGGGAAACCTTCCTGTGGTTTGTGGTTTGTGTGTTTGAAATTTACTGCTCGGCGGAGGGACCTTACAGATAATTGTATGTGTCTGTTACAAAGATGAGGTAGTCATTCAAAAATCAAGTTAAACATTTTTATTGCACACAGAGTCCATGCAACTAATTATGTGACCTATTAAGCAAATGTTTAATTCTGTACTTATTTAGGCATACCATAACACATTTGTTGAATACTTTTTGACTCAATACATGTCAGCTTTTCATTTTTAATTAATTTCTAAAACATTCTAAAATCATAATTCCACTGTGACATTATGAGGTATTGTGTGTAAGCCAGTTACACAAAATATCAATTTAATCAATTTTAAATTCAGGCTCTAACACAACAACATGGGTAAAAAGTCAAGGGGTGTGAATGCTTTCTGAAGGCAATGTAGCTAATTTGATACAGTGTTACGGAATTATTTCTATGTGATTAATCTGTTAGGCTACCTATCTTAAAGGTCACTGCACTAGCTACAAAAATATCTTAAGACTTAACCTCTCTAGGGTACGTAACGTCCCACCTCTCAACAGCCAGTGAAACTGCAGGGCGCCAAATTCAAAACAACAGAAATACCATAATTAAAATTCCTCAAACATAGAAGTATTTTACACCATTTTAAAGATAAAATTCTCGTTAATCCAACCACAGTGTCCAAATTCAAAAACGCTTTTCGGCAAAAGCAGAACATATCATTATGTTATTCAGCTACTAGTCACAGAAAGCATTCAGCCATTTCCAACCAAAGAGAAGAGTCATAAAAAGCAGAAATATAGATTAAATGAATCACTAACCTTTGATGATCTTCATCAGATGACACTCATAGGACTTCATGTTACACAATACATGTATGTTTAGTTCGGTAAAGTTCATATACAAACATCTGAGTTTACATTGGCGCGTTACGTTCACTAGTTCCAAAAACATCCGGTAATATTGCAGAGAGCCACATCATTTTACAGAAATGCTCATAAAATGTTGATGAAAATATGCACGGAATTATAGATACAATGCAACTGCTGTGTCAGATTTGTTTTAAACTATCCGCCATGTTGGAGTTAACAGATGTCAGAATAGCATTATAAATATTCACTTACCTTTGATCTTCGTCAGAATGCACTCCCAGGAATCCCAGTTCCACAATACATGTTTGTTTTGTTCAATAATGTCCATAATTCATGTCAAAATAGCTCATTTTGTTTACGCGTTCAGTCCAGTAATCCACATTCATGATGCGCTTTCACTAGGAGCAGACGAAAAGTAAAATAAAGTTCTGTTACAGTTCGTAGCAACATGTCAAACGATGTTTAGTATCAATCTTTAGGATGTTTTTAACATAAATCTTCAATAATATTCCAACTGGACAATTCTTTTGTCTTCAGAAATGAAGTGAACCGTTGCTACCTTTCACTTGAGCGTGCGAGACTGAGGCTGTGGCACTCTGCCAGACCAATCACTCAAAAGAGCTCTTATGAACCCCTCCTTTATAGTAGAACCCTCAAACCAGTTTCTAAATCCAGTTGACATCTAGTGGAAGCCGTAGGAAGTGCAACATGACCAATATCCCACTGTGTATTCGATAGGGACTGAGTTGAAAAACTACAAACCAAGATTTCCCACTTCCTGGTTGGATTTTTTCTCAGGTTTTTGCCTGCCATATGAGTTCTGTTATACTCACATACATCATTCAAATAGTTTTAGAAACATCAGAGTGTTTTCTATCCAAATCTACTAATTATATGCATATTCTAGCTTTCATGGCTGAGTAGCAGGCAGCTTATTTTGGGCACACTTTTCATCCAAAATTCCCAATATTGCCCCTACCCCAAATATTAAGCATCATGTCAAATATCAGCAGCCACAAGATCAAAATATGCAGAAAAAGAAAAATGACTTAAAGGAGTGCTCAACAGAGTTAATTCGGTAAAATAATAATTATAGAATTATAAAATCCTTTGAAAACAACATTTCCAGTTTAATGAATAAATGCATTGCATTTTTTAAATGTCTAACGTTTCTAAGCTCTAGTAGTTTAACACTAGTTATTGTTGTTTGTGTTACTTTGCCTTGCATACAAATACAAAAAACAATAAAATGTCATGCATCAAGAAAATCTGAATTTGTCTGGGGGGCCAGAGCATTGGGTTAATAGAATCATGACATTTGCATTTGTGAGTCACATTCTTTCATTTTTAGCCCCAACCATAGTTCACAGTCATGTATTTCCCCAATTACTGGTAATAGAACAAACGTTGAGTGAAACATAGGTCTGGGTGGACATTCAAATTTAAGCCATTGTTTTGTTCACTCGGTTCTCAGTTAAGTAAAAACTGCATTCCTATCACAGTTTTACAGTTGGAACCCTACAGCTAAAACAAGTCAGTACTGTGAGAATCATTTCATGCTTGCTGTTGCACACATAGACACCAGGGTCATAAGGAGGCGATAACAGGGAGATCTGGCCATCAATTTGATAATATATGTTTAGGGGCCACTGGAGACCAACCAGAAAATACAGTGCCTTGCGAAAGTATTCGGCCCCCTTGAACTTTGCGACCTTTTGCCACATTTCAGGCTTCAAACATAAAGATATAAAACTGTATTTTTTTGTGAAGAATCAACAATAAGTGGGACACAATCATGAAGTGGAACGACATTTATTGGATATTTCAAAGTTTTTTAACAAATCTAAAACTGAAAAATTGGGCGTGCAAAATTATTCAGCCCCTTTACTTTCAGTGCAGCAAACTCTCTCCAGAAGTTCAGTGAGGATCTCTGAATGATCCAATGTTGACCTAAATGATTAATGATGATAAATACAATCCACCTGTGTGTAATCAAGTCTCCGTATAAATGCACCTGCACTGTGATAGTCTCAGAAGTCCGTTAAAAGCGCAGAGAGCATCATGAAGAACAAGGAACACACCAGGGAGGTCCGAGATACTGTTGTGAAGAAGTTTTGGATACAAAAACATTTCCCAAGCTTTAAACATCCCAAGGAGCACTGTGCAAGCGATAATATTGAAATGGAAGGAGTATCAGACCACTGCAAATCTACCAAGACCTGGCCGTCCCTCTAAACTTTCAGCTCATACAAGGAGAAGACTGATCAGAGATGCAGCCAAGAGGCCCATGATCACTCTGGATGAACTGCAGAGATCTATAGCTGAGGTGGGAGACTCTGTCCATAGGACAACAATCAGTCGTATATTGCACAAATCTGGCCTTTATGGAAGAGTGGCAAGAAGAAAGCCATTTCTTAAAGATATCCCATAAAAAGTTTAGTTTAAAGTTTGCCACAGCCACCTGGGAGACACACCAAAAATGTGGAAGAAGGTGCTCTGGTCAGATGAAACCAAAATTGAACTTTTTGGCAACAATGCAAAACGTTATGTTTGGCGTAAAAGCAACACAGCTCATCACCCTGAACACACCATCCCCACTGTCAAACATGGTGGTGGCAGCATCATGGTTTGGGCCTGCTTTTCTTCAGCAGGGACAGGGAAGATGGTTAAAATTGATGGGAAGATGGATGGAGCCAAATACAGGACCATTCTGGAAGAAAACCTGATGGAGTCTGCAAAAGACCTGAGACTGGGACGGAGATTTGTCTTCCAACAAGACAATGATCCAAAACATAAAGCGAAATCTACAATGGAATGGTTCAAAAATAAACATATCCAGGTGTTAGAATGGCCAAGTCAAAGTCCAGACCTGAATCCAATCGAGAATCTGTGGAAAGAACTGAAAACTGCTGTTCACAAATGCTCTTCATCCAACCTCACTGAGCTCGAGCTGTTTTGCAAGGAGGAATGGGGAAAATTTTCAGTCTCTCGATGTGCAAAACTGATAGAGACATACCCCAAGTGACTTACTGTAATGAGTTTCCTCCTCTTCTTCCGAAGAGGAGAGGCGAAACGGATCAGAGGACCAATACGCGGCGTGGTAATTTTCCATGGTACTTTTTAATGCTATAAGGTACACATGAACAAACTAACAAAACAAGAAATGTGAAAACTCAAAAAACAGTCCTATCTGGTGCACACACAGAGACAGGAAACAATCACCCACAAACACACAGTGAAACCCAGGCCACCTAAGTATGATTCTCAATCAGAGACAACTAATGACACCTGCCTCTGATTGAGAACCATACTAGGCAGCTATCGAAATAACCAAAACATAGGAAAACAAACATAGACTACCCACCCAACTCACGCCCTGACCATACTAACTAAACACAAAACACAGAAAATAAAGGTCAGAACGTGACAGTACCCCCAAAGGTGCGGACTCCGGCCGCAAAACCTTGACCTATAGGGGAGGGTCTGGGTGGCATCTGTCCGCGGTGGCGGTTCTGGCGCGGGACGCGGACCCCACTTCACCATTGTCTTTGTCCGCCTCCGTGGCTTTCTCACCATGGCAACCCCTCTCAATGACCCCACTGGACAGAGGGGCAGCTCGGGACAGAGGGGCAGAAGCTCTGGACAGAGGGACAGGGGCTCTGGACAGAGGGACAGGGGCTCTGGACAGAGGACAGGGGCTCTGGCGCCTCTGGGCTGAGGGCTCTGGCGCCTCTGGGCTGAGGGCTCTGGCGCCTCTGGGCTGAGGGCTCTGGCGCCTCTGGGCTGAGGGGCTCCGGCAGCGGCGCCGGACAGGCGGGAGGCTCCGGCAGTGGCGCCGGACAGGCGGGGCGCTCCGGCAGCGCGCCGGACAGGCGGGAGGCTCCGGCAGCGGCGCCGGACAGGCGGGACGCTCCGGCAGTGGCGCCGGACAGGCGGGGCGCTCCGGCAGCGCGCCGGACAGGCGGGAGGCTCCGGCAGCGCGCCGGACAGGCGGGGCGCTCCGGCAGCGGCGCAGGACAGGCGGGACGCTCCGGCAGCGGCGCAGGACAGGCGGGGCGCTCCGGCAGCGGCCGGACAGGCGGGAGCACCTGCAGAGAGGAGACAGAGAGACAGCCTGGTGCGTGGAGCTGCTACAGGAGGCAGCGGCGCCGGACAGGCGGGGCGCTCCAGCAGCGGCGCCGGACAGGCGGGAGGCTCCGGCAGCGGCGCCGGACAGGCGGGAGGCTCCGGCAGTGGCGCCGGACAGGCGGGAGCTCCGGCAGTGGCGCCGGACAGGCGGGAGGCTCCGGCAGCGCGCCGGACAGGCGGGAGGCTCCGGCAGCGGCGCCGGACAGGCGGGAGGCTCCGGACAGGCGGGAGGCTCCGGCAGCGGCGCCGGACAGGCGGGAGGCTCCGGCAGCGGCGCCGGACCGGCGGGACGCTCCGGCAGCAGCGCCGGACAGGCGGGAGCACCTGCAGGGAGGAGACTGAGAGACAGCCTGGTGCGTGGGGCTGCCACAGGAACTACCAGGCTGGGGAGACTTTCAGGAGGCTTGGTGTTAGGAGGAGCCTGAAAGACCGGGCTGTGGGGGAGCACTGGAGCTCTGGTGCGCAACCTTGGCACCACTTCCCCAGGCTGGACAACTACTCGAGCCCGGACCCTCCAGAGTGCAGGCACAGGTTGAACCGGGCTGTGGGTAAGCACGGGAGATCTAGTGCTTACTACACGCACCTCTCCCCTAGGCTCCACTCCCACAGTTGCCCGGTACGAGCGGAGCGCAGGCAGAGGACGCACTGCACCCTCCCAGCGCCCCGGAGACACAGCACGCAGAGCCGGCGCAGGATAACCTGGACCAAGACTGCGTACCGGCGACCAGACCCGCTGAGCAGGCACCATACGCCCTGGCTCAATGCCCACACTCGCATGGCACTCTCGGGGGCTGCCCTATAGCGCACCGGGCTATGGACACGCACTGGCGACACCGTGCGCTCAACCGCATAACACGGTGCCTGACCAGTAATGCGCTGCTTATCATAAGCACGAGGAGTGAGCTCAGGTCTGCTACCTGGCTTAGTACCACACCTCGTGTGCCCCCCCCAAAAAAAAATTTGGGGCTGCCTCTCGTACCTGTCGCACTGCCGTGCTGGCTCCTCATATTGCCGCCGCTCAGCTTTCGCTGCCTCCAGCTCTGCTTTGGGGCTGCGATTTTCCCCAGCCCGTGCCCAGGGTCCCTCTCCGTTCAGTATCTGCTCCCATGTCCAGGAGTCCTGTGATGGTGGCCTCTGTTGTTGTTGATGCTGCTGCTGCTGTCGTCGCTGTCCTTTACCACGCCGCTTGGTCCGATTTTGGTGGGTGATTCTGTAATGAGTTTCCTCCTCTTCTTCCGAAGAGGAGAGGCGAAACGGATCAGAGGACCAATACGCGGCGTGGTAATTTTCCATGGTACTTTTTAATGCTATAAGGTACACATGAACAAACTAACAAAACAAGAAATGTGAAAACTCAAAAAACAGTCCTATCTGGTGCACACACAGAGACAGGAAACAATCACCCACAAACACACAGTGAAACCCAGGCCACCTAAGTATGATTCTCAATCAGAGACAACTAATGACACCTGCCTCTGATTGAGAACCATACTAGGCCGAAACATCGAAATAACCAAAACATAGAAAAACAAACATAGACTACCCACCCAACTCACGCCCTGACCATACTAACTAAACACAAAACACAGAAAATAAAGGTCAGAACGTGACACTTACAGCTGTAATTGCAGCAAAAGGTGGCGCTACAAAGTATTAACTTAAGGGGGCTGAATAATTTTTCAGTTTTTGATTTGTTAAAAAACGTTGAAATATCCAATAAATGTCGATCCACTTCATGATTGTGTCCCACTTGTTGTTGATTCTTCACAAGAAAATACAGTTTTATATCTTTATGTTTGAAGCCTGAAATGTGGCAAAGGGTCGCAAAGTTCAAGGGGGCCGAATACTTTCGCAAGGCACTGTACATTACTCCTTTTGTTCACCTGCAACAATGTTACAGTAGATTCACTCTCAGGATTTACCATAATAAACCACTCATACACACAACTTTTTGGTTCAAAGCAGAAGTGCTCTGAAATCATATTTTCATTATCTTGATTTATAACTTCAACAGGACATTCATATTGTGTGCGTAAACCTACTCCTGTATGCAAACCCCTCAAGTGTTTCTCTTTGCATATATGGTTCAAACAATAAACAAGTCTCCGCAAACAAAAAACATACCTCCGATATGTCTCTAATATGAAGGCATATTTTCCCCTGAGACATACAGTGCCTTCAGAAAGTATTCACACCCCTTGACTTTTCCAAATGTTGTTGTGTTGCAGCCTGAATTTAAAATGGATCAAATTGAGATTTTGTGTCACTGGCCTACACACAATACCCCATAATGTCAAAGTGGAATTGTGATTTTTTTTAAATATACAAATGAATAAAAACCGAAATGTCTTTCAAGCCATTTGTTATGGAAAGCCTAAAAAAGTTTAGGAGTAACACTTTGTTTAACACGTCACATAATAAGTTGTATGGACTCACTATGTGTGCAATAATAGTGTTTAACATGATTTTTGAATGACTACCTTATCTCTGTACCACACACATATCTGTAAGGTCCCCCAATCGAACAGTGAATTTTAAACACAGATTCAAACACAAAGACCAGAGAGGTATTCCAATGCCTCGCAAAATAAGGGCCCCTATTGGTAGATGGGTAAAAATGAAAAAAGCAGACATTGAATATCCCTTTGACCATGGATTCCTCCACATAATAAAAATATTCCAAAACATGCATCCTGTTTTCAATAAGTCACTAATGTATAACTGCAATAAATGTGGCAAAGAAATGAACTATGTTCTGAATACAAAGCGTAATATTTGGGGCATATCCAACACAGCACATCATGGAGTACCACTCTTCATACTTTCATGCATGTTGGTGGCTGCATATGGGTATGTTTTTTTGTGTGGGGGGGGGTTGTAAAATGAAGCAGAATAGAGCTAAGCACAGACAAAATCCTAGAGGAAAACTTAGTTCAGTCTGCTTTCAAATAGAGACTGGGAGACAAATTCATCTTTCAGTTATTTACAAAGACAACATTGAATGTTACTGAGCGGCCTGCTTACAGTTTTGACTTAAAACCGCTTGAAAACCTATGGCTAGACTAACAAATGGCTGTCTAGCAATGAACAACAACCCACTTGACAGAGCTTGAAGAATTTGAAAATATTGTACAATCCAGGTGTACAAAGCTCTTAGAGACTTAACCAGAAAGACTCACATCTGTAATCGCTGCCAAAGGTGATTCTTATTTGTATTTACTCAGGTGTGAATGCTTATGTAAATGAGGTATTTCAGTAAATCATTTTCATTAAATTAGAAACATTTTCACTTTTTTATTGTGTTGTATTGTGTGTAGATGGGTTTGATTTTTTTTTAAAATTCAGGCTGTAACACAACGAAATGTGGAATATGTCAAAAGGTATGACAACTTTCTGAAGGCACCGTATCTAACCCCTTAAACTGGTTGTCTTACAGCTACTGTTGAATCCCTCAATTAAAATGACAAAAAAATACCCTTTTTAAGTTTAATCGTGCAAAACATTAAGCCTCATTGAGGCATTTTGGATATCTCTCTTCGTTTTCAGTTGGTGGCAGGCAGTCTGCTGATGTTAACTCATACAACTAGTCATCAATTATTTAGAGGAAAGAATAAGGCAATTTTTCTAATAGCAGGTACTGAATAATATATCTAAGCCTGTTTTGCTTTTATCCAAGAATCCTGGCTTGCCTGAATCAGAAAAGGAGAAGGGGCCTCGCACTAGGCCATTGTTATGACATATTTACAGCACCTTACCAAAGTTCATAGGCTATTAACATTTGCATTACATATGTTTATTTATCAATGTGTAACTTTCTATTTTATTGCTTATATGTTGCTATTTTATTTAGGTAGACAAATATCCTTTAACATGGTTTCTGATACAAAAAAATAAAAATACATTGAATACACAGACAACAAATAAATAAATAAATATTGGTACTGAGAATGTGGCCCAGGGTTGGAGGACAGTTGAAGGAGGGTTGAAGGAGGGCAGGAAGAAGGTAAGAGGAGGGTTAGAGGTGGGTAAGGGGAAAGTGGGAGGAGGGTTGGAGAGGGGCTGAAAGAGGGTAGGAGGAAGGTGGGAGGAGAGTAGCATGTTTGGAGGAGGATAGGAGGAGGGTTGGAGGAAGGTAGGAGTTGGATTGAAGAGCTTTGGAAGAGGGTAAGAGAAGGGTGGGAGGAGGGTTGGAAGAGGTTAGGAGGAGGGTAGAAATAATGTAGTGGGAGGTTTGGAGGAGGGTTGAAGTAGAGTAGGATGAAAGTTAGAGGAGGGTAGAAGGCTTGGAGGGTAGGTGGAGGGTCTGAGGATGGTATGAGGCTTGGAGGAGGGTTGGAGGGTGGGGGGGGTGGAAAAGGGGAAGAGGAGGTTTGGAAAGGGTTAGGAGGAGGGTAGGAAGTAGATAGGGCGAGGGTTGGAGGAGGGTAAGAGGAGGGTTGAAAGGTTGTAGGAGAAGGGTCGATAGAGGGTTATAGGAGGGTTGAAGGATAGTAGGAAGAGGGTAGGAAGTGAATTGGCAGAGGGTAGCAGGAGGTTTGCCGAGGGTAGGAACTGGTTAGAGGAATATAGGAGGAGGGTGGGATGAGGGGTCGATGAGGGTACGATGAGGGTGAGAAGGGTAGGAGGAAGGTTGGAGGAGGTTAAGAGCGGAGTAGGATGAAGGTGGTAGAGAGGGTCACGTGGAGGAGTAGAAGAGGGTAGCAGGACTGTTGAAGGAGGGTAGGAGGAGGGTAGGAGGTCTGGAGGCGGGTAGGAATAGGGTTAAAGGAGGGTAGGAGGAGGGTATGGGGAAGGTAGGAGGAGGGTTGGAGGAGGGTAGAGAGGGTCACGTGGAGGAGGAGAAGAGGGTAGTAGGATTGTTGAAGGAGGGTAGGAGGAGGGTAGGAATAGGGTTAAAGGAGGGTAGGAGCTGGGTTGGAGGAGGGTAGAAATAGGGTGGGAGGGGGGTAGGAGGTTTGGAGGAGGGTGGGAAGAGGGTAAGAGGAAGGTTGAGGAGGCTTGGAGGAGGGCAGAGGAGGAGGTTTGAAGGTAAGTTGGAAGAGAGTAAGAGGAGGGTGGGAGGAGGGTTAGAAGAGGGGAAAAGGAAGGTGGGAGGAGTGTTGGAAGAGGTTAGGAGGATGGTAGGAAGAAGGCAGAGGAGGGTTCGAAGAAGGTAGGAGGAGGGTAGGAAGAAGGTAGGGGAGGAGGGTAGAGGTAGGGATAAAGGAGGGTTGGAGGAGGCTAGTAGGAGAGTTGGAAGAGGGTAGAAGAGGGATAGGAGGATTGCAGAAGGGTAGGATGAGGGTTGGAGGAAGGTAGGAGGGTAGGAGAAGGGTAGGAGGAGGTTTGGAGGAGGGTAGGAGAAGGATAGGAGGGTTGGAGGAGGGTAGAAGGAGGATTAGAGGAAGATAGGTGTAGTGTAGGAGGGTTGGAGAAGGGTAAGAGGAGGGTTGGAGAGTAGGGTTGGAGGAGGGTAGGAGGAGGGTTAGTGGAAGTTTGGAAGAGGTTAGGATGTTTGGATGAGGGTAAAAGATGGGTGGGAGGAAGGTTGGAAGCGGTTAGGAGGAGGGTAGGGGGAGGAAGGAGGGTTGGAGAAGTAGGGTTAAAGGTGGGTAGGAAGAGGTTTGGAGGAGGCTAGTAGGAGAGTTGGAAGAGGGTAGGAGAGGGATAGGAGGGTTGGAGAAGGGTAGGAGGAGGGTTTGATTAGTTGGAGGAAGGTAGAAGGAGGGTTGGAGGAGGGTAGGAAGAGGGTAGGTGTAGTGTAGGAGGATTGGAGAAGGGTAGGACGAGAGTAAGAGGAGGATAGGAGGAGGGTTGGAGGAGGGTAAGAGGAGGGTAGGAAGAGGGTTAGTGGAAGGTTGGATGAGGGTAGGAAGAGGGTTGGAGAAGGGTAGAAGTAGGGTTAAAGGAGGGTATGTGGGGGGTTTGAGGAGGGTAGGGGAGGGTAGGGGAGAGTTGGAAGGGGATAGGATGTTTGGAGAAGAATTGGAGGGTTGGAGGAGGGTAGGATAAGGGTGAGAGGAGGGTTGGAGGAAGGTAGGAGTAGGGTTGGTAGGAGGTTAGGAGGAGGGTTAGAGGAGGGTAGAATGATGGTAGGTGGAGTGTAGGAGGGTTCGAGAAGGGTAGGTAGAGGGTAGGAAGGTTGGAGGAGGGTAGGAAGAGGGTAAGAGGAGGATTGGACAAGGGTTGGAGAGGAAAACAGGAGAAAGGTTGGGGGAGGATAGGAAGAGGGTAAGAGGAGGTCAGGAAAAGGGTTGGATGAGGGTAGGCAGAGGGTAGGAGGGTAGAAGGATTGTAACATACTGTATGCAGCATGAGGATACTGCATTATGCCGCTCTCATGATTCCATTATTTCAGTATTTCATATTGCTATCCTAATCCAGTTCTCTGTCCTTTCTCTGTTGCGTGCCGTTAAATACATTTAGCACACAATAATGTCTACTTTGTCAGTGTCTAATGACACACATTAAATTCATTGTGAAGTATCATGAAGTGATACAGGCTTAATCCTGTGCACTGCTTGTTGGGCTAATATTGTTGGTTAAAGCCTGGATAATTTATGCAGGGGAGTCGGTGAAGAGGCAATTAAAATGGAAATGTTCATTTCAGAGTCATTTCATTTCTCCCCTCCACAGGTATTTATAAACTGTGAGGGTTGTATGGTGGAGACACAGGGAGGTGTGCTGTTTATCAGTGATGGTGGATAATCAAAAGAGAGAGCTAGCTGCTCCTTTGAGAAATGCTTACGGCTGCTAGCTAACCGGCAGCAACCACTACTAACATGTAAGGAGGCAGGTGCGTGTGGGAGGTGCGTGTGAGAGAGAGAGAGAGAGACATTAGTAATTCTCAACTGATGGATTAACCAATATTTCTCACTTGGAAGGGGGGAGGCAGCATGAGCCTGTATGTTTTCCTCCAGAGGACCTAATTTGGCCAACGATTCAGCATTACTCTAAGCCCAGGGTGGTGTGGACAGGCCAGAGGTGGTGCGGACAGACAGACAGGCCAGAGGTGGTGGGGACAAACAGATAGGCCAGAGGTGGTGTGGACAGATAGACAAGCTCGGGGTTGTGAGGAGAAAGACAGGCCAGAGGCGCTGTGGACAGACAGACATGTTTATGGCTCCTCCTCATATGAATGCCTCCTCAGTGACTGATCACACTGCCTCCTCCCATGCTGGGGTTTTGAGGTATAAGAGAATATGTTGATGTGTAGTCATGTCACCTCAGGCCTGTATAAATCCTAATCCCTACTGCCACATAGTGACACCTCTTTCAAGTCCAGAACAACCATTTGTTTTAATTAACCTCATACCCCATCAACAGGTGATCAATGACATCACACTACAATCTGGTGTGTGACGCTGAAAACGTTTTATCTTACATTCGTCTCGTGCCAATTGGTACTTTATGGCATTTGCTTAAGGAATCCCCAAAATCCAAATAGTATATTTGGTCATTACTATTTACCATGTAAGCTCTAAGAAACTATACTATACAGTGGGGCAAAAAAGTATTTAGTCAGCCACCAACTGTGCAGGTTCTCCCACTTTAAAAGATGAGAGAGGCCTGTAATTTTCATCATAGGTACACTTCAACTAAGACAGACAAAAGGAGGAAAGAAAATCCAGAAAATCACATCGTAGGATGTTTTATGAATTTATTTGCAGATTATGGTGGAAAATAAGTATTTGGTCACCTACAAACAAGCAAGATTTCTGGCTCTCACAGACCTGTAACTTCTTCTTTAAGAGGCTCCTCCGTCCTCCACTCGTCACCTGTATTAATGGCACCTGTTTGAACTTGTTATCAGTATAAAAGACACCTGTCCACAACCTCAAACAGTCACACGCCCAACTCCACTATGGCCAAGACCAAAGAGCTGTCAAAGGACACCAGAAACAAAATTGTAGACCTGCACCAGGCTGGGAAGACTGAATCTGCAATAGGTAAGCAGTTTGGTTTGAAGAAATCAACTGTGGGAGCAATTATTAGGAAATGGAAGACATACAAGACCACTGATAATCTCCCTCGATCTGGGGCTCCACGCAAGATCTCACCCCGTGGGGTCAAAATGATCACAAGAACGGTGAGCATAAATCCCCGAACCACACGGGGGGACCGAGTGAACGACCTGCAGAGAGCTGGGACCAAAGTAACAAAGCCTACCATCAGTAACACACTAAGCCGCCAGGGACTCAAATACTGCAGTGCCAGATGTGTCCCCCTGCTTAAGCCAGTACATGTCCAGGCCCGTCTGAAGTTTGCTAGAGAGCATTTGGATTATCCAGAAGAAGATTGGGAGAATGTCATATGGTCAGATGAAACCAAAATATAACTTTTTGGTAAAAACTCAACTCGTCGTGTTTGGAGGACAAAGAATGCTGAGGTACATCCAAAGAATACCATACCTACTGTGAAGCATGGGGGTGGAAACATCATGCTTTGGGGGTGTTTTTCTGCAAAGGGACCAGGACGACTGATCCGTGTAAAGGAAAGAATGAATGGGGCCATGTATCGTGAGATTTTGAGTGAAAACCTCCTTCCATCAGCAAGGGCATTGAAGATGAAACATGACTGGGTCTTTCAGTATGACAATGATCCCAAACACACCGCACGGGCAACGAAGGAGTGGCTTCGTAAGAAGCATTTCAAGGTCCTGGAGTGGCCTAGCCAGTCTCCAGATCTCAACCCCATAGAAAATCTTTGGAGGGAGTTGAAAGTCCATGTTGCCCAGCAACAGCCCCAAAACATCACTGCTCTAGAGGAGATCTGCATGGAGGAATGGGCCAAAATACCAGCAACAGTGTGTGAAAACCTTCTGAAGGCTTACAGAAAACGTTTGACCTCTGTCATTTCCAACAAAGGGTATATAACAAAGTATTGAGAAACTTGTGTTATTGACCAAATACTTATTTTTCACCATAATTTGCAAGTAAATAAATAAAAAATTCTACGATGTGATTTTCTGGATTTTTTTTCTTCTAATTTTGTCTGTCATAGTTGAGGTGTACCTATGATGAAATTTACAGGCCTCTCTCATCTTTTTAAGTGGGAGAACTTGCACAATTGGTGGCTGACTAAATACTTTTTTGCCCCACTGTACGTGAGAGGACTGAAACTAGCATTTAGGCACATACACTTACAGTGCATTCAGAAAGTATTCACACCCCTTGACTTTATCCACATTTTATTATGTTACAGCCTGAATTTCTAATCAATTAAATTGTCATTTTGTGTCACTGGCCTACACACAATACTCCATAATGTCAAAGTGGAATTGTGTTTTTAAACTTTTTTACAAATTAATCAAATTAAAAGCTAAAATGTTTTGGGTCATTAAGTATTCAAACCCTTTGTTATGGTATTGTGTGCTTAACAAGTCACATAAAAGGTTGCATGGACTCACTCTAAGTGCAATAATATTGTTTAACATTATTTTGGAATGACTACCTCACTCAGTTGTCGGGGAGGAAGGAAACCACTCAGGGATTTCACTATGAGGCAGTTACAGAGTGTAATGGCTTTGATAGGAGAAAACTGAAGATGGATCAGCAACATTGTAGTTACGCCACAATACTAACCTAAATGACAGAGCGAAAAGAAGGAAGCCTGTACAGAATATAAATATTCCAAAACATGCATCCTGTTTGCAATAAGGCACTAAAGTAAAACTGCAAAAAATGTGTCAAAGAAATTACCTCTATATCCTGAATACAAAGCGTTATGTTTGGGCAAATCCGACACAACACACCACTCTTCATATTTTCAAGCATGGTGGTGGCTGCATCATGTTATGGGTATGTTTGTCATTGGGAAGGACTATGGAGTTTTTGGGGATAAAAAGAAACGGAATAGATCTAAGCACATACAAAATCTTAGAGAAAAACCTGGTTCCGTCTGCTTTCCAACAGACACTGGCAGGCAAATTCACCTTTCAGCAGGACAATAACCTAAAACACAAGGCCAAATATACGCTGGAGTTGCTTACCAAGACGACATTGAATGTTCCTGAATGGCCTAGTTGTTTTGACTTAAATCGGCTTAAATCTATGGTAAGACTTGAAAATGGCTATCTAGCAATGATCAACAACCAACTTGACAGAGCTTGAAGAATTTTCTAAATAATAATTATTGTACAATCCATTTGTGGTAAGCTCTTAGTGACTTACCCAGAAGGAATCACAGCTGTAATCAATGCCAAAGGTGATGTAACATGTATTGACTCAGGGGTGTGAATACTCATGTAAATGAGATATTTCTGTATTTCATTTTCAATACATTTGCAAACATCAGGCTGTAACACAACAAAATGTAGAAAAAGTCAATGGGAATGAATACTTTCTGATGTCACTGTACAAATATAATTGTCGTAAAAATATGTTGCTTACTTTCTCCTCAAAAAGGCATAACCTAGATACAACCCTCTTCAAAACATTAGGCTATACATATCCAGCATGTATATGATATGCAGAGGGTCTTGGATGAGGGTATGATGGATGAGAGAAGGACTCGGCGGTAGAGACGGCTGTCTTATGGGCCGTCTTATCACTGCTGTCTGCTTAATTTAACTGATTAGCACTTCTGAGCAGCAACAGGAATGATCCTGCTCATCAGCATGCCTGTGGAGAAGACAGTGCCTCTTAATGTTACATGAGAGGATAAAGAGAGGTCAGCCATGGTGCATCCCAAGGGGATTACAGAGAAAAAGAGAGAGGGATAATGGGAAAGAAAGAGAGAGAGAAAGAGGGAAAGAATAAGAGAGTGAGAGATAGAGAGCAAGAAAGAGAGAGAGTATGTAAAATACAGGTTTCATGCAGGATAGGCCACTGAAATCAGTTCACAAGAGACCCTCCTTGGAGCCTCTGAAGTTTCTAATGCTGATCTAGACTCCCTCGGTGCTATCCTGCAACGAATGTACTGTAGAAGTAACCTCCCTTTACAACTGTGCTAGCTGGGGATACTAATGCCCTAAACATCCTACTTTATGACAGTAGAAGGGCTTCTACAGTAGCTGTATGCACAGAGATGTATGTCCTGTAAAATGTTGAACCTGACAGTCCTCCCACATATCTGATCATATTTCATATTTTTCTTTGTCATGTGAAGGTATGGGGAAATTATTTCCCACATCTGAAGGTTTAAGTGATATACAATAGAGATCAAATCAAATGCACATATTTTTTTATGAGTACAGTTATATATATATATATATATATATATATATATATATATATGTGTATATATATATATATATATAGTGTTTGGATTATACTGTAGGTTCAATGACAGTCATGCAACCAACTTACCCATGACCCAGCCTCTCTTAAGCTTTGTGTTTTTAATCATCATTATGGTAAAATACCTGTATAGGTTCACCCTCCCAGCCTGGATTGGAAGTTTTATATATATATATGTGTGTGTGTATACCCTGAAGTTCCATATACCCTACCAAGCAGGTGGGAGGAACAAAACACAGTCAGCGGGGTCTGAAGGAGAGGAACAAACCTTACGATCAGATAAACCTGACATATTTTTTTGTGACGCCAGGAGGCATAGAAAGCTGAATTTACATATTTCTGAAAATGTCCACAGGCAGATTATTTTAAGGCCACATCTCGCTGTTTTGCATATGCTGCCTTATGGTGCTCGCAGTCTCAGACATAACTTAAAAAATATATCTTCATTATCGCAGGAAGCTATGAGCTCAGTTCAATCCAACCCCCCCACATTGTTTTGTTCTTAAAATTAACTAGTTAAAATGGTGTAATGCTGTGTCTTCTATGGGTAATTAATGCTGGTACTGGTACTTTCTGTTCTCTGTGCTTAAGGAAGGAGACTTTTGCTTAACTTTGTTACTTCCAGGCATCATTGTTTACTTGGAATGCATCTCCATGGACCATTACGGACGGACCAACTGATCCCCAAAATTGAATTCTGAAGCTTTCTCAGTCAATGTGTTTACTCCAAAGGCACCAGGAACACAGAATACCGAGTGTGTACTTTGGGCTAACAAACAACAAATATATATTTGATTAGAAATGTAATTGTGGACTTAATTCAATTGTGAGTATTTAGAAGAGCACAACTGCACAGTATGACAGAAGTTATCTCAATGAACCCCGACACAGATTCCCTATATAAGGTACACTACCATACCAAACAACACCCACTATATGTTATTAAGGATGGGCTACGTTTTGTATTAGCTACATCACAGCAGTTTTAGCAGTAATACATCGATAAACAATGGTCAACAATGGTAAAAAGGTCTTAAAGTCCATCAATGGTTATAACATAATATATCCTTTTGTATCGTGAGCAGAGGGAATGGCGCTACCGTTAACCACTGCATTTCAGTTCTGTGACTTCCATTCTCATGTGTTTGCCTTTGGGGTTGTGATTGACAAGTGGCAGCCTGTCAGGCAGGCAGGCAGGCTGAATGTGAGGAACCATCTGTCTTGATCGCAGCAGTCTCCCCCGAAGATTGGGCCTGGATAAATGTACAACTTAAATTCATAGCCAGAGCTATGGATGAAAGGACTGACATTTCATGATATCAAAACTATAGTTTTAACCATGTTTTTTTGAGGCTATGTGGTGTTGTTTACATTTACATTGTTTAAAACGTTTGTGTCAATCAAGCTTATATGTTGGGTTCTGATGGGGTGCGACAGTTGAACTGGGGCCTTGAGGCATTTATAAATTATGCTCTTCAAGAATATATAAATGTATATAGCAACTACGGATTCTAGTGGTAAAGGCATCACAGGGCCAAATCAATAGTCGATCCTTGCTGTGACTGGGTGATGTTTGCTCAGTCAATCTCTCAAAGGACAGTTGCATAACAACACTTTAACAGTAGAAAGAGATTCTAGAACTGCGAGCTGTTCCGAACATATTCTATTCCTCTGAGCACCAATTCCTTGTCCTTAGGGATGAGGGGAGCCAAGCAATGAGAGAGAGGACGTATGAGGATGGTGATGAACTCAGTGAGAGGTTTAAATTATACCAGAGGTAGAAACAAACCCTGGCCCCTAACCCCTAGATGCTTGTGGAGATCTGAGATGATTGGACAGGTGTAAGCAATACGGCACAACAATGGCCCATCAGAGAGTAAAGCTAATATTGGTGACTTGCCGCCACTTGCAGTGCTGAAGAATTTAACTAAATCTTATGAGTCATTAATTTATTGTGGCCACTAGATTGCAGTCATATAATATAAAACCATTTACAAAGACAAACCAATTTGAATAAGACGACAATGAACCTCTCATTGACTGATCGCTCCCAACCTACAATATAGGAATCCCTACACAGTTGACTACTTTAAAATGGCAGAAGCCCTCCACGGCACCATCTCTACAGAAGGGATGGATAATGCAGTGACAGAATCCAGATAAAATACATGAGGTAAAAAACACTGCTCAAAAAAGTAAAGGGAACACTAAAATAACACATCCTAGATCTGAATGAATGAAATATTCTTAGTAAATACTTTTTTTCTTTACATAGTTGAATGTGCTGACAACAAAATCACACAAAAATGATCAATGGAAATCAAATGTATCAACCCATGGAGGTCTGGATTTGGAGTCACACTCAAAATTAAAGTGGAAAACCACACTACAGGCTGATCCAACTTTGATGTAATGTCGTCAAAATGAGGCTCAGTAGTGTGTGTGGCCTCCACGTGCCTGTATGACCTCCCTACAACGCCTGGGCATGCTCCTGATGAGGTGGCGGATGGTCTCCTGAGCGATCTCCTCTCAGACCTGGACTAAAGCATCTGCCAACTCCTGGACAGTCTGTGGTGCAACGTGGCGTTGGTGGATGGAGCGAGACATGATGTCCCAGATGTGCTCAATTGGATTCAGGTTTGGGGAACGGGCGGGCCAGTCCATAGCATCAATGCCTTCCTCTTGCAGGAACTGCTGATACACTCCCGCCACATGAGGTCTTAGCATTGTCTTGAATTAGGAGGAACCCAGGGCCAACCGCACCAGCATATGGTCTCACAAGGGGTCTGAGGATCTCATCTCGGTACCTAATGGCAGTCAGGCTACCTCTGGCGAGCACATAGAGGGTTGTGCTGCCCCCCAAAGAAATGCCACCCCACACCATGACTGACCCACCGCCAAACCGGTCATGCTGGAGGATGTTGCCGGCAGCAGAACGTTCTCCACGGCGTCTCCATATTCTGTCACGTCTGTCACATGTGCTCAGTGTGAACCTGCTTTCATCAGTGAAGACCACAGGGCGCCAGTGGCGAATTTGCCAATCTTGGTGTTCTCTGGCAAATGCCAAACGTCCTGCACGGTGTTGGGCTGTATGCACAACCCCCACCTGTGGACGTCGGGCCCTCATACCACCCTCATGGAGTCTGTTTCTGACCGTTTGAGCAGACATATGCACATTTGTGGCCTGCTGGAGGTCATTTTTCAGGGCTCTGGCAGTGCTCCTGCTTCTCCGCCTTGCACAAAGGCGGAGGTAGCGGTCCTGCTGCTGGGTTGTTGCCCTCCTACCGCCTCCCCACGTCTCCTGATGTACTGGCCTGTCTCCTGGTAGCGCCTCCATGCTCTGGACACTACGCTGACAGACACAGCAAACCTTCTTGCCACATCTCGCATTGATGTGCCATCCTGGATGAGCTGCACGACCTGAGCCAGTTGTGTGGGTTGTAGACTCCGTCTTATGCTACCACTAGAGTGAAAGCACCGCCAGCATTCAAAAGTGACCAAAACATCAGACAGGAAGCATAGGAACTGAGAAGTGGTCCCCACCTGCAGAGCCACTCCATTATCGGGGGTGTCTTGCTAAATGCCTATAATTTCCACCTGTTGTCTATTCCATTTGCACAACAGCATGTGCAATTTATTGTCAATCAGTGTTGCTTCCTAAGTGGACCGTTTGATTTCACAGAAGTGTGATTGACTTGGAGTTACATTGTGTTGTTTAAGTGTTCCCTTTATTTTTTTTGAGCAGTGTACATTGAGGTAATCCTCTCCCTTAATTGGTTAATTAATGCTGTAAATCTCGTTATGGTCCATGAGATGGAATACTCTTTATACCCAACAGCAAATAATGTTTAGAATATTCCAAAACTCATAATAGGTTTGTACTTACAAATCTATGATGGTTACAGAGGATTACAGGTCATCATAAGTAGTGAAACCATACTAACAATACATAATACACTACAAGTGTTCCTCACAATCACAATGACCATTTTATTAAGTCCTTTCATTCATTGCAATCATCATTCTGTGAACACAGCCCTACATTAATTAGTGGTCTTTGGATTCCTGTGATCTGTTGACTTGTGCTGATCTAATGAGAAAATAGCTCAGACTCTGGGAACGTAATTGCTGTCTCTTCTGATTAGATGATTACACCTTGATCAATGTGCGTGTCATGATTTGTAGAAAAGGCAAATCATGCGACTCCATTTTGTTTGCACAATAATGAATGCAGAGGCAGTTATGTTGTCACAGTTAGCTTAACACTGTGGAATACCTTTGACCTCTAAATGTAGCTCTGTAGTTACAGTAGCCTAATAACAGCTCGGCATATACATGTATTGCAGTGATTGAGTGGCAGTTGATCATTTCAGTGACTTTAATACTGTACGTATACACTGTTTCCCTAAATCCTCGCTATCTCAACTTTGTAATACTACTCAATTTCACCAAACAAAACAAAGTAGAGAAAAAAACTTAAATTGCCTTTGGTTCTCCTTGCATTCTCTGGCCTCCCATCTATCATGGTGAGATATTGTAAATGGTTTGAGGTGCTTGGTTAAAGGAAGGATGGCGGGGGGCTGTCAGGCAGTATTATTGCTTGTGAATGAAAATGTGTGGGAGAATGGTAAATATCACAGGGAAAATGTTGTCTTGCAGCCACAGGAACACCAGCTGTCTGAGGCACAAAAATAGAGTAAAATAATGAGTGGAATAAATTAAATGAGTATAGAGGAAGGCACTGGCAGGGACACTCTGAGATATTTTCAATTTTTATCCAGAAACTATGGTGTTACCTATGTATGTATGACAAACATTTGTCATTATCTGGATTGGTCTGAGGATGGGTGTGAGGTTTAAATGGGTATACCAGTCAAATGCAAGCAGATGTGCATACAAACCTATCACCTTGATGGTTACCTAAAGCCCCAATGAAGCCGTTTTTAGCTCAATATAAATCATTTTTGGGGAACAATTAAGATTCTTGCTTGCACTAGTTTTACATTTAAATTGTAAAAATAAACTTTTTTTTTTTCTCAAGACAGAATTTAGCTTGGGCTATTTAGAAGTGGTCTGAGTGGGAACGAGGGCATGATTTGCTGAAAGGTTTGTAACTCTCTTTAGCCCCGCTTATACTTGGTTCTAACATTCGTCTGTTGTCCTGATTTTGTTCACATTCACATTGTGAAGACAATAAAAATATGCATTGTGAACTGATTGTGATTAGATATTCCTGACCACTTCTGGAAGTAGACGAATACGACGAATCTTGTACCTATATCCTTGAAGTGTAATCAAATCCCGACAACAAAACCGTATAAATTTGGCCAATGTCACAGTTGTTCCAAAAAAATCACACCGGCCAGTTGGGGTAGTGAGTGATTATGGACAATGATACTTTCCTCCAGAATTTAGATGACTATCTTCATTAGAAACAAAGTGCATATTGTTACTGTGGCCGGATACCATAGTCCAATACAGTGTTCAGCTCTGAATAAAATTGACATGTAGAAATAAAGATATTTATGAAGCGATACTGTCCTGAATTAGAGAAAAGGGTTCGCCCATTCCCATGTCAAATGCCAGGGCAAAATCGAAATTGAAAATGTGCAAACATTGTAGGCTACAGAAAGGCAAAGGGCTGTAATAGCATAATTTAAACTGAACTACACATGTATTGGGGATGCATGGGATGGACTATGATGGAGTCACAGCAGAAGAGAACAGTGCATGACAAGTGTATGGCAAGGTATAACGTGTAGGCCTAATGTTCCACCTGTACCTTTAGATTTAGCCAGAAGGAACAGTGAGCAGGTGATGCGTAGTTTATTTCGGTTGCTGTATCAGATAGGAAAATAAAACAGTGATATTATAATGCAATTTTTTCAATTGTAATACTTAACATTTACATTTTTGTCATTTAGCATAAGTTATTATCCAGAGCGATTTACAGTTGGTGTGTTCATCTTAATTGGTCATACAGTAGTAGTAAGTACATTTTTCCTCAATAAAGTAGCTATCACTAAAGTCAGAGCTAGTGAGATGGAAAATAATAAAGTAGATGGCCCTAGCTGGCAAAAAAGATAGTTATAGAAAACAACAGATTATGACAGAATTCATACTTAGTACATTCTCTTGCCTTATTCTAATTTATTATATTTTGTAATCTTCAAGCATTTTCCAGCTATGAATAAAGAGCAGACTTTAAACTTATGCATAAAGGTGAATAGCTTCTGTATGCTTGAGCGAGGCCATTGTCCAATATAATGTACAATACACAGGACTATTTAGACTACTTTCAGATAGACACTTTATTCAATAATAAATCCATAGTATTTGCTTTACATGCTTGGACCTTTTGCACTTCTTTTTAGCGATTGCTGCCTTTATCCGTTTTCAGAATTTGACCACACGTCTTGCTATCGGTTATCAAATTAGAGGTTCCGTTTGTGAATTATCACTGATCAATGATTTGTTGGAAACCAAACCACGTTCATTCTCCCAGCATGTCACATTTTTGTCATTTATTACTGTTTAGGCCTATATTAAAGGTTATATACAACACAAGATGACAATGTATGTAAACATCCATGCGTAAAGATCAACTCTGTCCACGCCTGCTTGGATATAGCTGTTTTTAGAAGGGCAGACCCATTTATTTCACTAAAAAGAGCTGATGTGAAAAGATCTGATGTGATTGGGCAAAAGACCAATTAGTGGAAGAAATACCTGAATTGGGCTGCCTGTGTAAACACAACCTTTGTAGCCTACAATGTTAATTAGCCTTTTCTGTAGGCAGTAATGAGGAGTATAAAACTATTCACAATAGAAGTGTGCTGTTTTCAGTCGATTTACCCAGCTTGTGTCATAAGGGGATGTCCAAGGCAGGTTTGATTCATTTGCATACAGGGCGGGACCAGAGAATCTGGTCACAATGCGGGCACATGTGTAGATGCAACAAATCTCGATCAGATAGTGATCAGATCATCTTGATCAGATGACGACGACCAATGCAAAATGTAACCACGGCTTTAGTTATTGGTCTATATTAACATATACCGCCTGGTGATGTCACCAGACAAACCAAAACTCCACCCATGCAAACCTTGCTGATTAGAAGGTCATGTGTATATTGTATCAGGATATAACGCTGATAAAATGTCTTCACATTTTTATAGTGTTAGTTTCATCAGCTGTTTTACATTATGATACTTAACACAGTAAAAACTGAATTGACTGCATTGTGCCTTTAAATCCCCCCCCAACATGCAATTACTGTACATGTGGGTCCTCTGAATCTACATCTACACAGCAGAAGCTGATTGAAGCACTATGAGCCTCCAACGGAATTGATCTTTCGATTCCCGGGACCACCCATACGTAGAATGTATGCACACATGACTGTAAGTCGCTTTGGATAAAAGCGTCTGCTAAATGGCATATATTATTATTATTATTATCTTCCTTTGCAGTAATAATCACAGCCGTGATCACTACCCATAGACCATTAGAGATCTCATAGACAAGCCCTGAGAGAAATGTGACAGAGACCTATGGGTAGTTTGACTAAATGTGACCCAATTCAAGAAACTAGGCATATGTCGCAAGTCACAACTTCACAGAAAAGCTGTTTGAAAGTAACAAATATTTTTTATCAAAATGCATTTTTTGGAAGAAATGCCTTCTCGAACATGTGACCTTCATGTGCCTTAATAACAAACTTGTATGCCATCTGTAAATACAAATAAAATTGTTAAATTACGAGCCTTGTTGGTTAAGGCACAGAAAAAATAGCAACTTTCCCACTGGCCATGACTGGCTGAGATAATGAGTGGACTGGACATGCCGAGAGAGGAGTTCGGATTGGTCTGTCATATTGAAGGCTTCTATCTATTTGAGTTTGTCAGTCTGTGTTGGTAATCCTGTCGAACACAGCTTTTTTTAATGTATTGTGTAGTGGAGCTGCATAAGTGTGGCTCTCCACTTTCTGGAGGATCAAGATTGGAAATCAGTGGAATTAGAGTATGATAGCTAAAGTGATGGAGAAAACACCTGTCTCCAGATTACATCTTCAAACTAAGGGCAACCGTGGTACGGCATTCCCGACAGGGAGACGCAACCATTATGTATGATGATGTATACAGGTAAGGTAGTCTAGCGTTAGCAAGCTACATTTTCAGATGTCATTTTGTAATCATTTTGACAGAAAGTGGTTTCATTTCAAGCATTGTTGGCATGTTGTTCATTGTTGTTTAACTAGCAAACGTTAGCTGGCTGGCTCGTTAGCTAAAGTCACGTGAGGTGTGCGATCTTAAACGTTGTTTACCTAGCTAGGTTAATTGTTTACCAAGCTAGCTAGCTATATTTCTTAAGCTAAAGTGTACTGTTAGCTAGCTAGCTAACATTAGCTGGCTGGCTCCCTAGCGAATGTAATTATTTGTTTCCCAGAGCTGTTTGCTTTTCTAGTTAGAGCCTAATGTTAGGGCGATGCATCCATCAAGCATGATAATGTATACAGGTAAGGTAGTCTAGCGTTAGCAAGCTACATTTTCAGATATTACACATTTCTAATTTTGATAGAAAGTGGTTTCATTTCAAGCTAGAGTGTTGTTCAATGTTATTTGGCTAGCTCGTTAGCTAACATTACGTGACGTGTGTAATCTTAAACGTTGTTTACCTAGCTAGGTTCATTGTTTACCTAGCTAGCTAGCTACAGTATATGTCTTAAGCTAAAGTGTACTCTTAACTAGCTAGCTAACCTTAGCTGGCTGGCTCCCTAGCGGATGTTATTATTAGTTTCCCAGAGCTGTTTGCTTTTCTAGTTAGAGCCTAATGATAGGCACTTTGTTATTTAAGTGGATAACATTAGCTAGCTGGCTCGTTAGCGAACGTTACCTGACGTGTGTACAACACCCGTTGAATATGGCCGGTGTCAGTAAACTTCTGCAAAACAGCGTAAGGAAATTGTTGCCAGCAGAGCTGGTTAGGCTGTTTTCTTGTTATCCAGAGGTAAACAAATCAACAGCGTCTTGTGCACTGTGAGAGCAAAACGAGATGGGTGGGGCTAAAGCTAAGAGGGTGTGAACGATGCTGAATGGGTGTAGACAAAGAAGAGCTCTTCACTAGATACCAAAACATTCAAAGGCGATTTTCTCAAAAGTGAGTTTACAAGTTGATCTACCTTTATCCAATGTAAAAAACACAATTTCACATTTTGCTACAAAAGACTGAACCCAGGTTGTGAGTCACAAATATAGTCGTCTATATAGGGAATATGGCACCATTTGGGACACAGTCGGGCTATTGTCACGATCGTCTAAGGTGGAAACAGTGGACCAAAGCGCAGTGTTGTGAGCATACATACTTCTTTATTATAAGATGTCGCCAACAAAACAATAAACAATAAACCGAAACCGTGCAGCCAACGTAGTGCTCACAGGCAACTATACATGGACAACTACCCACAAATACAGGTGGGTAAAAAGGCTACCTAAGTATGGTTCTCAATCAGAGAGAATGATAGACAGCTGCCTCGGATTGAGAACCACACCAGGCCAACCACACAGAAATACAAATCATAGAAAAAGGGACATAGAATGCCCACCCAAATCACACCCTGACCAAACCAAAACAGAGACATATAAAGCTCTCTACGGTCAGGGCGAGACAGCTATATTTGTATTTTAAATTATCTCTCCCTGTCCACTCTCAAATCTAGTCTGAGCTGTCATTACATCAATAGGCATCAGGGGAGAAAAAAAGCACAGGTTTTGGTCTTTCTGTTGATAATAGCACTCACTCATAATAGCACTCATTACAATAATATCTGTTCTGGCATGGTAATGCCTGCATTGGAAATAAAAAAGTGTGTAGGCTGTGGCTATGGACTGTGGTCAAAAGTAATGCACTATAGAGAATAGGGTTCCATTTGGGTGTCACGCCCTGACCTTAGTTATCTTTGATTTCTTTGTTATTTTGGTTAGGTCAGGGTGTGACAAGGGTGGTTTGTTTAGTTTTTGTAGTCTAGGTGTTTATATGTCTATGGTTGCCTAGATTGGTTCTCAATCAGAGGCAGCTGTTTATTGTTGTCTTTGATTGGGGACCATATTTAGGTAGCCATATTCCTTGGGTTGTTTGTGGGTTCTTATTCTATGTTTAGTTGCCTCTCTGCACTAACCATATTAGCTTCACGGTTCGTTTTGTTGGTTTTGAATAGTTTGTTCAGTGTTCGTTCTTTCATTAAAGAATTATGTATGCTTACCACGCGGCGCCTTGGTCTCCTCATTATGAAGACCACAACAGAAGAACCCACCATAACAGGACCAAGCAGCGTGAAAAGGAGGAGCAGCGTTTAATGGGGAAATGGACATGGGAGGAGATATTAGATGGCGCAGGACCCTGGACGCAGCCGGGGGAGTATCGCCGTCCTAAGGAGGAGATAAGAGGCAGCGAAAGCAGAACAGCAATACTACGAGGAGAAATACCGGAGAATAGAGGATCGGCGACGATATGAGGGTACACAGCTAGCACGGAAGCCCGAGAGGCAGCCCCAAGATTTTTTGGAGGAGGCACACGAGGAGATTGCATGAGTCAGGTTGGAGACCTGAACCAACTCCTCGTGCTTACTGTGGGGAGCGTGTTACTGGTCAGGCACCGTGTTATGTGGTGGAGCGCACGATGTCTCCAGTGCGCTATTCTAGCCCGGTGCACTCTATAACAGCTCCTCGCATTGGCCGGACTAGAATGGGCATCCAGCCAGGAAGGAAGGTGCAGGCTCAATACTCCTGGTCTCCAGTATACCTCCTTGGACCAGGATATCCTGTGCCGGCTCTGTGCACAATGTCTCCGGTGAGTCTGCACAGCCCAGTGCGTCCTGTGCCAGCGCCCTGCATTTACAGGGTGAAAATAAACATCCAGCCAGGACGGGTTGTGTCAGCTCTACGCTCCAGACCTCCAGTGCGCCTCCACAGTCCAGTACGTCCTGTTCCTCTTCCCCGCACTCGCCCTGAGGTGCATGTCACCAGCCCGGTACCACCAGTGCCGGCACCTCACACTAGGCCCCCAGTGCGCCTCCAGGGTCCAGTATGTTCTGTTTCTCCTCCCCGCACTCGCCCTGAGGTGCATGTCACCAGCCCGGTACCACAGTGCCGGCACCACGCACCAGGCCTACAGTGCGCCTTGGCAGTCCAGTATGCCCTGTTCCTGCTCCTCGCACCCGCCCTGAGGTGCTTGTCCCCAGCTCCGGTAACCCAGTGCCGGCACCACGCACCAGGCCTATAGTGCGCCTTGGCAGTCCAGAGCATCCGGCGACAGTACCCAGTCCAGAGCGTCCGGCGACAGTACCCAGTCCGGAACCTCTAACAACGGGCTACAGTCCGGAGCCTCCAGCGACGATCCCCAGCCCGGGATCTCCAACGACGGTCCTCAGTCCGGGGTCGCCAGTGACGGTCCCTAGTCCAGAGCCTTCGGCAATGAACCACGCAGTGAGGGTCTCCAGTCCAGAGCCTTCGGCGATGATCCATGGGTCAGTGCTACAAGGGCGGAGGGATCAGTGTAAAGAAGGGGGGCGGCGTCCAGAACCAGAGCCGCCACCGAGGTTAGATGCCCACCCAGACCCTCCCATATAGGTTTAGGGTTGCGGCCAGGAGTCCACACCTTTGGGGTGGGGGAGGGAGGGGGGGGGGGGTGCTGTCACGCCCTGACCTTAGTTATCTCTGTTTTCTTTATTATTTTGGTTAGGTCAGGGTGTGACGAGGGTGGTTTTTTCAGGTTTTGTATTGTCTAGGTGTTTATATGTCTATGGTTGCCTAGATTGGTTCTCAATCAGAGGCAGCTGTTTATCGTTGTCTCTGATTGGGCACCAAATTTAGGTAGCCATATTCCTTGGGTTGTTTGTTGGTTCTTATTCTATGTTTAGTTGCCTGTCTGCACTAGCCATATTAGCTTCACGGTTCGTTTTGTTGTTTTTGTATAGTTTGTTCAGTGTTCGTTTTTTCATTAAAGAATTATGTATGCTGATCACGCTGCGCCTTGATCTCCTCATTATGCCGACCATGACATTGGGACAGAACCTGTGTACTCAGGCTCTACAGGAAGTACTCAGGCTTTACAGGAAGTGCTCAGGCTCTACAGGAAACTGTCTGGCGTGTAACATAATTACTGTAAAGTGGGTACTTTTAATCCCTAGCCGTATCTTTCAAGTTTTTTTTCTTAAAAATAAAACATCAGCCTCAGATTCTTGAAATGTATTGGTCCTGATAGTGGGTTCTTCAGAATATGTGAAATGTATTGGTCCTGAGAGTGTGTTGATCAAAATATGTAAACTGTATTGGTCCTGAGAGGGGGTTCTTCAGAATATGTGAAACGTATTGGTCCTGAGAGTGGGTTCTTCAGAATATGTGAAATGTGCGAGCCCAGGGTGCAACCTAATTAGATTACGTCTCCTCAATTATATCGCTGTAATTAATCGTGTGGTGATTAGGAATTGAAGAGGACAGGCATGCTAGTTTTAATCAGCCTTATTGTCAATAACTTGAATCAGGTCAACCATAAGGCTTCCTGTTCTATCAAAACATTGCACCTCCAAAAACACCACACGGATACACCCAAAGAATGTCATTTTTGGATGCATGTAATGAACGTACTGTAGATAGCCCTCCCTTTATCCCTCCATCCCTACACAGATAAGACTCACTCTCTCCCTCCATCCATCCATAACTAGGTCTCCCTCTCTCCATCCATCCCTACATAGATAGGCCTCTCTCCCTCCATCCCTTCTTTGATAGGCCTCCCTCCCTCACTCCCTCCATCCCTACATTGATAGGCCTCCCTCCCTCTCTCCCTCCATCCCTACATAGATAGGCCTCCCTCCCTCTCTCACTCTCTCCCTTCATCCCTACATTGATAGGCCTCCTTCTTTCCCTGCATCCCTACATAGATAGGTCTCCCTCTCTCCCTCATCCCTACATTGATAGGCCTCCCTCCCGCTCTCCCTCCATCCCTACATTGATAGGCCTCCCTCCCTCCCTCCCGCTCTCCCTCTATCCCTACATAGATAGGCCCCCCTCCCTCTCTCCCTCCACCCCTACATAGATAGGTCTCACTCTCTCCCTCCATCCCTACATACACTATATATAGAAAAGTATGTGGACATCCTTTCAAATTAGTGCATTCGGCTATTTCAACCACACCCGTTGCTGACAGGTGTATAAAATTGAGCACACAGCCATGCAATCTCCATAGAACATTACTGAAGAGCTTAGTGACTTTCAACATGGTACCGTCATAGGATTACACTTTTCCAACAAGTCAGTTTCTAAAATGTCTGCCCTGCTAGAGCTGCCTCGTTCAACTGTAAGTGCTTTTATTGTAAAGTGGAAATGTCAAGGAGCAACAAGAGCTCAGCCGCGAAATCACGCTTCACCATCTGGCAGTCCGACGGACAAATCTGGGTTTGGCGGATGCAAGGAGAACACCACCTGCTCCAATGCATAGTGCCAACTCTAAAGTTTGGTGGACGAGGAAAAATGGTCTGGGGCTGTTTTTCATGGTTCGGGCTGGGCCCCTTAGTTCCAGTGAAGAGATTTTAACGCTAAAACATACAATGACATTCTAGAGAATTCTACGTTTCCAACTTTGAGGCAACAGTTTGGGGAAGGCCCTTTCCTGTTTCAGTAGGAGAGCAATACAGCATACAGAAATGGTTTGTCGAAGATTGGT
Source organism: Oncorhynchus keta (assembly GCF_023373465.1). Taxonomy (NCBI): domain Eukaryota; kingdom Metazoa; phylum Chordata; class Actinopteri; order Salmoniformes; family Salmonidae; genus Oncorhynchus; species Oncorhynchus keta. The sequence continues at coordinate 21,647,483 of NC_068455.1, read as the reverse complement.
GTGGAAGAACTTGAGTTAACTGCACAGAGCCCTGACCTCAACCCCATCAAACACCTTTGTGATGAATTGGAACGCCAACTGCGTGCCAGGCCTAATCGACCTCACTAATGCTCTTGTGGCTGAATGGACGAAAGTCCCGGCAGAAATGTTCCAACATCTAGTGGAAAGACTTCCTAATAGAGTGGTGGCAGCTGTCGCAGCAAAGGGGGGACCAACTCCATATTAATGCCTATGATTTTGGAATGAGATGTTTGACGAGAAGGTGTCCACATACCTTTGGTCATATAGTGTATCTCATCACATTTCTGCTGCAAACGATGTCTTTTGATTGAGAAATGGTGGCTTACTCCCATTCTCCTCTGAGAAGATACGATGGCCTATCTGAAATACAAGTGGTCTCCACAGTAATGTGTTTTTCATCACATCAGTCGAAACTGTGACCTCTTCAAAAGGATCTCATGAAATTCAGATGGCCCTTACTATCTATTTGTAATACACAGGCATGCTGGTGAGCTGTGCATGTACAATTAGGCGTGTGTGCGTGTGTGTCAAATAACGTGAACGTTTTATTTGACTGACAGAACATTTTGATTCTAGTTTCACAGCTACGGGCCCATTTTCAATGAATTACACTATAGTTTTGCCTATATTGTACAACATCAATAAAAACCAGACAGTGAAAATTGTGATGGTGTTCCAGTGGAAATTACTCTTTCGCACGATTTTCCCTCTGCACACACAAGCAACGCTAATTGAAGATGCTTATAAAAGACAAAAGCAATTAAAGCTTTTATGGAGGTAATCAGCCTTTCTCTGCTTCCTTTACCTCCTCTTCACTGACTGGTTGGCTAGCTGGCTCGTTCGCTGGATGGCTCAGCCTCGGCTTCTGATCTTAGTGGAGCAAAGAGAGAACAATCATTCAGTCAGAGGAGAATGATCAGAAACCAACATTACGAGTGTAAAGAATCGATCATTCTAATTATCCGTTTAACGCCAAAGCTAATTATAGTAATTAGGTAATGTTGTTAAGTGTCTTCATTCATGCTTTCTCTCTCAATTCTACTCTATAGAAATACATTGCATGCAGTGCCAGAGTGGATACAGAAGACAAGAGCCATGTACTGTCTGGCTCTACAGAAGACACACTGAGGATTGAGCTGAAAATGTTGTATTCAAGGCCATGTGCAGACACTGACTGTGTAGGCTTGAGTGTCATACCAACAACACAATACAGCATGAACCCAATTACCTCCATGAACTGTAATATCACTCATCAATTTAACAACTTTTTCACAACTGTTTCGATTACCTTGGTATGAAAAGTCAAGTCATTCATCAAGGACTTTTTCATTTCACTATTTGACCTTCAAAAGAAAATAGTTCACTCACTTTTTATAGCTCTGCGTGCATGGAGGCAAAATTACAATGGCTTGCAAAAGTATCCCTCCCCCCTTGGCATTTTTCCTATTTTGTTGCCTTACAACCTGGAATTAAAATGGATTTTTTGGGGGCTTGTATCATTTGACTTACAGAACATACCTACCACTTTGAAGATGCTAAATATTTTTGGGGGTAAACAAACAAGACATTTTTTTTCAAAACTTGAGCGTGCAAAGATATTCAATACTTTGTAGAGCCACCTTTTGCAGCAATTACAGCTGCAAGTCTCTTGGGGTATGTCTCTATAAGCTTGGCACATCTAGCCACTGGGATTTTGTCCCATTTTTCAAGGCAAAACTGCACCAGCTCCTTCATGTTGGTTGTGTCCCACTGATGTACAGCAATCTTTAAGTCATACCACAGATTCTCAATTGGATTGAGGTCTGGACTTTGACTAGGCCATTCCACGACATTTAAATGTTTCCCCTTAAACCAATTGAGTGTTGCTTCAGCAGTATGCTTAGGGTCATTGTCCTGCTGGAAGGTGAACCTCTGTCCCAGTCTCAAATCTCTTGAAGACTGAATCGGGTTTTCCTCAAGAATTTCCCTGTATTTAGCGCCATCCATCATTCCTTCAATTCTGACCATTTTCCCAATCCCTGCTGATGAAAAACATCCCCACAGCATGATGCTGCCACCACCATGGATGGTATTCTTGGGGTGATGAGAGGTGTTGGGTTTGCGCCAGACATAGCATTTTCCTTGATGGCCAAAAAGCTAAATTTTTGTCTCATCTAACCAAAGTACCTTCTTCCATTTATTTGGGGAGTCTCCCACATGCCTTTTGGCGAACACCGGTGTTTGCTTATTTTTTTCTTTAAGCAATGGCTTCTTTTCTGGCCACTCTTCCGTAAGCCCAACTTTGTGGAGTGTACAGCCTGAATTGGTCCTTTGGACAGATACTCCAATCTCCGAAGTGGAGCTTTGCAGCTCCTTCCGGGTTTTCTTTGATCTCTTTGTTGCCTCTCTGATTAATGCCCGCCTTGCCTGGTCTGTGAGTTTTGGTGGGTGGCCCTCTCTTGACAGGTTTGTTGTGGTGCCACATTCTTTACACTTTTTAATAATGGATTTAATGGTGCTCCGTGGGATGTTCAAAGTTTCAGATATTTTTTTATAACCCAATCCTGATCTGTACATCTCCACGACTTTGTCCCTGACCAGTTTGGAGAGCTCCTTGGTCTTCATGGTAACGCTTGCTTGGTGGTGCCCAAGGTACTCTGGGGCCTTTCAGAACAGGTGTATATCTACTGAGATCATGTGACAGATCATGTGACACTTAGATTGCACACATTTAACTAATTATGTGACTTCTGAATGTAATTGGTTACACCAGATCTTATTTAGGGGCTTCTTAGCAAAGGGGGTGAATACATATGCACCCACCACTTTTCAATTTTACATTTATTTTTATTTTTGAATTAAGTTATTTTTTTCATTTCACCAATTTGGACTATATTGTGTATGTCCATAACATGAAATCCATTTAAATTACAGGTTGTAATGCAACAAAATAGGAAAAATGCCAAAGGGGTGAATCATTTTGCAAGGCACTGTAAAGGTATTTGAAAAATACATTTCTAATACCAATCTGCTGGACAAGAAACCTAGCATTATGTTGCAGTATTCTGTGCAACATCTGTGGCAAAGGTTTTTGATATTTGCCACACTGTTCTATGTCATTCTATGTCATATTTTGATTTATTTAACCAGGCAAGTCAGTTAAGAACAAATTCTTATTTACAATGATGGCCTACCCCAGCCAATTGTGCATCACCCTATGGTTCTCCCAATCACAGGTGGTTGTTATACAATCTGGAATCGAACCTTGGTCTGTAGTGACATCTCTAGCCCTGAGATGCAGTGGCTTAGACAGCTGTGCCACTTGGGAGCCATAGGTCACATCAAATGGCTATGAACCCTCAAAAGGCTTGTGTACTGTAGGTGTACCACAATGACATGGCAAGACAATTAGTAAGGTGAAATTAGTTGTCTTAATATACAAAACTGTGATCACATAGGACTGCCATTAATGCAGATATGCCATAGTGCCTTGTCATTTCCAGAAGTTGGGCGCAGTCTTTTGAACTTTGTGTCAATGACTGACGAATCGCCTTATCAGGATAAAAATGTACTAAGGTTATTAAACCTATAAGTACAGTACATTCCTTGTATACTGCGTATCACAGCTGACAGCTTTAACTGAATAATCAGTTTTAACAGACGTTGACTTCCTCTGTCATTCCTGTTTAAAAAATGATTGGTGCGCTGTGCCATGTAGCTACCACAGGAATTTATTTTAAAAGCCCATCTTTTTGTCAGGGCATGAACATTAAACCTGCCTTATTTAAGATTCATATTTTGTTTCCTTGTACATTTAACATTACATTTAAGTCATTTAGCAGACGCTCTTATCCAGAGCGACTTACAAATTGGTGCATTCACCTTATGACATCCAGTGGAACAGCCACTTTACAATAGTGCATCTAAATCCTTTAAGGGGGGTGGGGGTGAGAAGGATTACTTTATCCTATCCTAGGTATTCCTTAAAGAGGTGGGGTTTCAGGTGTCTCCGGAAGGTGGTGATTGACTCCGCTGTCCTGGCGTCGTGAGGGAGTTTGTTCCACCATTGGGGGGCCAGAGCAGCGGACAGTTTTGACTGGGCTGAGCGGGAACTGTACTTCCTCAGTGGTAGGGAGGCGAGCAGGCCAGAGGTGGATGAACGCAGTGCCCTTGTTTGGGTGTATGGCCTGATCAGAGCCTGGAGGTACTGAGGTGCCGTTCCCCTCACAGCTCCGTAGGCAAGCACCATGGTCTTGTAGCGGATGCGAGCTTCAACTGGAAGCCAGTGGAGAGAGCGGAGGAGCGGGGTGACGTGAGAGAACTTGGGAAGGTTGAACACCAGACGGGCTGCGGCGTTCTGGATGAGTTGTAGGGGTTTAATGGCACAGGCAGGGAGCCCAGCCAACAGCGAGTTGCAGTAATCCAGACGGGAGATGACAAGTGCCTGGATTAGGACCTGCGCCGCTTCCTGTGTGAGGCAGGGTCGTACTCTGCGGATGTTGTAGAGCATGAACCTACAGGAACGGGCCACCGCCTTGATGTTAGTTGAGAACGACAGGATCACGCCAAGGTTCTTAGCGCTCTGGGAGGAGGACACAATGGAGTTGTCAACCGTGATGGCGAGATCATGGAACGGGCAGTCCTTCCCCGGGAGGAAGAGCAGCTCCGTCATGCCGAGGTTCAGCTTGAGGTGGTGATCCGTCATCCACACTGATATGTCTGCCAGACATGCAGAGATGCGATTCGCCACCTGGTCATCAGAAGGGGGAAAGGAGAAGATTAATTGTGTGTCGTCTGCATAGCAATGATAGGAGAGACCATGTGGGGTTATGACAGAGCCAAGTGACTTGGTGTATAGCGAGAATAGGAGAGGGCCTAGAACAGAGCCCTGGGGGACACCAGTGGTGAGAGCGCGTGGTGAGGAGACAGATTCTCGCCACGCCACCTGGTAGGAGCGACCTGTCAGGTAGGACGCAATCCAAGCGTGGGCCGCTCCGGAGATGCCCAACTCGGAGAGCGTGGAGAGGAGGATCTGATGGTTCACAGTATCGAAGGCGGCCGATAGGTCTAGAAGGATGAGAGCAGAGGAGAGAGAGTTAGCTTTAGCAGTGCGGAGCGCCTCCGTGATACAGAGAAGAGCAGTCTCAGTTGAATGACTAGTCTTGAAACCTGACTGATTTGGATCAAGAAGGTCATTCTGAGAGAGATAGCGGGAGAGCTGGCCAAGGACGGCACGTTCAAGAGTTTTGGAGAGAAAAGAAAGAAGGGATACTGGTCTGTAGTTGTTGACATTGGAGGGATCGAGTGTAGGTTTTTTCAGAAGGGGTGCAACTCTCGCTCTCTTGAAGACGGAAGGGACGTAGCCAGCGGTCAGGGATGAGTTGATGAGCGAGGTGAGGTAAGGGAGAAGGTCTCCGGAAATGGTCTGGAGAAGAGAGGAGGGGATAGGGTCAAGCGGGCAGGTTGTTGGGCGGCCGGCCGTCACAAGACGCGAGATTTCATCTGGAGAGAGAGGGGAGAAAGAGGTCAGAGCACAGGGTAGGGCAGTGTGAGCAGAACCAGCGGTGTCGTTTGACTTAGCAAACGAGGATCGGATGTCGTCGACCTTCTTTTCAAAATGGTTGACGAAGTCATCTGCAGAGAGGGAGGAGGGGGAAGAGGATTCAGGAGGGAGGAGAAGGTGGCAAAGAGCTTCCTAGGGTTAGAGGCAGATGCTTGGAATTTAGAGTGGTAGAAAGTGGCTTTAGCAGCAGAGACAGAGGAGGAAAATGTAGAGAGGAGGGAGTGAAAGGATGCCAGGTCCGCAGGGAGGCGAGTTTTCCTCCATTTCCGCTCGGCTGCCCGGAGCCCTGTTCTGTGAGCTCGCAATGAGTCGTCGAGCCACGGAGCGGGAGGGGAGGACCGAGCCGGCCTGGAGGATAGAACAATATGTGTGTTTTGGAGCTAGCTAGGTATGCCATAACCAGTAAAGCAACAATATTCTTCACAACCAACGTTGGATAATAATAAAAACGTTACCTGCATGGCGGTGTTACATAACAGCGTTACTCTGCTGTTGTGTCTTTGGCTATGCCGGATTAAGTGATATGACATGCTATTCTATAAAATAATTTCTCTGTAATTAATATTACCTGCTTGAGCTAATCATGTAAATGTAATTAACTAGAGAGTCGGGGCATCACAAAATAATATTTATAGAGCTGTTATCTTCCGAATAAACTCTTAAAGACCTAGTAATATTTTACATCAATAGCAGTCTATTAATCGTCACCTTAATTCAGTCTCATCTGAAAGTTGTAAATTCTAATCACACAGAATTACACATACACGTAATTAATCATAACTCGACTACAAATTATGTCATAAAGGAAAACGTCCCTAGCGGGCGGAACAGACATGACAGCTTGTTACACAAAAGAAAAGGGGCTGGGTTTGAGTGAAAGAGCGGGAAGACTGAGGAACAAAGGGCGAAGCTGTGCTATCGTAAATACAGTATCTTATGCATTCTAAATTACCGCCCATTTGGAAAAGGAAAATGCAATAAATATTTACTCTGAGCTGCGCTTCGGTAGAATGGTGGTAGATGGAAGGCCGTGTTGCCCAACCAAGTCCTTTGTCCTTTAAGGAATGTCTCTGCTGGTAAATTGGATACGTTGTAGTAACGTCGTTGTGTGGTAGACGGAATACTCTATCTGTTCCTTCCTAACCTGCGTTTGCAGCTGCTGTTGCTAACTCAACGGCTAGGAGGTATCACTTCTGTAGTGAATAAGAGTTCAAAGTTCATACCATTCGCAACCAAAGCTCACGCTGATGTTGGCTTTGTTCTGTACTTATTATCTGAACCATTCTGCCATAGGACCGTCGTCCTCACATCCTCGGAACAGGAGGTTATATTATCGACACGTCTTTATATAGGAAGGGAGAGGAGGGCGTGTTTGAAAAGTTGTATAGCCCTTCACAGGGGCGGGCCACTGATTGAGCATAGCCCTAACCTTATGAAAACCCAAATCTCACATTTTAGAAGCTAAAATGACATTTCATCCCATCACAAATCATTTCATATACAAAAATTTAAATTGTACAATAATTCCATGTGTAGACTTTCCACTGTAGAGTTCTTATCATTGATGAGAATGTCTCAGATGACAACCGGACTGACATCATATTCATTAAGTACCACCGCATATTTTCAATTGGTCAGATTACCAGAATATAGTTAATTTCCCCCCACCTTCTGATGTTCCCAGAATGTTGTTGTTAACCAAAGGGGTTTGCAAATGTAACATCAGTAGGGTAGAAAGAGGAAAAAGGGGGGAAGAGGTATTTATGACTGTCATAAACCTACCCCCAGGCTAACGTCATGACACTGCTGTCTGAGTCCATTGTGTTTTGGACCTGATGTTGAAGTGTATAACAGACAGCAGAATGTTTTTGTCTAAGTCATTTGCACACAGCTTGGTTATTATCACACCGGTCTATGTTATAAATACATTTGTCTTTCTCTCAATTAACATGTGGTGGAGGAGTCTCTCAGAGGTTTGTTATTGGGTTTATTCATGAACACGGATGAACACTGATCATGCTGTCATTGCTAATGGTGTAGAGAGAGAGAGAGGACTGGAGCTACTGGAGCTATTCTCTGTGGCATGCACCCAACCCGATTCACAGCAATGCCCCCAAAGGCAGCCTTGCAGATGTTAACACACTGATAACGTCTGGAGGAAATTGTAGAGCTGGAGAGAGAGAGATGGAAAGAGGTAGAGGGATAGTGGAAAATAAATAGAGGGAGAGGGAAAAACAGGGGGGGATCATTCCTGGTCCGTTTTTGGTTTCAAGCAGTGCAACTATTTCACTACATTGCAGCATCATAGCCTACCTAGAGACTGAAGACAGTTTTGTATTTATGTTTCAGTGATTACAGAGCAAAAACTAAATCCCAAAGGCAAAATTGTATGAATTTGGTGTGAATCAGAATTTGTTATGAAGTTTTTTGATATTTTTTTGTTTGCGTCATCATTGGATGTTTTAGTCTAAGGACCCCTTTTAGATATAAAAAATACATATACATATACATATACAGTGGGGCAAAAAAAGTATTTAGTCAGCCACCAATTGTGCAAGTTCTCCCACTTAAAAATATGAGAGAGGCCTGTAACTTTCATCATAGGTACACTTAAACTATGACAGACAAAATGAGAAAAAAAATCAAGAAAATCACATTGTAGGACTTTTAATTAATTTATTTGCAAATTATGGTGGAAAATAAGTATTTGGTCAATAACAAAAGTTTCTCAATACTTTGTTATATACCCTTTGTTGGCAATGACAGAGGTCAAACATTTTCTGTAAGTCTTAACAAGGTTTTCACACACTGTTGCTGGTATTTTGGCCCATTCCTCCATGCAGATCTCCTCTAGAGCAGTGATGTTTTGGGGCTGTTGCTGGGCAACATGGACTTTCAACTCCCTCCAAAGATTTTCCATGGGGTTGAGATCTGGAGACTGGCTAGGCCACTCCAGGACCTTGAAATGCTTCTGGTGGTGTGTTTGGGATCATTGTCATGCTGAAAGACCCAGCCACGTTTCATCTGCAATGCCCTTGCTGATGGAAGGAAGTTTTCAATCAAAATCTCACGATACATGGCCCCATTCATTCTTTCCTTTACACGGATCAGTCGTCCTGGTCTCTTTGCAGAAAAACAGCCCCAAAGCATGATGTTTCTACCCCCATGCTTCACAGTAGGTATGGTGTTCTTTGGATGCAACTCAGCATTCTTTGTCCTCCAAACACGACGAGTTGAGCCAAAAGGTTATATTTTGGTTTCATCTGACCATATGACATTCTCCCAATCTTCTTCTGGATCATCCAAATGCTCTCTAGCAAACTTCAGACGGGCCTGGACATGTACTGGCTTAAGCAGGGGAACACGTCTGGCATTGCAGGATTTGAGTCCCTGGCGGCGTAGTGTATTACTGATGGTAGGCTTTGTTACTTTGGTCCCAGCTCTCTGCAGGTCATTCACTAGGTCCCCCCGTGTGGTTCTGGGATTTTTGCTCACCGTTCTTGTGATCATTTTGACCCCACGGGGTGAGATCTTGCGTGGAGCCCCAGATTGAGGGAGATTATCAGTGGTCTTGTATGTCTTCCATTTCCTAATAATTTCTCCCACAGTTGATTTCTTCAAACCAAGCTGCTTACCTATTGCAGATTCAGTCTTCCCAGCCTGGTGCAGGTCTACAATTTTGTTTATGGTGTCCTTTGACAGCTCTTTGGTCTTGGCCATAGTGGAGTTTGGAGTGTGACTGTTTGAGGTTATGGACAAGTGTCTTTTATACTGATAACAAGTTCAAACAGGTGCCATTAATACAGGTAACGAGTGGAGGACAGAGGAGCCTCTTAAAGAAGAAGTTACAGGTCTGTGAGAGCCAGATATCTTGCTTGTTTGTAGGTGACCAAATACTTATTTTCCACCATAATTTGCAAATAAATTCACAAAAACTCCTACAATGTGATTTGTTTTCTCATTTTGTCTGTCATAGTTGAAGTGTACCTATGATAAACATTACAGGCCTCTCTTATCTTTTTAAGTGGGAGAACTTGCACAATTGGTGGCTGACTAAATACTTTTTTGCCCCACTGTATATATTGAACTAAAATATAAACGCAAATGCAACAATTTCAAAGATTTTACTGAGTTATAGTTCATATAAGGAAATCAGTCAATTGAAATAAATGTAGTAGGCCGTAATCTATGGATTATACATGACTGGTAATACAAATATGCTTCTGTTGGTCAAAGATACCTTAAAAAGGTAGGGAAGTGGATCAGAAAACCAGTCAATACCACCATTCTCCTCATGCAGCATGACACATCTCATTCACATAGTTGTTGACCGTAGTTTTTATTTATTTATTTATCCATTATTTTACCAGGTAAGTTGACTGAGAACAAGTTCTCATTTGCAGCAACGACCTGGGGAATAGTTACAGAAAAGGAAGGGGGATGAATGAGCCAATTGGGGATTATTAGGTGACCGTGATGGTTTGAGGGCCAGATTGGGAATTTAGCCAGGACACCGGGGTTAACACCCCTACTCTTACGATAAGTGCCATGGGATCCTTAATGACCTCAGAGAGTCAGGACACCTGTTTTAACGTCCCATCCGAAAGACGGCACCCAACACAATCCCTGGGGCATTAGGATATTTTTTTTTAGACCAGAGGAAAGAGTGCCTCCTACTTGCCCTCCAACACTACTTCCAGCAGCATCTGGTCTCCCATCCAGGGACTGACCAGGACCAACCCTGCTTAGCTTCAGAAGCAAGCCAGCAGTGGTATGCAGGTTCAGTTGTGGGAATGTTGTCCCACTCCTCTTCAATGGCTGTGCGAAGTGACTGGATCCTGGAACACTCTGTTGTACACGTTGATCCAGAGCATCCCAAACATGCTCAATAGGTGACATGTGTGGTGAGTACATTTTCAGCTTCCAGGAATTGTGTACAGATCCTTGCGACATGAGGCAATGCACTATCATGCTGAAACATGAGGTGATGGCAGCGGATGAATGGCACGACAATGGCCCTCAAGGATCTCATCACCTTATCTCTGTGCATTCAAATTGCCATCAATAAAATGCTATTGTGTTTGTTGTCCGTAGCTCATGCCAGCTCATACCATAACGCCACTGCCACCATAGGTCACTCTGTTTAGAATGCAAACTGCTCGCCCACACGACGCCATACATGTGGTCTGTGGTTGTGAGGTCAGTAGGATGTACTGCCAAATTTCCTAAAATGACATTGGAGGTGGCTTATTGTAGAGAAATTAACATTCATTTCTCTGGCAACAGCTCTGCTGGACATTCCTGCCGTCAGCATGCCAATTGCACGCTCCCTTAAAACTTGAGAGATCTGTGGTATTATGTTGCGTGATAAAACTGCACATTTTAGAGTGGCCTTTTGTTGTCCCCCAAAAAACGTGCACCTGTGTAATGATCATGTTTAATCATCTTCATGACATGCTACACCTGTCAGGTGGATGGATTATCTTGGCAAAGGCTCACCAACAAGGATTATAAGCACATTTGTGTACACAATTTGAGAGAGATATGTTTTTGTGCATATGGAACATTTCTGGGATCTTGATGATTTAAACTTCATTTAACTAGGCAAGTCAAATTAAGAACAAATTCTTATTTACAATGACTGCCCATACCAGCCAAAGCCAGACAACACTAGGCCAATTGTGCCCCACCCTATGGGACTCCAAGTCACAGCTGGTTGTAATACAGCCAGGATCTGAACCAGGGTGTCTGTAGTGCTGCTGCTAGTACTGAGATGCAGTGCCTTAGACAGCTGTACACCTTAGGAGCAGCTCATGAAACATGGGACCAATTCTTTACATGTTGCATTTATCATTTTGTTCAGTATCCCAAATGTTTTTTGATGAAACATTTCAATTTGGCCTTACTGCTTTTAGGACATAGAAATGCATTGAATAACAGATTCATACATGGAAAAATATATAGTCCAAAAATATTGTGCCTGTCCCTATATTTGAGAGATATAAGAAAGGTCAGGAACATAAACTGCTCAAAAAAATGAAGGGAACACTAAAATAATACATCCTAGATCTAAATGAATGAAATATTCTTATTAAATACTTTTTTCTTTACATAGTTGAATGTGCTGACAACAAAATCACAGAAACATTATGAATGGAAATCAAATTTATCAACCCATGGAGGTCTGGATTTGGAGTCACACTCAAAATTAAAGTGGAAAACCACACTACAGTCTGATCCAACTTTGATGTAATGTCCTTAAAACAAGTCAAAATGAGGCTCAGTAGTGTGTGTGGCCTCCACGTGCCTGTATGACCTCCCTACAACGCCTGGGCATGCTCCTGATGAGGTGGTGGATGGTCTCCTGAGGGATCTCCTCCCAGACCTGGACTAAAGCATCCGCCAACTCCTGGACAGTTGGTGGATGGAGCGAGACATGATGTCCCAGATGTGCTCAATTGGATTCAGGTCTGGGGAACGGGCGGGCCAGTCCATAGCATCAATGCCTTCCTCTTGCAGGAACTGCTGACACACTCCAGTCACATGAGGTCTAGCATTGTCTTGCATTAGGAGGAACCCAGGGCCAACTGCACCAGCATATGGACTCACAAGGGGTCTGAGGATCTCATCTCGGTACCTAATGGCAGTCAGGCTACCTCTGGCGAGCACGTGGAGGGCGGCCCCCCAAAGAAATGCCACCCACACCATGACTGACCCACCGCCAAACCGGTCATGCTGGAGGATGTTGCAGGCAGCAGACCGTTCTCCACGGCGTCTCCAGACTCTGTCACGTCTGTCACGTGCTCAGTGTGAACCTGCTTTCATCTGTGAAGAGCACATGGCGCCAGTGGCGAATTTGCCAATCTTGGTGTTCTCTGGTAAATGCCAAACGTCCTGCACGGTGTTGGGCTGTAAGCACAACCCCCACCTGTGGACGTCGGGCCCTCATACCACCCTCATGGAGTCTATTTCTGACCGTTTGAGCAGACACATGCACATTTGTGGCCTGCTGGAGGTCATTTTGCAGGGCTCTGGCAGTGCTCCTCCGGCTCCTCCTTGCACAAAGGCGGAGGTAGCGGTCCTGCTGCTGGGTTGTTGCCCTCCTACGGCCTCCTCCACGTCTCCTGATGTACTGGCCTGTCTGGACACTACGCTGACAGACACAGCAAACCTTCTTGCCACAGCTCGCATTGATGTACCATCCTGGATGAGCTGCACTGCCTGAGCCACTTGTATGGTTTGTAGACTCCGTCTCATGCTACCACTAGAGTGAAAGCACCGCCAGCATTCAAAAGTGACCAAAACATCAGCCAGGAAGCATAGGAACTGAGAAGTGGTCTGTGGTCACACCACCTGCAGAACCACTCCTTTATTGGGGGTGTCTTGCTAATTGCCTATAATTTCCACCTGTTGTCTATTCCATTTGCACAACAGCATGTGAAATTTATTGATTTCATTAAGTGTGATTGACTTACATTGTGTTGTTTAAGTCTTCCCTTTATTTTTTGAGCAGTGTATATTTAACCCCATTTTTTGTGTAAAATGTAAGACTTCCATATAGAGTTGAAATCGGAAATTTACATACACTTTAGCCAAATACATTTAAACTCCGTTTTCACAATTTCACAATTTAATCCTACTAAAAAGTCCTTGTCTTAGGTCAGTTAGGATCACCACTTTATTTTTAGAATGTGAAATGTCAGAATAATAGTAGAGGGAATTAATTATTTCAGCTTTCATTTCTTCCATCACATTCCCAGTGTGTCAGAAGTTTACATACACTCAATTAGTATTTGGTAGCATTGCCTTTAAATTGTTTAACTTGGTCAAACGTTTTGGGTAGCCTTCCACAAGCTTCTCACAATAAGTTGGGTGAATTTTGGCCCATTCCTCCTGACAGAGCTGGTGTAACTGAGTCAGGTTTGTAGGCCTCCTTGCTCGCACATGCCTTTTCAGGTCTGCCCACAAATTTTCAATGGGATTGAGGTCAGGGCTTTGTGATGGCCATTCCAATACCTTGACTTTGTTTTCCCATTTGCGACCAATCTTTAACTTCCTGACTGATGTCTTGAGATATTGCTTCAATATATCCACGTACTTTTCTTACCTCATGATGCCATATATTTTGTGAAGTGCCCCAGTCCCTCCTGCAGCAAAGCACCCCCACCACATGATGCTGCCACCCCCGTGCTTCACGGTTGGGATGGTGTTCTTCGGCTTGCAAGCCTCCCCCTTTTTCCTCCAAACATAATGTGATGGCAACTGGCCAAACAGCTCAATTTTCGTTTCATCAGACCAGAGGATATTTCTCCAAAAGGTATGATCTTTGTCCCCATGTGCAGTTGCAAACCGTAGTCTGGCATTTTTTTTACGGCGGTTTTGGAGCAGTGGCTACTTCCCTGCAGAGAAGCCTTTCAGGTTATGTCGATATAGGACTTGTTTTTCTATGGATATACATTTTTTTCTATTGATATACATACTTTGTACCGGTTTCCTCCAGCATCTTCACAAAGTCCTTTGCTGTTATTCTGGGATTGCATCTCGTTCCTGAGTTGTATGACGGCTGCATGGTCCCATGGTGTTTATACTTGCGTACTATTGTTTGTACAGATGAACGTGGTACCTTCAGGCGTCTGGAACTTGCTCAGAGGATGAACCAGACTTGTGGAGGTCTACAATTTTTTTTTCTGAGGTCTTGTCTGATTTCTTTTGATTTTCCCATGATGTGAGGCACTGAGTCTGAAGGTAGGCATTGGAATACATCCACAGGTACACCTCCAATTGATTCAAATGATGTCAATTAGCCTGTCAGAAGCTTCTAATGCCATGACAACATTTTCTGGAATTTTCCAAGCTGTTTAAAGACACAGTCAACTTAGTGTATGTAAACTGTTGACCCACTGGAATTGTGATACAGTGAATTATAAGTGAAATAATCTGTCTGTAAACAATTGTTGGAAAAATTACTTGTGTCATGCACAAAGTAGATTTCCTAACAAGAAATTTGTGGAGTGGTTGAAAAACCAGTTTTAATGACTCCAACCTAAGTGTATGTAAACTTTATCGTTTCTTTTTTTTTTAGCTGGTACCAGGTATCATGACGTTGGCCTGTGGGTGAGGTTTATGACCCCACCCATAAAAACCTTTCTTCCTTTCCTCTCTCTTGACTCTACAGAAGGACTCTTGAAAAGCCTTTCTTAATAAACATAGAGAGTCTGGGAACATCAAAAGATGGGGGAAAGGAACCATATTTCGGTAATGCAACCAGTTAAAAATATGCGTTGGTAGTTAACTTCTTGGTGACAGGGGGCAGTATTTTCACGTCCGGATGAAATGCATGCCCAAATTGGACTTTCCACCACCAATGGACCAAGCAGCGTGGTAAGGAGGAGCAGTGTGTAATGGACTCCTGGACATAGGAGGAAATCCTGGATGGGAAAGGACCCTGGAGGCAGGCTGGGGAGTATTGCCGTCCACGGGAGGAATAGGAAGCAGCTAAAGCTGAGAGGCATCGTTATGAGGGAACACGGCTGGCAAGGAAGCCCGAGAGGCAGCCCCCAACATTTTTGGGGGGAGGGGGCTCACGGGAGTGTGACAGAGTCAGGTTGGAAACCTGAGCCAACTCCCCGTGTTTATCGTGACGGCCGTCGTACTGGTCAGGCACCGTGTTTCCATGTCTCCAGTATGCGTTCTTAGCCCGGTGCGCTACATCCCAGCTCCCCGCATCTGCCGGGCTAGGGTGAGCATCCAGCCAGGAAGGATTGTGCCAGCCCTGCTCTCCAGACCTCCAGTACATCTCTACGGCCCAGGATATCCTGCGTCGGCTTTGCGCATGGTGTCTCCAGTGCGTCTGCACAGCCCAGTGCATCCTGTGCCTGCGCAACGCATGTCCTGGGCCAAAGTCACCATCCAGCGAGGACAGGTTGTGCAGGCTTTTAGCCCGAGACCTCCAGTGCGCCTTCATGGCCCAGTGTATCTGGTGCCTCAGCCAAGGACAAGGTCTCCTGCATGTCTCCCCAGCCTGGTGAGTCCTGTGCCTACGCTAAGAAATAATCCTCCTGTATGTCTCCCCAGCCCGGTGACTCCTGTGCCTACTCCCAGAGCCAGACTTCTTGTGTGTCTCTCCATTCCAGTGATGATCCATGGCAAGAAGCCTCCAGTGATGATCCATGGCACGAAGCCTCCAGTGATGATCCATGGCACGAAGCCTCCAGTGATGATCCATGGCACAAAGCCTCCAGTGATGATCCATGGCAAGAAGCCTCCAGTGATGATCCATGGCACGAAGCCTTCAGTGATGATCCATGGCAAGAAGCCTCCAGTGATGATCCATGGCAAGAAGCCTCCAGTGATGATCCATGGCACGAAGCCTCCAGTGATGATCAATGGCAAGAAGCCTCCAGTGGTGAGACATGGCACGAAGCCTCCAACGAGGGCCTCCAGAGACGGCCTCCAGTCCGGAGCCTCCAGAGACGGCCTCCAGTCCGGAGCCTCCAGAGACGGCCTCCAGTCCGGAGCCTCCAGAGACGGCCTCCAGTCCGGGGCCCGCAGCAACGAGGTTGCCCAGTCCGGGGCCCGCAGCAACGAGGGTGCCCAGTCCGGGGTCCACAGCAATGAAAGTCCCGCACCTGAGCCGCCACCGCGGATGGATGCCCACCCAGACCCTCCCCAATAGGTTCAGGTTTTGCGGCCGGAGTCCGCACCTTTAGGGGGGTACTGTCACGCTCTGACCATAGAGAGCCTTCTAATGTCTCTATTTGGTTTGGTCAGGGTGTGATTTGGGGTGGGCATTCTATGTTTCGTATTCCATGATTTGGTGTTTCTATGTTTTGGCCGGGTATGGTTCTCAATCAGGGACAGCTGTCTACCGTTGTCTCTGATTGGGAACCATACTTAGGTATCCCTTTTTCTCTCCTTTCTTTGTGGGAAGCTGACTTTGTTTCGGGCACATAGCCTTTGAGCTTCACAGATTGTTTTTGTAGGGTTTATTGTTTTGTTCGGAGTCATTCTGATTAAATAAAATCACATTTACGCTCACCATGCTGCACCTTGGTCGTCTCCTTTCAACAGCCATGACAACAACATAAACTGTATCATGGATAGTCTACACATTCTAGTTCAGATTCACATGGAATTGTTGTGCAATTTAACGAAAATGTAACTTTCTGTTCTGAGAACGTTAGGGCGACAGTCCTACATTAAAAGGGCTCAGATAATAAGCTGTTCCAAGGACAAAGACCACCTACAGAACTAAGCCAACCTTAGAGAACCTAACGAAATTAGCATCGAATTTCAATGTGAAGGTGACGACCTACATGCCGGAAGGATGAATTTCGACTATACCAGCTAGAATATAGCATGAGCATATAGCATGGCAATTTGGTACGAACTTTGAACTCTTATTCACTAAAGAAGTGCTACTCCCTCTGCCCGCTACACGTGGGCTCGGACAGAGTATCCATTCTACCACGCTCCTGTTCACCACTAGACAGTCTTCAGAGAACCAGAGATCCATGCTAGACAGTCTTCAGAGAACCAGAGATCAATGCTGGACAACCCGGCCAACGATCTACGACCAATATACCGAAGCGCAGCTCAGAGTAAATATTTATTGCATTCTCCTTTTTCAAATGTGCAGTAATTTAGAATGCATAAGATACTGTATTTACGATAGCATAGCTTCTCCCTTTGTTACTCAGTCTTCCCGCTCTTTCACTCAAACCCAACCCCCTTTCCTTTGTGTAACCATCCGTCATGTTGGCTCCGTCCACCAGGGACATTTTCTTTATGACATCTTTTGTAATCAATGTATGATCCATTCTGTGTTTAGGGAATTATGTGTGATTAGTTAGGTATTTAGTAAATAAATAATTAAACCACATTTTGTATTGCTGATTCAACTTGTTAGCCAGGGTTCGTGAAGATAACCAAGAATTTTAAACTTTCAGATGAGACTAAATAAGGTTAGGATTAAATATTGACTGCTACTGAAAAGATTACTTGGTCTTTAAGAGTTTATTTTGAAGACAACAGCTCTGTAAACATTATTTTGTGGTGCTCAGACTTTCTAGTTAATTATCTACCTGATTAGCTTAATCAGGTAATATTAATTACAGAGAAATGATTTTATAGAATAGCATGTCATATCACTTATTCCATCATAGCCAAAGACACGACACAGGCTACCTGCAGACGATTCTTGTGAGGCATGTTGGCATCCTTGTGAGGGCTTGTAGGCCAAATCGTTTGGACGCTACTGACGTTTTCGTGAGAAGAACGTTTTTCGGGATCTCTCGTGGTCTGACAAACACAGCTCTAGCTCGGCCACCTTCCAACGCAGATATGGAAACCTTGTGAATGCAGTGGATTGAGACGCAGCCCATGCTAATAAACAGACAGATTTTGATTGGGATTTGTTTCATTATGCTAATTCAATTTACAGGGGGGTGTGGACATCAATTCCAGGGGGTTAAGGCTGAGCACAAGCATAAAGACACAAACCTGCAACCAACAAATGTCACTTATCAAAATTACTGGCCATACAGTGTACAAAGTATACAGTTTACAAGACATTGACCACACTGAACTAAAAATGAGCAAAAATCTAACCAATTGTGACATCGCTGTGCAGGGGATGCATCCAAACAAAAAACAGAAATGTAAATGTTAAAGCAGCCAAACAACTGCAGCCCTGAATGTTTACAGTCACATGGTGCTTGTTAGACGGTGCAGTCAGAACAACTGAGCATGATACAGTAATTCTGTCTGTCAGGCAAACTAAAATAATGTGGCCTCTGGGGCAGAATCTCACCCACCTACATTTTTGTGTCAATCACCACAAATTCTTCATTTTACGTATTTCATGTACTTTACCATCACAAAGTTGTCAGACTCTCCATAATTACCGAACACATGCTGCTTTTTACGACTGACCTAGCTCAGCAATCAGCTTTCAATAATAAAAACAGGGGTGTTTGCACATAAACATCATCAAATTTTACAACCAAGCCCATAAACAGTTTTATATTCCTCTCTAAAACTTCCAAATGAGGATTATGTGCGATGGAAGAGAGTGGATGTGAAATACTGCTGACGCACTTATGTTTCACATGGCCGACCGACGCGTCGTCATCTCTGCGTTGGGTGACAAACACTCTGTGACAGCTGGTGCCTCTGAGTCATGCCTTGCAGGCTCTTGTTTTTGTGTTGAAATACCTACACAAATCACAGGCATAGAAACTGCTTTCTGCTCTGTCTGATGAATAGATTTTTTACAAGCACACTCTGCCAATGATTCTGTGGGGGGTTATATATCACTGCAGAGCTGTGCCAGGACCACCCACTACTCATATTCAAATGAGGGATTATAACATTTAAAAACACATTGCATACTGTGTGGTGATGTTTCAACCTAATTTGTGGGAATCACAATTTTGCAGGTCCTAAGTAAGTCTCAAGTCTTATCCTTCAAGTCTTGAGTCCTGATTTTCCATCTGTAAATGCTCTACAGATGTTCATTGAAAAAATGTAAAGCACCACAATATATCTCAGTTTATTGCATAAATCGTACATGCGTTGGATCGCAATGCTGGTGCAGTAAAATAATCCAGTCCATTTTAATGAATTACAGTGTAGTCTAATACAAGTGTAGGTTATGACACAATGTCAATGTCAAGAAATCTAAAACGTGGTCTGCAGCAGATCAAAATAGGGCCACAAAGTCTCCGGGTGAATGGAGGAGCTGTCCATGATGCTGTCATTCAAGGTCCTTTATTTAGTCTATTTGTAATGACGGTTACATTTTAGCTTCTGCTCAGATGGATGAAGCCAGTGGGGAACACATGCAGTATACAGACACCATGGCTACAGACCTACCAAAGATCGGACTATCATGGCTCTCCAACTCTGTTCCTGGAGTGCTACCGTACAGTGTGGTTTCAGTCAAACCCCTGCTGTAACTAACCCGAATAATCTTATATACCAGCTAATTATTAGAATCAGGTGTGCTAGATTAGAGTTGGAATGAATACCTACACGATGGTAGCTCTCCAGGCACAAGGTTGGAGAGCCCTGTTAAAAAATATGCATAAAATGCATCCTCCAATTGCAATGTTTGCCTATTCCCACGCATATTGTCTCAATAAATGTTTTATACCCTCAAACACCAAGTTCGCCATACCTAATTTCGAAATAGGCCATCATCACTGTCAATCATGAATGATAATTACGCATGCCAATCAGTTTCATGGCAATGGCCTATGCATTTCCATCTTGAATTACTGTTTCGTGAGCGAGGTAGAGCAGATGACGTTAGCAAACTATTAGCCTAGTCTTGTATTTTGTTTCAATCAAAGCATATATCCTGCACAGCGGCTCTGAGTTCTGACACATTATCAGTTTTGGGGGACTATTCAGCTTCAGCTAACCATCCTAAAATCTCATTAGAAATTAGATGTTTTTGTTGTAACAGTAGTGTTATAGGCCTGCTATGCTATTCCGTTCTGTTATATAAAATACCAATTCATTGTTATGTGATCTTGCAAGACATTAATTCAGCTTTGATCTAACTTTACTAAATTAGCACCAGTGAAGAGCCATAAAACCAAGCATTTGGTGTGGTGTATTCATGCATCTCAATAAACTATAACCTATTGGCATTATTACCTCCAACTTGGCCCAATTCCCATTTCCAATTTCCCACCCTTACATAGCCTACCCTAACAGGCCCTGCGTCTCAACCAATAGTCAATATAGGCTAAAGATCCCAATCAGGGCTACAGCAATTTCAAGAGAGGGTCAGGCTCTTGGGCTGCGGTCCAAACACTTAAAAGACACACGCTATCCCCTCAGCCCTCAAATTAAGTGGACACTTCTGATGACGTATCATGACATTTGAGGGAGGAAGAAATTATTTTTAAATGGACCACCCATGTCGGTGGAGGTTTATGAACATCAAGGCAGACAGGTTAATTTTTTTTTTAATATTCTGAAGTCTCCAATGGGCCTCTGCAGTATGTAGCCTACAGTTCCTCATCATTCACCAGAGAGAAGACATGGAAGAAACCACCATTTACCTACCTCTAGGCTGTTGTAGCCTACATATTTATTTGGTTTGTCATTCTATCATTTTTCATGGATTCTCTTTTTTTTTTTTTTTTTTTTAAGAAGTGAGGGAGAGCTCCCCCTACACGACACATCTCATTACTTATGAAGCTAAGGCAGCTGCACTGCACTATTTCATCAATAAAAATATATTAGGGGGGATTTATTTGTCACACACCCACCCTCATACTACTTCTTGCATCAATGAATAATGTGTTGCCCCAAATAATAACGGGCAAGTCTCAAGTTAAGTCTCCAGTTCCACAGCTCAGGTTGAGTCAAGTCCACCATTTTGGGTTTTGAGTCCTCAAGTTAATGGTTAAGTGTTGTATGCCAATTAAATGCCATTTTTTATTTCCATTGCAAGCTAGTAGTTCAAAACATTACCTCAATTTAGCTAACTAGCTCACACAGCAGAGCAATAACTGAATTCTAAACTCTCTTAATGGATTTCAAATGTCTGACAAAGTTTGAGGTTGTTTCAATTGCATCAGTGATTTTTGACCCACATGTTTAACAAACTGCAGATCTTTTTTCCCCAGCACCACATCTTTGAAACTGAATGCAGCGATTTTTGGGAACGAAACCAGATGATGCCATGATGACAGACTCTATCAGCATAGAGCTGGGCGATATGGACAAAAAGTGATATTGCGATAAATGTAACTATTTTTCTCATAACAATAAATACAACGATAAAAAAAACATTTTAATGGACAGTTACTTTCCATTAGCGGCAGGGCTCTAGACAATTTTTTCCAATGCCAAGTAAGACAACTGATACGGTAGCAAGTGATTCAAAAAGTAAGCTATTCCATCTAACATATCAAGGGAATGATTGATTTATATTTTGATGTGCAACTTGTCAAAATAGGATCCAGAATGATCAGATTTTTTTGGGGGGGATCTTCAGAGATTATTTTGTTGAAATCTTTTGCATAATAGCCTATGCTATAGGCTATTATTCACCACCTGAGGATGTGGGAAAACACTAAATATTATATTGTTGCAAAATAGCCATTTAAGGTAATGGATTAATCTATTAGTAAATGTAATGTACTATAAAACATTGGCTACTTCATTGAAGCCATTTCACTGCAAATTGAGAGTTGAGCTCTGGAGGCGCATCAACTCCATACTACATAGCCTACTCCGGTTGTAAAATTGTGTCATAAACTAAATATTAAGAGGTGAGAAATGAAGTATATACTCACAGGAAGTTGTGACCCTCCCCTCTGTAACTAATGGTATGTTTCCCCACAATTGCACTTTGAGCAATGGACATATGCTTGTGTTTATCAGAATGCATCTATCCATCCGCCATGTGCACAGTGTGGAGAGGGAGGGAGAGTGGATTGCTCACTCAGCAGCCGACAGCGAAACACAGACAGATAAATAGTTTCATTGCAGGAATCAACATAACGCATAGGCTATTACTGTTGACCAAATAATGGTTTTAGAACCATCTACAATAATGTTCTGTAAAAATCAACAGGAATGTTGTCTTGCAAAATCATCAAAAGTTACCGACCTAAGCAAACTGCAGCGAAAGGAGAGGAGGTGAAAGGATGAGAGGAAGGTGATGGGGAAATCTGAACAAGTCTGCTGAGTTTCTTGAGTTACACAGCTCAACTCCAGGTCCTCTTGGTCCTACCTGGCACGCAGGCGTCCCATCTAGAGCTCTGGAAATGCAAATGCGCTACGCTAAATGCTAATAGTATTAGTTAAAACTCAAACGTTCATTAAAATACACATGCAGGGTATTGAATTAAAGCTACACTCGTTGTGAATCCAGGCAACAAATCAGATTTTTAAAATGCTTTTCGGCGAAAGCATGAGAAGCTATTATCTGATAATAATAATAATAATAATAATAATATATGCCATTTAGCAGACGCTTAGCATGTAACACCCCAAAAGACCAGCAGGGGACGTAAACAAAATAATTAGCATAGTCGTCGCTACACAAACCGCACAAATAAAATATAAAACATTCATTACCTTTGACCATCTTCTTTGTTGGCACTCCTAGATGTCCCATAATCACTATTGGGTCTTTTTTTCGATTAAATCGGTCCATATATAGCCTAGATATCGATCTATGAAGACTGTGTGATAAACGGAAAAAAATTGCGTTTCATAACGTAACGTCATTTTTTAAAATTCAAAAAGTCGACGATAAACTTTCACAAAACACTTCGAAATACTTTTGTAATGCAACTTTAGGTATTAGTACACGTTAATAAGCGATAAAATTCATCAAGAGGCGATGTCAATTCTATAGGTGTCTGTTTCGAAAAAATGTCTTGGAGAGAGCTTGACCAAAACATCCGGTCGGAGACCGGAGGGAATCGATTCCCTTGATTCGGTTAGACCAAGAATCAATTGTGAATCAAATGACAAGACTCTAGACAACGTGTGGAAGCTGTAGGCACTGCAACCTCGGCCTCATTTAATTCGATTCACTTTGAACAATTCCTTGAAGTCGCGGATGGATATTTATTTCCATTTTCAGTGATCAGATATTCCTGCACTTTTCGATGAAACGCACGTTCTGTTATAGTCACAGCTGTGATTTAACCAGTTTTATAAACGTCTGAGTGTTTTCTATCCACACATACTAATCATATGCATATACTATATTCCTGGCCTGAGTAGCAGGGCGCTGAAATGTTGCGCGATTTTTAACAGAATGTTCGAAAAAGTAGAGGGTCGACTTAACAGGTTAAGTTACGAGTCATAGATGCTCAAGTTGAAGTCAAGTGGCAAGCATTTAAACATTTTGGCATGTCACGTGTAAAGACACAAAGTTAGTACTCGAGTCCAAGTCACGTGACTCTAGACCACACCTCTGGTGGGAACACTTAATGTGAATGTTCTTTCATAATGTCTACTGTTGTGGGTGGTAACCATAAGTGGCCGTTCTAACATTTTAAAAGTACATGTTTCATTAAGAGTGCGAAACATAATATACCACCTTTCAAAATGTACGTTAGTACAGTTAATGGAACAATGGGAATAAAATGTCAGTTGGCAGGAGGTGTACTTCTGCTGTGAGATCTCTAATCTGAGCTGGTCAAGTCTAACCTGCTTTAGAACAAAAATATAAATGCAACATGCAAGATTTTCAAAGATTTGAATGAGTAACAGTTCATATAAGGAAATCAAATCCTAATCTATAGATTTGACATGACTGGGAATACGAATATGATGGTCGCAGGTACTTTAACAAAAATAGGGGTGTGGATCAGAAAACCAGTCAGTATCTGATGTGACCACCATTTGCCTCATGTAATGTGACACATCTCCTTCACATAGAGTTGATCAGGCTGTTGATTATGGCCTGTGGAATGATGTCGCACTCCTTCAATGGCTGTGAGAAGTTGCTGGATATCAGCGGGAACAGGAACATGCTGTTGTACACGTTGATGCAGAACATCCCAAACATGCTCAATGTCTGGTAAATATGGCTTCCAGGAATTGTGTACAAATCCTTGCGACATGGTGCATTATCATTGTGAAACATGAGGTTATGGCAGCGGATGAATGGCATGGCAATGGGCCTCAGGATCTCATCACGGTATCTCTGTGCATTCATATTGCCATCAATCAAATGCAATTTTGCTCGTTTTCCGTAGCTTATGCCTGACCATACCATTACCCCACCGGCACCATGAGGCACTCTGTTCACAACGGTGACATCAGCAAAGAGCTCTTCCAAACAGACGTCATACGTATGCCATCCGCCTGGTAGAGTTGAAACTGGGATTCATCCGTGAAGAGCACACTTCTCTTGCATGCCAGTGGCCATCGAATGTGAGCATTTTCCCACTGAAGTCTGGTCAGAACCCTGGTGAGGATGACGAGCAAGCAGATGAGTTTCCCTTAGACTGTTTCTGACAGTTTATGCATAAATTCTTTGGTTGTTCAAACCCACAGTTTCATCAGCTGTCCGGGTGGCTGATCTCAGATGAACATGCAGGTGAAGAAGCCGTAATGTGGAGGTCCTGGTTACTAGTTACACGTGGTCTGCAGTTGTGAGGCAGGTTGGACATACTGCCAAATTCTCTAAAATTACGTTGAAGGTTGCCTATGGTAGAGAAATTAACATAAAATGATCTGGCAACAGCTCTGTTGGACATTCCGGCTGCCAGCATGCCAATTGCACTCTCCCTCAACACTTGAGACATCTGTGGCATAGTGGTTTGTGTGACAAAACTTCCATTTTAGAGTGGCCTTTTATTTATCACAAGGTGCACCTGTGTAATGATCATGCTGTTTATTCAGATTCTCGACAAGTAAGCTTTTTGTGCGTATGGAAAATTTCAAGGATCTTTGATTTTATTTCATGAAACATAGGACCAACACTTTACATGTTGCATTTATATTTTTGTGAAGTATAGTTACACTTCACCTACTGATTTGAACATCTGGATACTGTCTCAGATAAGTGTCTAGGATGTCATTTTCAGCTTACTATCAGCCATCTTCACACCTTTCTCACAGAGTTGCACGCACACACAAACACACACACAGTGTCATTTCTCCCCACCAGCCTCCATAGAATACTTTTTTTGCGATCAGATCAGACCTTCATTGTCAATTAAAACAAAGCTTTTGGGAACAACTTTTGGAGAACATTGACTGTGGCAAGAAGAGATGCTCACTTATCAGAACCCCTACATCATTCTGCTCAGTTAATGATTTATTTATAAGCTATGTTAAAACCAAGGCTGGAAAAATCAAACACAATTAGTCATAATTTGGTATTATTTGTTGCACAGTTTATTACCCAAATCTGTTAACTTCGTATTTGTTTAGTAGTTTAAAAACCATATTAATGCGGCATACGTTTCTGCAATAATGTACATAGCCTACAACACAGTAGAAACGTATAAGCTACAAGAACTGTGTAACAATCAAACTGTTGAGAAACCAATTCAATGTCCTATTTCTTTACATATCTTTGGACTTTAGTGTAAAGACGTGCCTGTTTGCCTACACACCAAGGACTGACACTTGATTCCTATATCTCCAAACACCACCATAAACCTCTATCCAAAACAACAGCACCACCACCATTTGCACCACATCTTCAAATCCAAGCCGTGCCCCCCAATCTTATTTATGCTCAGACAGGCTCATTGTTGGCTAGAACCGACAGGTGTGTTGCATTTGTGTCATGCAAAGCGTTGGCCGTATGGATTAGGAGCCTCCTGCCAGTCCTGTTCCTGTTGTAGGGACAAGACACACACCTCCTGCCAGTCCTCTTCCTGTGCTGGGATGTGTGCATGAGGAGGCCAAGGCGTTCAGGCAGATGTACAGTATGTGGACTGGAGGGAGGGTGGGAATAGCCTACTACAATACAGTACACACAACTGTTTTGTGGAAATACAGTACTGCACAGTCATAGAATGGTCAATCCTTGTCATCTATCTACTGTACATCCGGTACACAACATTCTTTCACAGATTACAACTCTGCTTATTTACGTTCACATACATGTTTGTTTAGCAGTGAAATCGTATTTGACCAGATTTGCTACTCTGCATAAAACCAGGCAGAAAGATAAAAGGATGAAGCTGAGCATGGATTATGTCTTATGCTTTCTCCTCACAAAGAAAGACTTTGTCATATTGCTGACTATGTTTGTACAGTTGCAGCTAAATATATTGGCACCCTTGCATTCTTCTTATGGGAATTATTTAGGGAATTATACCCTATTTCTTCTTAAGTAAATGGAAATTAAAAACAATTTTGGTCACCACATCTTGTTATTGAATTTAACATTGCAGAACCAATTTTATTTTTGTAAACTTAAGATTACAATTTTAATTTAGAAAATAAAGACAATGGCATGAACAAAATGATTGGGACCCTGGAG
Organism: Oncorhynchus keta; assembly: GCF_023373465.1. NCBI lineage: Eukaryota > Metazoa > Chordata > Actinopteri > Salmoniformes > Salmonidae > Oncorhynchus > Oncorhynchus keta. The sequence continues at coordinate 21,620,934 of NC_068455.1, read as the reverse complement.
CTAGTACTTGGTTGCACAGAGCTAGTACTTGGTTGCACAGAGCTAGTACTTGGTTGCACAGAGCTAGTACTTGGTTGCACAGAGCTAGTACTTGGTTGCACAGAGCTAGTACTTGGTTGTACAGAGCTAGTTCTTGGTTGCACAGAGCTAGTACTTGGTTGCACAGAGCTAGTACTTGGTTGCACAGAGCTAGTACTTGTTTGAACAGAGCTAGTACTTGGTTGCACAGAGCTAGTACTTGGTTGCACAGAGCTAGTACTTGGTTGCACAGAGCTAGTACTTGTTTGCACAGAGCTAGTACTTGGTTGCACAGAGCTAGTACTTGGTTGCACAGAGCTAGTTCTTGGTTGCACAGAGCTAGTACTTGGTTGCACAGAGCTAGTACTTGGTTGCACAGAGCTAGTTCTTGGTTGTACAGCTTTTGGCCAACACTGCAGACAATCACTTCTTGTAGCCATCAATGGTAATTAGCTGATTTCACGAAGGCTTGCGCACGTTCAAGGCCTCCAGTACCAGAGGCAGCAAAGCAACCCCACAGCTTTATCAAACCTACCCCAACTTTGATTGTAGGGAAGGGGTTATTTTCATTGAATGTTTTATTTGGTTGTCACTAAACAGAGTGCTGATTTGTATTGCCAGAGAGCTCTTATTTTGTTTCATTGGTCCATATAACATTTCCCTCTGGATTTAGGATTGTTTAGGAGGGTTTTGTGAAGTTCATTCAGAATTCCTTGTGTCTCCTTCAGCAGTGGGGTCTTCCTATATTTCCCAATGACCAAATTAATTGTTCAAAGAAAATGCACCAGAGTGCACCTGAGTGCAATGTCTCTTTTGAAGTTGGACAACAACCCCAAACACACATAAAAAGTCCCCTGGAACGGTTCAGGCCGAAACACTGGACTGTTCTGGAGTGGCAGGTGAGTCCAGATCTGAATCACATCCATAACCTATGGCAAGAGCTGAAAACAGAAGTTGGTGGAGGGCACCCATCAAACATTGAAGAATTAGAGCAGTTTGCTGCTGAAGAGGGGGCCAAATTGCCAGTAGAACGGTGCAGCAAGCTCATTGATGGCTACATGAAAGCATTTGTTGGAAGTTATCTTGGCCAAAAGATGTGGAACCAATTACTATTTTCTCCATTTAATTTGTAACCTTAAGTTTATAAAACTGCAATTGGTTCTCCAATGTTGAAAATCCAATAAGGTGTGGAGACCAATTTTATTTTATTTTTTTACATTTAAGAAGAAATAGGGAATTATTTAAGAAATAATATACCTGGCCAATAATATACCTGTGACAATATACCTGGCCGCAACTGTATGTATGACCGTTTGGTACTGTAGGAGTATTACTGTGCTTCAACCTAAACCGACTGCATCACTGGAGGAGAAGAAAACACTGCCATCTATTGATCAACTGTGAAACAAAGCACTTTCTCCTGCAGTGCGAAGAGTTCAGCACAGCCTTAGACAATTCAAAGACTATACAATGTACAAACACACTCCATTCAATGTGGAGAGGCTACTACAGTTCTGCACTGAATTTGACCTTTGTGCATACCTTATATCTGTCCATTCAATGAAAATGTTTCTATAGTGATTCTATATTAAAACTGACCTATGAGCTATGCACGTATGAGGAGAACGAGGCAAGAAGAGGGGTGGAAAGAGAGAGCGAAAACATGACAGCATGACAGCAGGACATATGCCCAGGCCGTGAGCAGAGTAACAGGCCCAACCCCCACTATTACACCCGCCCAAGCCCCATTCTGCGACCTAAGAGGTATGTATCAGATGCTCAACATGCTCTGCTCACACCTACTGTGATGGTCCTGGCCTAAATCACACAAAAACAACACAAAGCTTTTACTATGTCATACTGGAATATACAAGGTCTGAGGTCATCTGCCTTTGGCCTAAAGAGCAGGAATCCAGACTTCGTCAAAGAAATTGGAAATACAGACATTGTTATCCTAAAATAAACACGGTATAAAGGAGATGGACCCACTGGTTGCCCTCTAGGATACATCGAACAGGTTGTCCCATCCACCAAACTACTAGGTGTGAAACAGTGAAGCGACTCAGGGGGTACGCTAATTTTGTATTGAGCAGACATTACCCACTCTATTAAATTAGTTAAAACAGGAACATTTTACATCTGGCGAGAAATAACAGAAGAATCAACATACTTTAATGATGACAGCTTCTCCATATCCTAGAGGGGTAGATCTACAATTTGCAGGCTCAGGGACATGTACTAGTCTGTGGTGACCTAAATGCCAGACCTGGACAAGAACCCGACACAAACATCTACCTGAAGGTGACAGCATTCCCTCCCCCATATGCCCCCCTATACACAACTACGACAACATAAACAACAAAATGGGTCACAACTCCTGCAGCTCTGTCGGACACAGGGTATGTACATAGTCAATGGTAGGCTTCGAGGGACTCCTATGGCAGGTACATCTATAACTCATCTCTTGGCAATAGTACTGAAGACTAGTTAATCACTGACCTCAACCCAGAGTCTCTTAGAGAATTCACAGTCAATACACGGACAGCCCTATCAGATCACAGAAAAATCATACTACTTGAACAGAGCTATGCTCAATCATGAGGCATCAAAGCCAAAGGAACTGAATGATATTAAGAAGTGCTATAGACAGAAGGAAAATAGTGTGGAAATCTACCAAAAACAATTAGCCAACAACAAATTTGATTCCTTCGAGACAATTTCCTGGACAAAAGGTTTCACTGTAATAGTGAAGGTGTAAACTTGGCAGTAAGAAAACGAAACAGAATATTTGACCTCTCAGCTTCCCTATTAAATAAAAAAATTTCAATAACCTAAGAACGAAATTGAGAAACCTAGCCAACCAAAAACATAGAGACCCAGAAAGCTTTCACTATGTGTCACGTTCTGACCTTAGTTATATTGTTCTGTCTTTGTTTTAGTATGGTCTTGGCGTGAGTTGGGTGGGTTGTCTATGTTCCTTTTTCTATGTTGTGTTTGGCCTGGTATGGTTCTCAATCAGAGGCAGGTGTAGTTAGTTGTCTCTGATTGAGAATCATACTTAGGTAGCCTTTTCCCACTTGTGTTTCGTGGGTGATTATTTTCTGTTATCTGTATGTCACCATTCAGAACTGTTTTGTTTCTCCTTTGTTATTTTGTTTAGTGTTCTCGGTTTAATAAATATATGATGAACACTTACCACGCTGAGCTTTGGTCCTCACCTCATTCCAACGACGATCGTCACACTATGGCGAATAAATAAAACAATACAGAAATATACCATGAAAAAAGAAGGAACAGCACGTCAGAAATCAGCTCAATGTAATTGAAGAATCAATTGAATCTAACCACCTCTGGGAAAATTGGAAAACAAACAACAACACGGGGAGTTATCTAAAACGGAGATGTGTGGATAAACCACTCCAATCTTTTTGGCTCTATAACAACGAACAAACAGCTAAAACATTTAAATGATCAAATACACATTTTAGACTAAACTATAAAAGACAGAACCCACTAGATTCTCAAATTACATTGAATGAACTACAGGACAAAATACAAACCCTCCAACCCAAAAAGGCCTGTGGGGTTGATGGTATCTTAAATTAAATGATTAAATATACAGACCATAAATTCCAATTGCCTATACTTAAACTCTTTTAACGTCCACCTCAGCTCTGGCATCTTCCCCAATATTTAGAACTGAGGACTAATCATCCCAATCCATAAAACTGGAGACAAATTTGACCCCAATAACTACCGGAGGATATGCGTCAACAGCAACCTTGGGAAAATCCTCTGCATTATCATTAACCGCAGACTCAAACATTTCCTCAGGGAAAACAATGTACTGAGCAAATGTCAAATTGGCTTTTCAACAAATTACCATACAACAGACCACATATTCACTCTGCACTCCCTAATTGACAAACAAACAAACCAAAACAAAGGTTTTTAAAAAATCTATCAGTTTTGTGTTGGAGGCGTGCATCACCATGCAGTTGTGGCTGAACAGGGAGTACAGGAGTGGCTGAGAATTCACCCTTGTGTTGAGGATCAGAGGAGTAGAGATGTTGATCCTACTTTCACCACCTTTGGGCGGCCCGTCAGAAAGTCCAGGACCCAGTTGCACAGGGCAGGGCCGAGACCCATGGTCTCCAGCTTTTTAATGATGAGTTTGGAGGGTACTATGGTGTTGAACAGCATTCGTCCATAGATATTCCTCTTGTCCAGATGTGATAGGGCATTGTGCAGTGTGATGGCGATTGCATCGTTTGTGGAACTATTGGGGTGTTATGCAAATTAAGGTGGGTCTAGGGTGACAGGTAGGGTGGAGGTGATATGATCCTTGATTAGTCTCTCAAAGCACTCCATGATGACAGAAGTTAGTGCTATCTGTGAAAGTAATTTAGTTCAGTTGCCTTGGCTTTCTTGGGCACAGGACCAATGGTGGCCACCTTGAAGCATGTGGGGACAGCAGACTGGGATAGGTAATGACTGAATATGTCCGTAAACACACCAGCTAGCTGTTCTGCACATACTCTGATGAAACGACTAGGGAATGCCGTCTGGGCCAGCAACTTTGCAAGGGTTAACACATTTAAATGTTTTACTCACAATCAGCCACGGAGAAGGAGGGCCCACATTCTTTGGTAGTGGTTCACGTCAGTGGCACTGTATTGTCCTCAAAGTGCCCACATATATTGTTTATTTTGTCTGGAAGCAAGACGTCGATGTCCGTGACGGGGCTGGTTTTATTTTTGTAATCCGTGATTGTCTGTATAGTATATGTATATGCCATTTAGCTGACGCTTTTATCCAAAGCGACTTACAGTCATGTGTGCATACATTCTACGTAGTCTGTAGACACTGCCACATACGTCTCGTGTTTGAGCCGTTGATTTGCGTCTCCACTTTGTCTCTATACTGACACTTTGCTTGTTTGATTGCCTTCGAGGGAATAACTACACTGTTTTCGGTCATATTTCAGTCGTCTTGCCATGTTACTTACTTTCAGCTTTGCACGAATGCTGCCATCAATCCACGGTTTCTGGTTAGGGAAGGTTTTAATAGTCACAGTGGGTACAACATCTCCTATATACTTCCTTATAAACTCGCTCACCGAGTCAGTTTATACATACATGTTATTATCTGAGGCTACCCAGGAACATATCTCAGTCCACATGATCGAAGCAATCTTGAAGCGTGGAATCTGATTGGACAGACCAGTGTTGGATAGACCTAAGCACAGACACTTCCTGTTTTAGTTTCTGCCTATAGGAGGGGAGCAACAAGATGGAGTCATGGTCAGAGTTTCCAAAACAAGGGCGGGGGAGGGCCTTGTATGCAGTGCGGAAGTTAGAGTAGCAATGGTCAAGCATGTTACTTGCTCATGTAGACCAATCAATATGCTGATAGAATTTAGGTAGCCTTGTTCTCAAATTAGCTTTGTTAAAATCCCAGCTACAATAAATGAAGCCTCAGGATATATGGTTTCCAGTTTGCATAGAGTCCAGTGAAGTTCCTTGATGGCCGTCTTGGTATACTCTTGCAGGGTGATATACACGGCAGTGAGGATAACCGGGGAGAGTTCTCTTGGTAGATAATAGGGTCAGCATTTGATTGTGAGGAATTCTAGGTCAGGTGAACAAAAGGACTTGAGTTCCTGTATGTTGTTACAATTACACCATGAAACATACACCCCCGCCCTTCTTCTTACCATATAGATGTTTATTACTGTACTGATGCACTGAATATTCAGTTGGCTGTATGGACTCTGACAGCATGTCCCCAGCTAGCCATGTTTCCTTGAAACAGAGTACATTACAATCCTGGATATCTCTTTGGAAAGCAATTCTTGCCCAGATGTCATCGACTTTGTTAACCAGGGACATTAGCGAGTAATACACTCGGGAGCGGTGGGTATTGTGCGCGCATCTGAAGATCACTCCGGCACCCTCTCCTCCGGCGGCATTGTTTTGGGTCGGCCTCTGGAATCAGTTCAAATGCCCTGGGAGGTGCAGACAAATGATTCATTTTGGGAAAGTCACATTCCTGGACGTAGTGCTGGTTGTGCTGGTAAGTTGACGTCACTCTGATATCCAATAGTACTTCCCGGTTGTATGTAGTAACGCTTAAGGTTTTCTAGGCTGACAATTTAATCAATTAAAAAACTAAATACTGCACAGTTTCCTAAGGACTAGAAGCAAAGCTGTCATCTCTATCGACGCCATCTTGTGTGCATTTGATACTAACTTTAAACTTTTAGCCCTATAAGGAATTATATTCTGAAATTTAATCTGATGGTTTCTTTGAATCAGTACACCACACACAATTTGTCTGGCCAGTGACAGCCACCTAGCTAGAACTAACATGCCCCTACCAAAATGTAAACACCTACCTAGCTAGCATTAACGTGAAGTAAAATATTTGTGCCACCAGCAATTTGTACTTGCTTCAATCTATAATCCCTGTAATGAATATAATCCCATGGGTTATTTGAATCAGTAACATTACATAGACATGGTCTGTAGCCTGTCTGTTAGACGTGCACCCCATACTGAATTGTCAAAAGCCACGCACCCTCGTTTTCCAGTTGAGCATACACACAGCATTGCTACCTCATTAATAATATATCTACTCACATGTCCAGGATTTCTGGGTTTCTTTTATATTCTAGTATTGACTGTCTATCCCGGTCAAGAAAGTTAAAATACAAAATTGTATCCATCACCTTTGTTGGTGGCGTATGTAATCAGCACAACAAGTATTTGCTTGCCAATGTGTGCTCAATGTGTCTGCTTCGGTGCCGTAATTACATGAATGCAGGAAGAAACTTTTTTTGCCAAAATGACTTCCACCAATCCCTGTGGCCTACACTAGATGATTATAGTACCTATGGGGATCAAAGTTGCCATGTGAGGGTGCATTAGGACTGTATAACCATGTCAATACTAGGTTTTATTCCTGGCAGTGTTCGTCGATGCAATCTAAATAGGCATTAGGGCAGTAAGAGTCCAAGAAGATCCCCTGATGCCTGCCAATTGAAAGTAGTTCTGGAATGCCTTGGCTGTGAACAGCATTGCTGAGGATGAGGAGTGATATGGAAGGGCATTGAATACGTTTTCATTAAACATTAAATGAAGATGATACTTAGAAATTAAATGTAACTATTCATTATTTTATCAATTGTAGCTAAATGTCATGAAGATTATACGCATACTTACTTATTTATATACAATTGGTCATACAAAAAGTATAATATACAAACAATTTAATTTGCAATCTCATGGTAATTTTTATAATTAGTAATATCTTACATCACACTTATATCATGTTCCAATACATCATTATATATTACAAGATAGGAAATAATTGAATGTAATTCAAAAATTACAGTGCTGCTTTTCACATTTATTCTTATAACAAGACATGGGCTACTTGTAAAACACATTATGTAATGTGACTGACACAGAACCTACATCTCCATGTAAATTCAACTGGTATCTTAATGGAAGACACACTCTGTTACACTGTCAGTAATTACACTGCCCTTTTATTAATATCATAAATGAGATGTATAGTAAACTACCAAATAAAAATGGCCGATACTGCTCTTTGCTTTGGTATTACCCTGCAATTTGTAACATATCATGCCAAGATAGAAGGCAGTAACTGTCGTTTAAGGGTCAAAGGACATGTCAGAGGTCAGGGTCAACATGAGTAAAAAATGTATTCATAGTAAGACAACAGATCATTACATCTCGAATGATCTCCCTATATTTTATTTGGCTGGACAACTAAAGAACTTGAAGCAATTTTTCGCAGTTCCACGCTATGAGCAGTTACTGACTTTTACTTGGTAGGGCAGTATTGTTTGCTGATTATCTGGTGCTTTGTCCCCAACCAAGGAGGGCCTACAGAAGTACCTAGATCTTCTGCACAGATTCTGTCAGACCTGGGCCCTGACAGTAAATCTCAGTAAAACAAAAAATAATTATGTTACAAGAAAGTTCCAGTTGCCAGGACCACAAATACAAATTCCATCTAGAAACCGTTGCCCTAGAGCACACAAAAACCTATACATACCTCGGCATTAAGCATCAGCGCCACAGGTAAGTTCCACAAAGCTGTGAACGATCTGATAGACAAGGCAAGAAGAGCCTTCTATGCCAAGTAAAGGAACATCAAATTTGACACACCAATTAGGATCTGGCTAAAAATACTTGAATTGGTTGTAGAATCCAATGTACTTGTGGTTGTGAGGTCTGGAGTCCGCTCACCAACCAAGAATTCACAAAATTGGACAAACACCAAATTGAGACTCTGCATGCAGAGCAAGTAAAACAGCAAATTACGCAGAGCAGTATTAGGCCGATGCCCACTAATTATCAAAATCCAGAAAAGAGCTGTTCAATTCTACAACCACCTAAAGGGAAGTGATTCCCAAACCGTCCATAACAAAGCCATCACCTACAGAGAAATTAACCTGGAGAAGAGCCCCCTAAGCAAGCTGGTCCTGGGGCTCTGTTCACAAACACAAATAGACCCCACAGAGCCACAGCATAGCAACACAATTAGACCCAACCAAATCATGAGAAAACAAAAATAGAATTACTACAGAGCAAACTAAAATGCTATTTGGCCCAAACAGAGAGTACACAGTGGCAGAATACCTAACCACTGTGACTGACCCAAAATTAAGGAAATCTTTGACTATGTACAGACTCAGTGAGTATAGCCTTGATATTGAGAAAGGCCGCTGAAGGCAGACCTGGCTTTCAAGAGAAGACACTGCCCACAAAATGAGGTGGAAAGCTGCACTTCCTAACCTCCTGCCAAATATATGACCATATTAGAGACCCACAAAGAATTTGAAAACAAATCCAATTTCGATAAACTCCCATATCTATTGGGTGAAAAACCACAGTGTGCAATCACAGCAGCAAGATTTGTGAACTGTTGCCACAAGAAAAAGGGCAACCAGTGAAGGACAAACACCATTGCAAAAACAACCTATATTTATGTTTATTTATTTTCCCAATGTTTATTTATTTTCCCTAACTATTTGCACATAATTACAACATTGTAAATAGACATAATATTACATTTGAAATGTCTTTATTATTTTGGAACTTTTGTGAGTGTAATGTTTACTGTACATTTTTTTTTGTTTATTTCACTCTTGTTTCGGCAATGTAAACATATGTTTCCCATGTCAATACAGCCCCTTAAATTGAAATTGAATTGAGAGAGAGAGAAGCAGTCAGCCCTGATCGCAGGGGAATATTGATCAGATCAATCAGTCAGAATGGAGATGAAGAGAGAGCAGAAGAATGTGAATGTGTCATGTCAAGAACAGTTTACATTTTAGAATAAGCGGTTCCTACTTTTAAATGGCAGTCACACAGGTAGAAAGTAGGAGCACCGTTTTAAATAATGTTACATAGTACTTCCACCTGGTCTTCATAGAGATGAGTGGTTTGGTTAAAGGGAAACATCGGGATTTTGGCAATGAGGTTCTTTATATACTTCCCCAGAGTTAGATGAACTCAGGGATACCATTTCCTTATCAAAGAATCCTGAAGTATCCTTTCAATATGGTTTGCTTCCTAACTCTATACAACAGTTTAATTTACCCATGTCTCATTTACTGCAAAATTGTCTAGACCAGTACATATGATTTGTATATACACAAATTACACATCATCCAAAATACATTTGCAAGACTAGGCACCTCATCTAACTACTTGGCTCCATCTGATACTCAATATCATGTCCATCTGCAACATTAATATAATCAAATTATTAACCTTCATCTACGAAACACATACCTCCCAGACATGGGTTAACTGGGTTAATTCCCAAATCCATGCATACAACACACTGTGATAACGTTCACCCTCCCAACTGCCGGACCTCACATAGTCAATTCTCTATGAGCTACAGACTCTGTAGCTCATACTCTGGAATTCCTATTTTCACATTGCCAAATCATCATCATCATCCCTTAATAACTTTCAGCACAGCTTATAGACTACGGGTCAGCCTGATGAACCAAACTACCCACTAGTCTCCTCCTAACACTCAATCGCATTTTATTTCATGACATAAGAATTCCGGCTCTCACAGACCTGTTAGTTTTTCTTTAAGAAGCCCTCCTGTTCTCCACTCATTGCCTGTATTACCTGCACCTGTTTGAACTTGTTACGTGTATAAAAGACACCTGTCCACACTCAATCAAACAGACTCCAACCTCTGCACAATGGCCAAGACCAGAGAGCTGTGTAAGGACATCAGGGATAAAAGTGTAGACCTGCACAAGGCTGGGATGGGCTACAGGACAATAGGCAAGCAGCTTGGTGAGAAGGCAACAACTGTTGACGCAATTATTAGAAAATGGAAGAAGTTCAAGATGACGGTCAATCACCCTCGGTCAGGGGCTCCATGCAAGATCTCATCTCGTGGGGCATCAATGATCATGAGGAAGGTGAGGGATCAGCCCAGAACTACACAGCAGGACCTGGTCAATTACCTGAAGAGAGCTGGGACCACAGTCTCAAAGAAAACCATTAGTAACACACTACGCCGTCATGGATTCAAATCCTGCAGCACACGCAAGGTCTCCCTGCTCAAGCCAGCACATGTCTAGGTCCGTCTGAAGTTTGCCAATGACCATCTGGATGATCCAAAGGAGGAATGGGAGAAGGTCATGTGGTCTGATGAGACAAAAATAGAGCTTTTTGGTCCAAACGCCACTCGCCGTGTTTGGAGGAAGAAGAATGATGAGTACAACCCCAAGAACACCATCCCAACCGTGAAGCATGGAGGTGGAAACATCATTCTTTGGGGATGCTTTTCTGAAAAGGGGACAGGTTGACTTCACCGTATTGAGGGGAGGATGGATGGGACCATGTATCGTGAGATCTTGGCCAACAACCTCCTTCCCTCAGTAAGAGCATTGACGACCCGAAACACACAGCCAGGGCAACTAAGGAGTGGCTCCGTAAGAAGAATCTCAAGGTCCTGGAGTGGCCTAGCCAGTCTCCAGACCTGAACCCAATAGAAAATCTTTGGAGGGAGCTGAAAGTCCGTATTGCCCAGCGACAGCACCGAAACCTGAAGGATCTGGAGAAGGTCTGTATGGAGGAGTGGGCCAACACCCCTGTTGCAGTGTGTGCAAACCTGGTCAAGAACTACAAGAAAAGTATGATCTTTGTAATTGCAAACCAAGGTTTCTGTACCAAATATTAAGTTCTGCAATAAAATGCAAATGAATTACCTAAAAATCATAGATTGTGATTTTCTGGATTTTTGTTTTAGATTCCGTCTCTCACAGTTGAAGTGTACCTATGACAAAAAATTACAGCCCTCTTGTCACGCCCTGGCGTTAGTATTTTGTGTTTTCTTTATTATTTTGGTCAGGCCAGGGTGTGACATGGGTGAATTATGTGTTGCCTTGTCTAGGGGTTTTGTAGATTGATGGGGTTGTGTTTAGTATAGTAGTCTAGGTAAGTCTATGGTTGCCTAGAGTAGTTCTCAATCAGAGGCAGGTGGTTATCGTTGTCTCTGATTGGGAACCATATTTAGGCAGCCATATTCTTTAGGTATTTCGTGGGTGATTGTTCCTGTCTCTGTGTTTTGCACTAGTTAGGACTGTTTTCGGTTTTCCACATGTTCTTGTTTTGTATAAGTATATTGTTCACGTTATCATCTTCATTAAAGATGTTTATAAATAACCACGCTGCATTTTGGTCCGCCTCTCCTTCACCAGAAGAAAACAATAACACCTCTACATGCTTTGTGAGTAACCTGCAAAATTGTGAGTAAACTGCAAAATTGGCAGTGTATCAAATACTTGTTCTCCACCTTTGTCTGCCTTTTTATCTGCACTGTTTTGTCTTCCACCTGTCTTCTTTCAAAAAACTAAAACTAAAAACAAAGATACTGTATGCTGTAAAATGTGGATACACCATTATAGAAAGTATGACTGTCTGGCTTTACATGTAAGTGTGGACTTAAATGTCGTCTCTGTCAACAAAATGATTCACTAATGTTTAAATTGGCTACAACCCTGTCCTGTGCTATGGAGATATTATATCGTACTGCAAGTAAATCATGAGCAACTGGTGCAAGGACAAAGGCAGAGGTCACATGGCTAGCAGACTGCCCTACTTCGGCGGTGTGGCTGGCACAGCTGGTACATATTGCAGAGAAGGTGGAAAGTACTGTTTAAACAACCAAGCAGAAAATAGGTTTGTAACTTATTCTCCATCTTTTCAAATATGAGTTGACTTGGGAGTCAGAAGGAAAACGTTCACACACAAAAAAGCATGAAAAAAAACACAAGAACTAGCCATGTCTAGATTATGCTAAGAAAGATTACACATGATGCAACCCTATAGGATAAAGTACAACCATTCATGTTCAGCAATATATCTCTGGGATATGTCGGATAATGAGGCTTCTGATATGACAACATTTTGATGTAACATCTGTGGAGAATATGGGAGCCTGGTTGGCGGAAAAGTATTGGAAAGCATTTGCCATATCAATTATCACAGAATGTCAACACCTGACATATTCCACTGTTATAACGAATCACCCTACAGGAAGGACAACATGGCCATGTTACTGTTATCCAGAAAAACCATATACAGAACATGAGAAAATTAGAACGTCTTTTTGGCAACTGAGAAAAAGACAAGCAAAAAAATATGTAATGATATCAAAACAACACTCAAATAGTATTATTAACAACCTTCCCCTCATAAAACCCCAGTGCTACCTACGTCTCTAATTGGCAAGTAATTTTAAACCTCCCATCATTATAGAGAAATGTGTATTAAATCTGGTAATTCAACGAAAAACAAGAATACAACTATTCTCCATTGATTTGCATTATTACTGGCTAGCTTCCAGAGATGAGCTCTGGTGGTTTCTGCAGTCCTTGGGAATCAATTAAGACTTTGGCCAACAAAAGTAGAGGGAATGCAAGGAAAGCCATGTCTGTGCTGTGAATATCAATCTGGTCAGCCTTGCATGGCAGACGGAAAATTGCTGCTGCACTAAACGCTTGTAAATAACACTGCTAAAAATCATTTAGGCTCAAATTGGACGAGATATAATTTAGAGGAGCACAATAGGTGATTGGGCTGATGTGTATTTAATGGTAGTGGTGCCATTGTTTTGTAAAAACAAATACATAGGATACTGTAGATGCCTTAAAAGAAATGGAGCAGTTTGGTATTTTACTGTGAATTAATGATATTACCCCTGGAACCTACCATAAATATATCAAACCAAGCGATTTTAAATGAAGGTCAAGACAAATTCTTCTAATTATTTCTATAGAATCGCTTGGGGGGGGGGTACTAAGCTAACATATGGAATTGTTGTAATATGATCATAACATGGATCATCTGGCAAGTTCATTTAGAATTTTATGACCCTTTTGGTATCCAAATTAAATATTTATCAATTATTTGATAAAATAATTAATTTGGCCATTACTACTATAGCCCATAGAAACACATTGAATAACATTCATGAATGTAAAAAAAAGTTTAAATAATTATCATAAGGTATAAGGTTTTGAAGTGTCTGTACTATATCTTGAAGCTAAGAAAGCTCACAAAATATATATGTATTCGTTTTTTTTACACATATTTAACCCCATATTTTGGGGGGCAGAACTACTTCCATATTTACATTAGTCTGTATGAGTTACCTTCAGACAAGTCTCGTGACACCTTCCATAGAGTGGTCATAATAGTTTGTAGGCCAAACCGTTCGGACGCTACAGAGGTTGTTGTGAGAACCGATTTTCGGGATGTCTCATGGTCTGACAAACACCGCTGTTGTAACGGTCATGACAAGTGTTCACTATTTTTATTAACACTGAACACTAGAACAAAATAACAAAGTGAGAAACAAAACAGACACAGTCCTGTCAGGACAGAAGACAACTACCCACAAAACACTGGTGGAAATAAGGCTACCTAAGTATGGTTCCCAATCAGAGACAATGATAGACAGCTGTCCCTGATTGAGAGCCATACCCGGCCAAGAAAAATAAATACAAAACGTAGGCTAATGAACATAGAATGCCCACCCAAATCACACCCTAACCAAAACAAAATAGAGACATAAAAAGCTCTCTAAGTTCAGGGAATGACAGTACCCCCCACCAAAGGTGCGGACTCTGGCCGCAAAACCTGAACCTATAGGGGAGGGTCTGGGTGGGCATTTCTCCGTGGTGGCGGCTTTGGTGCGGGACATAGACCCCGCTCCACCTCTGGCTTGGCCCACTTTGGTGGCGCCTCTAGTGCGGGGACCTTCGCCGCCAACCCCAGACTGGGCACCCTCGATGCGGGCCCCAGACTGGGCACCCTCGATGCGGGCCCCAGACTGGGCACCCTCGTTGCGGGCCCCAGACTGGGCACCCTCGATGCGGGCCCCAGACTGGGCACCCTCGATGCGGGCCCCAGACTGGGCACCCTCGATGCGGGCCCCAGACTGGGCACCCTTTTTATGGATATATACAAATACACCACTGTTCAAAAGCTTGGGTTACTTAGAAGTGTCCTTGTTTTTAAAAGAAAATCACCTTTTTCGTAAATTGAAATACAATGTAGACATAGTTAATGTTGTAAATGACTATTGTAGCTGGAAACGGCTGATTTTTAAACGGAATATGTAGAAAGGCGTACAGAGGCCATTATCAGCAACCATCACTCCTGTGTTCCAATGGCATGTTGTGTTAGCTAATCCAAGTTCATAATTTTAAAAGGCTAATTGATCATTAGGAAACCCTTATGCAATTATGTTAGCACAGTTGAAAACTGTTCTGCTGATTAAAGAAGCAATACAACTGGGCTTCATTAGACTAGTTCAGCATTTGTGGGTTAGACTACAGGCTCAAAATGACCAGAAACAAAGGACTTTCTTCTGAAACTTGTCAGTTTTATCTTGTTCAAAGAAATGAAAGCTATTCCATGTGAGAAATTGCCAAGAAATTGAAGATCTCGTAAAATGCTGTGTACTACTCCCTTCACAGAACAGCACAAACTGGCCCTAACCAGAATAGAAAGAGGAGTGGGAGGCCCAGGTGCACAACTGAGCAAGAGGACAAGTACATTAGCGTGTCTAGTTTGAGGAACAGACGCCTCACAAGTCCTTAACTGGCAGCTTCATTAAATAGTACCCGCAAAAGTTTCAATGTCAACAGTGAAAAGGCGACTCCGGGATGCTGGCCTTCTAGGCAGAGTTGCAAAGAAAAAAACATATCTCAGACTGGCCAATAAAAAGAAAATACTAAAGATGGGCAAAAGAACACAGACACTGGACAGAGGAACTCTGCTTAAAAGGCCAGCATCCTGGAGTCACCTCTTCACTGTTGACGTTGAGACTGGTGTTTTGCGTGACTGTGTTTAGAGTTTTTGGTCTAAATCCAGTCACTGTGTCCGTTTGCAGTATATGATTTGTATTCAGTAGTGATGAGCACATCAGAGTTATGTCCCGAGAACTTCCGTTTTAGTGACAACGCCAGTACTCCTGAGAGAACTGGCTTCATCACAAAACGCTATGTCATCATAGTGGCTTAGTGACCATAAAGTTTCCTACAACAAACAGTGATTCACAATCCTTTTCAGGGACCATAGAATACTATGAAATATTTGTTGTTGTTGGAACCACAAACCCACGTGGTAGTCTAGTCTATATACTATAGCTATGAGAGAGATGCTTGTAGATATGGTAAAGCAAAACAACTTTATATGTATCCAAGGCATGGGTGGCAGGCCCACATGACAATACTCCATACTGACATGCTGTCAAGCATAGATACATACCTTTGTTTTGCTCAATGCCATCCATTATTATATTGTCAAAGCACTATAAATTCAACCATTCTTATCTTAGCACTATATGCTTGAAGGGAACATCACCTCTGAAATCTCCCATGGGGAACCCAGACCCCTGACCCATCTATTTCTGTTTCACTGGAGGAATCCCTGATTACAATGCTGGGAAAAAGTAATTTCCCCATTCCATTTTTTAAAAACTATTTCATATTTTTGATACTACATGTTATCAGATCTTCAACCAAGACCAAATATTATATAAAGGGAACCTGAGTGAACAAATAACACAACAATTGCATACTTATTTGATTTATTTAATAAACAAAGTTATGCAACAACCAATGCCCCTGTATGAAAAAAATGATTTCCCTCTTACACTCAATGACTGGTTGTGCCACCGTTAGCTGCAATGACAATAACCAAACACTTCCTCTATTGTATTTGTATTTATTATAGATAGTAGGCTGTATCTCACTGTAGTATTTGTATGTGAGTTTCTGACCATCATAAATAATGTCCCCGGCACCCCGTAGTGCTGGAAGACATGTTTAAACAGGGCCTCCGCAGTCTGTAGGGCCGTAGGGAGACCGGGCAAAGGGAGGAGACGACAGGAGAAAACCAATCCACAACGACCAGGATCGTGGTGTTGCCCTGGGACGGAGGAAGATCGGTCAGGAAGTCCACCGACAGGTGTGACCAAGGCCGCTGTGGAATGGGGAGGGGTTGTAACTTCCCTTTGGGCAGGTGCCTAGGAGCCTTACACTTAGCGCACACCAAACAGGAGGAGACAAACTCTCACGTCCTTAGCTAAAGTGGCACACCAGTACTTCCCCCTAAGGCATCGCACAGTCCTATCGATACCCGGATGACCAGAGGAGGGTAACGTGTGAGCACACCGAATCAACTTGTTGCGAACACCAAGCGGGACGTACTTCCGTCCAGCTGGACACTGAGGTGGAGTAGGCTCTGACCGAGATGCCTGCTCGATGTTCGCGTCCACCTCCCACACCAACGGTGCCACCAGACAAGAGGCCGGAAGTATGGGGGTGGGATCAATGGACCACTCCTCTGTATCATACAGATGGGACAGTGCATCTGCCTTAGCGTTCTGGGAACCTGGTCTTTACGATATCATAAATCTGAATCGGGTGAAAAACATAGCCCACGTTGCCTGTCGAGGGTTCAGTCTCCTCGCCGCCCGGATGTACTCCAGATTACGGTGGTCAGTCCAGATGAGGAAAGGGTGTTGAGCCCCTTCAAACCAATGTCTCCACACCTTCAGAGCTTTTACGACAGTCAGCAACTCCCGGTTCCCCAAGTCATAGTTTCGCTCCGCGGGGCTGAGCTTCCTCGAAAAGAAAGCGCAGGGGCGGAGCTTCAGCGGCGCGCCCGAGCACTGTGAGAGCACAGCTCCAATCCCAGCCTCGGACGCGTCCACGTCCACTATGAATGCTAAAGAGGGATCCGGATGAGCCAACATGGGAGCCTCGGTAAACAGAGTCCTCAAGCGACAAAATGCTCTGTCCGCCTCGGCCGACCACCTCAGACCAAATACACATGGAATACGATACCCCAGGAAGGAGACAGCCTTTTGGGCGAACAAGCATTTCTCAGCGCGAGTGGCGGAATATAAACCACCACACCCTGCCCGTGCAGGTCCCTGTGAATCTCGTCTACAAAGGATTGGAAGACGGCTGGGGCATTCTGCAACCCATACGACATGACGAGGTACTCATAATGGCCGGATGTGGAACTAAACACTGTCATCCACTCATCTCCCTCCCGGATACGCACCAAGTTATACGTGCTCCTGAGATCCAGTTTTGTGAAAAAAGCGTGCTCCGTGAAATGACACAATCACCATGGCGATGAGAGTTAGCAGGTAAGGGGTAACTGTACCCCACCGTAATGGAATTTAGACCTCTATAGTCAATGCACAGACGCAGACCTCCCTCCTTCTTCACAAAAAAGGAACTTGAGGCGGGTGACATGGAGGGCCGAATGTGCCCCTGCCTCAGAGATTCAGAGACAAATGTTTCCATAGCCACCGTCTCCTCCTGTGACAGGGGATACACGTGACTCCTGGGAAGTGTGGAGTTTGGAGTTTACCAGGAGGTTTATCGCACAATCCTCTCGTTGATGAGGTGATAATTGGGTCGCCCTCTTTTTACAGAAGGCGGTAGCCAAATTGGCATATTCTGGGGGAATGCGCACGGTGGAGATTTGGTGTGGACTCTCCACCATCGTTGCACTGATGGAAACTCCCACACACCAACCTGAGCACTCCTCTGACCACCCCTTTAGAGCCCTCTGTTGCCACGAAACAATGGGGTTGTGAAAGGCCAACGAGGGAATCCTCAGCACCACCGGAAACGCAGGAGAATCAATGAGAAAGAGACTAATTCTCTCCTCATGACCCCCCTGCATAACCATGTCCAGTGGAGCCGTGGCCTCCCTGACCACCCCTGACCCTAATGTTCGACTATCTAGGGAGTGCACGGGGCAGGGTTTGTCCATCTGAACCAGGGGAATCCCTAACCTATGCGCAAATCTGCGGTCCATAATATTCCCTGCTGCGCCTGAATCTACTAGCCCCTTATGCTGAGAATGGGGCGAAAACTCAGGGAAAGACATCAACACATACATGTGACAAACAGG
This sequence comes from Oncorhynchus keta, assembly GCF_023373465.1. Classification (NCBI taxonomy): domain Eukaryota; kingdom Metazoa; phylum Chordata; class Actinopteri; order Salmoniformes; family Salmonidae; genus Oncorhynchus; species Oncorhynchus keta. The sequence continues at coordinate 21,602,398 of NC_068455.1, read as the reverse complement.
GGGTTCTAGGTGAGCCTGGAACTGACTCACCTGCGGTGTCCGAACAGTGTGCCGACTCGACTCCCAGACGAGCCCCTCCAGCACCGGTCGGCAGTGTGCCCTCTCCGACCACACCTAGTGAAGGAAGTGGCTCCTCCTCCGATCGCCCTCGCTGCAATACCCACTAACTCCATGGGTGTTGGAGCGGAGGCGCTGGGGGGTGGAACCAACAGGACCCGATCGCCCGCGCGTAGCCAGCAAGTTGTCCAACCTTATGGACATGTCCACTAGCTGGTCCAGTGTGAGGGTGGTGGCTCTGCATGCTAGGGCCCTGTCGTTCGACCCCGCGCCGGCGGCCAAGGTCCTGAACTCCAGAGCGAAGTCTTGTGTGCTCATCTCCTGCCGTAAACGGAACAGACGTTCACCAGCCGCTCGACCCTCAGGTGGATGGTCGAACATGGCCCGGAAGTGGCGGGTGATCCTGACCTCTCCTGTCTCAGCCTCCAGTATTTATGCTGCAGTAGTTTGTGTTGGAGGGCTAGGGTCAGTTTGTTATATCTGGAGTACTTCTCCTGTCCTATTCGGTGTCCTGTGTGAATTTAAGTGTGCTCTCTCTAATTCTCTCTTTCTCTCTTTCTTTCTCGGAGGACCTGAGCCCTAGGACCATGCCTCAGGACTACCTGACATGATGACTCCTTGCTGTCCCCAGTCCACCTGGCCGTGCTGCTGCTCCAGTTTCAACTGTTCTGCCTTATTATTATTGGGCCATGCTGGTCATTTGAATATCTTGGCCATGCTCTGTTATAATCTCCACCCGGCACAGCCAGAAGAGGACTGGCCACCCCACATAGCCTGGTTCCTCTCTAGGTTTCTTCCTAGGTTTTGGCCTTTCTAGGGAGTTTTTCCTAGCCACCGTGCTTCTACACCTGCATTGCTTGCTGTTTGGGGTTTTATGCTGGGTTTCTGGACAGCACTTTGAGATATCAGCTGATGTACGAAGGGCTATATAAATACATTTGATTTGATCTCTGGGTAGTAGTCCCTCGCCGAGTCTGGTCCATCCCAGACCGCGTTGGCCCACTCCAGAGCGTTCAGGCTCTCACCTCCCGAAGAAGCTGGGTGAACGGTTGCCAGGTAAAGCTCCAGCTGGAGCAGGAACCCCTTGCAGTCATCCCATCGTACTCACTCTGGAGCGCGAGCCAGATACCGCTGGGGCTGGACGACGCCAGAGAAGGTGGTGGTGCTGTTTGGAGTGTGGCTGGTGGAGGGGTATAACACATGGAGGAGAAACCTCTAATCCTAATTACCATTCAAACGGTACGACGACCATGACAAAACAAAACCCTGTGGCGCAAACACGCACCCCTAACAGAGCAACAACAGAAAAGAATCCCGCACAAATAATTAGCAGGCAGCGGAGGTTAATAAACCCACCGAAATTAACTAATATGACACAGGTGTAAAAAAAAAAGACACAAACGAAAAGGAAAAATGGATTGGTGGCAGCTAGTAGGCCGGCGGCGACGAAACGTGATAGTGTGTGCCTATGTTTGTGCTGCTTCGCAGTCCCAGCTGTTCCATAGGGTGTTTTTTTTATCTGTTTTTTTTAAATCAAATTTTATCTAGTTATGGCTCTATTTAGTACTGTGTGCCTTCCATGGTCTGTTCTGGATTTGGGGACTGTGAAGAGACCTCTTGTAGCATGTTTAGTGGGGTATGCATGGGTGTCCAAGCTATGCACCAGTAGTTGAAACAGACAGCTCGGTGCATTCAACATGTCAATACCTCTCATAAATACAAGCAGTGAGGAAGTCAACCTCTCCTTCACTTTGAGCCAGGAGAGATTGACATGCATATAATTAATAGTAGCTCTCTGCCGTGCTGCTATGTACTGAACCAATTGCAATTTACCTAAGTCCTTTATTTGTGGCATCTGACCACTCGACTGAACAATAGTCCAGGTGCGCCAAAACGAGGGCCTGTAGGACCTGCATTGTTGACAGTGCTGTTAACCTGCTGCAACTCCAGGGGCAGTATTTTCATTTTTGGAAAAAAAACATCCCCTTTTTTAAACAGGATATTTTGTCAGGACAAGATGCTAGAATATGCATATAATTGACAGTTTAGCATAGAAAACACTAACGTTTCCAAAACTGTAAAGATATTGTCTGTGAGTATAACATAACTGATTTTGCAGGCGAAAGCCTGAGAAAAAATCCAATCCGGAAGTGCCCCATGTTTTGAAAGTGCTGCGTTCCAATGAGTCCCCATTGAGCTGTGAATGTGCTATCAACGAGCTTACGCTTTCTACGTATTCCCAAAGGTGTCTACAGCATTGTGACGTAGTTTTACGAATTTACGTTGAAGAATAGCCGTAGGCGGCTACATTGCTTAAGTGGTCACCTGATAGCTCCCAGGGTGACTCTCGCGTAAAATACTGAGGTAGCCATTACTCCAATCGGTCCTACAGAAAAACTAATTGTCCCGACGGATATATTATCGAATAGATATTTGAAAAACACCTTGAGGATTGATTATAAACAATGTTTGCCATGTTTCTGTCGATATTATGGAGCTAATTTGGAATAATTTTCACCATTTTCGTGACTGCAATTTCCGGGAGATTTCTCAGCCAAACGTAAAGGGAAAAAAGTGAACTTTGGCTATCTACCGGGGAGTCTCGTGAGCGAAAACATCTGAAGTTCAACAAAGGTAAAATTTGATTGCTTTTCTAATTTTCGTGACAAGGTTGCCTGCTGCTATCAAGGCATAATGCTATGCTAGTCTATCGATAAACTTACACAAATGCTTGTCTAGCTTTGGCTGTAAAGCATATTTTGAAAATCTGAGATGACAGGGTGATTAACAAAAGGCTAAGCTGTGTTCCAATATAGTTTTTCATGAATAGGAATATTTATGTCCGTTGCGTTATGCTAATTAGTGTCAGTCGACGATTACGCTCCCGGACCCAGGATGGGGAGTCACAAGAAGTTTTAAGAAGGTAGAACAGAGCCTTATCATGGACATACTTCTTCCCATCTTAGCTTATTTTGTATCAATATGTTTTGACCATGACAGTTTACAATCCAGGGTAACTCCAAGCAATTTAGTCACCTCAACTTGTTCAATTTCCACCATCTTTTTTACAATATTTATTTGAGGTTTAGGTTTTTTTATTTAACCTTTTATTTAACCAGGTAGGCCAGTTGAGAACAAGTTCTAATTTACAACTGCGACCTGGCCAAGATAAAGCATAGCAGTGTGAACAGACAACAACACAGAGTTACACATGGAGTAAGCAATGAACAAGTCAATAACACAGTAGAAAAAAAAGAAGAAAAAGAGAGTCTATATACATTGTGTGCAAAAGGCATGAGGAGGTAGGCGAATAATTACAATTTTGCAGATTAACACTGGAGTGATAAATGATCAGACGGTCGTGTACAGGTAGATATACTGGTGTGCAAAAGACCAGAAAAGTAAATAAATATAAACAGTATGAGGATGAGGTAGGTAAATTGGGTGGGCTATTTACCGATAGAATATATACAACTGCAGCGATCGGTTAGCTGCTCAGATTGAAGTTGGTGAGGGAGATAAGTCTCCAACTTCAGCGATTTTTGCAATTCGTTCCAGTCACAAGCAGCAGAGAACTGGAACGAAAGGCGCCCAAATGAGGTGTTGGCTTTAGGGATGACCAGTGAGATACACCTGCTGGAGCGCGTGCTCGCGTTGCCATCGTGACCAGTGAACTGAGATAATGCGGAGCTTTACCTAGCATGGACTAGTAGATGACCTGGAGCCAGTGGGTCTGGCGACGAATATGTAGCGAGGGCCAGCCGACTAGAGCATATAGGTCGCAGTTGTGGGTGGTATAAGGTGCTTTAGTAACAAAACGGATGGCACTGTGATAAACTGCATCCAGTTTGCTGAGTAGAGTATCGGAAGCTATTTTGTAGATGACATCGCCGAAGTCGAGGATCGATAGGATAGTAAGTTTTACTACTGTAAATTTGGCGGCGTGAGTGAAGGAGGCTTTCTTGCAGAATAGAAAGCCAACTCTAGATGTGATTTTAGATTGGAGATGTTTGATATGAGTCTGGAAGGAGAGTTTACAGTCTCGCCAGACACCTAGGTACTTATAGATGTCCACATATTCTAGGTCGGAACCATGCAGGGTGGTGATGCTAGTCGGGCGTGCGGGTGCAGGCAGCGAACGGTTGAGAGCATGCATTTGGTTTTACTAGCGTTTAAGGGCAGTTGGAGGCCACAGAAATCAAATCAAATTTTATTTGTCACATACACATGGTTAGCAGATGTTAATGCGAGTGTAGCGAAATGCTTGTGCTTCTAGTTCCGACAATGCAGTGATAACCAACAAGTAATCTAACTAACAATTCCAAAACTACTGTCTTATACACAGTGTAAGGGGATAAAGAATATGTACATAAGGATATATGAATGAGTGATGGTACAGGGCAGCATACAGTAGATGGTATCGAGTACAGTATATACATATGAGATGAGTATGTAGACAAAGTAAACACAGTGGCATAGTTAAAGTGGCTAGTGATACCTATATTACATAAGGATGCAGTCGATGATATAGAGTACAGTATATACGTATGCATATGAGATGAATAATGTAGGGTAAGTAACATTATAAAAGGTAGCATTGTTTAAAGTGGCTCGTGATATATTTACATTTCCCATCAATTCCCATTATTAAAGTGGCTGGAGTTGGGTCAGTGTCAATGTCAGTGTGTTGGCAGCAGCCACTCAATGTTAGTGGTGGCTGTTTAACAGTCTGATGGCCTTGAGATAGAAGCTGTTTTTCAGTCTCTGTTTTTGCCCCCGGTGATGCGTTGTGCAGACCTCATTACCGTCTGGAGAGCCTTACGGTTGAGGGCGGAGCAGTTGCCGTACCAGGCGGTGATACAGCCCGCTAGGATGTTCTCGATTGTGCATCTGTAGAAGTTTGTGAGTGCTTTTGGTGACAAGCTGAATTTCTTCAGCCTCCTGAGGTTGAAGAGGCGCTGCTGCGCCTTCTTCACGACGCTGTCAGTGTGAGTGGACCAATTCAGTTTGTCTGTGATGTGTATGCCGAGGAACTTAAAACTTGCTACCCTCTCCACTACTATTCCATCGATGTGGATAGGGGGGTGTTCCCTCTGCTGTTTCCTGAAGTTAACAATCATCTCCTTAGTTTTGTTGACATTGAGTGTGAGGTTATTTTCCTGACACCACACTCTGAGGACCCTCACCTCCTCCCTGTAGGCCGTCTCGTCGTTTTTGGTAATCAAGCCTACCACTGTTGTGTCGTCCGCAAACTTGATGATTGAGTTGGAGGCGTGCGTGGCCACGCAGTCATGGGTGAACATGGAGTACAGGAGAGGGCTCGGAGGGTACTACAGCCGAGCTGTAGTCGATGAACAGCATTCTCACATAGGTATTCCTCTTGTCCAGGTGGGTTAGGGCAGTGTGCAGTGTGTTTGAGATTGCATCGTCTGTGGACCTATTTGGGCGGTAAGCAAATTGGAGTGGGTCTAGGGTGTCAGGTAGGGTGGAGGTGATATGGTCCTTGACTAGTCTCTCAAAGCACTTCATGATGACGGAAGTGAGTGCTACGGGGCGGTAGTCGTTTAGCTCAGTTACCTTAGCTTTCTTGGGAACAGGAACAATGGTGGTCCTCTTGAAGCATGTGGGAACAGCAGACTGGTATAAGGATTGATTGAATATGTCCGTAAACACACCGGCCAGCTGGTCTGCGCATGCTCTGAGGGCGCGGCTGGGGATGCCGTCTGGGCCTGCAGCCTTGCGAGGGTTAACATGTTTAAATGTCTTACTCACCTCGGCTGCAGTGAAGTAGAGGCCGCATGTTTTCGTTGCAGGCCGTGTCAGTGGCACTGTATTGTCCTCAAAGCGGGCAAAAAAGTTATTTAGTCTGCCTGGGAGCAAGACATTCTGGTCCGTGACTGGCCTCGGTTTCTTCTTGTAGTCCGTGATTGACTGTAGACCCTGCCACATGCCTCTTGTGTCTGAGCCATTGAATTGAGATTCCACTTTGTCTCTGTACTGACGCTTAGCTTGTTTAATAGCCTTGCGGAGGGAATAGCTGCATTGTTTATATTCGGTCATGTTACCAGACACCTTGCCCTGATTAAAAGCAGTGGTTCGCGCTTTCAGTTTCACGCGAATGCTGCCATCAATCCACGGTTTCTGGTTAGCGAATGTTTTAATCGTTGCTATGGGAACGACATATTCAACGCACGTTCTAATGAACTCGCACACCGAATCAGCGTATTCGTCAATATTTTTATCTGATTCATTACGAAACATGTCACAGTCCACGTGATGGAAGCAGTCTTGGAGTGTGGAGTCAGCTTGGTCGGACCAGCGTTGGACAGACCTCAGCGTGGGAGCCTCTTGTTTAAGTTTCTGTCTGTAGGCAGGGATCAACAAAATGGAGTCGTGGTCAGCTTTTCCGAAAGGGGGGCGGGGCAGGGCCTTATATGCGTCGCGGAAGTTAGAGTAACAATGATCCAAGGTTTTACCACCCCTGGTTGCGCAATCGATATGCTGATAAAATTTAGGGAGTTGTTTTCAGATTAGCTTTGTTAAAATCCCCAGCTACAATGAATGCAGCCTCCGGATAAATGGTTTCCAGTTTGCAAAGAGTTAAATAAAGTTTGTTCAGAGCCATCGATGAGTCTGCTTGGGGGGGGATATATACGGCTGTGATTATAATCGAAGAGAATTCTCTTGGTAGATAATGCGGTCTACATTTGATTGTGAGGAATTCTAAATCAGGTGAACAGAAGGATTTGAGTTCCTGTATGTTTCTTTCATCACACCATGTCTCGTTAGTCATGAGGCATACGCCCCCGCCCCCAGAAGGAGTGTTGTATGGTGTCGAAGCTCGTTTTGAGGTTAGATAGCACAGTATCCAAGGAACGGCCGGAAGTATACAGAATGGTGTCGTCTGCGTAGAGGTGGATCAGGGAATCGCCCGCAGCAAGAGTAACATCATTGATATATACATAGAAAAGAGTCGGCCCGAGAATTGAACCCTGTGGCACCCCCATAGAGACTGCCTCTGCCTCTCTACTCTGTCTGCAAAGTAGTTGGTGCACCAGGCAAGGCAGTCATTAGAAAAACCGAGGCTATTGAGTATGCCGATAAGAATATGGTGATTGACAAGAGTCGAAAGCCTTGGCCAGGTCGATGAAGACGGCTGCACAGTACTGTCTTTTATCGATGGCAGTTATGATATCGTTTAGTACCTTGAGCGTGGCAGAGGTGCACCCCTGACCGGCTCGGAAACCAGATTGCACAGCGGAGAAGGTACGGTGGGATTCGAGATGGTCAGTGACCTGTTTGTTGACTTGGCTTTCAAAGACCTTAGATAGGCAGGGCAGGATGGATATAGGTCTGTAACAGTTTGGGTCCAGGTAGTCGGACCGTTGGCCGAGGTTGGAGTAGCCAGGAGGAAGTAATGGCTAGCCGCTGAGAAATGCTTGTTGAAGTTTTCGATAATCATGGATTTATCGGTGGTGACCGTGTTACCTAGCCTCAGTGCAGTGGGCAGCTGGGAGGAGGTGCTCTTGTTCTCCATGGACTTTACAGTGTCCCAGAACTTTTTGGAGTTAAAGCTACAGGATGCAAATATCTGCCTGAAAAAGCTTTCCTCAAAGCCAGTGGCAATTCATTAGTAAAGATGACATTTTTTCAAAGGGCCTAGACAGCTGCCTTGGGGAATTCCTGATTTTACTTGGATTGTTTTGGAGAGGCTTCCATTAACCTCTAGTGACACCCCATCCCGTGAACAGGACAGTTGTCATCATCTGACACTAATTAGCATAACGCAACGGACATAAATCTTCCTAGAAAATCTTCCTATTCATGAAAATCACAAGTGAAATATTTTGGAACACAGCTTAGCCTTTTGTTAATCACCCTGTCATCTCAGATTTTCAAAATATGCTTTACAGCCAAAGCTAGACAAGCATTTGTGTAAGTTAATCGATAGCCTAGCATAGCATTATGCCTTGCTAGCAGCAGGTAACCTTGTCACGACAATCAGAAAAGCAATCAAATGAAATCGTTTACCTTTGATGAACTTCGGATGTTTTCACTCACGAGACTCCCAGGTAGATAGCCAAAGTTCATTTTTTCCCAAAATATAATTTTTGTAGGCGAAATAGCTCCGTTTGTTCTTCACGTTTGGCTGAGAAATCGACGGGAAATTGCGGTCACAACAGCCAAAAAATATTCCAAATTAGCTCCATAATATCGACAGAAACATGGCAAACGTTGTTTATAATCAAGCCTCAAGGTGTTTTTCAAATATCTATTCGATAATATATCAACCGGGACAATTGGTTTTCTCAGTAGAAGCGATTGGAATAATGGCTACCTCTGTATTTTACGCAATCATTTCTCTGGGAGCATCAGGTGACCACTTGCGCAATGAATCCGCCTAAGGGTATTCTTCAACATAAATGCGTAAAACTGCGTCACAATGCTGTAGACACCTTGGGGAATACGTAGAAAGCGTAATCTGGTTGATAGGGCATTCACAGCTCACTAGGGACGCATCGGAATGCAGGGCTTTCAAAAGATGAGTCACTTCCAGATTGGATTTTTCTCAGGCTTTCGCCTGTAACATCAGTTCTGTTATACTCACAGACAATATTTTTTTACAGTTTTGGAAACTTTAATTTGTGAACATTATTTTTCCAAAAATTAAAATACTGCCCCCTAGTACCAACAGGTTAAAGAACACCTTCTGTGTCAGTATCTTGGAGTATCTCGGACCTGCCTGGTGTGTTCCTTGTTCTCCATGATGCTCTCTGCGCTTTTAACGGACCTCTGAGACTATCACAGTGCAGGTGCATTTATACGGAGACTTGATTACACACAGGTGGATTGTATTTATCATCATTAGTCATTTAGGTCAACATTGGATCATTCAGAGAACCTCACTGAACTTCTGGAGAGAGTTTGCTGCACTGAAAGTAAAGGGGCTGAATAATTTTGCACGCCCAATTTTTCAGTTTTTGATTTGTTAAAAAAGTTTGAAATATCCAATAAATGTCGTTCCACTTCATGATTGTGTCCCACTTGTTGTTGATTCTTCACAAAAAAATACAGTTTTATATCTTTATGTTTGAAGCCTGAAATGTGGCAAAAGGTCGCAAAGTTCAAGGGGGCCGAATACTTTCGCAAGGCACTGTACATATATTAACTTGGGCTATTTTGAGAACTTTTCTTCTGGGATGCTTACTTGCTTTCATTGCTTTACTGGGAAGCTTAGCAGCAGTAGATGTGCTCATGTTATTTATGTTAGTGCAGGGTGAGCTGCTCAGTGGACTTCCTCCTAGGGCACACCGGCTTAGTGCTAAAAGTATACATCTGGTTCATAGGCACATGATTACTGCATACAATAGCTGTAGGATCAGTAAAGGCATCCAGGGCAGTTAAAGGGACATAAATGAGGTTACTTATATTGTGTCTACTGATGCCCCTGGTGTAATGTACATTTGCTGAAGCATTATGACAACTCTGCGTCACAATGGTAGGGATTAGCTGAGCTGAGCTGGGCTGGGTCATTGATGAGTCATTGTCTCAGCGCAGCCTTATAGTGCTGTGAAAGGATCCAGGGTCCCAAATGATTTGGCTGGATCCCATCCTCCTTATGAAGCCTGTTTTGTTTCCAAAGGTGGTGTCGAAATTGTCAACAAAGTTACACCCATTGAGCTGCAATAATCACGTAGCCAGTTGTGAAGAGAAAAATCCTGCTAAAGCGTTCAATGTCCGATTCAGAGATTCAAGATGACAGAGGGCCAGATACGATGGGTCTTTTGTCAGTGTTTAGCAGAGTCAATCAACTCTTTAAAATTCAGTTTCAACTTTACAGAACTACCCAACATAATGTCATTAAAACCAACAGACTATGATAGAATCAATTTCCATGTCCTGGCATAGTATATTCGGGAGCAGCTTAGTAATGTAATTTACTCGAGCTCCGGGATACAACATTATTTCTGTCCAGCCACTGGCGTAGAAAATGTGAACATTCCACTCTGCGTTTTCCCCAGTTTCTTACATAGGCTGGCGACCTGCGTGATCAATGAAGCCACCTCAAGCCTATAATCATCGTCAAGTAAACAATTGCCACATTGGAACTCCGAGTGCTCCAGTTAGTCCCGAAACAGTGTGTAAAAGATATAGCACTGGAACCATACATTTTTCTCTCCAGACAAAGAGGGCTCCATTGCAAAGTCATCTGGTACCAACTTCATTAGCTTGATGGCTAGCAGCCTGTAGTTGTTGATCAGTCTCTCACGTCGCTGTGGAGAAATTTAAGCCCACTCTTCCATGCAGAACTGCTTTAACTCAGCAACAGTTTTCAAGCATTAACTGCTCATTTCAAATCCTACCACAACATCTCAATTGGGATTATGTCTGGACTTTGACTAAGCCATTCCAAAACTCAGCACACATATGGGATGGCCTGACATTCTCCTTTAGAATTCTCTGATACTGTCACGTTGTTCGTAATAATGATGGTCGGACTAAGGTGCAGCATACGTAGAGTTCCACATATTTACTAGACAGTGAAACTTAGAAAAAACAAAGCAATAAAGACTAAACTAAACGTGACGACAATCCAGTGCTAACAGGCAACTAAACATAAACAATATCACATAACCCACAGGTGGAGAAATGCAACTTAAATATGATCCCCCAATTAGAGACAATGATTACCAGATGCCTCTAATTGGGAATCATACACAAACCCCAACATAGAAAATTAAACCTAGAACCCCACATAGAAAGAATAAACTAGACTAAAACCCCTAGTCACGCCCTGACCTTCTCTACCGTAGAAAATACAGGCTTTCTATGGTCAGGACGTGACAGATACAGAGCAGAATTCAGAGTTCCTTCTTTTAAGACAAGTGGTCCTGAGGCAGCATGGCATCCCCAAACCATCACACTTATACCCTGGTATAAGGTCCTTACTGTAGAATGCAGTTGTAAGGGTTTTCTTCTGGTGAAAGAGAGGCGGACAAAAATGCAGCGTGGTGGTTATTCATGTGTTAATAAAGACGACTATACATGAACAGACTAAACAAAACAAGAAAAGTGAAAACCTAAACAGTCCTATCTGGTGCAAACACAGAGACAGGAACAATCACCCACAAAACCGGCTACCTAAATATGGTTCCCAATCAGAGACAATGACTAACACCTGTCTCTGATTGAGAACCATATCAGGCCAAACAGAGAAATAGACAAACCAGACACACAACATAGAATGCCCACCCAGCTCACCTCCTGACCAACACTAAAACAAGGAAAACACATACGAACGATGGTCAAAACGTGACAGCAGTGTTTTGTTCGCCAGGTATAATGGGACACATGTCATCCAAAAATGCATTTTCACAGCAATGTGTCTTCTTAATCTATCTGAAAAAAGACAGAATAAAATGTAAAAAGAGTGGTTTGACACAATGAGATCGCTAGCTAGATGACGGGCTCGTCCATGTTAACAGAAAGGGCATAACTTGGCAATAAACATATAATCAGTTTTAACACGTGCCTCTGCTGTTACTGTTATAATTTTTGGTGTCAAATCCATAATTTCACACAGAGAAAGTAATAGGATTTGAGATTTGATTAGCTGTTCTTAAAGGATCTCCTTCCCTATGAGAGTGAAAGATGTTTTGAGCTCACCGAACCACTCAGTCTGCACAAAGGTTTCTACAACTGACACTGACATACAGGCAATTACTTTATGAGAAATACCACGGAAGGCACTTCTTGAGGGGGTGACAAAAGAGACCATTCTCAGCGGATGTAGGCAGCGTTGCTCTTCACATCTCATAGGCGATGGGACTGTAAGAGGATGGTCATTTGGATTGGAAAGTCGTCTCTTCTTTAACTTTACAATGGAGGTTCAAAAATTAAGCCCATTTTCCCCCACGTTCTTCCTGAATAAGTCAGTGGGAGACAGAAAGCTTATGTTGCTGTCATTCCCAGGCTGGGCCCAGGGAATGTGTGTTTGCACATTAACCCTAGGCTCTATTGGTTTTAGACTCTCTGCAAGCGAGCGGGTTGACAGAGATGAAGGTTCACACATCATCCCTCCATCGCCTCCTTCCATCCCTCCCTAACAGGCCCCTACCTCTCAATAGTCCCATCGCAGCACTGGCCTGCTCTCTCTCCCCCATCTCATCAATCCCTCTCCCCATCTCCCCCCTCTCTCCCTCTTTCCCATGCAGCTTGCCTGGCTTCACTCTCTCACACATAATGCTAATGTGAAACCCCTCTGCCCTTCTTCCTAGCCACTTCATCAAGTCAGGTGCAGTCACGTGTTGAGAGAGAGAGAGGCGAGAGCTGAGCAGTATCAAGTTAAAGGGTTTACCAAACTCATATTGCCATACATCCCTTATCTCGGCTCCACACGTGATTATATTTCCACTGCCCATGTTTACATGCCCCTGAAAACATCTTGTTTACTCAGACAGACATGACCCCCATTATTATAATGCATGTTATTACCTGCTTATGCCCAGGCCCCTCTGCACCGTGCGTAGGTGCAGTACTCTGGCATGGCCTGCAGTTTGATGGGTATCCCAGGATTGCCCTTTTTTTTTTTAAACGGAATAATCTGTGCACTAACAGTGATACAATAGTTTGTACGGTCCTCTTGAGTTGAATTTAGGGTGCGTTTCATCTAGGATTCTACCTGTTATGAGCTCCGTATCTTTAGTAGTAGTTTTGAGGGTTATTTATTTTATTGTTTTGTGTATTTTGTGTACAGATTATTAGAGAGCTAACAATGCAGAGAGACAGAAGGGCGAGGCTCATATCCACAGTACACACATCTCCTGTCATGATGTTCCCCACCCCCCTTCACAGCTGTTCTACAGATTTTATGGAGACAGAAAATTCTAATGGTCTTGTTTTACTTCCCCCTCACAAGCTACAAAACAAGAAATATGGTGGATAATTTGTTAGAGAATAATCCTGTTGTACCAGGCGATGTAAGAGACAACCTAGCAACCCCCTCCAGTGTGGAATGGGGAACGGGGTGAAGAGGAGTGGCATGAGGAGCGCTCTCATTCTGCTCTATCAGGTTGACCTCACATCTCATCTGGGCCTTTAGCACAGGCATAATCCCCTACCCTCAGAGACAGGCTCAACATGCAGGAGTCCATTGTTGCTTAATTAATTACTGAATGATGTGCAGGTATGGTGCAGTCAGAGGGAGAGATAAGGCAGAGACGGGTTCTCCCTGATGGGAACCTCTGAATAATGAGCAGTTGTGTTTACCCACAATTTGGGCTCAGCTTGGATGTAGCCTACATGACAACAAGCAGAAAATTGTCTCAGAGTAAGAGCTGCATACAGGCTATGTTCACAAGACACAAAGAGAGTAGAGAAGGTAGAAGAAACCCTGGAACCCTGAGTTCAAAACCAACGTAACATTTTGTAGCCTTGCTAATATCTAGCCATGTCAGCATTATCAAGTGCAATAGTAACTTAACAGAAACATTATGTGTAATAATCACATTTATTGCACTGGAGTCGTAGATTTATTTCATGTGTCAGCTTTATATGACCCTTCATCTAAGGGTCGAAACACAAAGCAAATTATTTGGTCTGAGTTCGTTAAATCAGGGTTCTGAGCACGTTTTTCTCCATGGAACTAGCCCTCCAGATCTGATGACTACGGATTTTGACAAGAATGAAAGGACAAACTTTGTGCTGAGTGATACAACAGGAACACAGAGCAGGTGTGGGTCGGACGTTTTTGCTATTGTAAGGCTATAGCGAGTTGAGCCCAGTGAAGGGGATGGGATTGCAATGTATGAGCAGAATGCCAATGCTACCAAAGTGCAGTTCTGTCCTCCATATCATTTAGATCTGCAGAGCAATTATGAAATACTCAACACCATGGAGAGAGGGGGAAGAGAGAAGAGAAATAGAGAGAGAGAGAGAGAGGGAGGGGAACAGAGAGAGAGAGAGAAAGAGAAAGAGAGAGGGAGAGTGAGAGAAGGGTTGTCACAGCCACTAGGCACCGAGCACTACACTACAGTAATGTGATTTCTATTGATGGGGACATTTTAAATACTGTATGTTGAAGGGTATATTAAATGTAAATTAAAACTAGATTAAAAGAGCAGGGCTGGCGCAGATGTAGTTGACAGTGTGAGGCAGAATGGCAATGTGTGAGATGACAATACAGCACAACACAGCGTGGCACAACACAGCACAACACAGCACAACACGGCACAACACAACACAGCATGACACGACACAGCACAACACGACACAACGACACAACACAACACTGCACAACGACACAATACAACTCAGCACAACATGACACAACACAACACGGCTCGACACAACATGGCAAAATAACACGGCACGACACGGCACGACACGACACATTATGGCAGTGACTCAATACGGCACGACACGACATGACACAGCACATGCAGCCAACAACACGACATGGCACGACACAGCACAGCACAACGCAACACGACACAACACAGTGAAGACCTAATGAGGGCCACACCAATAATTTAGACTACTAGAACATCACCATCATGACAAACCGATGCCCCCCACTGTATTCGCTTGACACATTGTGTATTTCACAGTCATTTTGTACAGAGATAATAAAAGAGATGAAGCAAACAAATGTATTGGTATTGCTATTTAGAGTAAATGGAGACAGGCTTTGCCCATTTCATGAGCCCACCGACAGCACCTATTTAATGTGTACATTAACAGTGGGATGACACATTCTGATTTACTTGCCATTCTGCAGCTTTATTTCTCTGAATAGTGTAGTTAAAACAGATTTTCTCTCAATTCAAATTTCAAGAAGAACAATCTTTTTAATTGTTTTTTATATTGTTCTAAAATCGCCTCTAAATTACAGGGTTGTGGGACATTGATAAACGTTCAGAGCACCTGTCTCAAACAACACCTGCAGTGCCTTCAGAATCTGTTCTTAACATTTGACTTATTCCACATTTTGTTGTGTTACAGCCTGAATTCAAAATGGATTCCATAGATTTTCTTTCTCACCCATACCCCATAAAGACAAAGTGAAAAATATTTTACATTTTTTTTGCAAATGTATTGAAAATTTAAAACAGAAATATCTAATTTACATAAGTATTCACACAACTGAGTCAATACTTTGTAGAAGCATCTTTGGCAGCTATTACCGCTGTGAGTCTTTCTGGCTAAGTCTCTAAGAGCTTTCCTCAATTGAATTATGCAACATTTGCCCATTTGTATTTTCCAATTTATTCAAGCTCGGGCAAATTGGTTGTTTATCATTGCTAGACAACCGTTTTCAGGTCTTGCCATAGGTTTTCAAGTATACTGAACAAAACTATAAAGGCAATATGTGAAGTGTTTTTTTTACTCCCACAAAAACCTTATTTCTCTATAATGTTGTGCACAAATTTGTTTACATCCCTGTTATTAAGCATTTCTCCTTTGCCAAGATAATCCATCCACCTGACAGGTGTGGCATATCAAGAAGCTGATTAAACAGCATGATCATTACACAGGTACACCTTGTGCTGAGGACAATAAAAGCCCACTTTAAAATATGCACCTTTGTCAAACAAAAAAATCCCACAGATGTCTCAAGTTTTGAGGGAGCGTGTGAGCTGTTGTCAGAGAATTGAATGTTAATTTCTCTACCATGTTGTTTTAGAGAATTGGGCAGTACATCCAGCTGGTCTCACAACCGCAGATGACGTGTAACTACTCCTGCCCAGAACCTCCACAATCGGCTTCTACACCTGAGGGATCATCTTAGGCCAACCACTCGGACAGCTGATGGTCGTAACTGACTTCAGTGGGAAAATGCTCACTCCGATTGCCACTGGCACACTGAAGTGGTGTGCTCTTCACAGATGAATCATGTGAGCGAACGGGTTTGCTGAACAGAGTGCTCCATGGTGGCGGTGGGGTTGTGGTATGGGCAGGCATAAGCTAAGGACAGTGAACACAATTGCATTTCATTAATGGCAATTTGAATGCACAGAGATACCGTGATGAGATGAGCCCCATTGTCATGCCATTCATCCACCGCAATCACCTCATGTATCAGCATGATAATTCACAGATCTGTACACAATTCCGAAAACGGAAAATGTCCCAGTTCTTCCAGGGCCTGCATACTATCCAGACATGTCACCCATTGAGCATGTTTGGGATGAACTGGATCGATGTGTACGGCAGCGTGTTCCAGTTCCTGTTAATATCAAACAATTTTGCACACAGCCATTGAAGAGGAAAGGGACAACATTCCACAGACCACAATCAACAGCCTGATCAACTCTATGTGAAAGGAAATGTGTCACGTTGCATGAGGCAAATGGTGGTCCATGGTCACACCGGACTGATTTTCTAATCCACGCCCCTCATTTTTTTAAAGGTATCTGTGACCAACACATATGCATACCTGTACTCCCAGTCATTTGAAATCCATAGATTAGGGCCTCATACATTCATTTATATTGACTGGTTTTCTTATACGAACTGTACAATCTTTGAAATTGTTGCATATTAAAGTTTATATTTTTGTTCAATGTAGATTTAAGTCAAAACTGTAACTTGGAAATTCAGGAACATTCACTGTCTTTTTGTTAAGCAACTCCAGTGTAAATTTGGCCTGAGGTTATTGTCCTGGAAAGGGGAATTCATCTCCCAGTGTCTGGTGGAAAGCAGTCTGAACCATGTTTTCCTCTAGGATTTTGCCTGTGTTTAGCTCAAAAACACATTTTATTCTGTACAGGCTTCCTTCCTTTCACTCTATCAATTGGGTTAGTATTGTGGAGGAACAACAATGTTGTTGATCCATCCTCAGTTTTCTCCTATCACAGCCATTACACTCTGTAACTGTTTTAAAGTCACCATTGTTCTCATGGTGAAATCCCTAAGGGGTTTTCTTCCTCTCTGGAAACTGATTTATGAAGTACGCCTGCTTCTTTGTAGTGACTGGGTGTATTGATATACCATCCAATGTGTAATTGATAACTTCACCATGCTCAGAGGGATATTCATTGTCTGCTTTTTTACCCATCTACCAATAGGTGCCCTTCTTTGCAAGCATTGGAAAACCTCCCTGGTCTTTGTGGTTCAATTTGTGTTTGAAATTCAGTGCTCGACTGTGTGTCTGGGCTATAGAGATTAAAAAGAATCATTAAAAAATCATGTTAAACACTATTATTGCACACAGAGTGAGTCCATGCAACTTATGTGACTTGTTAAGGTACATTTTTACTTCTGAACTTATTTAGTCTTGCCATTACAAAGAGGTAAAACACTTCAAAAAAACACAATTCCACTTTGACATTATTTAAAAATATATATATATTTGTTTTTAATAAATAAAAACAGTATGGGGATAAGGTAGGTAAATTGGGTGGACTATTTACCGATGGACTATGTACAACTGCAGCGATCAGTTAGCTGCTCAGATAGCAGATGTTTAAAGTTGGTGAGGGAGATAAAAGTCTCCAACTTCAGCGATTTTTGAAATTTGTTCCAGTCACAGGCAGCAGAGACCTGGAAGGAAAGGCGGCCAAATTAGGTTTAGGGATGATCAGTGAGATACACCTGCTGGAGCGTGTGCAACGGGTGGGTGTTGCTATCGTGACCAGTGAACTGAGATAAGGCGGAACTTTACCTAGCATGGACTTGTAGATGACCTGGAGCCAGTGGGTCTGGCGACGAATATGTAGCGAGGGCCTGCCGACTAGCGCATACAGGTCTTAGTGGTGAGTGGTATAAAGTGCTTTAGTAACAAAACGGATGGCACTGTGATAAACTGCATCCAGTTTGCTGAGTAGAGTATTGGAAGCTAATTTGTAGATGACATCGCCGAAGTCGAGGATCGGTAGGATAGTCCGTTTTACTAGGGTAAGTTTGGCGGCGTGAGTGAAGGAGGCTTTGTTGCGGAATAGAAAGCCGACTCTAGATATGATTTTAGATTGGAGATGTTTGATATGAGTCTGGAAGAGAGTTTGCAGTCTCGCCAGACACCTAGGTACTTATAGATTTCCACATATTCTAGGCCGGAACCATCCAGGGTGGTGACGCTATTCGGGCGTGCGGGTGCAGGCAGCAAACGGTTGAAAAGCATGCATTTGGTTTTACTAGTGTTTAAGAGCAGTTGGAGGCCACGGAAGGAGTGTTGTATGGCATTGAAGCTTGTTTGGAGGTTAGATAGCACAGTGTCCAAAGAAGGGCCAGAAGTATACAGAATGGTGTCGTCTGCGTAGAGGTGGATCAGGGAATCGCCCGCAGCAAGAGCAACATCATTGATATATACAGAGAAAAGAGTCGGCCCGAGAATTGAACCCTGTGGCACCCCCATAGAGACTGCCAGAGGACCGGACAACATGCCCTCCGATTTGACACACTGAACTCTGTCTGCAAAGTAGTTTGTGAACCAGGCAAGGCAGTCATTAGAAAACTGAGGCTATTGAGTCTGCAGATAAGAATATGGTGATTGACAAGAGTCGAAAGCCTTGGCCAGGTCGATGAAGACGGCTGCACAGTACTGTCTTTTATCGATGGCGGTTATGATATCGTTTAGTACCTTGAGCGTGGCTGAGGTGCACCCGTGGCTCGGAAACCAGATTGCACAGCGGAGAAGGTACTGTGGGATTCGAGATGGTCAGTGATCTGTTTGTTGACTTGGCTTTCGAAGACCTTAGATAGATAGGCAGGGCAGGATGGATATAGGTCTGTAACAGTTTGGGTACAGGGTGTCTCCCCCTTTGAAGAGGGGGATGACTGCGGCAGCTTTCCAATCCTTGGGGATCTCAGACGATATGAAAGAGAGGTTGAACAGGCTGGTAATAGGGGTTGCGACAATGGCGGCGGATAGTTTCAGAAATAGAGGGTCCAGATTGTCAAGCCCAGCTGATTTGTACGGGTCCAGGTTTTGCAGCTCTTTCAGAACATCTGCTATCTGGATTTGGGTAAATGAGAAGCTGGGTAGGCTTGGGCGAGCAGCTGCGGGCGGGGGGGCTGTTGGCCGAGGTTGGAGTAGCCAGGAGGAAGGCATGGCCAGCCGTTGAGAAATGCTTGTTGAAGTTTTCGATTATCATGGATTTATCGGTGGTGAAAGTGTTACCTAGCCTCAGTGTGGACTTTACAGTGTCCCAAATTTCTGCTTGAACAAGCTGGCCTTTTCTTTCCTGACTGACTGAGTGTATTGGTTCCTGACTTCCCTGAACAGTTGCATATCGTGCGGACTATTCGATGCTATTGCAGTCCGCCACAGGATGTTTTTGTGCTGGTCGAGGGCAGTCAGGTCTCATCCCTCAACTGACGGGATGAGGTCAATATCCTTCCAGGATACCCGGGCCAGGTCTATTAGAAAGGCCTGCTCACAGAAGTGTTTTAGGGAGCGTTTGACAGTGATGATGGGTGGTCGTTTGACTGCGGACCCGTAGTGGATACAGGCAATGAGGCAGTGATCGCTGGGATCCTGGTTGAAGACAGCGGAGGTGTATTTGGAGGGCCAGTTGGTCAGGATAACGTCTATGAGGGTACCCTTGTTTACAGATTTAGGGTTGTACCTGGTGGGTTCCTCGATGATTTGTGTGAGATTGAGGGCATCTAGCTTAGATTGTAGGACTGCCGGAGTGTTAAGCATATCTCAGCTTAGGTCACCTAACAGAACGCACTCCGAAGCTAGATGGGGGGCGATCAATTCACAAATGGTGTCCAGGGCACAGCTGGGAGCTGAGGGGGGTCGTTAGAAGGCGGCAACAGTGAGAGACTTATTTCTGGAGAGAGTAATTTTTTAAATTAGTAGTTCTAACTCTTTGGGTATGGACCTGGAAAGTATGACATTACTTTGCAGGCTAACTCCTCCCCCTTTGGCAGTTCTATCTGGACGGAAAATGTTATAGTTGCGTATGGAAATCTTAGGAATTTTTGGTGGCCTTCCTAAGCCAGGATTCAGACATGGCAAGGACATCAGGGTTGGCAGAGTGTGCTAAAGCAGTGAGTAAAACAAACTTAGGGAGGATGCTTCTGATGTTGACATGCATGAAACCAAGGCTTTTCCGATCACAGAAGTCAACAAATGAGGGTGCCTGGGGACATGCAGGGCCTGGGTTTACCTCCACATCACCCGCGGAAGAGAGGAGGAGTAGTATGAGGGTGTGGCTAAAGGCTATCAAAACTGGTCGCCTAGAGCGTTGGGGACAAAGAATAAAAGGAGCAGATTTCTGGGCATGGTAGAATATATTCAGGGCATAATGCGCAGACAGGGGTATGGTGGGGTGCGGGTACAGTGGAGGTAAGCCCAGGCACTGGGTGATATAAGAGGTTGTATCTCTGGACATGGTGGTTGTAATGGGTGAGGTCACCACATGTGTGGGAGGTGGGACAAAGGAGGATTCAGAGGTATGAAGAGTGGAACTAGGGGCTCCATTGTAAACTAAAACAATGATGACTAACCTGAACAACAGTATACAAGGCATATTGACATTTGAGAGAGACATACAGCGAGGCATAAAGTAATCACAGGTGTTGATTGGGAGAGCTAGCTAAAACAACAGGTGAGTCAACAACAGCTAATCAGCTAACACAACAACAACAGGTAAAATGGTGATCTCTAGGCAGAGAGGGTCGGATTAACTACACACAGAGCCTGAGTTCGCGGATGGGGCCAACAGACAAAAAATAAATAAACAGAATGGAGTACCGTGATTAATGGACAGTCCAGAGTGTCCAGAGGGCAGCAGTAGATGGAACAGGGAACCCGCCACTACGTTAGCAGGCGACAAGGCGTTTAAAGTTAGTAGCCTTCTGACGGAGGCCGGTTGAAGGCACAGAGGATGGAGTATTCGTCGGCAGACCAGTCGTGGTGGTGCGGCGGGGCACCATGTCGACAGAGAATCCAAGCCAGATGGCGAAAGAGGTATTGTAGAATTTAGTTTGCTGGCTGTGCTAGCTTCGTGGCAGTGGCGTTAGCCAATCGGTAGCAGCAGTGATCAGGTGCTAAGGTCCAGAGTTTACAGCAAGGATCCGGTGGAGTATCGGGCTCTATCCGTGTATGTGTGGAGTTCGGTTGAACATCTGAGTAGGCCGGGAGGTGGGCCTCAGGGATAGCTTCGGCACTGGGTGCCACGGTGAGCTAGCTAGCTGCAAGCTGTGAGCTAGCTAGCTGCAAGCTAGCTGTGAAGATCAGAAGTAGTGGTCCAGGGATTACGGCAGGAATCCGGCGTTGTTGTGGAGAGACAGTCCGATACTAGTAGACTGGCGAGTATTATCCAGGCTGAGAACAGGGCTGGTATGGGTGCAGAAGGTAAAAGCCGCTAGCAGTGGCTAACAATGACTGAATAGCTAATTAGCTGGTTAGCTCCTGGAGGTTCTTGAATGTGTTCTAAAATGAAAAATAATAGCGATACCGTATCACATTGGGCGAGGCAGGTTACCGGAAGGTATAATGGAATTAAAAATAAAACTGAAATATATATACAAAATACGAAAAATACAAAAGTACACGAGACACGAACAAAACACATGTTCACTGCCACGTCATTTTGGTGGAATTGTATTTTTTATTATGGGGTATTGTGTATAAGTCAGTGACAAAATATGTCAATTTAATCATTATTAAATTCAGGTTGTAACACAACAGTCAAGGGTTGTGAATACTTTTGGAACGCATTTCAGTTAGCCCCCTTTCGAGATATTTTATGGACAGAATAGATCACAATGTTGCTGTTTTTGTAGCAGTATCTTTCCCACAGCTGTCAGATGTAGGACACATTAACGTAGTTCTCCTGTAGATGATGAAATGTTAAAATATATGCCAGTGCTAAAAAAAGCACACAAAAAATGAAGTAACAATGGCCCGACCACCATCAAATATTTAACAAAGAGTGAGAGAGGAAGCACGGAAGGTTGTACTGCGTTGACAGCCATGCCATTGTGGAGGCATTTAAAAAAAAAATCTTCTTTCCTGGTTTTCCAGAGAAGAAAGCATTAATACACAAGGTATTCTGGACACTTATTACTATTTCATATGAACAGTCTTCATTCTGCACTCCATTCCTCATGGTGTTGGATAGGGGGATAAAGGGGTCACGAGGATCAATTCAAACCAGAGAAACTAACCACAGTAGAAAGCAACTTACTGTACTTAAACTTTTTTTATTTATGGGCTAATTATGACATGTCAGTAAAGCACTTTAAGATATAAGTAACTGTAGCTAACACAAATACTCAGACACGTAGGTAAACTATATAATGTCCTGGTGGTCTGTATATCTAAAGACTACAGTACATGGATTTGTATTAATTTATTTTTTAACCTTTTGACACAAAGTCTTTGGAGACCAATATCCCTTTTAATTTAGTTTAATCTAGTCTAGTTAATGTTAACCCAGAGCACTGATCACTGGGGGTTTCCTGTTTCAATGCTGCATACAAGGCACCAGCAAAATGAACAACTTCTTTAGAGGTAGCGTTGTCTCAGATCTCAGAGATAACTCACACACTGACAGGAAAGCAATGACGCTAAAACATTTTTTTTCCACAAGAAAGAAAATAAACACTATCACACACTGATTAAAAAATACAAATCTAATCCAATAGTGTGGCAAAGCCGAGTTCACATAGGCAGTTAGAAGTGACTAAACATTTTTTTTTGCATATCCGATTCAAATCTATTACTTTCTTGCAATTTGACCAACCAAAAGCCACATGGGATCGGATATTTCATGCCACATTTCAAACCACCTACGAAAGTGGTTCGATGTCAGATGCAAATCTGAATCCTGGCCATGCGACTTGTCAGTCAAATCTGATTTATTTGCCCTCAAGGGTTTTTTTCAGGCTGCTATTAGGTATATCTTGTTGCTTGCTAGCTAACCTGTTGACAGTTTGAGAAGAACATGACGTGGTAGCTCACTAGCTTGTTAATAGTTTACAAACAAATTAGTGAACGTACTAGAAAGCTAAACAGCTACATAGTTGACTGCTTTGGCTAGATAAAAAAAGACATGTTTTAAAGGTTGGATCATCTTATCTTTCTAGACTTTAAAAGTGTTCTTACACTATGATATTGAACATTCAAAGCAAGTGGGAAATGTCTATAGAAGGCATTGTTGTCACAATAGCTTGCTACATAACTTCTGAGTGATAGGAAGCAGGAGCACCACCACCAATCAGCCGATACCACTGCACACACACCTGTCATTACTATGACAACTAGCGTAGCCATGTCAGCATATGACTGCTGTCTGAACACAAGCAAATCCAATTTGGTCACTTGTAACTGTTTGGACAGTCAGTATTAAAAAACTAATTTGAAAACCAAACTGATTTGAACATTAAGATCCGCGTGCTCCCTCTACGACCTAGATCACCAGGCTGCTCGTTACGGCACACACCTGTCACCATTGTTACGCACACCTGCACATTATCAGACTCACCTGGGCTCCATCACTTCCCTGATTACCTTCCCTATATAAACTCAGCAAAAACAGAAACATTCTCTCATTGTCCACTGCGTTTATTTTCAGCAAACTTAACATGTGTAAATATTTGTATGTTCAACAACTGAGACATAAACTGAACAAGTTCCACAGACATGTGACTGACAGAAATGGGGGGGGTCAAAAATAACGGTCAATATCTGGTGTGGCCACCGGCTGCATTAAGTACTGCAGTGCATCTCCTCCTCATGGACTGCACCAGATTTGCCAGTTCTTGCTGTGAGACCAAGGCACCTGCAAGTTTCCGGACATTTCTAGCCCTAGCCCTCACACTCCGATCCAACAGGTCACAGACGTGCTCAATGGGATTGACATCCAGACTCTTCACTGGCCATGGCAGAACACTGACATTCCTGTCTTGCAGGAAATCACACACAGAACGAGCAGTATGGCTGGTGGCATTGTCATACTGGATGGTCATGTCAGGATGAGCCTGCAGGAAGGGTACCGTATGAGGGAGGAGGATGTCTTCCCTGTTGAGATTGCCTGCAATAACAACAAGCTTAGTTCGATGATGCTGTGACACACAGACCCCCCACCTCCAAATCGATCCCGTTCCAGAGTACATGTCTTGGTGAATCTGACCATCACCACTGGTGAAACAAAACCGCGACTCGTCAGTGAAGAGTACTTTTTGCCAGTCCTGTCTGGTCCAGCGACGGTGGGTTTGTGCCCATAGGCAACGTTGTTGCCGGTGATGTCTGGTGAGGATCTGCCTTAAAACAGGCCTACAAGCCCTCAGTCCAGCTTGTTGCAGACAGTCTGAGCACTGATGGAGGGATTGTGCGTTCCTGCTGTAACTCAGGCAGTTATTGTTGCCATCCTGTACCTGTCCTCCAGGTGTGATGCTCAGATCCTGTGCAGGTGTTGTTACACATGGTCTGCCACTGCAAGGACAATCAGCTGTCCATCCTGTCTCCCTGTAGCACTGTATTCTCACAGTACGGACATTGCAATTTATTGCCCTGGCCAGAATTGCAGTCCTCATGCCTCCTTGCAGCATGCCTAAGGTACGTTCACACAGATGAGCAGGGACACTGGGCAGTTTTCTTTTGGTGTTTTTTGCAGAGTCAGTAGAAAGGCCTCTTTAGTGTCCTAAGTTGTTATATCTGTGACCTTAATTGCCTACTGTCTGTAATCTGTTAGTGTCCTACTGACCGTTCCACAGGTGGATGTTCATTCATTGTTTATGGTTCATTGAACAAGCATGGGAAATAGTGTTTAAACCCTTTACAATGAAGATCTGTGAAGTTATTTGGATTTTTACAAATTATCTTTGAAAGACAGGGTCCTGAAAAAGGGCAGTTTCTGTTTTTGCTGAGTTTATGTCACTTCCTTTGGATCCTTCCCCAGGCATTATTGTTTCTGTGTAATGGCTGTGCGTTGTTCGTGTCTCTTATTTTGTATTATGTTGTGTTTACTCCATGTCTAAACTTCCAGCAATTTAATGGGTATTTACCAATGATAGTTTATAGTTTATTTGCCTTCAGCACCTCCACGCAAACACATTTCTGGGTGTGCGCCAGCTCATGTTTTTTATCCTGTGTTTATTTATTAAAACACTCACTCCCTGAACTTTCTTCCTGACTCTCAACGCACATTATTACACCTTCGGTGTGAACACGGCTTTATTGACACAATGTGCACTGGGCCACTTTTGTTAGCATCAAGTTCACTTAACACACACACACACACAAAGCCCTCACATGCAGTTTGGGGAACATTTCCTGGCATTCCCACTGAGCAGGTTTTCCTCTTTCCACTCTTTTTCCCGCCTCTCTTCCCTTTAGATGGAGTCCATTACTTCTCTGTGGGTCAATTTCACCCTTTGGGAGTTCATTGGATTCTTTGAGCCATTCCATTTGACACAGTTTGAATTGCTTTCTTACGACCAATACAAGGAGCGGAGGAGGGCCCAGGACAGTTTTATGGTGTCCATATTAAGACAGACTCAGTCACAAGGTATTGGGGCAACATGATGTAAAAGCAATGATTCCTAATACAAGGTTAACACTGTGTCCCATGTTAAATTAGCACTCATGACAATGAAGTCCTAATATGGATTGCTACCTTATGGTCAAAGTGAGTCTACTCTCCTCTTAGCTGATGAGAAGAACCAACCTGCTGCTCCCGGAGATGCTAATCCATTTACACTGAACAAAAATATAAACGCAACGTGTTGGTTTCATGTTTCATGAGCTGAAATTAAAGACACCAGAATTTTTCCATAAACACAAAAAGCTTATTTCTCTCAAATTTTGTGCACTCTAAAATGTTCAGTTTTGTCAAACAACACAATGCCACAGATGTCTCAAATTGAGGGAGCGTGCAATTGGCATGCTGACTGCAGGAATGTCCACCAGAGCTGTTGACAGATAACTTCATGTACATTTTTCTACCATAAGCCACCTCCAACGTCATCTCAGAGAATTTGGCAGTACATCCAACAGGCCTTTCAACTGCATACGACGTGTATGGCGTCGTGTGGCCGAGCAGTTTGCTGATGTCAACGTGGTGTACAGAGTGCCTCGTGGTGGCGGTGGAGTTATGGTATGGTCAGGCATAAGCTACAGACAACAAACACAATTGCGTTTTATCGATGGCAATTTGAATGTACAGACATACTGTGATGAGATCCTGAGGCCCATTGTGAGGCTCATTTTTTAAGGTATCAGTGATCAACAGTTGCATATCTGTAATCCCTGTCACGTGATATCCATAGATTAGGGCCTAATGAATTTAGGTAAATGTACTGATTTCCTCAAATAAACTGTACATCAGTAAAATCTTTGAAATTGTTTCATGTTGTGTTTATGTTTTTGATCAGTATAGGTCTCTGCCCGCTCTTCCAGCAGTCCTGCCTCTCGCTGCAGCTTCTTTCACCCACTTTGGGATACACTATACTTGGAGATGGTAGGAGTGAGAACCTGGATTTATTGGCTACCTGTTTAAATGGCTCCAAACACATAACACTCTATTCTGTCTCCCGTGTTCTTCTGTAATTATTATTCTAAAGTAAATGGCAACGTCTTTCCCCTCATTTAATGACCGTGTTCATAGTCTTTCTTCTTTAATTCTGCCGTCCATTTAATGCATGGCTCCTATCTGTTGTGTAATAAGGAAAGTATCTTGTCAGACGTTATACACTAGATATTTTTATGTGGTATATGTATTAATTTGAGAGTTATAGCATCTTAAAGCAGAACAGAGACAGACAGACAGAGAGTGATAAAGAAAGAGAGCGAGAGACATAGAGACACAGAATAGAGACACAGACAGTTGTATTGACTACAGCAGAATGTTAAGTGATGTCTGTGTACACCAGGGTAGACATCTCATGCAGGTTGTCGCCAAGACAACATGACAGATATCCCCCAGTTCTGCCACTCACCCTCTCAACTTTCACCCCTGGTGGCAATAACACCTCCATGCCTCAGCGCTCTCCCTGCGCCGATCACACGCTCGCTGGCTGACGTATGCACACCGATCTCTGCATCACATCACACTTTATCACACACTTTGAGCATGGCCACTGTTGTTAAACACAATGTATCCAAATGCATTGTCAGAGAAAGAGGAATTCTATATTGTGTAGTTATGGGCTGAAATACTTAACGTACATAATGTGAACAAAATCATTATTCTAGGTTAGTAATAAACCGATTTAAACAAACCAGTAAAGAATAAGGAAATGGTCAAACAATTTCAAAAGCACAGTTTGTCTTGTCATGATATGGAAAGTCATTTGAATGAACATTAAAATAAAGTAATAATGTATTATTAATTGAACTCATGTTAGTATTCATTGAACATAGTTTACTGTAATGAATTGTAAATTAGACATATTGGAGAGCTGGGGTCACATTGAAGATTTGAATTTGGGGCTGGCAATGTATTACGGAAGAAAAAAATGTATATCCCCTCTCACAGTAGCTAGTTTGTTCACTACTGAAATATATTAATGGTGATGAGGCTGTCCAATCCAACACCTCTCTGATGATGTGTGGCGAAATAGATTCAGCAGGGTTCACTTCCCCTTCTTTGGGAAACATGTAGGCATCATAAATACAATCGTTTGGCTACAGAGAGAATCATTTACGCCCGCCTCAGCTCGGAGACCTTTGCCTCCGGGAAATTACTCAATAATCAGGGGAACAATACCTCTAACTGGCCATCAATGGAAAGGCTATGAGGTCATTCATTTGCCCTTGTCCGCCTTTGTTGAGAGGTTGACGAATATCCCTACTTCCCACATAGTTTCTGCTCTGGTGTGATATACTGGGGCCGTCTGAGGACTCAAACCAGGGCACAGTCTGTTCCAGAGGAAATGGAAATCCAGGTCCACCTCACCTAATTTGAAAATAACAAAGCAATAAAACAAAACAAGCGAGGAAATGTATTTTCAATGGTTTGATTCTTATGAATTCTGAAAATGAACACTTGATACCTTGTTAATTTGGTGAAGGACAAGTTGATTTGATTAAGCTACCACACTTACGGAACACTTAACAGCAAACTGGGACTTCCATAGTGGCGCAGTGCTAAAGGCATCACCAAAGATCCGGGTTTCGATCCCGGCTGTGTCGCAACCCTATCGGGAGACCCGTGAGGTGGCGCACAATTGGCCCAGCGTCGTCTGGGTTAGGGGAGGGTTTGGCCCGGCTGGGACGTTCTTATCCCATCGCACTCCAGCGACTCCTTGTGACGGCCGGGCGCATGCACACTGACTTTGGTCGCCAGCTGTACAGTGTTTCCTACGACAAATTGGTGCGCTGGCTTCCAGGTTAAGCGAGCAGTGTGTCACGAAGCAGTGTGGCGTGGTGGAGTCGTATTTCAGAGGACGGACGGCTCTCAACTTTCGCCTCTCCCGAGTCGTAAGGGAGTTGCAGCGATGGGACAAGACCGCAACTGCCAATTGGATATCATGAAATTGGGGTGATAACGGGGTAAAACGTTTTTTTTAATAACGACATGTGTGCAGGAAGCCATAAAACCACTGTGGTGCACTAACTTCTTGATCGTCCTATTTCAACAATGGTCTTAGTCAAGGAACAAGCTTATAACAATAACCTCTGAAGCATCTCTTGGGGTTCTGGCCATTGAATTGGAAAGCACATTCAAATTCTATGGTTCTCACAGTGCCATGCATTGTCACATGCACCCAGTTCCATGCAGCCTCCAGTCTCCAGTGAACACCCATCAGTCTGTCTTGTTATGATACTGTACAAATGATTTCTGTAGAATTAGAGACACAGACCAGAACCTGCTCATTTGGCCTTTTTCCTGCTCTAATATTATTGTTATTACATAATTTCTTAAGTGAATGGCACTATAATATGTCATGTGTCGGCTTTTATGTGGACATATTGTCACGATCGTGTGTAGAGACGGACCAAGGCACAGCGTACGTAGAGTTCCCAAACTTTTTATCAAGTGAAACTTCGACCAAAAACAAATAAAAGACCAACAAAACATGACTACGTGGTGCACATGCACAAACACAAAATAATATCCCACAAACACAGGTGGGAAAAACAGCTACTTAAATATGATCCCCAATTAGAGGCAACGATTACCAGCTGCCTCTAATTGGGAACCAAACCAAAACACCAACATAGAAATGTTTAACTAGAACACCCACTCGTCACGCCCTGACCTACTACACCATAGAGAAACAAGGGCTCTCTATGGTCAGGGCATGACACATATGCTATTTATTCAAATGGGTGATATTACTAGCTTTTATTCTCGCAAAATCTTTTAAGGTTCATTAAATGGGTTTTTATAATGTCCTTTTCAAAGGAGATTTTTGGGGTGGTGTTGTTGAGGATAGGATTAGGCAGTAACCTTTAGCCTTTTGGTTCTGATTGGTGGTTTATTGCTGAACATCTCATCTGAATTCCAGTCTCATATGATTACGTTTGTGACATAGCCTATTTTGCTTGGGAATTCTAACAGAAAGCTGATTTGTAAAGACTGTGGATTTGGCTAAACGGTCAGTTATGACTATTGATTGAAGTCTTTGAAACATATTGTCTCTTGGATAAATTACAGGAGTGCCATGGAAGCCTGTGTAGAAAGTTTTACAGCTATGCAATGAATCACCTAAACTTCTTCAGTGATACTATATGTGTGATTTTTATATTTCTCCTGCACTGATTTAGCCTCAACATGACAGTTAACATGCATTACATGTTAGTCTTCCATGGACCGGAATATCTAGACAAGGTCATTCACACGGAGTACCTTCTCTGTCATCCCTACCTATACCAGATACTGTGTGTCCCCATTATTAGGTGACTGACTGACAACAGGGCGGATGATCCTCTTAACTCATCCCGCTTCGTCCTTTGTCATTTGTCAATAACTCAAAGGTGATAATTTACTCCATGACGAATGGCACACGCATAACACCACTACCTCTGTTAAATAGAACGGTACAGACAAAAATCCATTACAAGCAATTGCTTTCCTTGTGCAGTGGCTGAATGTGATGTTCATCATCACTGTCAGCTGGATGGGATGAGGACCAAAGGGCTTTCGGAGGGGAACGCTCACGTTCCATCTGTTTGTGTCCCAAATGACACCCTATCCCCTATGTCCTGCATTACTTTTGACCAGAGCCCTATGGGTCCTGATCAAAAGTAGTGCACTATGTAGGGAATATAATTTCATTTGGGATGTAGCCTCTGAATGACAGTCCCAGGCAGATTGCACTGGATACAGTATAGTCAAAGGATTGCCCTAGAGTGGGAAAATCTATCACCTTCCTTCCTGCTCAGACCATAACAGGTTGACAAGAGAGTTACAGAAAGGCAATCTATTATGTGTGAAGGGGCGGATCATTTCTTAATATAAAGTTCTGTCAAGATTTAATGCTTGATTTTGTTGTTTTATAGGTTTTCTTTGATTGAGTTTTCCTCATGCAAAGTTCATCCTACTGCAGGTAAGGCAAATTGTCTGACATTTGTATTTAACATTGCTTATACTAATGGACACTTTCCAGGGTAGATGATAAGAACAACTTCTGTGGACTGCTGAGGACAAAACATTTTTTTAAATTACTGAAGCTCTTATATCCTGATGGACCAATCACACCCTCACCAGCTTTCCATTGAGCACTTGATCTAAGGAGCCAGACACATTAAAAAGTCAAACAAGCCTACAGGCAAAGCAAGTTAAAAATGCCTTAAACCTTAAATATTGAGGTTTTGTATATTGCTGTTTTGGATTGGTGAAAGTTTTTTTCTGAAATTATAGTATTCATGGCCAAAGACTATACTTTCAGCATATCATAAAGTTTGGAACCAAAATCAATCTGAGGGACTATAACCAACCTAATAAACCATCAGTCAGTTTCCTTTCTTGTGTTTGGTGCATTTTCGATCCCTAAATGACGTTTAACTCCCAGGATGGAGGACAGTTTGAAGTCCAAAGGAGAAGACGGCATCTGTCCAGTCTCATCCACCTCACAGGATTCAACTGCCTATCTGGTTCAGCACTACACCAACCTCAATGTTGTGGGAGAGATTTTCTTCATACAATAATACATCCAGACTCAGAGAATGTTCTGTGGGTCCTTCCACATCTGTCTGTTTTATTTCAGCAAAATATATGTATAAAAAGGACACTGAAAGATTCTCTTAAAGGATATACTGTGTAGAGTTTGCAATGATTAACAATAGCATCTTGGGAATTGTAATATATATTTTTTATAATGCACTTAATATGTGGAGATACTTTCAGACTTGTTGTGCCGGTACTGCTTGCTGTGCGGAAGCAGAGAGAACAGTCTATGGCTTGGGTGGCTGGGGTATTTCACCATTTTCTGGGCCTTCCTTTCAAACCGCATGATACAGAGGTCTTGGATGAGAGGGAGCTTGGCCCCAGTGATGTACTGGGCTGTCTGCACCATCCTCTGTAGCACCATGCGATCGAGGGGGGTGCAGTTGCTATACCAAGCATTGATGTAGCCAGTCAAGATGTTTTCAGTGGTGCAGCTGTAGTCCATAATCAGCTCCTTGGTCTTACTGACATTGACATTGTTGTCCTGGCACCACACTGCCAGGTCACTGACCTCCTCCCTGTAGGCTGTCTCGTCATAGCTGGTGATCAGGCCTACCACAGTCATGTCGTCAGAGTGTCTGGGATGATGGAATTAATGTATGCCATAACCAGGCTTTCAATGCACTTCATGATTACAGATGTGAGTGCTACAGGGCTGGAGTCATTATGGCAGGTATCCTTGAGAAGCAGTGAACCTTCATTGTGGGGACAAGGTTGTGATTTCCTAATGAAGCCTGGTGACAGAGATGTTTAGCTCATCGATGCTATTGGTGGAGTCCCAGAACATATTCCAGTCAAAGCTAGCAAAGCAGTCTTGTAGCATAGCCTCCAATTTGGAAGACCATTTCTCTACGGAGTGCGTCATGGGTACATCCTGTTTGAGCTTTTTGAGTCATGATCTGATTTGCCAAAGGGGGGACGAGGGAGGGCCTTGTATACTTGCTTGTGGGTAGAGTAACAGTGGTCTAGGACTTTAACGTGTCTTAATGACGCAGAATTTAAAATAACGGCAACAAGAAATGCAGCCTCTTGGTGCTTACAATATTCTGTGTTTTGGATTGTTTTTGTTATTTTTCTTTTTTTATATATATTTAGCATCTTGAGTGTAAAATAAAAATGTTTTACAAATTAAAATCATAATAATTAGGGTTAGGTTTAAAATCAGATTGTATGACTTAGTGGCTGTACCAGCTAGTGACCACTCTGCAGAGCTGCCTCCAGAACAAGATCCATGTTGAAATACACGAACCTGCTATTTTTTTTATACATAGAATTATTTTTTTTATACATGTAATTAAGTATAAGGATTAGGGACCTGCAAGAAAAAGCTGTTTAAATGTTCGAACTTCCGGACAAGGGGCATGGCCTCCGTTCACACCATTCCCCAGCCATCCTCATGTACTTTGTGCCCCCTCATATTTTTGGGGTGCATGGTTGGTTGTCAAGACGAATCTTACACCATATTGAATAGGGATGTATATTGAACGTCCATGTCAACTGCTGTTATTGAACGGATGACGTACAACCGTACAAATTCTGTTTTCTCAATAGACCAACTAAAACACCTGTCATAGGAAATGCACAAATATATCATGATGTATGAACGTATCCACCTGCATGATTGTCGGAACAAAATTAGCATATTCAAATCCAAAGTCAATAGTTAATGGACATGATGAGTACAGTCTACAACATACTGTAATTAGTTTCCATATGTTCTCCTCTCACTCACATTTTGTGAGCACTGAAATTTCCATTTTTGAAAGTATGTTTTTCCCTGCTGGCAGAATTCACATCTCTGCCAATGATAAAATATAACTGTAGTGAAAAAGTAGAAGAAACTAACTTGATTGATGCCTTTTGTTATTAGAAAAGCAAACAATTTAAAAAAATATATTTATATTCAGTGAAATTGTTTCCATCTAATGTCCTTGGTGTTCAATCGGCTACCGAAGATAAAAAAAGGTGCCTTGGACCCTTGTCATATTGTTTTTTCTATCTGAAGGTGACAAAGAAGTTGTATGATCCATAATGTCCTTGATAATATATTTCCTTTAAACCTTCAATCTTCACCTTCAGGCTTCACACCCTGTTTTCTTCCTTGGTTTTATTTCTAGATTTGGCTTTTTGTTGTAAATGTTAATTAAGGTGTAACATACATGATTCTGTTAAGGGACAAGCATTAGTCTATACTAATCAGAAGGCGAGAGAAAGGAGAATGATGACATTGCAAGGCTGTC
Source organism: Oncorhynchus keta (assembly GCF_023373465.1). Lineage (NCBI taxonomy): Eukaryota > Metazoa > Chordata > Actinopteri > Salmoniformes > Salmonidae > Oncorhynchus > Oncorhynchus keta. The sequence continues at coordinate 21,569,031 of NC_068455.1, read as the reverse complement.
TTTGATCTTAAGATTTGCCAGTGTTTTCAGAGGCAAGAGGGAAAATCTATCAAGAGAAGGGTATCTCCTGATAATTCATCTTTGAAGTTCTTTTATTTGCCCATATCAAAAAGAAAAGCAAAGTGAATATGCCTTGTGGAAAAGGAAAATGTATATAGAAAAGCACAACAGTCTGCTGTTCATAGTGAAATGGAGTACGTGGCATACATCATCAAAGAGACATTTTAAGAATGTTGAATTATTCAATGCATATATACTTTCCTCAGCAGAAATATGCTGTTTTACTACCAACTCGACATTGATTCTCTGTTCGTCTTCAGAAGGGAATGTAAAACAGTAGGTCATGGTAAAAGTACCCTTACAATCAGAAATGCTGCTGCTGTTGTTAGAGCAAACCAAATGGCACAGTGATTTACAGCAGACCTCAGCATGACAGCACACTTTGTCTTATGTCTTTCCCTGCCGTTGGTTGGTATTACACTCTGATAGGTGTGTCTGCACATGTGCCGATTCCCAATTAGTTTTCCACTGGAAGAGATCCTAGCTGTATCTAAACTCTTAGAAAAAAGGGTTCCAAAAGTGTTCTTTGGCTGTCCCCACAAGAGAACCCTTTTTTGTTCCCGGTAAAACCCTTTTTGTTTCCAGGTAGAACCCTTTTGGATTCCATGTAAAACCCTCTGTTGAAAGGGTTCTACTTGGAAACAAAATGTTTATTCTTGGAACAATTAAGGTTCTACAAAGGGTCATTCTATGGAGACAGCCAAAGAACCCTTTCAGGTTTTAGATAGCACCTCTTGGATTACCCTACCCAAATTACTGTGTAACGCACCAGATTGGTTTGCTTTTATTCTGCAAACGTCCCTCAGAAAGTTAGGTGCTGACTTATTAAGCAGCATATAAACTCTGTACGTTGTTTTTAAACTATGTACAGATGCTACAGTGTTGGAAAAGCTAAAAGAACACATTTGACCTGGAAAGTACCTCAGGATAATCTGTTGTGTGTGATTGAATAAGGACACATTTTGATGCGTAATACAACATTATATTGCCTCTGGGAATTTTTATGTGCAACGATTAGAAAATTTGCTCATCACTATTATCCACAAGAGAGCAGTAAAACTACAATTTATGGTCAAGCAGAGCATCCATAACACCTTGCCTATCACAACCCCATCCACACACTGGTTAAATCAACGTGTTTCCACGTCATTGCAATGAAATTACGTTGAGCCAACATGGAATAGACATTGAAAACCCTAAGGTCAGGGTAAGCTTTGTGTTGGGTTTTGAGTTTGCAAGAAAGGCATTTCACTGTATTTATGCATGTGACATTAAAATTTCCAACGTCAAATTATGTCTGCGCCCAGTAGGTACCCACACATAGAGTAGGCCTACTGTAATGGTGCAAGATGAGGACACTACGATGTATGCTCTCACTCACGTAATCCCATACACATATGCACTTTCTGTCACGTCCATAATGGGGATCAATACTCTCTGTGACTGTATTGATGTATGTCAATTGCATTTACTGTAATTGACCATGGTGGATCACTAAGAGCAAGGAAGGTGAGTTTCAGTTTCTTGAAGTCCCCCTGCTAACATGTAAGATGAGGGTTTGATTTAAAGATAAAGGGCTTGTTTTACATGAAATGATTCCCTAAATTTGATAGTGGTATTGATTTAATTTATCTTGGCTAGGACGAGCTCTTTCGTAGGGAAAATGTCATTAAATTCCACCAGTACAAGTTGAAAGGTTGTGGTATGAACCACCCCAAGGCTTTGTAGGAAGGATTCCCCATCTGATATAATGGGCAGGCAGCTTCTGCAGTCAGAATCGCCAAACTTTAGTGGCCAAAAGAGATGCCTCACCATCTCCCAAAAGCACAAAGGTGACAAAGTACTATGGTGTTAACAACACCTATCAAATAATACAACTCCATGATGTTACACAAGGTTTGGGACAGTATCACCAATGCTCTTGCACGCAACAAAGGCTGTCTACATAGCACCACAGACCGATGCTGGCACTAAGACCTCACTTAATGAGCTGTATACCGCCATAAGCAAACAGGAAAATGCTCATCCAGAGGCGGTGCTCCTAGTGGCCAGGGACTTTAATGCAGGGAAACTTAAATCTGTTTTGCCAAATTCCTATCAGCATATTGAATGTGCAACCAGAGGGAAAAAAACTATAGACCACCATAACTCCACACACAGAGATGCGTACAAAGCTCTCCCTCAACCTCCATTTGGCAAATCTGACCATAATTCTATCCTCCTGATTCCTGCTTACAAGCTAAAATGAAATCAGGAAGCACCAGTGATTTGGTCAATTAAAAGTGGTCAGATGAAGAAGATGCTAAGCTACAGGAATGTTTTGCTAGCACAGACTGGAATGTGTTCTGGGATTCTTCCGATGGCATTGAGGAGTACATCACATCAGTCACAGGCTTCATCAAGGAGTACGTACGTACCACAACCAGAAGCCATGGATTACAGGCAACATCCGCTCTGGGCTAAAGGGTAGAGCTGCTGCTTTCAAGGAGAGGAACTCTGACCCGGAATCTTATAAGAAATCCCGCAATGCCTTCTGATGAACTATCAAACAGGCACAGCATCAATACAGGATGAAGATCGAATTATACTACACCAGCTTCGATGCTTGTCGTATGTGGCAGGGCTTGCAAACTATTACAGACTACAAAGGGAAGCAAAGCCGAGAGCTGCCGAGTAACACGAGCCTACCAGACGAGCTAAATTACTTCTGTGCTCGCTTCAAGGCAAGTTACACTGAAACATGCATGAGAGCACCAGCTGCTATGGACGACTGTGATCCGCAGCCGATGTGAGTAAGACCTTTAAACAGGTCAACATTCACAAGGCCGCAGGGCCAGACGGATTAACAGAATGTGCACTCCAAGCATTCGCTGACAAACTGGCAAGTGTATTCACTGACATGTTCAACCTTTCCCTGTCTGAGTCTGTAATACCAACATGTTTCAAGCAGACCAACATAGTCCCTTTGCCCAAAAACACTAAGGTAACCTGCCTAAAGGACTACCGATCAATAGCACTCACGTCTGTAGCCATGAAGTGCTTTGAAAGGCTGGTCATGGCTAACATCAATACCATTATCCCAGAAACCCAAGACCCACTCCAAATTGCATACCGCAGATCCACAGATGATGCAATCTCTATTGCACTCCACAATGCCCTTTCACACCTGGAAAGAAGGAACACCTATGTGAGAATGCTAATCATTGACTACAGCTCAGCGTCCAACACCATAGTGCCCTCAAAGCTCATCACTAAGATAAGGTCCCTGGGTTTAAACACTTCCCTCTGCAACTGGATCCTGGACTTCCTGACAGGCGGTAAAGGTAGGTAACAACTATTTAAAAGTTTGTGGTCATACGCACATCCTTAAAAACATACAGTTGAAGTCGGAAGTTTACATACACCTTAGCCAAATACATTTAAACTCAGTGTTCACAATTCCTGACATTTAATCCGAATAAAGATTCCCTGTCTTAGGTCAGTGAGGATCACCACTTTATTTTTAAAATATAAAATGTCAGAATAATAGAAGAGAGAATGATTTATTTCAGCTTTTATTTCTTTCATTACATTTATATTTGGTCCGAAGTTTACATTCACTCAATTAGTAGTGGTAGCATTGCCTTTAAATTGTTTAAATTGAATTTCGGCCCATTCCTCCTGACAGAGCTGGTATAACTGAGTCAGGTGTGTAGGCCTCCTTCAGTTTTGCCCCAAATCTTCTTTAGGATTGAGGTCAGGGCTTGGTGATGGCCAGTCCAATACCTTTACATTGTTTTCCTTAAGCCATTTTGCCACAACTTCGGAAGTATGCTTGGGGTCATTGTTCATGTGGAAGACTCAAGCTTTTTCTTCTTGACTGATGTCTTGAGATGTTGTTTCACACCCACAGCATGATGCTGCCCCCCCGTTCTATTTCTGTTCTATTTCTGTTTCATCAGACCAGAGGACATTTCTCCAAAAAGTATGATCTTTGTCCCCATGTGCAGTAGAAAACCGTAGTCTGGCTTTTTTATGGCGGTTTTGGAGCAGTGGCTTCTTCCTTTCTGAGCGTCCTTTCAGGTTATGTCGATATAGGACTTGTTTAACTGTGGATATAGATACTTTTGTATCTGTTTCCTCCAGCATCTTCACAAGGTCCTTTGCTGTTGTTCTGGGATTGATTTGCACTTTTCACACCAAAGTACGTTCATCTCTAGGAGACAGAACGCGCCTCCTTCCTGAGCGGTATGTCGGCTGCATGGTCCCATGTTGTTTATACTTGCGTACTATTGTTTGTACAGAGATCTTGGCTGTTTGACTTTCCCATGATGTCAAGCAAAGGCTACTGACTTTGAAGGTAGGCCTTGAAAAACATACACAGGTACACCTCAATTGACTCAAGTGATGTCAATTAGCCTATCAGAAGCTTCTAAAGCCATTACATAATTTTCTGGAATTTTCAAAGCAGTTTAAAGAAACAGACAACTTAGTGTATGTAAACTTCTGACCCACTGGAATTGTGATACAGTGAAATATAAGTGAAATAATCTGTCTGTAAACAATTGTTGGAAAAATTGCTTGTGTCATGCACAAAGTATATGTCCTAACCGACATGCCAAAACTATAGTTTGTTAACAAGAAATGTGTGGATTGGTTAAAAAACAAGTTTTAATGACTAAGTGTATGTAAACTTCCGACTTCAACTGTATATCAAATCAGTTCTCTAGGTTTAATTATTACGTGATTAAACGAATCATGTAAACATTAATTAACTAGGAAGGCGGGGCACCACGGAAAATGTTGATTACAAATTTATAATTTTCTGAATATAATATTAATATCTGATCAATTAGTCTTATATTAATTAATTATTAATCTTTACCTCAATAGTCTTATTCCAAACGTTGTAAAATTATTGGTTATCTGCACAAACCCTAGTTTCCATAATGAATCAACAATATACAAATTAGCTTAATTATTTATTTACTAAATAACAAAATAGTCCAACAGAATTGCATAACAAACAAACAGTAGATATTGGTTACTAACTATGATAGAAAAGGCCCAAGTGGGCTAAGCCCATATGACTGCATGGTAGACAAAAGGAAAGGGGTGGGGACTGAGAAAGTGTACGTTTTGATGTGTGTAGAATATTGCATTATTAGTTCTAATGTGTTGTAGCAGGCTGTGTTATACTAGCAGAAATTAGGTTTCTGCCTCCACATTCACTGGCTAAGTGCCTTATCTGCTGGAAGCTCCTTATCAGCATCACAGAAAATATGCCTCATCCCCCTACATCCGCTCCGCAGTATTCTGGCATACCATTTGATGGTCCTCTGTTTCTATCCTTGTAAGAAAGTAGTAGGGGTTCTGACAGAGTCACAAAACGAGTATTCTCTATGTAGATCAGTGGTTCCCAAACTTTTTATAGTACCATACCCCTTCAAACATTCAACCTTTTAGTTTTAGTTTAGACTGCCACACACACACTATACTATATGTCTTATAGGACCAGGGCACAACTAATAATAATTCATAATTTTGCTCTTTATTTAACCATCTTACATATAAAACCTTATTAGTTAATCGAAAAATGTGAATAACTCAGCACAGGTTAATGAGAAGGGTGTGCTTGAAAGGATGCACATAATTCTGCAATGTTGGGTTGTATTGGAGAGTCTCAGCATTAAATCATTTTCCACACACAGTCTGTGTATATCACATTTGACATTGTCTGTAAGCTTGAGTTCATTTGCACACACAAAATCATACCATGATGGAAAGACCTGTGTGTTGTCCTTGTTAATGCAGACAGAGAAGAGCTCCAACTTCTTAATCATAGCCTCAATTTTGTCCCACACATTGCATATAGTTGCGGAGAGTCCCTGTAATCCTAGATTCAGATCATTCAGGCGAGAAAAAACATCACCCAGATGCAGTTGCACCCCTAAAAACTAAAAACATTTGTCATAAGAAACTAGCTCCCCGGTATACAGAAAATCCCAGAGCCCTGAAGCAAGCTTCCAGAAAATTGATTCGACTACTGCAATGCTCTACTTTCTGACTGTCACGTTCTGACCATAGTTCTTGTGTGTTTTCCTTGTTTTAGTGTTGGTCAGGACGTGAGCTGAGTGGGCATTCTATGTTGTGTGTCTAGTTTGTCTATTTCTATGTTTGGCCTGATATGGTTCTCAATCAGAGGCAGGTGTTAGTCATTGTCTCTGATTGGGAACCATATTTAGGTAGCCTGTTTTGTGTTGGGATTTGTGGGTGATTGTTTCCTGTCTTTGTGTTCTCTGCACCAGATAGGACTGTTTTGGGTTTCCGCGTTTATTGTTTTGTAGTGTGTTCATGTTGAGTTTCTGTCATTAAAGAACCATGGACACTTACTATGCTGCGCTTTGGTCCTCTCCTTCCCAGGAAGAAAGCCGTTACAGAATCACCCACCAACCAAGGACCAAGCGGCGTGGTAACAGACAGCGGCAGCAGCAGCAGCAGCAGTGTGGGAGAGGCAGCACTATTTGGAAAAATGGACTTGGGAGGAGATCCTAGATGGGAAAGGACCCTGGGCAGAGCCAGGGGAATATTGCCGCACCAAAGCAGAGCTGGAGGCAGCGAAAGCAGAGAGGCGGCATTATGAGGAGCTGGCACGGCAGAACGGCTGGAAGCCCGAGAGGCAGCCCCAATAATTTATTGGGGGGGCACAGGGAGAGTGTGGCAGAGTCAGAAGTTAGACCTGAGCCAACTCCCCCTGTTTACCGTAAGGAGCCATGGATGGAATCAGAGCAGTCGGCGAAGTTGAGGTGTGCGTCTGGGATTGTTGAGGAGGTATTGGACAGAGTAGAGAGAGAGCTGTTGGTATGGCGTAGTATGCACGGCATTCGCCCTGAGGAGTGTGTTAGCTGTCCGATGCCACCTGTGTCAGTTCCTCGTACTCAGCCTGAAACTGGTGTTAGAGTTCCGGAAGATTTGATGCCGGCTATATACACCAGGTCTCCAGTACACCTTCACAACCCAGTGTGTCCTGTTCCACCAGTGCCACCAGTGCCGGCACCCCGCACCAGGCTGTCTCTCCGTTCTTTGGCTACAGGTGCTCCCACCTGACCAGCGCTGCCAGAACCTTCCTATTCTCCAGCGCTGCCGGAGTCTCCCACCAGTCCGGCGCTGCCAGAGCTTCCGCTCCTCAGTCCAGAGGCGCCAGAGCCCCTCAGTCCAGAGGCATCAGAGCTCCTCTGTCCAGCGCTGCCGGAGTCTCCCGCCTGTCCGGCGCTGCCAGAGCTTCCGCCCCTCAGTCCAGAGGCGCCAGAGCCCCTCTGTCCAGCGTTGCCAGAACCTTCCTCCTCTCCAGCGCTGCCGGAGTCTCCCGCCTGTCCGGCGCTGCCAGAGCTTCCGCCCCTCAGTCTAGAGGTGCCAGAGCTCCTCTGTCCAGCACTGCCAGAGTCTCCCGACTGCTCAGCACCGACTGAGCTGCCCGTCTGCCCAGCGGCATTAGAGTCTCCCATCTGCCCGGCGCTGCTAGAGTCTCCCATCTGCCCGGCGCTGCTAGAGTCTCCCGTCTGTCCGGAGCTGCTAGAGTCTCCCGTCTGTCCGGAGCTGCTAGAGTCTCCCGTCTGTCCGGAGCTGCTAGAGTCTCCCGTCTGTCCGGAGCTGCTAGAGTCTCCCGTCTGTCCGGAGCTGCTAGAGTCTCCCGTCTGTCCGGAGCTGCTAGAGTCTCCCGTCTGTCCGGAGCTGCTAGAGTCTCCCGTCTGTCCGGAGCTGCTAGAGTCTCCCGTCTGTCATGAGCCGCCAGAGCCGCCAGTCAGCGCGGAGCCGCCAGAGCCGCCAGTCAGCGCAGAGCCGCCAGAGCCGCCAGTCAGCGCGGAGCTGCCAGAGCCGTCAACCAGCCTGAGCTATCTCTCAGTCCTGAGTTACCTCTCAGTCCTGAGCTACCTGCTACCCCTCAGTCCTAAGCTACCCCTCAGTCCTGAGCTACCCATCAGTCCAGTGAAGTCCTTTGTTAGGGTTCCTAGGCCCAGGTCGGCGGCGAGGGTCGCCACTCAAAGGACGCTAAGGAGGTGGACTAAGACAATGATGGAGTGGGGTCCACATCCAGCGCCAGAGCCGCCACCGTGGACAGATGCCCACCCAGACCCTCCCCTATAGGTTGCGCAGTCGGAGTCCGCACCTTGGGGGAAGTACTGTCACGTTCTGACCATAGTTCTTGTGTGTTTTCCTTGTTTCAGTGTTGGTCAGGATGTGAGCTGAGTGGGCATTCTATGTTGTGTCTAGTTTGTCTATTTCTATGTTTGGCCTGATATGGTTCTCAATCAGAGGCAGGTGTTAGTCATTGTCTCTGATTTGGGAACCATATTTAGGTAGCCTGTTTTGTGTTGGGATTTGTGGGTGATTGTTTCCTGTCTTTGTGTTCTCTGCACCAGATAGGACTGTTTCGGGTTTTGCCACGTTTATTGTTTTGTAGTGTGTTCATGTTGAGTTTCTGTCATTAAAGAACCATGGACACTTACCACGCTGCGCTTTGGTCCTCTCCTTCCTAGGAAGAAAGCCGTTACACTGACTGCCCGGATAAAGCACTAAATAAACTTCAGTTTGTACTAAAGACGGCTGCTTGAATTTTGACTAGAAACAAAAAACGTGATAATATTATTCCAGTGCTCGCCTCTCAACACTGGCTTCCTTTTAAGGCAAGGGCTGATTACAAAGTTTTACTGTTAACCTACAAAGCATGACATGGGGCTTGCTCCAACCTATCTTTCCGTTTTGGCCCTGCCGTACATACCTACACATACGCTACGGTCACAAGATGCAGGTCTCCTTACTGTCCCTAGAATGTCAAAGCAAACAGCTGGAGGCAGGGCTTTCTCCTATTGAGCTCCATTTTTATGCAATGGTCTGCCTATCCATGTGAGAGGCGCAGACTCGGTCTCGACCTTTCAGTCTTAATTTATTTATTTATCTCTTCAATAGGTCCTATGATTGAGTGTAGTCTGGCCCAGTGGTGTGAAGGGAAACGTAAAGGCTGTCTCTGCCTGGTCGGTTCCTCTCTCTCCACTGGGATTCTCTACCTCTAACCCTATTATGGGGGCTGAGTCACTGGCGCTCTTCCATGCCGTCCCTAGGAAGGGTGCGTTACTGACGTGATCTTCCTGTCCGGGTTGACACTCGCTAGGGTTTGTCTCAGGGTAGTAGGTTGGTGGTTGAAGATATCCCTCTAGCGCTGTGGGGGCTGTGCCTTGGCAAAGTGGGTGGGGTTATATCCTGCCTGTCTGGGGGTATCGTCGGACAGGGCCACAGTGTCTCCCGAACCCTCTTGTCCCAGCTTCCAGTATTTATGCTGCAATAGTTTGTGTCGGGGGGGCTACGGTCAGACTGTTATATCTGGAGTATTCCGCATGTCTTTTCCAGTGTGAACTTAATTATGCTCCCTCTAATTCTCTCTCTCCTCGGAGGACCTGAGCCCTAGGACCATTTTTTGTTATCCTTTATTTAACTAGGCAAGTCAGTTAAGAACAAATTCTTATTTACATTGACGGCCTAGGAACAGGGGGTTAACTGCCTTGTTCAGGGGCAGAATGGCAGATTTTTACCTTGTTAGCTCAGTGATGCGGTCTATCACCCTTTCAGTTACTGGCCCAACGTTCTATCCACTAGGCTACTTGCTGCCCTGCCGACCATGCCTCAGGACTACCTGGCCTGATGACTCCTTGCGGTCCCCAGTCTATCTGGTCACGCTGCTGTTCCAGTTTCAATTGTTCTGCCTGCGGCTATGGAAGCCTGACCTGTTAACTGGACGTGATACCTTGGTCCGGACCTGCTGTTTTGGACTCTGTTTTGGATCTCTAACTCTGAATGAGCGGCTATGAAAAGCCAACTGACATTTACTCCTGAGGTGCTGACCTGTTGCACCCTCTACAACCAATGTGATTATTAATATCTGACACTGCTGGTCATCTATGAACGTTTGAACATCTTGGCCATGTTCTGTCATAATCTCAAGGTACAAGGTACAAATCTGTCTTTCTGCCCCTGAACAGGCAGTTAACCCACTGTTCCTAGGCCGTCATTGAAAATAAGAATTTGTTCTTAACTGACTTGCCTAGTTTAATAAATAAATAAAAATTTGATTGGACGGCATGGAATGGTTCCTCGATCATCACTACAACCAATAATTATAGGTGACAGGTGGAAACTACTTGGCCAAATATGTCATAAACATGATGTTTAACAGAGAGCTAACATGGTACTAAGAATGCTGACATGGTACTAAGAATGCTGACATGGTACTTAAAAATACACTGTTCGATCTCGTCAACAACTCAGGTTTCAGAATATGTTAATCAGCGAGTTCAATGGTTCAGATTTAGCAGCTAGAGGATTTCTCTCAGCTTGTCTGTGGCTGTTTTCAGTGTGGTTTCCAAATTCTGAACAGAAGTGAGGATTCCAAAACAGTACATACATTCTACAACACAGTACATACATTCTACAGTACAAACATTCTACTACATAAAATATACTGGAGGATATATAAGGATATATTGCTTCAAATCACAGTCTTCATCGTGAATGCAGTCTCCTCTAACTGGACAACTTTGCCTTTAAAATTCAATCACATGGTAATGCAAAATTACCAAAATAAGGATTGAATAGAGCCCCTAATACACACATCTCTGTTACAATTAGGCTATGGTTACAATGTGCCGCAAAATATGTTCTAGTCTTTGTATTGGATTGAAGGTGATCAGTGTATTTGGCTCATGCCTTGAAAATATCTAGAGGAGTGAAGTTGACATAGAAACACTACACTTATTGTTTCTGACAGCTGATCACCATAAAGGGAAATTTGAGTTACTGCTGGAGGAAGTGTGAACTTTCCCCAACCACAACTTAGTAGTGTGAAGAGCAAGCTTTTGCTAAGTCTGTCTTAACACACACATAGTTAAAGGATGGGCAATGTTTTTATATAAATGTTTTCCCCGAAGGATTTATTCAGATATTGTATTACAATTGTTAGTGCAGTGTTTTTCCTGACTGCTCGTGGTTAAAGGTCCAATGCAGACATTTTTATTTCAATATCAAATCATTTCTGGGTAACAATTAAGTAAGTACTTGTGTTTCTTTCAATTAAAATGGTCAAAAAGAAACAAAAATAGCTTCTTAGCTAAGAACAATTTCTCAAACAAGAATTTAGCTAGGACTGTCCTGAAGTGGTCTGAGTGGGGAAGGGAAAACTGAAAACGATCTGTAATTGGCAGAAATGTTTGGAACTCTCTTTCTTGTTTATCTATTAACTAATTTACAGCCTGCCAATGTCACCAGGCAGGCCTAAACTGCAATGCTGCTGGGTTTTTCATGCTCAACATTTTCCTGTGTGTATAAAGAATGGTCCACCACCCAAAGGACATCCAGCCAACTTGACACAACTGTGGGAATCATTGGATTCAACATGGGCCAGCATCCCTGTGAAATGCTTTCGACACCTTGTAGAGTCCATGCCCCGATAAACTGAGGCTGTTCTGAGGGCAAAGGGGCTCAATATTAGGAAGGTATTCTTAAATATACAATGACTTCGCATACCTAATTAAGTGCCTGGGAACAGTTTAGCATGCTAGAAAAATGGCTTGATTGCCAAAATCTCACACTATCCCTTTAACACCCACATAAATAACAATGATTTGTTTCCTGCTTAAAGAGGGATTGTAATAAATGTTAGCTCACTCAAGCCATGTATACATTCAGTTCCTGACAAAGTTATTCAGAAAGAAAAAGGATCATCACTTCAGCGAGAATTCAATCTCTGTATTTGCATTCACTTGTTGTGAGAGTGACGGAGAGTGACACCTCTGGATTAATTTCCCCTCATTCACCTGTATCATAAGATCCCTGCCTTACCTGTCATTTTGAGAAAACACTTAATTGATTGTTAATTTCATGGGACTCTGCCTCCCTCGCTTCAGTCCATTCCACACTTGAGAACTTCATCAAGATCAAGGCAGTGGCTTGGTAATGACAGGCCTCAATGCGTTTTAATTAGCGCTCTCTGGCATCATCAGAAAGAATACTTTACTGATGATTTTGTAGTGTTAGAGATGTTACATAGTACCCTTGTCCTGTGTTAATTGGCTCATGTAGGAATGGAAATTGCAGCTAATCAAACATCACAAAAATTGTGCCTAAAAGTTCCAAATGTTGTGATCAAGATCTGGTAATCTGCAGATCACCCATCCATGGCTTTGATCATTGGCATAATAACTTGACTCAACTTACATATTGTAGCTATGCGTGAACTTGAACATACAGTGCATTCAGAAGGTATTCATATCCCTTTCCTTTTTCCACATTTTGTTAAGTTTCAGCCATATTCTAAAATAGATTGAATAAATACAAATTCTCAAACTACACACAATACCCTATAATGACTAAAAGCAGGACTTGGCTACTGGCATGAACAAGACCAAAGAGGATGGTAATGATGAAATGTGGGGTTTGAGGGTAGATCAGAGGTATAGAATAAGCACTGGAAATAAGCCTGGAAATTCAAATGATGCTTCTTTCTTTCTTTCTTTCTTTCTTTCTTTCTTTCTTTCTTTCTTTCTTTCTTTCTTTCTTTCTTTCTTTCTTTCTTTCTTTCTTTCTTTCTTTCTTTCTTTCTTTCTTTCTTTCTTTCTTTCTTTCTTTCTTTCTTTCTTGCTTCCATGGAGCTGAAAGTGTTCAAGTTCTCTCTCGCAGGCATGCAAGTCTATCGACAGCAACAAAGCTGTGAATAAAAATCAAAACAAACAATCTAGCACATGTGATATACCCAACAAGGCAAGTAAATCCCTGATGAACCTAATCCAGTGCTTTCATTCCAGCAAAGTGGGGAAAAATCTATGATTTCTGAACAGTCACCGGTTCCGTGCAGAGTATTATTACTATACGTAAAATAGAATGCTTTTATTTGTTATTGTTTGGACTGTAAAGCACGTTTTACAGATACCTATTTACCTTGCCACCCACACATACAGGGGGGCATACTGTTATGGGACATTATTCCAAATAGGATATCACTGCAAAGGCTAAGAATCGATACAAGCTCAACGAGACACTTCGCTCAGATGAATAATGGAGTGTTTTTTTCATCCCCAATGCCTCATGAGGCCTCTTCATCTCCCCTCCTTCTGGGAAGCAGCCCTAACTGATGTCGACCTTCTCAAGGTTCTGCGATCGCACAATAATTGTTGGAGTGCCAATCATTAGAAAATGGTTTGGGAGCCAGTCCACAGACTTCATTAGGTTTTCATAGCCTGCCAACTGCAGTAGGGCCCCGTGCCCCACAAGGCCAAAAACAGCCCATCTGATGTTATGAAGATGGACTCTGAGAAGAGTTCAGCAGGCCATCACTCTACTCCTGTTACCTTCGAGAATCACTGGCCAGGAGAGGAGAGGAGATGAGGGGGAAGAGAGAGGAGAAAGGTGGAGGAAAGAGGGGGAGAGCAGAGAGACCACTTGGAGAGGATGAATGACAGGCTGATTACAAGACCCTCCTCAGTCTCTCCAGGCTTCTGATTCATTGGGAGGAAATGGGAGAATCTAGTGTACTGCGACTTGAGTTTAAAAACTATACACCAATGGTCGATTGGTTAAACCTGAGAAGAAAAAAACAATTCAGCTAATGCTGATAACAAACATTTCTGAGAACAATTGGTTATACTAACCATAATGATCATTGCTAGTGAAAGAAGGGGAGGGGGTGCTCGACAACATTGTACGTCAGGTTTTGTGGTTATTGTCAAATTAGTTGCTTGTTTTTACACTGCACAGCTAAATAAGATTTAGTGTGGTGTAAATTCTAAATGAGAGAGAGACTGTAGATTATTCTAACAACAACGTTATTATAAGATTTGCATAAATGGAACAATCAACAATCACTCAAATAGTTCAGAATTGAAAGACCAATGAACAGAGTTGGCGCTCTGTTTTTATAGAAAGTATAACCTCTTTGTCTACATGGCAGATGTGTGGAAAAGGGGCGGAACATAGTATAAAATGTGATTGGTTTGTCTGTGCAAATTAAGATAGCTTGAGGTTGATAGCACAAGGGCTCAACGTTCTAACTCCGTTTGTCACAGTTCACACTATCAAGTGTAACTGACCTCCTATAGTAAAAACCATGGGATGTCTCACATGCTACGGTCACACTCAAAAAGATTTCAGCTATACAGTACATCCAGTCTTATAACTAAGTCACACAAAGACAAGTTTGTATCAGGTTATAAAAATACACTTGAGAATAAAAGAGAGCCGCACACTCTTGGAACTCAGATGCAAAAATGTAATACCAAAGTTTCGACAGCCAAGCTCTCTTCATCAGGGTATAATCACAAATACTGCGGGATGACTCGTTTATATAGTGTCAAAAGACACAGGTGTCTGTAATCATGGCCAGGAGTGGCCTAATATCATTGGATAATAATCAAATATTAAAATGTCATACAAAGAACAGCATACAAACAAATGGATGGCATACGATCATAGATTAATTTGACTATACAAGTTTACACACAATTACAATGGCAAAGTCACAATAATCACAAGAATGGCTTCAGATCAAAGTCTACGTTGAGACCGAAGGGCGCAAGGGTCTTTAAATTAAAGATCCAGGCAGCCTCTCGTTTTAACAATAAATGATCAAGGTCACCCCCTCTCCTAGGGAGGGTGACATGTTCGATGCCAATATAACGCAGAGACGAAATCGAGTGGCCTGCCTCCAAGAAGTGGGCCGCAACTGGATAAGTAAAGTTTTTACACCTAATGGTACTACGATGCTGTAAAATACGTACTTTTAATTTGCGCTTTGTTTTACCTACATAATTTTTACCACAAGGACAAGTTATAATATAAATAACCGCCTTAGTGGAGCACGTAATAACACCTTTTATTGGGATCGATTTCCCTGTTTGTGGGTGTTTGAAGGATCTACATTTTTAAGTGCCATTGCATTGAGCACAGCCATTACATTTGTAATTTCCATCCAGTAGGGGCGCAAATAGACGTTGTTCGGGAATATCTTGGGGTGGTAAATCAGAGTTTACCAATTGGTCTCTGAGATTATAAAAATACACTAACATATTACGAGACAATGCTCTAAGTAGTAAAACATGACTCATTTGGCAATTTTCTCCCCACATTAACACAGAAAGAAAGTATAACTACGCAGAGTTCATAATTTTGGAGGGAAACCAGTCAGTACGCTGAAGCATAAGCTTTCATAAGTTAACACACAAAGTAATCTTTGATGCAATAAACAATATCTATAAAGTGAACGCAACATCATACAATGTAAGACTGACTTATGGAAGAGTATTTATCAGGGCCAAGTGAAGAAAAAGCTAAAACAGGGTGGTGGTGCTTGGATCATTTTTTGGGGGCCCATATAGGACTTTTAAAAAGTGGCAATATTTCGAGAATAATGTGGCAACATTTCAAAATTAAAGTCAATTAAATGTTGTGAACAAAGTGTCAGTATTTTGAGAATAAACTCAACAATTAGTTTTGAGAATAAAGTTCAACATTTTTGAATAAAGTCTCAAGTTATATTTCAAGACTAACATAGGAGATTTGGTTAAGTGCATGTCTCCCTGGCTCCCTGGTGAAACTAAACTTCAGAATTGGCTTTAGTAAGAAGGAAATCCTTGCTCTTTTAGCACATAATAATAATTTAATTGTAAGTATTATGACTTGGAAAAGGTTGTGCCACAGATTATTTTCATAAGGCGGAACCGTGGTTACATATATAGGTATAGAGGGTTGTGTGTGTATGCAGGTGTGTGTGTAAAAATCTAACACACTCGTTCAAACAGGCGGCACGGCGCACTTATTCTTATCAATATAATGATCTAATAATTCGCACACGCAGGCACACACATACCAAGTTTCCCCCTGGCAAGTTCACACTATAGGCATACACTCTTCTAACGGCCATGGTGTGTTATGAGCACAAACAAAACACTTTCTTGGCACTGTCACTGAACGAATTGAAATGCAGTTGAGTCCCTGCCTGTCACTGATTGTGAAGAGAACTGGGGTTGAGTCCCTGCCTGTCACTGATTCTGAAGAGAACTGGGGTTGAGTCCCTGCCTGTCACTGATTCTGAAGAGAAAATGGGTTGAATCCCTGGCAGTCTGCTCTCCAAATTCACGACAACACCCCAGTATATAGCCTTGTTATTTTTATTTTATTGTTTTACTTTTTATTATTTCTTTCTTTATTTAGTTAATATTTTTTTAACTCTTTCTTGAACTGCATTGAAGTTGTAACAAGTTCTAATAATAATTTTAGAAAGAGAGGATCCAGATTGTCTCACCCAGCTGATTTGTAATGATCCAGATTTTGCATCTCTTTCGGAACATCAGCTATCTGGATTTGGGTGATGGAGAAGCGGGGGTGGTTTGGGCAAGTTGCTGCAGGGGGTTCTGAGATGTTGGCCGGGGTAGGGGTAGCCAGGTGGAAAGCATGGCCAGCTGTAGAAAAATGCTTATTGAAATGATAAATGATCATAGATTTATCAGTGGTGACAATGTTTCCTATCCTCAGTGCAGTGGGCAGCTGGGAGGAGGTGCTCTTATTCTCCATGGACATTAGTGTCCCAAAACTTTTTTGGAATTAGTGCTACAGGATGCAAATTTCTATATGAAAAAGCTATCCTTAGCTTTTCTAAATGACTGAGTATATTGGTTCCTGGCTTCCCTGAAAAGTTACATATCGCAGGGCTATTCGATGTTAATGCAGATCGCCACAGTATGTTTTTGAGCTAGTCAATGGCAGTCAAGTCTGGGGTGAACCAAGGGCTATATCTGTTCTTAGTTCTACATTTTTTTGGGCATGCTTATTTAAGATGGAGAGGAAAGCACTTTTGATGAGCAACCAGGCATCCTCTACTGATAGGATGAGGTCAATTTCCTTCCAGGATACCTTGGCCAGGTTGATTAGAAAGGCCTGTTCGCTGTGTCAGGCTTGGAAGAGTGATGGGTGTGGAGTCAGGCGCAGACAGCAGAGGATTAGGAAAAAAACACTTTATTCTGTACAATCACAGCGCACAAAGGGGGTGATGCCGAACACAGGCATAAAACACTCCAAAAAATGTACTACACTGGTACATACGCTGTAAAGCGGAAAATCCAAAAGACAGGAACACTCATGAACCAAAAAAAGCAAACAACCCAAAACAAGGAACAGGTGAAACCAATTAGACCAAACAAAACGAAAAGGCGAAAAGGGATCGGTAGCAGATAGTAGACCGGCGGCGACGACCGCCCGTCGCCACCTGAACGGGAAGGGGAGCCACCTTCGGTGATATTCGTGACACGCTGAAGTGTTTTAGGGAGCATTTGACGGTGATGAGGGGTGGTCGATTGACTGCGGACCCATTACTTATGCAGGCAATGAGTCAGTGATCGCTGAGATCCTGGTTGAAGACAGCAGAGCTGTAATTTAGAGAGAAAGTTGGTCAGGATGATATATAAGAGGGTGCCCATGGTTTCGGATTTAGGGTTGTACCTGATAGGTTCCTTGATCATTTGTGTGAGATTGAGGGCATCTGTGTCCCAGTTTAGGTCACCTAACAGTACGAACTCTGAAGAGAGATGGGGGGCGATCAACTCACATATGGTGTTCAGGGCACAGCTGTGGGTCTAAAAAGGGTCTAAAACAAACGGAAACGGTGAGAGACATGTTTCTGGAAAGGTGGATTTTGAAAAGTAGAAGCTCAAATTGTTTGGGCACAGACCTGGATAGTATGACAGAAGTCTTCAGGTTATCTCTGCTGTTGATTGCAACTCCGCCCCCTTTGGCAGTTCTACCTTGTCGGAAAATGTTATAGTTAGGGATGGAAATTCCAGGATTTTTAAAGGCCTTCCTTTAAGCCAGGATTCAGACACGGCTAGGACAGCCGGGTTGGCGGAGTGTGCTAAAGCAGCAAATAAAACAAACTTAGGGAGGAGGCTTTTCATGTTAAGAGGCTATGAAACAAGGACCTAATATCTTGTAATCAATGTCCAAGGATTAAATGATTGAGTTAACCTTGTCTCATTAGATGCATAGTTAGAGACCAAGCATATATGCTCTGTATATTTTAAGTAACATTTATAATTAGACATTTCACCAAATAATAATTCAATGATATTAATCAAAAATGTGAAAAGTAATCAGATTTATTGCAGTTACGAAATAAGAATGCAATTACCAAATTGTACACCAGAAATCTTCACGAAACAAAGAATACAAAAGTCTTAACAGCAAAGAAAAATCATCAATTATGAGGAGGAGTTTGTTTTCTAATGACTCCATGATTGACATTTAAATCCAGCTTTTATTCTTCCGAGAGGCAAACTCCCAGTGTTTCCTATCGTCTATTTAACTGCACTTTGCATGGCCCAAAACATAACACAGGCATGAAAATAATACACACATTCTTGGATCTAATCATCACACTTCAACACTGTATAATAAGAGCACACACCTGTGTTCCTCTTTGAACTATCTGCTGTCCGACAAAAACAATAGCACAGTTTCTCTGTAATAATACATCCATAGCACTTACAGTACAATAAAACACATCAAAATGCATAGCTCTTTATGAACTCATGAAACAATCCAAACATGACATTTTAATTCAGAGTAATTTTAATTTCCTCTATTCACGTTTTCTTCAGTCACCACACCTCAACTGGCGTCAGTGACCCCAGGACTTCGGTGAGAATGTCTCGACATTGGACTAGGGGGAAGGTTTATGACAGTCATAAATACCTCTCCCCCCTTTTTCATCTCTCTACCCTACTGATGTGAAATTTGAAAACCCCTAGGTTAACATAGAGATTCTGGGAACATCAGAAGGTAGGAGGAAATGAACTATCTTCTGGTAATCCGACCAATTGAACATATGCAGTGGTATTTAATGAATATGATGTCAGTTGGGTTGTCATCTGGGACATTCTCATCAATGATAGGATGACATAAACTCTACAGTGGAAAGTCTACACATCAGAGGTATCGGATGTTCAATTTAAATGTTTGAATAGAAAATGATTAGTGAAGAGATTAAATTTAATTTTAGATTCCAAATGAGAGATTTGTGTTTTCATAAGGTTAGGGCTCTGCTCAATCAGTGGCCCGCCCCTGTGAAGAGACATGGGTTATAAAACTTTCCAGACACACCCTTCTCGCTCCACTATATAAAGCCTTGACAAAAATGTAACCTCCTGTTCCAAGTACGTGAGGTCTGCAGCCTCTGCGTTAAAAGGACTAACATGTCAACTACAGAACTAAGCCAACCTCAGTGTGAGCTTTGGTTGTGAATGTTATGAACTTTGAACTCTTATTCACTACAGAAGTGATACCTCCTAGCCGTTGAGTTAGCAACAGCCTCTGCAAACGCGGGCTAGGAAAGAACAGACAGAGTATCCCGTCTACCACACAACGACATAACTACAACGTATCCAAGTGACCACCATAGACATTCTTCAAAGGACACAGTTTGGCAACACGGCCTTCCATCTACCACCAACCTACCGAAGCGCAGCTCAAAGTAAATATTTATTGCATTTTCCTTTTCCAAATTGTGGTAAGTTAGAATGCATAATATACTGTATTGACGATAGCAGAGCTTCTCCCTTTGTCCCTCAGTCTTCATAGACATTCTTCAAAGGACACAGTTTGGCAACACGGCCTTCCATCTACCACCAACCTACCGAAGCGCAGCTCAAAGTAAATATTTATTGCATTTTCCTTTTCCAAATGGGTGGTAAGTTAGGATGCATAATATACTGTATTGACGATAGCAGAGCTTCTCCCTTTGTCCCTCAGTCTTCCCGCTCTTTCACTCAAACCCAGCCCCTTTTCTTTTGTGTAACAAGCTGTCATATCTGTTCCACCCGCTAGGGACGATTTCCTTTGACGTAATTTGTGATCAAGGTGAAATTAATTCTGCGTACATGTAATTCTGTGTGATTAGTTAGGTATTTAGTAAATAAATAATTAAACCCAATTTTGTATTACTGATTCAACTTGTTAGCCAGGGATCGTGAAGAAAACCAAGAATTTACACTTTCAGATGGGACTGAATTAAGGTGACAAATAATATTGACTGCTATTCATGTCAAATATTGCTAGGTCTTTCAGAGATTATTTGGAAGATAACAGCTCTATAAATATTATTTTGTGGTGCCCCGACTCTCTAGTTAATTACATTTACATGATTAGCTCAATCAGGTAATATTAATTATGGGAAAATTATTTTATAGAATAGCATGTCATTCCACTTATTCCGGCATAGCCAAAGACACGACACAAGATTGCCACAGATCAGGTGTGTTTTGATCCCTGTGATAGCCCACAGATGGTCTGTCATTTAAACAATGCCATAAATCATGTTTCAGTCATCGGGCTGTGCTCCCACCAGAGGTGGGACCAAGTCATTGTTTTACAAGTCACAAGTAAGTCTCAAGTCTTAGCACTCAAGTCCCAAGTCAAGACAAGCAAGTCCGAGTCAAGTCTGATGTCAAGACCGTCAAGTCTCAAGTCCTAAACTTTGAGTTTTGAGTCCTCAACAAGTCATAATGTGCTCTTCACCAAATATAATACCATTTCATATTTTTAACAAGGGTAATAGATAGTATATTACATTTACACAATTCATGAATGCTTTTAAAAATATCTATATTTATTACTTTCCAAATAAACGTTATATTTCCATGGAAATACATGGGTAGCCATGAGAAAGACCCCCCACCCCCAATAGTGATCGAGGATCACTGACTGTGTGGAGGCTCATTGATTTAACGTTACGTTACCCTACATGATACACTCTTAAAGTAATAAAATATATAGCTGTTGGCTATATTAGCCACGACATACCGTTCTTTGTGCAGCTTCAAATGTCGAACAAAGTTGGAAATTGTTGCGCCTCCGTCTGTAATTTTCTTCCCGCATGTTATGCAAGTTGCTATCTGTTTCTTGTTGATACAGCATCTTTATATCTGAAAATAATAATTTGGGGTATCTTTCCAAGGGCTCCATCTGAATTCACCCGCCGACGTTCCTCTGCACTGCCATGAACAACTTTTTCTCAGCTGGCATATGTCACACCCTGACCATAGTTTGCTTTGTATGTTCTATGTTTTGTTTGGTCAGGGTGTGATCTGAGTGGGCATTCTATGTTGGATGTCTTGGTTGTCTGTTTCTGTGTTTGGGCCTGATATGGTTCTCAATCAGAGGCAGGTGTTAGTCATTGTCTCTGATTGGGAGCCATATTTAGGTAGCCTGTTTGGTGTTGGGTTTTGTGAGTGATTGTTCCTTTCTTTGTGTTTGTTACACCAGATAGGGCTGTTTTTGGTTTTTCACTTTTCTTGTTTTTGTATATTGGTCTATTTTCATCTTTATTAAAGATGTATCAAAATAACCACGCTGCGTTTTGGTCTGCCTATCCTTCAACAGAAGAAAGCCGTGACAGCACAATTTGATTGCCTGTTGTCCGTCTCAAACTGTATTCTGTTAAATGAAGAGTTGATGCGCTGCACACTTTTTTAAATATTTGTGCTTGGAGTGTATCAAGTCAGGTCAAGTCATAATGCTCAAGTCCAAGTCACGGATCATTGGTCGAGTTGCATCAAGTCGAGTTGCAAGTCATCTTTGTGACTCGAGTCCACACCTCTGCCTCCCACGCCAGGCAGTCGCTAGACCCGAGTATCACCTTCTTTAATTCTTCCACTACAGTTCTGTGCTGAAATAGTGAAGAAAAACATTTCCATGAAATCTATGTATATTATTCAGCTATGCACAGTAAGTGTTGTAGGGGAAAGTGAAAATATCAGTCTACTTCTAGAAACAGCTCTTTTTACAAATTAGTCCCGAAGAACAAATGTTGAAAAAGCCTCCCCATGATTCCACTCTGTTTTTCAATTTGTTAGCAAAACATGTCTGCTCACTTTTCTCAACACAACATAGGTGTTGATTGTTTATGTTATTAGTTACTCCTCACACTGTTTCTCCACCTCTGTGCAGCCCAGTACCTCTGACAATTGATTTTCAAAGACAGATTATGGGGATTTCAATGGCTGTCAGTGGTTGCATGACATTATCTCGACAGTCTACTGGTTTGTTGGCAGATATGTTTGAGTGCCCAATACAAACACCCTCCTGGAATATCTAGTTTACACAGAGGAATGTCGTGACATTGTTTGGACAGAAATGATTGGATCATTACCTGAGATCAAGGTTTATGGTGCTGAATAGAATTCAAACCCCACCACTCTCAAGTAAACAACTGTTTATGATGTTTGCTAGTAATTCCCTCTCTCCATCTCTCTCTCTCTCCCCCTCCTTATCACATGCCACATCTCCCCTCAACACTGACAGAGGCCCTGGGGAGGCTCAGTGTGCTGTAAATTACACAGAGCAAACTGGCAATGCACCGTATATGTTTTAGAGAGGGAGTGTTGCCTTCCTCTGAACCAATGGAGATTATTCTCAGGGAGGGTAAACAACACCTGGTGCAGAGTTTCACTGTAACTGGGGAAGATAATTAGTAAATAGTCTGTAATACAGATGCTCCATGCCTCACGTAACTATACCCCTTAAAGGGGAAATCTGCAGCTGCTACATCTATTTTTTAAAAACTTATAAATGAATGATATGTACCCACTGATTCTAAAAGACTACAATTTATAAATGGCTCATGAGCTTAGTTCAGCTGTCATACCCATCAGAACTCAAAATATAGCCTTGTTTTACTCCAATGTTTGTAAATGAAGTAAATGGAAACAACACTATAGAGTGGGGCAGTGGAATGATTTGTTGTTTAAACTGCTGATTTCAACTATAAGGACATTTGTTAACACGGTCACATCTGAGGAATTCACTTATTCTCTTAACTGGTTGATTAGCTATTTTATGGTCTGTGGGTACACAGTTCTAAATGATGAATAAATTACTGCCTGCAATAGCTAGTTAATTTTTGGGCTAAATCTCACGATAATAAAACTTAGTAAATCATTATAATAAATAAACTAATACAGGAAAATACAAGGGTTTTGGTGGCTATTCACTCTGAATAAATATGTCAATCGGCAGAAATATTCTGGATGTTTATTTAGATATCTACTGCTTCCTTCTCCCTGGACAGACATGTCCAGACACAGCTCCCCTGTGAGTGAAATATGCATAGGTTTTTAACTTCGTCCCCAGAGTTTAATATGAACACATCCATTTGTTCATCAATCAGGCTTATGGAAATACAAACACGTAAAAAAATACATATATTTATCAGACAGACTATCTCTGCAAATTACCAGATCTACAGAAAGTGTAGGCTCATTCCTTGCGCATTCACAGCCATATAAGGAGACATTGGAACAAAGCCCATTCAAAATCTGGGGCATTTCCTGTTTGAAATTTCATCTTGGTTTCGCCTGTAGCATCAGTTCTGTGGCACTCATAGATAATATCTGTGCAGATTTGGAAACGTCAGTGTTTTCTTTCCAAAGCTGTCAATTATATGCATCGTTGAGCATCTTTTCGTGACAAAATATCTTGTTTAAATCAGGAACGTTTTTTGATCCAAAAATTAAAAGAGCGCCCCCTATATCGAATAAGTTAATGTCCCTTATTTAGTGGAGGCCTTTAGACCATTTTTTTTGCATCCCACTTTAAGGGATTGGTAGATGTTTAATGGAAAAGAAAGGGGCAGACTACTCTGAAGTATTTTGAACTTTCATTAATTGTACCATATTAGTCAGCACGTAGTTACTTAAGAGGAAGCCTTATTGTAAGTCACTAATCATTCTCAGAGGGAAAGAGATAATGAATGTATGATTACCTATCCATAGCCCGCACCATATGTGTGTGAATGTTGAGGTGTAAGAATCCATTAAATAAAATAAAAACTAGCCAAGCAGTAAATGTACTTTTCAGTTTTGCCCTGATAAACAATCAGTTATTTCCAGTTTTTATATATGAAAAATCAAGAAATGGTCATGTCAGTAAGCAGCACATTTGCAGCTATGATATGCCCCTGATGCTGTGTCATGTTTGACTAATGGAGTTTGGAGAAATTATTTTCATAATTACGAACTCATCATTAAATTCCAGTAATCTATGAACTGTCTATGGCTGGTTTGTCTGCGTAACAGTATATGCCCCCTCAGTGTAGAACTAACAAGGCTGAACCATATAAAGACACCAGGTGAACAGATTGAGTCTCTCTTCCTGGACACATAGGGTAGTTTGGCCTCAATATTGTGTTGTTAACCTTTGTACTCCGCTCCTCAGGTGTCTGACCTCTAGCTCTCCACTTGATACAGCCATCACTGGCCGGCATCATCAGCCCAGCGGATTATAAATTATGTAAATGTATGAATGTTGTAACAGTAGCGCATACAAACTCTAGAGAATCATCCTCGCACAGGGCACCAATAATGTAGAGAATCACCCTTACATGGGGCACCGAAATATGTAGAAATATCACACACACATCAACACACAAACACTGCATCACAATAATGAACACTTGATTTTGCTTTTTGAATTGTCAGAACATACATAGTATTAAAGACTACAGTTGGATTTGTTCGTTTTTTTTAACAATAGATTATGCCTTGTTGTGATCCTGCTTTTGTAGAAGTAGAGCCTCTCTGTATGTCAACAGCCTTTGGTCTCCCCATCCACAATTTATTAAAAGTCTGGCGGGGTTTCATGTAGCCCCTGTGTTCCAATGGAAAGCTCCCAGCAAGCACAGAGGTGGTTATCGGAGAGCCCAGACTCAACTAGTAACCAGGGAAACTGGAAATCAGAACCGGATGTTTTTTTCTTCTTCCAGGAAGTTCTTCTTAAATCCATAGAATGCTACTTCTTAGGATGGTGTCCATCTCATTCACCCTCTCTCTTATTTTCTCTAATAATATCTTAAGGCGATAAAATAAAGAGAAGGTGAAGGAAATGTAAGAAAATAAATAATTTGATAATTTCATGGATATCATTTAGCTGGTTCAGTCTACATGATTCTTCCACATAAATTCCCACATACTCCCACATCATTTCCAATATTAACCAACTCCAGAGCAGTCCAACTGTTCCAGAACAATATAAATAAATGAAGACCACTTATTTACAACTCTAAGATATGCCATACTCAAATGAACTCACTGATGTTAATAAAGGTAAGTAGTACTATGCATAACAATATTGTGCCAATTTGGTAGCATAGGACCAGCATTTTAGCCTAATACATATTGCACCTATACATCGGGATCCAACCGAATGTAGAATATTACAAACAATAGAGGCTTCCTTAATCTCAATGTATTCTTTCTCACAGAACCCTAACCCCAAAAAGGAGTCAAACTGCATTTCTGCCAATCATAATATGTGATGTGGAATCAGTGTTTATCATTGAGAAATCCTTTCTCCTCATTACAGTTTTATGATCTTTCTGGGGAAGGGAAATAAGGGGATTAGAAAGCAATCAACACCTTGATACGAAATGTGAAATGCAGTGCAGCTAGCTCACAGCACAGAGAAGCACAATGCTCAGGAAGACGTGTCCCTCTATTCGCCTCATACGCACCAGGAATTCATGACAGCATGGTGATGATGCAGGCATGTACTAACAATTTCCCCAGCTCTCATATAGAATGGACTGGTCAGAATCCCCTATAAAGCCGAATGCAAAAATCATTCATAAAAGAATGTGTAAATGTACATATCTTTGCCTAAGGACATTTTTTTGCAGAACTTATATTTTTGTTCTGATCAGCTGGACATTTACATTATACCCTTCAGGCTTGTGTGTCTTTGTCCATCTACATTATGTTAAATGGTAAGATGGTTTACTCTGGTTTTATCCTGAACTGAAATGTCTCTTACAAGCCGGATTTCATCAACAGTGGCTCTCTCTTCAGTCAAGGTTACCATTAAAATAACTTTCCACTGAAAATCACACTTTTAAAAGTCAATCTGTTAACTCGTGTCCACATAATGTTCTTGACTCATCCTACACTCATATTTGTGGCCTAAGTAAAAACCCAACCTCAAACTTGTTTACTATTTTCTCCATAGAGGATGATGAGCTGGCTTATCAGCGGGCTACACTGTGCCAAATGCCCTAGTTTTCAGCTCCTAATTATCCTTACACCTCTGAAGACTCTAGCCATTTCAATTCCAGTCAGAAGAACTTAAGTGTTTTGTCTCTGAACACTCAAAAGTTGGTTTCTCCACCGACTGTAGGATAAGGGAAACTCGGGGTGTTAACAGCGCTCAACATCTCTATTAAAATAAAGTAATTCAAAGAAATGTACAAGATAAAATAATACATTAAAAAAATTCCCTTCCAAAAAATCAGAAGTAAATAAAAAACAAAGATGAATTAAACACCAAAAAATGTAATTGCACGTGCTTTAGGATACATGAACCAATATACACAGGCAGTTAGGAAAGCTAAGGCTAGCTTTTTTAAACAGAAATTTGCATCCTGCAGTACAAACTCAAAAAAGTTCTGGGACACTGTAAGGTCCATGGAGAATAATAGCACCTCCTCCCACTGCTCGGAGGCTAGGAAACACTGTTACAACCGACAAATCCACTATATTTGAGAATTTCAATAAGCATTTTACTACGGCTGGCCATGCTTTCCACCTGGCTACCCCTACCCCGATCAACTGCCCGGCACCCTCCACAACAACCCGCCCAAGCCATTCACCATTTCTCCTTCACCCATATCCAGATTGCTGATGTTCTGAAAGCGCTGCAAAATCTGGACCCCTACAAATATGCCGGGCTAGACAATCTGGACCCTCTCTTTCTAAAATTATCTGCCGAAATTGTTGCAACCCCTATTACTAGCCTGTTCAACCTCTTTCGTATCGTCTGAGATTCCCAAAGATTGGAAAGCTGCCGCGGTCATCCCCCTCTTCAAAGGGGGAGACACTCTAGGCCCAAACTGCTATAGACCTATATCTATCCTACCCTGCATCTCTAAGGTCTTCGAAAGCCAAGTTAACAAACAGATTACTGACCATTTTGAATCACATCGTACCTTCTCCGCTATGCAATCTGGTTTCCGAGCTGGTCATGGGTGCACCTCAGCCACGCTCAAGGTCCTTAAGGATATCATAACCGCCATCGATTAGAGACATTACTGTGCAGCTGTATTCATCGACCTGGCCAAGGCTTCCGACTGGCAATCACCACATTCTTATTGGCAGACTCAACAGCCTTGGTTTCTCAAATGATTGCCTCGCCTGGTTCACCAACTACTTATCTGATAGAGCTCAGTGAGTCAAATCTTAGGGCCTGTTGTCCGGACCTCTGGCAGTCTCTATGGGGGTGCGACAGGGTTCAAATCTCGGGCCGACTCTCTTCTCTGTACACATCAATGATGTCGCTCTTGCTGCTGGTGATTCTCTGATCCACCTCTACGCAGACGGCACCATTCTGTATACTTCTGGCCCTTCTGGCACCTGCCCGCCCATCCAGCATCACTACTCTGGACGACTCTGACTTAGAATATGTGGATAACTACAAATACCTAGGTGACTGTAAACTCTCCTTCCAGACTCACATTAAGCATCTCCAATCAAAAATTTAATCTAGAATCAGCTTCCTATTTCGCAACAAAGCTTCCTTCACTCATGCTGCCAAACATACCCTCGAAGAACTGACCATCCTACCGATCCTTGACTTCGGTGATGTCATCTATAAAATAGCCTCCAACACTCTACTCAGCAAACTGGATGTAGTCTAACATCTGTTTTGCTGCCAATTCCCCATACACTACTCACCACTGCGACCTATACGCTCTCCTTGGCTGGCCCTCGCTTCATACTCGTCGCCAAACCCACTGGCTACAGGTTATCTACAAGTCTCTGCTAAGTCTCTGCTGGTCACCATAGCAGCACCCAATCGTAGCACGCGCTCCAGCAGGTATATCTCACTGGTCACCCCCAAAGCCAATTCCTCCTTTGGTCGCCTTTCCTTCCAGTTCCCTGCTGCCACTGACTGGAACGAACTGCAAAAATCACTGAAGCTGGAGATTCCCATATCCCTCACTAGCTTTAAGAACCAGCTGTCAGAGCAACTCACAGATCACTGCACCTGTGCATAGCCCATCTATCTACCTTATCCGCATACTGTATTTATTTATTTTTCACCACAGTATCTCTACTTGCACATCCATCTTTTGCACATCTATCATTCCAGTGTTTAATTTCCATATTGTAATTATTTCGCCACCATGGCCTATTTATTGCCTTAACGACCTAATTTACACTCACTGTATAGAGACTTTGTTTTCTTTTTTCTACTGTATTATTGACTGTATTTTTTTTTCATTCCATGTGTAACTCTGTGTTGTTGTATGTGTCGAACTGCTATGCTTTATCTTGGCCAGGTCGCAGTTGCAAATGAGAACTTGTTCTCAACTAGCTTACCTGGTTAAATAAATGTGAAATAAAAATAAATTAATAAATGATGTAAACAGAGACTGCTGCCCTATGTACATAGTCATTGAACACTGGCCACTTTAATAATTTTTACATACTGTTTAACCCACTTTATATGTATGTATTGTAATGTATTCTAGTCATTGAACACTGGTCATTTTAATAATGTTTACATACGGTTTTACCTATATTATATGTATATTCTGTATTCTAGTCATGGCTAATTCTACAGTGCCTTCAGAAAGTATTCACACCCCTTGACTTTTCCACATTTAATTGTGTTACAACCTGCATTTAGAATTTATTTAAAATGAAATGTTTTGTCACTGGCCACACAATACCCCATAATGTCAAAGAGGAATGATGTTTTTTGAAATTTTTACAAATTAATTATGAAATAATGAAATGCTGAAATGTCTTGAGTCAATAATGTAGAATCCCTTTGTCATGGCAATACTAAATATGTTCAGGAGTAAAAAAGTCACAAAATAAGTTGCCAATGTGTGCAATAGTAGTGTATAACATTCTTTTTGAATGCCTATCTCATATTTGTACCACACATGTACAATTATCTGTAAGGTCCCTTAGTAGAGCAGTAAATTTCAAACACAGATTCAACCACAAATACCAGGGAGGTTTTCCAATGCCTCGCAAAGAAGGGCACCTATTGGTAGATGGGTAAAAATAAAATGTTGAATATCGTTTTGAACACAGTGAAGATATATACACTGCTCAAATAAAAGGGAACACTTAAACAACACAATGTAACTCCAAGTCAATCCCACTTCTGTGAAATCAAACTGTCCACTTAGGAAGCAACACTGATTGACAGTACATCAGGAGATGTGGAGGAGGCTGTAGGAGGGCAACAACCCAGCAGCAGGACCGCTACCTCCGCATTTGTGCAAGGAGGAGCAGGAGGAGCACTGCCAGAGCCCTGCAAAATGACCTCCAGCAGGCCACAAATGTGCCTGTGTCTGCTCAAACGGTCAGAAACAGACTCCATGAGGGTGGTAATGAGGTCCCGATGTCCACAGGTGGGGGTTGTGCTTACAGCCCAACACCGTGCAGGACGTTTGGCATTTGCCAGAGAACACCAAGATTGGCAAATTCGCCACTGGCGCCCTGTGCTCTTCACAGATGAAAGCAGGTTCACACTGAGCACGTGACAGAGTCTGGAGACGCCGTGGAGAACATTCTGCTGCCTGCAACATCCTCCAGCATGACCGGTTTGGCGGTGGGTCAGTCATGGTGTAGGGTGGCATTTCTTTGGGGGGGCTGCACAGCCCCACCACAGACTGTCCAGGAGTTGGCAGATGCTTTAGTCCAGGTCTGGGAGGAGATCCCTCAGAAGACCATCCGCCACCTCATCAGGAGCATGCCCAGGCGTTGTAGGGAGGTCATACAGGCACGTAGAGGCCACACACACTACTGAGCCTCATTTAGACTTGTTTTAAGGACATTACATCAAAGTTGGATCAGCCTGTAGTGTGGTTTTCCACTTTAATGTTGAGTGTGACTCCAAATCCAGACCTCCATGGGTTGATAAATTTGATTTCCATTGATAATGTTTGTGTGATTTTGTAGTCAGCACATTCAACTATGTAAAGAAAAAAGTATTTAATAAGAATATTTCATTCATTCAGATCTAAGATATGTTATTTTAGTGTTCCCTTTATTTTTTTTGAGCAGTGTATATATATATATAGTGAATATATATATAAAGAGATATATAAATTGCACTTTTTATTTAACCAGGAAGGGCACATTGAGATTTAAAATACATTTTTCAAGAGCGTCCTGGCCAAGATAGGCAGCACCAAGTCATTACAAAAATTACAGACATACAACATGAAAAACTACAAGTAATCTAATAAAAACCATTGAATTCACAAGAGTATAGCATAATCAAAAACAACAAATTAAAAAAATTGATAGGTCAGGGAATCAGCCTCAAAATCCTTCATCTGTGATTTAAGAACACCAATCGGGACAAGTTGTTCCAGTTTAAACGTATTTTGTAAGGCATTCCAAGACGATGGCTCAGAGGACATAAAAGCCCTTTTACCAAATTCAGTTCGGACATTTGGAACAGTTAGCAGGATAAAGTCCAGCGAACGAAGAGAGTACCCACCACATTTCTGAACAATAAAAATGCCCAAATAAAAAGGTAGTAAACCCAAAATGGCTGTAAATAAATGTATACCAGTGACTGAGCCTATGAGTGACTAGAGAAGTCCAGCCAACTCTGGTATACAAAGTGCAGTGGTGCGTAAGGGTTTTGCAGTTTAAAATAAATCTCAAAGTGCCATGGTAAAGAGTGTCAATTGATCTCAAACACTGAGCGGAAGAATTCATATATAAAATATCCCCATCGTCTAGTAAAGGCATAAATGTAGCGGATACTAGCCTCCTTCTGGCTTCATAAGAAAAACAGGCCTTATTCCTAAAATAAAATCCCAATTTCAACTTCAATTTTTTTGTAAGTTGTTGAATATGCAATTTACATAAGGTTACAACCTCAATCTCCTTGCCCTGACAGGTGAAAGGTTCAGAGGTCTATTTCTTGCATTAGAAAACACCATTAGTTTAGTTTTGTCAGTATTGAGGATAAGCTTCAATTGACACAAGGTATGTTGAACAGTACAAAAAGCAGTTTGCAAGTTCTGGAAAGCTTTTGTAAGAGACGAGGCACAACAGTAAATATATCAGCATCTATCAGTATATATCAGCTTGCATCAGTATCATCAGCATAAAAATGAAGTTGTGCATTTTGGACATTTTTGTCTCAATCATTTATAAAAAATAGTGAATAAGAGAGGACCAAGTACAGAGCCTTGGGACACACCATTAAAGACAGACAATTTAACAGACATAAGCGCATCAAAATGAGTGCACTGAGTTCTATCAGACAGATAGTTAGCAAACCATTCAACTGCCTGCTCCGAAAGACCTACACTCGACAACCTCTGCCTTAGTATAGCATGATCAACTGTATCAAGAGCCTTAGAGAGATCAATAAAAAGTGAGACGCAGTGCTGTTTTTTGTCAAGGGCTTCAGTGATATCATTTAAAACCTTCATGGCTGCTGTAATTGTGCTATGCTTCTCCCTGAACCCCGATTGGTACATTGATAAAATATAGTAAGTAAATAAAAACTCTTAGTTGTTCACTTACAAGGGTTTCAAGTATTTTCATCAGGGGTGACGCTTTGAGATTGGCCTATAATTATTTAAAAGAGTTGGATCTTCCCCTTTTTAAAGTGGTAGGACAAATGCTGATTTCCAGATCTTTGGAATTTCATTCAATTCCAGGGTTAGATTGAACAGATATGTAAGTGGTTCAGCTATGAAATCAGCTGCCAGATTTAAAAAGCAGGGATCCAAAAGATCAGGACCTGCAGGCTTTCTCTGATCTAAGGATTTCAGGGCTTTAATGTACCACCTGCACTGGGAATGGCAAAAAGCTAAAAGTTTGACCGGCTCTCACTGGTTCATCCACACAGGGTTGTACAGAGACAGAGGACACTGAATCAAACAGCCTACCAGATGATACAAAGTGCTCATTGAAACAATTCAGCATTTCAGTTTTGTCATATATAGCAACAGAGTCCTTCAAAACACATGACGGTAATTCATTAACATTACTGTTACCAGACATAGACTTAATAGTCTTCCAAAACGTTCTAGGGTCATTCAGGTTATCAGTGGTAACAGACATAAAAATATTCAGACTTGGCCTTCTTGAGAAGAAAAGAACACTTGTTTCGCAACTGCCTAAAAATTAGCCAATCAGCATCATAACATGATTTCCTTGCTTTAGCCCCGGTTAGATTATGGTCGTGAATAATACAAGACAGCTCAGAAGAAAACAATGGATTATCCCGCCCTTTAAACCTGAACCTGCGGAATGGGGCATGTTTGTTTACTATTTGGAAAATAACATCATGAAAGAATTTCCAGGCAGTTTCCACATCAGGGATAAGCTCAATCTTGCTCCAGTCAAAATAAAACAAATCATGAAAGAAAGCCTGCTCATTAAAACACTTCAAATTTCTCTTACAAATAAAGTGTGGGTTTGTCTTTGGAACCTTAGTATTTTTAACAGCAACAACAGCACAATGGTCACTTAAATCATTACAAAAAACACCAACCGCAGAAAATGTATGTGGAACATGTGTCAATATAAAAACAATCAGGGTAGATTTATCTGGGCATTTAAGATTAAAGCAAGAGTGTGAGTTAATCAACTGGGTAAGATTCATAGAATTACAAAACATTTTTAAATCATCAGACACCGGCTTTAACCAACACCAGTTGAGATCACCAATCAAGATCATTTCACTGTAAAGAAGGTTAGACATAAGGTGCGTAAAAGAAGAAAATGGATCACCGAGAGCAGAGGGAGGTCAAAAACAGCCAATCACAGTTATAGAGAGACCCTATGAAACCTCAATATTCAAAGCAAGAAATTCCAACTGTTTACAAATAGTTTCAGACTTTGCCAAACTTACATGGAATTTAGATTTTACATATATAGCCACACCCCCACCTTTCTTAACCCGATCAGAAATGTGTGGATTGGTTGAAAAACTAGTTTTAATGACTCCAACCTAAGTGTATGTAAACTTCCAACTTCAACTGTATACACCAGCGGCGGTCGGTGCCGTTTACGTTTTTTTATACGAGCGTGGTATATTATTTATATTTAAGCAATAAAGCACAAGGGGGTGTGGTACAGTGCCTTGCGAAAGTATTCGCCCCCCTTGAACTTCGCGACATTTTGCCACATTTCAGGCTTCAAACATAAAGATATAAAACTGTATTTATTTGTGAAGAATCAACAACAAGTGGGACACAATCATGAAGTGGAACGACATTTATTGGATATTTCAAACTTTTTTAACAAATCAAAAACTAAAAAATTGGGCGTGCAAAATTATTCAGCCCCTTTACTTTCAGTGCAGCAAACTCTCTCCAGAAGTTCAGTGAGGATCTCTGAATGATCCAATGTTGACCTAAATGACTAATGATGATAAATACAATCCACCTGTGTGTAATCAAGTCTCTGTATAAATGCACCTGCACTGTGATAGTCTCAGAGGTCCGTTAAAAGCGCAGAGAGCGTCTTGAAGAACAAGGAACACACCAGGCAGGTCCGAGATTCTGCTGTGAAGAAGTTTAAAGCCAGATTTGGATACAAAAAGATTTCCCAAGCTTTAAACATCCCAAGGAGCACTGTGCAAGCGATAATATTGAAATGGAAGGAGTATCAGACCACTGCAAATCTACCAAGACCTGGCCGTCCCTCTAAACTTTCAGCTCATACAAGGAGAAGACAGCAGCCAAGAGGCCCATGATCACTCTGGATGAACTGCAGAGATCTACAGCTGAAGTGGGAGACTCTGTCCATAGGACAACAATCAGTTGTATATTGCACAAATCTGGCCATTATGGAAGAGTGGCAAGAAGAAAGTTATTTCTTAAAGATATCCATAAAACGTGTCGTTTAAACTTTGCCACAAGCCAGCTGGGAGACACACCAAACATGTGGAAGAAGGTGCTCTGGTCAGATGAAACCAAAATTGAACTTTTTGGCAACAATGCAAAACGTTATGTTTGGCGTAAAAGCAACACAGCTCATCACCCTGAACACACCATCCCCACTGTCAAACATGCTGGTGGCAGCATCATGGTTTGGGCCTGCTTTTCTTCAGCAGGGACAGCGAAGATTGTTAAAATTGATGGGAAGATGGATGGAGCCAAATACAGGACCATTCTGGAAGAAAACCTGATGGAGTCTGCAAAAGACCTGAGACTGGGACGGAGATTTGTCTTCCAACAAGACAATGATCCAAAACATAAAGCGAAATCTACAATGGAATGGTTCAAAAATAAACATATCCAGGTGTTAGAATGGCCAAGTCACAGTCCAGACCTGAATCCAATCGAGAATCTGTGGAAAGAACTGAAAACTGCTGTTCACAAATGCTCTCCATCCAACCTCACTGAGCTCGAGCTGTTTTGCAAGGAGGAATGGGAAAAAATGTCAGTCTCTCGATGTGCAAAACTGATAGAGACATACCCCAAGCGACTTACAGCTGTAATCGCAGCAAAAGGTGGCGCTACAAAGTATTAACTTAAGGGGGCTGAATAATTTTTGCACGCCCAATTTTTCAGTTTTTGATTTGTTAAAAAAGTTTGAAATATCCAATAAATGTCGTTCCACTTCATGATTGTGTCCCACTTGTTGTTGATTCTTCACAAAAAAATACAGTTTTATATCTTTATGTTTGAAGCCTGAAATGTGGCAAAAGTTCACAAAGTTCAAGGGGGCCGAATACTTTCGCAAGGCACTATATGGCCAATATACCAAGGCTAAGAGCTTTTCTTACACACAACACAACGCGGAGTGCCTGGGTACAGCCCTTAGCCGTGATACTGTATATTTGCATTATACCACGATCTCCTGAGGTGCCTTATTGCTATTATAAACTGGTTAACAATTTAATTAGAGCAGTAAAAATAATTCTTTTGTCATACCCATGGTTTATGGTCTGACATAACACAGCTTTTAGCCAGTCAGCATTCAGGGCTCGAACCACCCACTTTATAATTAATCAATAAGGCCCGAGGGGGTGTGGTATATGACCAATATCAAATCAAACTTTATTTGTCCAAAGCGCCGAATACAACATGTGTAGACCCTACCATGAAACGTTTACTTCGAAGCCCTTAACTCTTTCTTAAAATGCACTGTTGGCAAAAAAAATATCAACCAAATAAACTAAAGAATGATAAAAAGTAACACAATAAAATAAAAATAACAAGGCTATATACAGGGGGTACCGGTACCGAGTCAATGTGTGGGGGTACAGGTTAGTTGAGGTCATTTGTACATGCACAGTGAGGGAAAAAAGTATTTGATCCCCTGCTGATTTTGTATGTTTGCCCACTGACAAAGAAATGATCAGTCTATAATTTTAATGGTAGGTTTATTTGAACAGTGAGAGACAGAATAACATCAAAAATATCCAGGAAAACGCATGTCAAAAATGTTATAAATTGATTTGCATTTTAATGAGGGAAATAAGTATTTGACCCCCTCTCAATCAGAAAGATTTCTGGCTCCCAGGTGTCTTTTATACAGGTAAATAGCTGAGATTCAGAGCACACTCTTAAAGGGAGTGCTCCTAATCTCATTTTGTTACCTGTATAAAAGACACCTGTCCACAGAAGCAATCAATCAATCAGATTTCAAACTCTCCACCATGGCCAAGACCAAAGAGTTCTCCAAGGATGTCAGGGACAAGATTGTAGACCGACACAAGGCTGGAATGGGCTAGAAGACCATCGCCAAGCAGCTTGGTGAGAAGGTGACAACCGTTGGTGAGATTATTCGCAAATGTAAGAAACACAAAAGAAATGTCAATATACCTCGGCCTGGGGCTTCATGCAAGATCTCACCTCGTGGAGTTGCAATGATCATGAGAACGGTGAGGAATCAGCCCATAACTACATGGGAGTATCTTTTCAATGATCTCAAGGCAGCTGGGAACATAGTCACCAAGAAAAGAATTGGTAACACACTACACCGTGAAGGACCGAAATCCTGCAGCACCTGCAAGGTCCCCCTGCTCAAGAAAGCACATATACTACATGCCCGTCTGAAGTTTGCCAATGAACATCAATGATTCAGAGGACAACTGAGTGAAAGTGTTGTGGTCAGAGCTCTTTGACGTCAACTCAACTCGCCGTGTTTGGAGGAGGAGGAATGCTGCCTATGACCCCAAGAACACCATCCCCACCATCAAACATGGAGGTGGAAACATTATGCTTTGGGGGTGTTTTTCTGCTAAGTAGACAGGGACAACTTCACCGTATCAAAGGAGGATGGACTGGGCCATGTACCGTCAAATCTTGGGTGAGAACCTCCTTCCCTCAGCCAGGGAATTGAAAATGGGTCGTGGATGGGTATTCCAGCATGACAATGACCCAAAACACACGGCCAAGGCAACAAAGGAGTGGCTCAAGAAGAAGCACATTAAGGTTCTGGAGTGGCCTAGCCAGTCTCCAGACCTTAATCCCATAGAAAATCTGTGGAGGGAGCTGAAGGTTCGAGTTGCCGAACGTCAGCCCCGAAACCTTAATGACTTGGAGAAAATCTGCAAAGAGTAGTGGGACAAAATCCCTCCTGAGATGTGTGCAAACCTGGTGGCCAACTACAAGAAACGTCTGACCTCTGTGATTGCAAACAAGGGTTTTGCCACCAAGTACTAAGTCATGTTTTGCAGAGGGGTCAAATACTTATTTCCCTTATTAAAATGCAAATCAATTTTTTTGTCTCACTGTTCAAATAAACCTACCATTAAAATTATAAACGAATAATTTCTTTGTCAGTGGGCAAATGTACAAAATCAGCAGGGGATCAAAATCCTTTTTTCCCTCACTGTCAGTAGGGGTGATGTGACTATAATAAACGGCGTAGCAGCAGTGTACAAAACAAATGGAGGAGGGTGTCAATGTAAATAGTCTGATGGCTATTTGATTAATTGTTCAGTGGTCTTACGGCTTGGGGGTAGAAGCTGTTAAGGAGCCTTTTGGTCCTAGACTTGGCGCTTGGGTACTGCTTGCTATGAGGTAGCAGAGAAAACAGTCTATGACTTGGGTGACTGGGGTCTTTGCCAATTTTTTGGGCTTTCCTCTGACACCACCTATTATACAGATCCTGGATGGCAGGAAGCTTGGCCCCACGCACTACCTGTCAGGATACTCTTGAAGGTGTAGCTGTAGAACGTTTTGAAGACCTGGGGACCATTGCCAAATATTTGCAGTCTCCTGAGGGGAAAAATGTGTTGTGTGCCCTCTTCACAACTGTCTTGGTTTGTTTGGACCATGATAGTTTGTTGGTGATGTGGACACCAAGGATCTTCAAACTCTCAACCCGCTCCACTACAGCCCTGTCGACGTTAATGGTGGCCTGTTTGGCCTACCACTGTTGTGTTGTCAGCCAACTTAATGATGGTGTTGGAGTCGTGTTTGGCCACACAGTCGTGGGTGAACAGGGAGTACAGGAAGGGACTAACCACACACCCCTGAGGGGCCCCAGTGTTGAAGATCAGCGTTGCAGACGTGTTGTTGCCTACCCTTACCACCTGGGGGTGGCCCGTCAGGAAGTCCAGGATCCAGTTGCAGAGGGAGGTGTTTAGAATAGGCGTTAAAAATCAAAAACTTTTCACAATGTCGTCGGATTTAGGTAAAAATTTGGGTGAAAATATACGGAATGCCGTAACGTTGATTACTTTTTTCAAATCAAATTAGTTTTTCACGTTTATTCAGTGTCATCCCAATGATTTTTTTGCATTAAAATTACCTAGAGACAATGATGATTCAAACATTTTTCGCCCAGTGGGAAGTCTCTTATCTGGCTTCTTTTAACAAAATGTAACATTCGTTCTGCCCACAGAACGAGATTGAATAAGGAAAACACCACCGAGCCAATAGACAATGACGAGTTTCGATGGGAGCCGAGTTCATTTACAGAAAGACTGAGTGAATTTCACCTTTTTGATTGCCAGGCCGGCCGGTGCCTTGACTTGCTTGGCCATTGCTGTCCTCCAGCTCAGACAGTCCAAACAGGCAGACTGCAAAGCCCGGGGTTTAGTATGTAATTAAAAGGCCTACAGAGACAGCAGAAGGTCCGTCTCAACCCATTTGGCATCAGCCAGACCAACACCCTGCTAGGAGAACAGTGTGAGGATAGGACTCAGCCAATAACTACCAAAAGGACATTCTGCTGCTCATGTCTTGTCGACTTCCATCATTAACTACCGATCTACTGATTGGCCATGTGTACGGTATCCATATTAGGACAGCATAAAACGTCTATGATGATTGAATCAGAGTCACTCATGACTCACAAGGACTTTGTACCTGTATCTTCAGCAGTGTGTGGAAGAATATGTTTATTCACAAAATGTATAGATATGTATAAAGTTCACCATAAAGAAAGATTTTTTTAGAAAAAAATAACTTTCTTTTTCTCCATCCATTATTAGGATGTTTTCTTGCAATATATTTAAAGTTTAACAGTAAGAATTAAAAGGAATTGTAACATTCGTTCTGCCCACAGAACGAGATTGAATAAGGAAAACACCACCGAGCCAATAGACAATGTACCGGTGCCATTTACTATCCATCCCCTGTCACTGCAAAACATGGGGGCTCCTCAGGCCGGTCTTGGCCCGATATGAGTGGCAGTCAGTTGTCAAAAGCGCCGATGCATGACCCAGCTTGCCGTATCAACCACATTGGCTCTTCTTACATTAATCATAACATCTCAAGGATGTATACAAAGTGGATAAACTGCTTTACACTATTATTTACTTTGATTACTTTTCAGCATTTTTAATGGTACAGACTGCCATTCTGGTAGAGAACTAATGCAGGCATGACAGTTATGTATGGTTCATTTGGATCCTAGTTAATCTCCTCAGCATGCAGACATTCCCTAGAAAGAGAGTTAGGAATAGTTTAGATATTGGTAAAGTTCTGCTGGTCTGTTCATATAGAGCCAAACACTATTGACCGTGTTTATTAATATCAGTCTTACATTTGACTATGTTTCTGGGGAATTGTCCTCTAGTGTGTCTATTGATTCAATTTAAATAGCTATCTGTGTGATGTCCTAAATGATTTTTGCTTTCATTCATTCTAATAATGTTCTCTCTCAGGCTGAGTGTTGTGGTAAAGCAGAGTTGAAGGCCAGCCACATTGTTAGACTAGTTATCCCATCCTGCCCTAGTGCAAACATATCAATACTGTGATTCATTATTAAATCTCCTATGTTTGCTCTCTTCTCGACTACTGTCTTGGTTTCCCTTCTCTTCTTTATCTTGTAGTGCATCTTTTCTGCATCCAGCATCTCCTTCGGCTATTTCTGCTTAAACATTGTTCTTCAGTACATTTTTACATGACACGTTAGTAGACACTTTATTATTATTATTATATTAGACACTCTTAGCCAGAGTGACTTACAGGAGCAATTTGGGTTAAGTGTCTTGATCAAGGGCACACAGACAGACCGAGTTTCACCTAGTTGGCTCAGGGTTTTCGAACCAGCAACCTTTCCGTTGCGTGAGTATTGTTTGATGCCTCATGCATTTCTGTAAATGTCCTACACATGCAATGTCTTTTTTATACATCTTTAACACTCAGTAACTACTTTGCTGTGTTTTACCAATATAACTCTTTACCAATATAAATCTCAGTATATTGACTGACTGTAAAATTCAGGTGACATGCATCTGTTCAGTGGCAGGCAGGCCTGTAATTTCCTCCAGCCTCTACAGTATGTATAGCATCTCTATCTCCATGAATGACAGTTAGAAGGGACTTTGATAATTGATAGAAGCCAGATCTGTGACACATCCATACTGCCTCTGTTGATCAAAGGGGGAGTTTTTCACTTTCCAAAGTTCCTCTGAAAGACCTTCTGGAAGAGGTATTTTTGGTGAAGTTTGATTAGAATTAAATATTTATATAAATTAAACAAAGACTTACCTAGACTAACTAGAGTAGCTCTATATCTCAATATAGTAAAAAATGCCATGCAAATACATATGAATTCAAATGGCGTGCCAATATACAGTGAAGGTCTACTGTATATGCTTCTAGCTGTACGTGTCAGGCTACGTTGGCAATAAGGTCGATGGTGGTTGACCTCAAATGTCATTGTTGACCCACGCATGTTCATTACTTTGTTATTTTCATTCTGGTTGAATCCATGTTGTTAAATGATCCATGGTTAAATGATCCATGGTTAAATGATCCATGGTTAAATGATCCATCGAGGATGCCTCATTGATCTAGATGTTCTATTTCAATGACAAATTGTTAGATAAGAACATACATGACAGTGATGTGACTTGGAGGTGATTGTTTCATTAAAGTGTCTCTTAATTAACTGTCTCTGTGAGTGTAGGGCTGTTCATGGCATTAGGTTTGACAAATGTGACCATTTCATTGGTCTTTTTCCAGGGTTCTTATTTCAATTTTATTGGTTGCGATGGTGCCTCCTTTAGGGTGAAGAAGTGTATTTATGGTTCTCATGATAACTGCATACATGCCAAACAATCAGCAGAGGGTCAGCTCATTAGTCAAAGACATGTCACTAAACCCAAAAAGCTTCTCATATACTGCGCAAACAAATAGAATTACAGACTTCATATGTCAAAATATAATCTATTGAATATCATATCATGTCATTTTTTACATGAACACTTCATTATTATATTCATTTATGTGATGTTTATAGTGTTCGTGTGTCCTTCCTGTTGTGTTTGTATTGTGTATTTAGTGTTGATGTATGTTTTGGCTGGTGCAATCAAATTTGCCCTCTCGGGGATTAATAAAGTACTATCTTATCTTAAACATGAAGTCTTTGTAAGAGTATCTCAATTTTAATAAGAGAGACAGATTGGGAGAGATAGTGATACACGTGATTTGTTGAGAGGGACAGGAGAAACGTGAAAAGCTATAGAAAACAATTATGACAGTGTTAAAGGGTTTACTGCCTCTGGTGACCCTGAGTGATGTGTGCATGGGGAGTGGCAGTAAATGCTGAAAGTGATGTGGTGGTGAGTAGGGTTATGGAGAGCAGATATGTAGCCAAGCTAATGGCAGGGAGATGAATCAAACGTGTCATCAGCACAAAACGAGCCCTAGGCCTGAAACGCGGATGTAGGAACCATGCAAGGTAGGACAGAATAAAAACTGATGTAAATCACTGGAGACTTGTTCTATTATTGTACAGGCCAATGGGGACTATATAGGAATAATGTTGGTGAGTTATGGCATTGAGATTAGCGAAACAGGCCCTCTAGATTCAACTCGAGCCAATCTGATTATGTGTAGGTAGGATGACAGTAGGCCTATGAGCCACAAGATTCAGCTCATGGCTGTAAAATAAAAATGAATTATTTTATAAACACAGAGTTTCCACCCTTCAACCTAATAGATCCAGACTGATAGGTGCAGACTGATTGATCCAGACTGAAAGATGCAAAGTGAGTGTTTAACAGGATTTGTAACTTGAGTCTGATAATTATCTATACAAAACAGTTAGACCGCGCTCAGGTCTGTTCAACGCTGGTCCGACCAATCTGATTCCACGATTCAAGATTGCTTTGATCACGTGGACTGGGATATGTTCCACATTGCGTCAAACAACAACATTGACAAACACGCTAATTCGGTGAGCCAGTTTATTAGCAAGTGCATCGGCGACGTCGTACCCACAGCAACTATTAAAACATTCCCAAACCAGAAACAGTGGATTGATGGCAGCATTCGCAAGAAACTGAATGCGCGAACCACTGCTTTTAATCAGGGCAAGGTGACCGGAAACATGACCGAATACAAACTGTGGAGCTATTCCCTCTGCAAGGCAACCAAACAAGCTAAGCATCAGTATAGAGACAAAGTAGCGTCGCAATTCAACGGCTCAGACACAAGAGGTATGTGGCAGGGTCTACAGCCAGCCCCGTCGTGGACCAGGATGTCTTGCTCCCAGACAGACTAAACAAATTCTTTGCTCGCTTTGAGGACAATACAGTGCCACTAACACGGCCTGCTGCCAAAATGGACTCTCCTTCACTGCAGCCGATGTGAGTAAAATATTTCAACGTTTTAACCCTCGCAAAGCTGCAGGCCCAGACGGCATTCCGAGCCGCGTCCTCAGAGCATGCGCAGACCAGCTGGATGGTGTGTTTACAGACATATTCAATCAATCCTTATCCAGGTCTGCTGTTCCCACATGCTTCAAGAGGGCCACCATTGTTCCTGTTCCCAAGAAAGCTAAGGTAACTGAGCTAAACGACTACTGTCTCGTAGCACTCACTTCTGTCATCATGAAGTACTTTGAGAGACTAGTCAAGGACCATATCACCTTCACCCTATCTGACACCTTCGACCCATTCCAATTTCCTTACCACCCCAATAGATCCACAGACGACGCAATCGCAACCACACTGCACACTGCCCTAACCCATCTGGACAAGAGGAATACCTATGTGAAAATGCTGTTCATCGACTACTGTTCAGCATTCAACACCATAGTACCCTCCAAGCTCGTCATCAAGCTCGAGACCCTGGGTCTCGACCCCGCCCTGTGCAACTGGGTACTGGACTTCCTGACGGGCCACCCCCCGGTGGTGAGGGTAGTTAACAACATCGCCACCCCGCTGATCCTCAACACTGGGGCCCCACAAGGGTGCATTCTGAGCCCCCCCCTTACTCCCTGTTCACCCATGACTGTGTGGCCATGCACGCCTCCAACTCAATCATCAAATTTGCAGATGACTCTACTGTGGTAGGCTTGATTACCAACAACAACGAGACTGCCTACAGGGAGGAGGTGAGGGCCCTCGGCATGTGGTGTCAGGAAAATAACCTTGTTGACAACGTCAACAAAACAAAGGAGATGATCGTGGACTTCAGGAAACAGCAGAGGGAGCACCCCACTATCCACATCGACGGGACAGTAGTGGAGAGGGTTTTAAGTTCCTCGACGTACACATCACGGACAAACTGAATTGGTCCACCCACACAGACAACGTGGTGAAGAAGGTGCGGCAGCGCCTCTTCAACCTCAGGTGGCTGAAGAAATTCGGCATGTCACCAAAAGCACTCACAAACTTCTACAGATGCACAATCGAGAGCATCCTGTCGGGCTGTATCACCGCCTGGTACGGCAACTGCTCCGCCCACAACCGTAAGGCTCTCCAGAGGGTAGTGAGGTCTGCACAACGCATCACTGGGGGCAAACTACCTGCCCTCTAGGACACCTACACCAAACCGATGT
The DNA here is from genome assembly GCF_023373465.1 of Oncorhynchus keta. NCBI lineage: Eukaryota > Metazoa > Chordata > Actinopteri > Salmoniformes > Salmonidae > Oncorhynchus > Oncorhynchus keta. The sequence continues at coordinate 21,525,664 of NC_068455.1, read as the reverse complement.
CACAGGAAGGCCATAAAGATCATCAAGGACAACAACCACCCAAGCCACTGCCTGTTCACCCCGCTATCATCCAGAAGGCGAGGTCAGTACAGGTGCATCAAAGCAGGGACCTAGAGACTGTAAAACAGCCACCATGAACATTGAGTGGCTGCTGCCAACATACTGACTCAACGACAGCCACTTTAATAATGCAAAAATGGATGAAAAATTTATGTATCACTAGCCACTTTAACCTTTCTTGCGCAGGCGTTCTGCTAGCGGAACCCCTCGACAACATTCTGCTGAAAAGACAGAGCGCGAAATTCAAAAATATTTTTTTGAAATATATAACTTCCACACATTATCAAGTCCAATACAGCAAATGAAAGATAAACATCTTGTTAATCTACCCATCATGTCCAATTTCAAAAATGCTTTACAGCTAAAACACAACATTTGATTGTTAGGTCAGAGCCAAGTCACAAAAACACACAGCCATTGTTCCAGCCAAAGATAGGAGTCACAAAAATCAGAAATATAGATAAAATTCATCACTAGCCTTTGATGATCTTCATCAGATGACACTCACAGGACATCATGTTACACAATACATGTTTGTTTTGTTCGATAATGTGCATATGTATATCCCAAAATCTAATTTTACATTGGCGCCTTATGTGCTGTAATGTTTTGATTCCAAAACATCCGGTGATTTTGCAGAAATACTCATAATAAACATTGATAAAATATACAAGTGTTATTTACAGAATTAAAGATAGACTTCTCCTTCTTAATGCAACTGCTGCGTCAGATTTAAAAAAAACTTTACGGAAAAAGCATAATCTGAGAACGGCGCTCAGAGCCCAAAATAGCCAGAGGAATATCTGCCATTTTGGAATCAACAAAGTTAGAAACAACACCATAAATATTCACTTAACTTTGATGATCTTCATCAGAAGGTACTCCCAGGAATCCCAGTTCGACAATAAATTACTGATTTGTTCCATAAAGTTCCATCATTTATGTCCAAATAGCCACTTGTTGTTAGCGTGTTCAGCCCAGTAATCCATCTTCATGAGACGCAAGCATTTCATCCAGACAAAATCTCGAAAAGTTACAGTCCTTTAGAAACAAGTCAACCGATGTATGGAATCAATCGTTAGGATGTTTTTAACATAAAACATCAATAATGTTCCAACCGGAGAATTCCTTTGTCTTCAGAAAAGCATTGGAACGAGAGGTGACTCTGTCGGGAGCGCGCATCATGAGACCAAAGCTCTCTGCAAGACCTCTGACTCAAAGAGATCTCATGAGCCCCTCCTTTATAGTAGAATCCTCAAACCAGTTTCTAAAGACGGATGACATCTAGTGGAAGCCCTAGGAAGTGCAACCTCATCCATATCTCAATATGTATTCGGTTGGCCAAGCTTTGAAAAACTACAAACCTAAGATGTCCCACTTCCTGGTTGGATTTTTCTCAGGTTTTTGCCTGCCATATGAGTTCTGTTATACTCACAAACATCATGTTTTCTATCCAATACTACTAATAATATGCATATATTAGCATCTGGGACAGAGTAGGAGGCAGTTCACTCTGGGCACGCTATTCATCCAAAAGTGAAAATGCTGCCCCCTATCTCACAAAGGTTAAACAATGCCATTTCAAATTATGTTTACATACACTACATCACTCATCTCGTATGTATATAATGTACTCTATACCATCTACTGCATCTTGCCATTGATGTAATACATGTATCACTAGCCACTTTAAACTCTGCCACTTTTATATGTTTACATACCCTACGTTACTCATCTCATATGTATATACTGTACTCGATACCATCTACTGCATCTTGCCTATGCTGTTCTGTACCATCACTCATTCATATATTTGTATGTACATAGTCTTATTCATTCCTTTAAACGTGTGTGTATAAGGTAGTTGTTGTGAAATTGATAGGTTAGATAACTCACTGGTTATTACTGCATTGTCGGAACTAGAAGCACAAGCATTTCGCTACACTCACATTAACTTCTTGGAAACATGGGGCAGTATTTTCACATCCGGATGAAATGCATGCCCAAATTCAACTGCCTTCTACTCATCCCCATGGGATGAGATATGCATATTATTAGTAGATTTGGATATAAAACACTCTGAAGTTTCAAAAAATGTTTGAATCATGTCTGTGAGTATAACAGAATTTATGTCGCAGGCGAAACCCAGAGGAAAAACCATTCAGATGGGTTTTTCTTTTTAGGTCACTCTTTTCAATGGTATTTCATTGGGAATCAAGATTTCTAAGGGACCTTCATGCAGTTCCTACCGCTTCGACTGGATGTCAACAGTCTTGACATTGAAATTGGTTGAGGTTATTCCTTTGTGTAATGACTAATTATCCCTGTTCAAAACGAGGGTCACTTCAAGTGTACTGTTTGTTAGAGACGCGTGACCAGAAAGGTAGCGTCAGTTTGTTTTCTTCCTGTATTGAACACAGATCATCCCGTCTTCAATTTGATAGATTATTTACTATAAAAAAATACCTAAAGTTGTATTACAAAGGATTTTGAAATGTTTTGGCAAAGTTTACAGGTAACTTTTGAAATATTTTGTAGTCACGTAAGTTGGAACCGGTGTTTTTCTGGATCAAACGCGCCAAATACATTGACATTTTGGATATATATGGATGGAATTAATCAAACAAAAGGACCATTTGTGATGTTTATGGGACATATTGGAGTGCCAATAGAAGGAGCTCGTCAAAGGTAAGGCATGATTTATATTTTTATTTCTGCGTTTTGCAATTTGTTTACGGAGGTGCTCAGATAATAGCATCATTTGCTTTCGCCGAAAAGCCTTTTTGAAATCTGACATGTTGGCTGGATTCACAACACATGTAGCTTTAATTCTTACATGTGTGATTTCATGAAGGTTTAAATTTTATAGTAATTTATTTGAATTTGGCGCTCTGCATTTTCTCTGGCTTTTGTCCAGGTGGGACGCTAGCGTCCCACATATCCCATTGCTATCTGCTAACCATGTGTATGTGACAAGTAAAATTTGATTTGTTTTGACATCATCTCAAATCACTTGACATCTCAATACACCCAATTACTGTATTGTGCATTGTTTTTCTTCATGGTGTAGTCTACAGGTACAAACCTAGGTGACCAGCCTATGCACAATACAGTAATATACTATTATTACCTTAAGTGTTTTGTAAGGATGGTAAATTAATACTGCACAACAAGTGGTTGTTTTCCATGTAATTTGATGTGGATGTTTTGTGTCTTTTCCCATATCTTTGGACATTTTGATGTAGATGTTTGAGGTCAGAGTTTTGTTCTTTCTGGATTCAATGGCATAGAAAGGGACAGGGCAACAACTCTTACAAGATTTCTTACAATTCCAACTATTGAATCTTGCAAGATACTTAATTATACAACTACAATTTTTGCCAAAGCTGAGGTGCTGCAACAACAAAAAATGCGCACACGACAGACATCTATATCGGTCCACTGATACAAATAATATATACAGTATACATTTTTAATTCTGATTTTGCAGGGGGTGCTGCTACTTCCCATTGCTATGACAGTACCATAATCATAATGTTGATGGTTGTTTTAAAGAATCATTGTGCTCTGATGGACACAGAAGAGGACACTCTTGGCAGATTGGTGCCATGATTGGCTCTGAAAAATGGCCACCTCTCTCATGAGACAGCATAACAACTGCATGCACAATCTATGTCATCCACATGAAGGCCAAAGTTTCATGCTCAGCCCGGGAATATATTGAATATTTATGCTCTACAGATAGCTCCCCTAGGGGGACAAACACCATGGCAGAGAGGTTTTTCCCAGAGGTCAACATCTGACGAATGGCTTGCTGCATTTCCCATAAGTCACTCTTCATGTTCAATGTTAATAGAAATCAGATGGTCTGAGGAGAAACGCGATCAGCATGGCAAGACACACACACACGGATGCACACACAACACAAACACACATATGCATGCGCACACACACACACACACACACACACACCATGTCCTAGCCTGTGTTTAAAGTAGCTGGAGCCTAGCAAAATGACAGCAGCCTTCGCGGTGGTGCTGGAAATGCTGTATTAATACCCACAGCCAGATAACACGTGATACAAGTCCATTTTCGACATCCTTCCATGTCTGAGGATGTCGGGAGATGGCGTGAAAACTTGTCTCTAGGCGTAACAATGAACACTGTTACCTTCAAGTAGATTTGAGTTGTGCTAGGATGCTGTGGATGCCAAACAGGGCATCTGCCTCTGATTCAAAAGGTTGTAAGTTTATATCCAGCGACAGAAAGTTGTTTTTGAGATTTCTGTTTTAAGCCTATCCCAAACCCTTACATGAACCATTTGAAGTCAATGCCTAACTTTAAGATTTCAGAGTAAAAGCCTAAACTTAACCCTAACCTTATACATTTGGACTTAATGCCTAAACTTAACCTTAACACTGTTAAGGTCAAATGTGACATTTGAGAATCATGGCTGAACGTCTAATTCTGACGCAAGGCTGTGATAGCTAGTTGGATACCCAAGGCAGTATTCCTATGTGTGGGAGACACACAGAGATACAATTAATAAATAAATGAGCTATCTGCCCAATGTTGTAACGTGCATAGGAACACGCTTACACATAGTGTTAGGCACTAGGTAATGTTAGTCACTAGGTAAATCGGACTTGGACAGGTTTAGGAGGTAAATAATTATGTCAGATATTATATTTGTGTGGGTGTGTACATGGCATGTACACACTCACTCTGTTTAAGTGCTTAGTTTTTGTGTTTGTGAGGGGGCGTGTTTGTGTAAGTATAATGTGACTGGCTTTCTCCACTACATTAGCTAGGATCAGTCCTGTAATCCCTCTAAAGAGGCTTTCTGCACTGGCTCACTGGGTTCTGAGAGCATCCCTCTTTACAGAGATCAATGAAGAGTTATATATCTTAGTATCAGGGCTTACAAAACTTACAAGAGGCAAGTGTTATTTAGTACGGGCTTACCGACCAGTGAATATGAAAAAGTTATATACATTTGGTGCAAAAGAGTGCTAAACAGAAAAGCAAATCTGGGCTTGATGGCGAGAGCGCAATGGGCCAAAGTAACAGCCCATGGAATATTTACAATCTAAATGTGTGGCAAAATCCTGGCAGCTATTTTAGTGTTAGGTGAGTGTGTACATATGTGTTTACACCAACCCTGTCTCATAAGGCTTTACATACTCAGGGGTGTCAAACTTATTCCACGGAGGGTGTAGTTTTTGCTCGCTTTTGGTTTTTCCTTTCAATTAACCCATGAGTCTAAGCCCTGTCTAAGTATAAATAAATCAAATAAAAAATTATAATTGATGAAAAAGTATTTTTGGCCCATACAAATGCACTGAATAACAGATTAACTTGATGGAACAACAGATGTGCATGTCGTATAGCTGAGAGACATAAGAAAGAACATATATTTAACCCCTTACTTTTGACACTGAACAGTCTTGGCCCTGTCTAAGCCAGGGGAGGAGGGGGGTTCTACTATGCTTTATGGTATTGTTTTAAGAAGGTCATACCAAAGATCATACCAAGGATGGTTTTGTATTTTAAGACACCTTGAAGTATCAATAAAATATATAGAAAATATACGGAAGAACAAGAAAATCTAAAGAAATGCTGTTCTGGTCTGCCCTGCACACGCACGCACGCACGCACGCACGCACGCACGCACGCACACACGCACACACACACACACACACACACACACACACACACACACACACACACACACACACACACACACACACACACACACACTTATATTATAAATATTCCATGGGCTGTTACTTTGGCCCATTGCACTCTCGCCATCAAGCCCAGATTTGCTTTTCTATTTAGCCCTCTTTATATATATATATATAGACCCATCTCGTGAGCTCACAGTCATGTTCATCAGACATTGCCCTAACGCTGAACTGTCCCTTATCTTTAAGTGCAAGCCATTACAGCAATGGACCGCTGCAGATGTTCATGAGAGGCTGGATGAATACAGGAGGGAGCGGAGGTACTCTCACTTATCTAAGGTGACCCCAGCCATCGCAACAATGAAGCAGGAAGTTGGTGCTGTCATGCCGATCACCATGCCTGCTGTGAGGTCCCACATGGAAGTACCCAATACGTTGCCTTACCCAGCCCAGACTATTCAAGGCTCAGCTGAGCCCATGGAACGTATCGTTGCCATGCTGGAGCGTGTGCTGGAGCAGAGGCCACAACAGTCTGACCATAAGTTCCAAAAAGGGAATAGGAGCAAAGTGAAGTCTAATGGGCCATGTAACGTGTGCGGGGATGTGTGCGGGGATACTTACTTTCACTGCAGGACCAATCACCTCTGCTTTCTTTGTCATGTAGCTGGCCACGCACGCTCTCAGTGCCCCAAGGCCGCAGCTCTGAGCACAGCTAGTGGAGTCCCTACAGTAATCACTGCTCAGCTTCCGGAAAACTAGTAGGCCTGCATGTAGAAGGGGAGAGTGTTGGGCCTTTTGTAGAGTCCCCATCAGTGAGAGCTGTTGATTTGGAGTCTGTATATAAAAGTGTTTGTGACGAAATGGAGACTGAGAAGAGTATCATAATGCAGAACACACAGAGACTTCCCCGTATGATGATTTATTCTATGCCAAGGTGTTAATAGGAGGAGAAGTGGAAGTGAGAGCTATGCTTGACAGTGGGTCCATGGCATGTACCTTGAGCTCTAGGGTCTTACCTGAACTGTTGCATGCAGGAGTGTTGAAAAGTCCATCATTGAGTCCTACAGGGGTAGTCTTGGTTGGTTGTGGTGGGTTGAAGACGAGGCCTTTGGGAGTATGTGAGCTGGAGATGGAGGTGTACGGATGTAGAGTCGCTGTGCCTACACTGGTGGTTGAAGGCCAGAGTGATGATCTCATCTTGGGCAGCAATCTCCTAAAGCACTTGATTCGCCACCTGAAGACGGATGGAGATCTCTGGAAGAGGGTTTACACTCCTGTGTGTGACGGGGGTGAGGAGAGCAAGCTAATCGAGATGATGGCTAATGTGGAGAGATGGAGAGACAGTGAAGTACCTGACAAAGTTGGAACTGTGAGACTAAAAGGGGCTGTGACTCTAGAGCCTATGCAGGAGCACTTAGTCTGGGGCAGACTACGAAACACTCAGAATCTATCAGCTGGCAGTGCGGTTGTCATTGAGCCCAGCAGTTCAAGGTCAACACCAAGGTCAATACTGGTAGGGAGGACAGTGGCTCTATTGCGGGGGGATGGGTGGCTCCCTGTTAGAGTGATAAACCCTTCTCAGAAGACAGTGACATTGAGACGAAACGCCACTCTAGCCGATGTCTTTCCTTGCATGGCTCTAGAGGACTTTGACTGTTCGGGTGTGAATGATGGTTCATCAGCAGCTTTACAGCAGCAAGTGCAGAGAACGGCTGATATACTCACTGACTGCCAAGATGACTTGACACTGACTGACGGTTCCAGCCAACTTCACGATACTGACGGACCTGACAGTTCAAGCGAGCCTGAGGTCTTACGTGACTTAGGTTTGACTGATATTGATGTCTCCTCCTGTCAAGCGTCTCCTGCTGGTAAGAAGAAACTCACCCAGCTCATAGCTGAGTACCATTTATTTTTCATCTATTTTTCCAGGCACAAGTTGGATTGTGGAAAAGCTTCCGGATGTCTTCACCGCATTCAACTGAGTGATGAGAAACCCTTTCGGATGCCCTACCGACGCCTTTCACCAAATAATTATGAGAAGCTCAAACAAGCATTGAATGAGATGGAAGAACGTGATATCATAAGGAAGTCTAGTAGTGAGTTCGTCTCTCCCCTTGTCCTTGTATGGAAGAAGTCTGGAGACCTGAGACTCTGTACTGATTTTCGTTTGCTCAATGCTCGCACCATCAAAGACGCCCACCCACTCACTCACCAGGCTGACGCGCTGGCTGCGTTAGGTGGAAATGCCTTTTTCTCGACAATGGACCTTACCTCTGGCTACTACAATGTGGAAGTGCATGAGGATGACCGGAGATTCACAGCTTTTACGTCCCCATTTGGATTGTACGAATACAATCGAATGCCACAGGGGTTATGTAATAGTCCGGCAACCTTTATGAGGATGATGCTAAACATCTTTGGGGATCAGAACTTTCTTAGCCTGCTGTGTTACCTTGACGATGTCTTGGTCTATGCGCCCACTGAAGATCTGGCTATACAGCGCCTGGAAATGGTTTTTGAGCGTCTCAAGGCTCACAACCTGAAGTTGGCGCCAAAAAAGTGTAACTTTCTGCAGAAGTCTGTGAAGTTTCTGGGGCATATCATTAGTGCGGATGGTGTAGCTACAGACCTTGAGAAGGTGAGGGCCATTACAGGAGTAACAGAAGCTGATCTGATGAAAGATGGCACTGACATTCCATCTCAGAAGAAATTGAGGTCATTCCTTGGGATGGTGGTGTATTATCAACAGTTCATTGAAGGTTGCTCGACCATTGCAAAGCCTCTCTTTGGATTGACTACTGGAAACAAGGCTCCACACTGGAAAAAGAAGCGAAGCTCACCTGTCAGGAAGTTGACGGCTGCCGACTGGACAACAGAATGCAGACAGGCCTTATTCCAGCTAAAGCAAGCCTTGCTGGACCAGGTTTTGTTGGCCCACCCCAACTTTGAAAAACCCTTTCTACTCTTGGTGGATGCATCCAGCAATGGCTTAGGTGCTGTGCTATCTCAGGTGCAAGAACCGGGAGCTACAGCGAGACCTATAGCCTTCGCGAGCAAGTCCCTCAGTTATGCACAGTCAAGGTATCCTGCGCACAGGCTCGAGTTCTTTGCCATGAAATGGGCTATCTGTGACAAGTTCCACCACTGGCTACGGGGACAGCAGTTCACAGTATGGACGAATAATAATCCCTTGACATACATTCTGACCAAAGCAAAGCTTGATGCTTGTGAACAGAGATGGGTCGCCAAGCTGGCACCGTACGAGTTTGACATTAAATACATCCCTGGAAAAATGAATGTTGTTGCAGATGCTTTGAGCAGAGAGCCCTTCGTACGACCCAGTGCACTCCATCGCCTGACAAGGGTCCCGTACGAGACCTTACTAGCTGAAGCCGACGCTGTGCGCACAGACAGAGTGCAAGATGTGTTTCGCTGGTCCAGCCACCCCTTTGACAAAGCCTCTGACTCCAACGAAGTGGTCATTAGCTGTCAGGCTACTGTTGACCCCCATCTGGTGCTTTATCAAGACATGAAGTTGCAGCTGTTCTTCATTCACATAGGTGCTGGGTGGGTGAAGTGGGCTCACATGCACTGCTGTTGCCACAGCTCCCACAGGCTGTTATGCCATCAGAGCAGACCAATGTCGATGTTCTGCCACACGGCCTACTGATGAGTAAGCAGCGTGATGACAACGTGATCAGCAAAGTCATCTTCTTTGTTGAGAGGGGAGAAGACCATCCCGGAGAGAGCGTGCCCATGAGAGTGTTGAGGTTTTGGGTCTTCTCAGAAGTTGGGACAAGTTGACCATGAAGATGGGTGTACTGTATCGTGTTTCAAAGAATGTGGTTACAAAGAGGAAAATGTATCTGTATGTGGTTCCAGCCTCCATGAAAGCAATGGTGTTGAAGGGTGTCCATGATGAAGCTGGCCACCAGGGCCAACAGAGAACAGTCTACCTGACAAGACAGAGGTTCTTCTGGCATGGCCTGGAGAGGGAGGTAAAAGCCTATGTGAAGTGCTGCAGGAGATGCGTGGTGAGCAAGACTCCTGATCCGGAAGCAAGAGCTCCTCTTGAGAGCATAATAACAACTGAGCATCTTGAACTAGTGTGCATAGACTTCTGGTCTGCAGAAGATTCTTCAAACAAATCCTTGGATGTGCTCGTTGTCACTGACCACTTTACCAAATTAGCTCATGCCTTCTTGTGTCCGAACCAGTCTGCTAAGTCAGTAGCTCATCAGTTGTGGAACAACTATTTCTGTGTCTACGGGATGCCTCGCCGTATACACTCAGACCAGGGAGCCAACTTTGAGAGCGCTTTAATAGCCGAACTGTTGAGTGTTGCAGGCGTTCAGAAGTCTCACACCACGCCGTACCATCCGATGGGGAACGGGTCCTGCGAAAGGATGAATAGGACTTTGGGAAACATGATCCGGGCCCTGCCAACGAGAGCTAAGCACAGATGGCCTCAGGCGCTGAAGTCCCTTACGTTTGCATACAATTGTACAATCCACGAGACCACAGGCTTTGCCCCTTTCCTGCTAATGTTTGGGAGGACGCCAAGACTGCCTGTTGACATAGTCTTTGGCTCGGTCATAGAGAACCCAGAAGTTGTCGACTATGACCAGTTTGTTCAGTCTTTGAGGAGAGATCTGAAAGAAGCCATGAATGCAGCACAGGCATCTGCAGCGAAGCAGTTGAAGAGGCATGCTGACCTTTATGACAGAAGAGTCAGAGGAGCACCAGTGGAGATTGGGGATCGTGTATTGCTGGCTAACAAGGGGAGCGGGGAAAGCGGAAGCTTGCTGACCGTTGGGAGACTGTCTACCTTGTCACTGGATTGAATGCTGACAGTCACACTTTTAAGATTCAGAACAGCTCCACTGGACGGGAGAAGACGGTACATCGCAATCTGATAATGCCAGTCAACTTTCTTCCTCTTCCCCATGCTGCTGTTGAGGAGGGAACAGACATGTCTGGATTAACAGAGTCTGAGGACATGAATGACAGCCTAGTGGTCTCAGCTGCCATGGACACTGCAGTGGATGATGGTGCTGAGTACAGAACCAGAGTGTGGGTGTCAGAGTTGTCTTCTGAAGGAACAGGTGACACAAGCCTGGAGGGTGATGTGCGATCCTTGGATGCTCAGGATATTCCACCTTTGGTTTCCGTGGATGATATACTGCAGCTGGAAGGTCTGCCTCGATCAGAGAGTCTTCAAGAATCTGACCGAGACTGTAACAGTGTAGTGAGTGAGCTAATTGACCAGTCTGCTTACGATATCCGTACTGACCTACCAAACGCGGACGATTCCTTACCTGATCAGTTAAGTACTGACTGTGTTGACGGACACACTATTGCAACAGTGCACAACACTGTTACCCCTTATGCAGTTGAAGGTAGTCGGGGTCATATTAGGTCAAGGGCAGGAAGGCTATTTAAACCAGTGTCAAGACTGATTGAGATTATGAATCAGCAGAAAGTTAGCTCTTGAAGGTAAAATATGTGAATAGAGGTTCAATGGTATTGACATCTTTTATTTGTTTTGCTTTTACATCATTGTGACCATAATTAGAGGTTGCAGGATGGTAATGTGACATATGATAAAGTCTCTTATGGTGGTTTATTTTATTACTTGGATGTTTTAAAGTCACCGAGTGTACTTAACATGTGACAGGGCATGTTTACCTATGAGGGCTAAGGGGTTTGATCAACCGCTTTTCACTCTAATTCTCAAGGAGAATAGTCTAATGACTGGAATATTTAGTGACTGATTTAAAGCACGGTCTGCATCCTTCATATACACAGCGTTACCTTTTAGTTTTCTCTATTAGGTAGTACTTTTTTTTCTCTCTCTGGATTTTTCTGTACATATGTTGAGTGTCTCTGTATCTGGTATGTTTGCACAGTGCCGTTTTGTATTTTGTTATTTTTCTTGGCAAGTGGAATTGTGTAACAGGGTTATATTGGTGATTCCCCTTGCCACTTTATTGTTAAGCCAATGGGTTTTTGGTTTGAGTTTGTCTTGCCTTCACCTACTCAACATGGCATCTTATTGGCTGGTTTGCGTAGCTTGCTTACGAGAGGGGATGTTCCAGTCAGAATCGTCCCAGTGAACAAGCACCAAACCAGCGGTAAGTTGTTGGTTGCAAAGCACCGTACGTCAAAAGTGATTTTATGCTCTCAAGTGATGATTTAAATGTACAATTTATATCAAATAGTTTGTAAATGTTATTCAAACATCACACATAAGATGCAGGGGTTTTTGGAGAATATTTGTTGTGCATTTTGTTGTAGAGAATTCTCGCCAGTATTAGCTAGCAACTTACTGTGTCTGGTGGGGGGGGTTCATATATTTTGTACAGTGCGGGAGTGCAGAGTTGGATGGTGAGACGGGCATTGCATGACGTGCAATTTTGTGTCGTTCTTATCAGGTACATTGTTAAAAATATTATATTGTATATTGTAATTGTAATATTTTGGGAACTGCCCCAGTGAACAAGCACCAAACCAGCGTGCGGGAGTGCAGAGTTGGATGGTGAGACGGGCATTGCATGACGTGCAATTTTGTGTCGTTCTTATCAGAATAAAGCTACATGATTGGTGCTACATATTGGAGTTCCGTGTCGATGACTGATGTACACAACGCCAGAAGAGTACTGTTACACAAGCTTGTAGCGTCATACCCAAGATGACGAGGCTGTAATCGCTACCAAAGGTGCTTCAACAAAGTACTGAGTAAACTGTGACTTTTCAGTTCTGGTTGTTTTAATGAGCAAAAATGTACTATATAATCCTGTTTTTGCTTTGTCATTGAGGTATTGTGTGCAGGTTGATGAGGGGAAAAAACTATTTAATCAATTTTAGAATAAGTCTATAACGTAACAAAATATGGAAATAGTCAAGGGCTCTGAATACTTTCCGAATGCACTGTATACTTCCATAAATGTTTTCAACTGGTATCGGAGACATTCAGACGAGGCCCGTGGGCATCCTAGAGCAAAACAACTGACATGTATATATTCGAGATAGTGTCACCTTTTCACAGAGTGTGTAGCCCAAACTGTTCCGCCACTACAGACAGAAGTGGGTAGATAAGCTGTAACGACTTCAGACAAGTCCCAAGACGCTTGTGGAGGTCGCAGAGCAATACGTAAAAACACTGTCGTGTTCGTGAGAGTCTCATCTTCAATAGAGGGTTTTGTGAGTAGATATATTTTCGTGATGTCTCATGGTCTGACAAACACAGCACAGCTCTGTCACCTTTCACTGCAGATGCGGAAGTGCAACATTGGAAGATGTGGTGGATTGAGAAGCATCCAATGCAAAAAAACATATCTCTTGCTTAAACTGACAGATTTTATGGGGATTTTTTTAATATGCTAATTAGATTTCCATGGGGGTGCCTTAGGGTTCAGACCTAGGCAACCAGATAATGGGAGTTCCTTACTAATTAGTGACCTTAATTCATCGATCAAGTAAAAGGGAGGAGTGAAAACCAGCAGACACTCGGCCCTCCGTGGAATGAGTTTGACACGTGACATACATGTATAGGCCTATGGGTGCCAACAGAGATGGCCGCCTCGCTTTGCGTTCCTAGGAAACTATGCAGTATTTAGTTTTTTTTTACATGTTATTTCTTACATTAATACCCCAGGTCATCTTAGGTTTCATTACATACAGTCGAGAAGAACTACTGAATATAAGAGCAGCGTCAACTCACCATCAGTACGACCAAGAATATAATATGACTTTCGCGAAGCGGATCCTGTGTTCTGCCTTTCACCCAGGACAACGGAATGGATCGGGGGCGTATGCCTTATGGCTAACGAGACGTGGTGTGGTCACAAAAGCATACAGGAACTCAAGTCCTTCTGTTCACCTGATTTAGAATTCCTCACAATCAAATGTCGACCGCATTATCTACCAAGGGAATTCTCTTCGATTATAATCACAGCTTTTTGCACACAATGTATATAGACTCCCCTTTTTTTATGTGTTATTGACTTGTTAATTGTTTACTCCATGTTTAACTCTGTGTTGTCTGTTCACACTGCTATGCTTTATCTTGGCCAGGTCGCAGTTGCAAATGAGAACTTGTTCTCAACTAGCCTACCTGGTTAAATAAAGGTGAAATAAATTAAAAATATAAAAAATATATATTCCCCCCCAAGCAGACACATCGATGGCTCTGAACGAACTTTATTTGACTCTTTGCAAACTGGAATCCATACATCCTGAGGCTGCATTCATTGTTGCTGGGGATTTTAACAAGGCTAATCTGAAAAGAAGACTCCCTAAATTGTATCAGCATATCGATTGCGCAACCAGGGCTGGCAAAACCTTGGATCACTGCTATTCTAACTTCCGCAACGCATATAAGGCCCTGCCCCGCCCTCCTTTCGGAAAAGCTGACCACGACTCCATTTTGTTGATCTCTGCCTCCAGACAGAAACTAAAACACGAAGCTCCCACGCTGAGGTCTGTTCAACGCTGGTCCGACCAATCTGATTCCACACTCCAAGACTGCTTCCATCACGTGGACTGGGATAGGTTTCGTATTGCGTCAGACAACAACATTGACGAATAGGCTGATTCGGTGTGCGAGTTCATTAGAATGTGCGTTGAAGATGTCGTTCCCATAGCAATGATTAAAACATTCCCAAACCAGAAACCGTGGATTGATGGCAGCATTCGCGTGAAACTGAAAGCGCGAACCACTGCTTTTAATCAGAGCAAGGTGACCGGTAACATGACCGAATACAAACAGTGTAGCTATTCCCTTCGCAAAGCAATCAAACAAGCTAAGCGTCAGTATAGAGACAAAGTAGAATCTCAATTCAACGACTCAGACACAAGAGGTATGTGGCAGGGTCAACAGTCAATCACGGATTACAAAAAAGAAAACCAGCCCCGTCACGGACCAGGATGTCTTGCTCGCAGGCAGACTAAATAACTTTTTTGCCCGCTTTGAGGACAATACAGTGCCACTGACACGGCCTGCAACCAAAACATGCGGCCTTTCCTTCACTGCAGCCGAGGTGAGTAAAAAAATATATATATATTTTTAAACGTGTTAACCCTCGCAAGGCTGCAGGTCCAGACGGCATCCCCAGCCGCGCCCTCAGAGCATGCGCAGACCAGCTGGCTGGTGTGTTTACGGACATATTCAATCAATCCCTATCCCAGTCTGCTGTTCCCACATGCTTCAAGAGGGCCACCATTGTTCCTGTTCCCAAGAAAGCTAAGGTAACTGAGCTAAACGACAACCGCCCCGTAGCACTCACTTCCGTCATCATGAAGTGCTTTGAGAGACTACTCAAGGACCATATCACCTCCACCCTACCTGACAACCTAGACCCACTCCAATTTGCTTACCGCCCAAATAGGTCCACAGACGATGCAATCTCAACCACACTGCACACTGCCCTAACCCATCTGGACAAGAGGAATACCTATGTGAGAATGCTGTTCATCGACTACAGCTCGGCATTTAACACCATAGTACCCTCCAAGCTCGTCATCAAGCTCGAGAACCTGGGTCTCGACCCCGCCCTGTGCAACTGGGTACTGGACTTCCTGACGGGCCGCCCCCAGGTGGTGAGGGTAGGCAACAACATCTCCACCCCGCTTATCCTCAACACTGGGGCCCCACAAGGGTGCGTTCTGAGCCCTCTCCTGTACTCCCTGTTCACCCACGACTGCGTGGCCACGCACGCCTCCAACTCAATCATCAAGTTTGCGGACGACACAACAGTGGTAGGCTTGATTACCAACAACGACGAGACGGCCTACAGGGAGGAGGTGAGGGCCCTCGGAGTGTGGTGTCAGGAAAATAACCTCACACTCAACGTCAACAAAACTAAGGAGATGATTGTGGACTTCAGGAAACAGCAAAGGGAACACCCCCCTATCCACATCGATGGAACAGTAGTGGAGAGGGTAGCAAGTTTTAAGTTCC
Source organism: Oncorhynchus keta (assembly GCF_023373465.1). NCBI lineage: Eukaryota > Metazoa > Chordata > Actinopteri > Salmoniformes > Salmonidae > Oncorhynchus > Oncorhynchus keta. The sequence continues at coordinate 21,509,953 of NC_068455.1, read as the reverse complement.
TCGGCATACACATCACAGACAAACTGAATTAGTCCACCCACACAGACAGCATCGTGAAGAAGGCGCAGCAGCGCCTCTTCAACCTCAGGAGGCTGAAGAAATTCGGCTTGACACCAAAAGCACTCACAAACTTCTACAGATGCACAATCGAGAGCATCCTGGTTGGCTGTATCACTGCCTGGTACGGCAACTGCTCCGCCCACAACCGTAAAGCTCTCCAGAGTGTAGTGAGGTCTGCACAACGCATCACCGGGGGCAAACTACCTGCCCTCCAGGACACCTACACCACCCGATGTTACAGGAAGGCCATAAAGATCATCAAGGACAACAACCACCCGAGCCACTGCCTGTTCACCTCGCTATTAGCCAGAAGGCGAGGTCAGTACAGGTGCATCAAAACTGGGACCGAGAGACTGGAAAACAGCTTCTATCTCAAGGCCATCAGACTGTTAAACAGCCACCACTAACATTGAGTGGCTGCTGCCAACACCCTGACTCAACTCCAGCCACTTTAATAATGGGAATTGATGGGAAATTATGTAAAATATATCACTAGCCACTTTAAACAATGCTACCTAATATAATGTTTACATACCCTACATTATTCATCTCATATGTATACGTATATACTGTACTCTATATCATGTACTGCATCTTTATGTAATACATGTATCACTAGCCACTTTAACTATGCCACTTTGTTTACATACTCATCTCATATGTATATACCGTACTCGATACCATCTACTGTATCTGGCCTATGCCGCTCTGTACCATCACTCATTCATATATCTTTATGTACATATTCTTTATCCCCTTACACTTGTGTGTATAAGACAGTAGTTTTGGAATTGTTAGTTAGATTACTTGTTGGTTATTACTGCATTGTCGGAACTAGAAGCACAAGCATTTCGCTACACTCGCATTAACATCTGCTAACCATGTGTATGTGACAAATAAAATTTGATTTGATTTGAAGATCTGCAACACCATTATAAGGGATTTGATGGTCATGGAATTTGAATGACGGTTATTGGTCAGCCAAATGACTGCAGTCCCAATTATAATAACTTAATTTTTTTTAGATGCACATTTTGTCCTCTCCTAAGCTCCTGACTGCATGTGCTGCCATAAAAATCGAAAACATTTCCTTTCATTGAGAAGTTTCTTGACCACTACTCCCTTAGCAAACAGTTTGTCCTGCGTCTGAACTAGTTTCATTTGTGGCTTGCCTTATTTGTTGTTCCCATTAAAGTCAATGAGGGAGTTATATTAACCGGAGTCACAGTGCAACAGTCTATGGCCCGTGATGTGAACGGGCAAAAGCAGTGAGGAAGATGCACCCTTTTCAACTGGAACATGCTAATAATAAAATCAAGGGCGCATTCAAAATCTAATAAGGAGCACAAAGTTAGATCTTTTGGCTTTGATCCAGACAATAAATAAAACTTGATTACATCCAAATCAAACTTTCGACCAGATAAAGGTTTGGAACAAACAAGAACATTTGAATATCGATCATGAGTCTAGCGCCTTAAACAAACTGACATCCAGGTGTTTCTAAAAGACTAACAAGAGCTGAGTCAAAGTAGAATAACTTGCCATAGTAATTTCTTTCAGATTTGATCCACACTAATTGGAAATGAATGAAAGGTGGGTTGATTACATCCAAAGTAAGTTTTTTCCAGGAATGTGGTTAGTACCCACAAGAACATAGCATTCATTGGATTTTTATTCCAACAGTCTAAACCACTCAGCCATCCTGGTGTAAAGAACAATCAAGAGCCCAGTGAAATACTTGAAGGCGGTATAAGGGGAACAAAGTCAATTGTTTCAGCTTTCATCCAAAGAAATTTAAAATGAGTCAAAGGACAATTGATAACATCCAAATGATAGATGAACTTATACCAGGAGTGGGGTTCAAACCCACGAGGACATTTGTCCATTGGATCTTAAGTCCAACGCCTTAACCTCTCGGCCATCCTGGTGTAATAAAGAGCACACAGATTGATATTTTGGCTTTGATCCAGACAATATGTAAATAAAACTTGATTACATCCAAATCAAACTTTATACCAGATGTAGGTTTGGAACAAACAAGAACATTTGAATTGTCCATTGCATCTTAAGTCCAACGCTTTAAGGCAATAGGGTGCACAGATACGTTTTTGGAGACATGAGCAGTCCATGCCACTGAGTATGTCATTCCTGAGCATACAACGGGATTGAACTCTAGTGACAATAATGATGTGATCCTCAGCCAGTTTTACAGAAAAGGAATCAATTGTAATAATAAAGATGAATATCAAACTCGTTTTGGCTATTGGACATCTTATCTGTAGAGATGAAGACACTGCACGCTCAGCAGGAGTGGCTCGCAGACATGATGGCTTTAGAAAATCCTCCTATGGAAATATAGTTTCCTTTGAGTTTTTCAAAAAATTGTACATTGTTTTTTATTTGAATATTCTTAGAATTTGATTGTTCTCATTTACTTCCTGAACCATAGGGGTGGAAACGGTATTTGCTCAACACTATATGGATTGTTTGAGAGTGTTCTCCTTTGTTTCCAAACTCATCCCTCTCAAAGGGGAGGAGTAATTGTATAAGGGTGAGACGCAGATGCAGACATGGGAGTCAGATGTTTCGAGCCTCTGATATTTATTAGTATCCAGGGGTAGGCAAGAGCTTCATCAATAAGTGCAATGACGTCGTCCCCATATATCTGTTAAGAGAATTTTGTTCTCAATGTCCATAAACTGAACTTTAATTTTATGTGGGACGGTAGCGTCCCACTTGGCCAAAAGCCAGAGAAAATGCAGAGTGCCAAATCCAAATAAACTCCTATGTTACATTCCCCAGTTTCTGTGTTGTAGTTTGTGTATTTGAGTGTGTTTCAGGAGATGGCTTCCTGAAATCCCCCAGCAGCTGATTGGTCGACTCCATGGCTAATTGGAGCTGACCCCGCCCCCTCGTCAGGACGCAGCTGTCTCCAGTTTCCAATGCCTTCTGAAGCTATAAAAGCCAGTGTTCTGTTGTTCAGGGGAGAGATTGTTTTTGATATAGATCATTGCTGAGAGAGGAGGTTGATGGATGGGTGGTATAGCATGTTGGTTGTTGGTATGTACTATGTTAGTTGTTGTTGGTAGCAGCTTTGGTATATTCTGTGTTTGTTGCTTTGTCAGAGCTTCTTTAACTCTTGGAACTACCCATCCCTGGATCTGGGAGAATTGTCATCAACTACACTAATTAGCATAGCGCAGAGGTCCAAAAATATTACTAGAAAATATTCATATTCATGAAATCACAAGTAAAATATAGCGAAACACAGCTTAGCCTTTTGTTAATCACCCTGTCATCTCAGATTTTGAAATTATGCTTTGCAGCCAAAGCAAGACAAGCGTTTGTGTAAGTTTATCGATAGCCTAGCATAGCATTATGTCCAGCTAGCAGCAGGAAGCTTGGTCACGAAAATCAGAAAAGCAATCAAATTAATCGTTTACCTTTGATCTTCGGATGTTTTCACTCACGAGACTCCCAGTTAGACAGCAAATGTTCCTTTTATACCCAAAATACCTCCGTTTGTTGGTCACGTTATGTTGAGAAATCCACTGGAAATAGCGCTCACGACAAAGCCAAAATGATATCCATAATATCGACAGAAACATGGCAAACGTTTTTTATAATCAATCCTCAAGGTGTTTTTCAAATATCTATCCGATAATATATCAACCGGGACAATTGGCTTTTCAGTAGGAGCGAGAGGAAAAATGACTACCACTGTCTATTACGAAAGAATCACTCAGAGCCCTCAGCTGGCCACTTATGCAATGTAGTCGTTTACGCTCATTCTTCAACATAAAGGTGTGAAACTACGTCTAAAGGCTGTAGACATCTTAGGGAATACGTAGAAAAATGAATCTGGTTGATATCCCTTTCAATGGCCAATAGGGATATATATATATGAACACAACGGTTTCAAAATAAGAGGCACTTCCTGATTGGATTCTCCTCAGGATTTCGCCTGCAATGACAATATTTTGACAGTTTTGGAAACTTTTCTATCCTAAGCTGTCAATTATATGCATATTCTAGCATCTGGTCCTGAGAAATAGGCCGTTTACTTTGGGAACATTATTTTTCCAAAAATAAAATTAGTGCCCCCTAGTTAACCTCTTGGCCTGAGTTTAGTTTTTTCTCAGTTTTGTTAAGTGAATTGTTTAATATTCTGTTTCATTTTATCCCAGGAGGGAGGGGAAGGCACCTAGGGAGTGCTTAGGCAAGAGGCTCGCGGGCATACATATACCCGTAGTATATTCACTGTCTAGGCACACTAGGTAAGACCTGGGCGGACCACCCCCTGTATTTTGGTTAGCGCACCAGGTGATGCTAAGTTAGATAGGTAGTGGGTATGCAGGGTAGATGAGGGGGGCTTTGACATTTACTTTCTTTGGTTCCGTCCAGTCCCTTTTCCCCATATTACCATGTGACGGAATAAATTCCTAGGAAACTGTAAATTCAGACTTTTGTCATCCTTACTCGCACCTACAGTCCATACCTCTTTCACTTCATGGGGAGTTGAGTTGTAGCAGGGTGTTGCGTTCCCTCTTCACAGAGGAGTGCGTAACACTATGAAAATCTAACATTCGTGAAATCACACATGTAAGATAGGCAAATTAAAGCAACACGTGTTGTGAATCCAGCCAACATGTCAGATTTCAAAAAGGCTTTTTGGCAAAAGCAATAGATGAGGATAGCACCTACGTAAACAAAAGACAGAAAACATATTTCAACCCTGCAGGCGCGACAACGCAGAAATAAAAATATAAATCATGCCTTACTTTTGACGAGCTTCTTCTGTTTGCACTCCATTATTTCCAATAAACATCAAAAATGGTCATTTTGTTCGATTTATTCCGTCCATATATATCCAAAATGTCAATTTATTTGGCGCGTTTGATCCAGAAAAACACTGGTTCCAATTTGCGCAACGTGACTACAAAATATCTCAAAAGTTGCCTGTAAACATTGCCAAAACATTTCAAACCCATTTGTAATATAACTTTAGCTATTTTTTAAAGTAAATCATCGATAAAATTGAAGACGGGATGATCAATACAGGACGACAACAAACTGACGCTAGCTTTCTGGTCAGGCGCCTCTAACAAACAGTACACTTGAAGTGACCCTCGTTCAAGATGGCCGTACTTCTTCATTACACAAAGGAATAACCTATACCAATTTCTAAAGACTGGTGACATCCAGTGGAAGAGGTAGGAACTGCAAGCAAGTCCCTTAGAAATCTGGATTCCCAATGAAATCCCGTTGAAAAGAGTGACCTAAAAAAAAAAAGATCTGCATGTTGTCCTCAGGTTTTCACCTGCTACACTCACAGACATGATTCAAACAGTTTTAGGAACTTCATAGTGTTTTCTATCCAAATCTACTAATAATATGCATGTCTTATCTTCTGGGGATGAGTAGCAGGCAGTTGAATTTGGGCATGCTTTTCATCCAAAATTCCAAATACCGCCCCTTATCCTAGAGAAGTTAACTACTCAGTCTGCAACCCAGAATTTGTAAGATACTGGTTGAAATTAAATCAGACAGAGGCCCAGCCTACAATAGTTAAATGTTTATTCACAGGAACGTTCTGAAGTTCACAACACAAAGACAACCATTTTTTTGCGGCGCACATACCTGCGCCCATATGGTCTCCCTACCCAGCCGACATAGATTAGAGGCCGTGAGACCAAATCTCTCAGTGGCCCCTAGACAAGGTCGGCACCGAATTTTGCTCAGACAGTCTGTGTTTAAGATACTGTAGAGACATATTGTTTTACTGACAAATTACACAATTTCATACAATTATATGGTTTCAGGGTGGAGTATTCTAATCATTCATTTAAACATAAATCCCATGAACAATATTTTTTTATTTTACCTTTATTTAACTAGGCAGAACGACAGATTTGTACCTTGTCAGCTCGGGGATTTGAACTTGCAACCAGAAGCCATGGATTACAGGCAACATCCGCATCGAGCTGAAGGCTAGAGCTGCCACTTTCAAAGAGCGGGAGTCTAATCCGGACGCTTATAAGAAATCCCTCTATGCCCTCAGACGAACCATCAAACAAGCAAAGCGTCAATACAGGATTAAGATTTTAATCCTATACACCGGCTCTGACGCTCGTCAGATGTGGCAGGGCTTGAAAACTACTATGGACTACAAAGGAAAACCCAGATGCGAGCTGCCCAGTGACGTGAGCCTACCAGTCGAGCTAAATGCCTTTTATGCTTGCTTCAAGGCAAGTAACACTGAAGCATGCACGAGAGTACCAGCTGTTCTGGATGACTGTGTGATAACGCACTCGGTAGCCAATATGAACAAAACTTTTGGAACAGGTCAACATTCACAAAGCCGCAGGGCCAGACGGATTACCAGGATGTGTACTCAAAGCATGCGCGGACCAACTGTCAAGTGTCTTCACTGACATTTTCAACCTCTCCCTGACTGAGTCTGTAATACCCACATGTTTCAACCAGGTCACCATAGTCCCTATGCCCAAGGAAGCCAAGATAACCTGCCTAAATGATTATCGCCCCGTGGAACGTCGGTAGCCATGAAGTGCTTTAAAAGGCTGGTCATAGCTATCAACAGCATCAACAGCATCCTCCCGGACACCCTAGACCCACTTCAATTTGTATACAGTCCCAACGTCCCAACGTATCCATAGATGACGCAGTCTCAATCGCACTCCACACTGCCCTTTCTCATCTGGACAAAAGGAACACCTATGTGAGAATGCTGTTTGAATATAGCTCAGCGTTCAACACTACAGTGCCCACGAAGTTCATCACTAAGCTAAGGATTCTGGGACTAAACACCTCCCTCTGCAACTGGATCCTGGGCTTCCTGACGGGCCGCCCCCAGGTGGTAAGAGTAGGCAACAACACGTCTGCCACGCTGTTCCTTAACACTGGGGCCCCTCACGGGTGTGTACTTAGTCTCCTCCAGTATTCCCTGTTCACCCACAACTGCGTGGCCAAACATGACTCCAACACCATCATTAAGTTTGCTGACGACAACAGTGGTAGGCCTGATCACCGACAACGATGAGACAGCCTATAGGGAGGAGGTCAGAGACCTGGCAGTGTAGTGCCAGGACAACAATCTCTCCCTCAATGTGAGCAAGACAAAGGAGCTGATCGTGGACTACAGGAAAAGGTGGGCCGAACAGGCCCCCATTAACACCGACGGGGCTGTAGCGGAGCAGGTTGAGACTTTCAAGTTCCTTGTTGTCCACATCACCAACAGACAGTCATGAAGAGGGCACGACCAAACCTTTGCCCCCTCAGGAGAATGAAAAGATTTGGCATGGTCCCCAGGTCCTCAAAAACTTCTATTGCTGCAGTGTCGAGAGCATCCTGACAGGTTGCATCACCGCCTGATATGGCAACTGCTCGGCATCTATCCGTAAGGCACTACAGTGCGAACAGCCCAGTACATCACTGGGCCCAAGCTTTCTGCCATCCAGGACCTGTCAGAGGAAAGTACATAAAATTGTCAGACTCCAGTCACCCTAGTTAGACTGTTCTCTGCTACCCGACGGCAATCGGTACCGGCAAGTCTAGGACCAAAAGGCTCCTGAACAGCTTTTACCCCCAAGCCATAAGACTGCTGAACTGAAGAATTCATAAAAACATCCCCGTACACTGCTGCTACTCGCTGTTTGTTTGTTAATATAATAATAATATAATATATGCCATTTATCAGACGCTTTTATCCAAAGCGACTTACAGTCATGTGTGCATACATTCTACGTATGGGTGGTCCCGGGGATCGAACCCACTACCCTGGCATTACAAGCGCCATGCTCTACCAACTGAGCTACAGAAGGACCACACAAATGTGTGTGGTCCTTTGTTAACTACACATAGTCACTTCACCCCAACCTACATGTACAGATTACCTAGCCTTACTAGCCTGTACACTGACTTGGTCCCATTGACCCCAGTATATAGCCTCGTTATTGTGTTACTTTTTATTATTACTTTAGCCTACTTGGTAAATATTTTCTTCTCGAACTACACTGTTGGTTAAGGGCTTGTAAGTAAGCATTTCACGGTAAAGTCTACACTTGTTGTATTCGTCGCATGTAGCAAATAAAATTTGATTTGAGAATGGCTGTGGACAGGCAAAAAGACCATAACAAGGTCTGAGTCCAGGAGGTACAGAGTAGCATGCAGGCTCGAGGTCAGAGTAGGCAGTATGGTCAGGCAGGTGGGTTCAGAATCAGGGCAGGCAAGGGTCAGAATCGGGAGGACTAGCGAAAGAGAGAATAGAAAAGCAGGCGCACAAGAAATACACGCTGACAAGACAAACTGGCACAGAGAGACGGGAAACAGAGGGATAAATACACCAGGGAAAATAAGTGACACCTGGAGGGGGTGGAGACAATCACAAGGACAGGTGAAACAGATCAGGGCGTGAAATTGTTCATCACCGTATATTGTTAAACATTTTATTTGCAATGATGCTGGATGGTAAGTGTTGTTTGTTTTTCTTTCATCCATTCATGCATTCTCCCTAACTCTTCCTTGTTTGGACCAAGCAGTTGATGGGATATTTTTGTTAGACATTTTCTATATCAAAGATAGTGAAACTTTATTCATAACTTATGTCATGAGATATTTAGTGTGTAATCTATATTTCTCATACATTTCAGAATGTTATCATGGTGATGTGTGTACATTCAATGTAGTACTATTTCCAATGTTTTACAAGCTTTTCACAAAAACTGGTGCGTCATAAAATGTGAAATGGACTCCATGATGGGACCTGAACTGACCAACTAAGCCACACTTTCTGATGGAGGTGATGGAACTTTCTGATGGAGGATTCCACGATGGGACAGCTGAGCATTCTAGGCAGGGTACCCCTGGAGACTGAAGTTCCACCTTGGTGAGAAGATGCCTTCTATGAGGAGAACACCAGGACCTTAATGCTACTGGACAAAAAGTTAATGCAGACAGCGACTATCTTGTTGAGGGTCTACACTGTGTCCTTGCAAGCCTTTGGAGGGTAACTATTACATGGAGTTGATGCTGTTGCTTCAAGTTCTAATTACCTCGCTCCACACATTTCTCTGGTTTCTCTGATTGTCTTCTACAGTGCAGAGTATCCACAGGTGGGAAAATGTAGAGGAAGAATTTTTTTTAAATGATACTCTTGACTAGCGACTGGCTAGCATGGGAGCACAGCTTGATGACTCATCATGATTTATGGCATTGTTTATTAAATGGCAGACCATCTGTGGGCTATCACAGGGATTAAGCACACCTGATCTGTGGCAATCTTAACGAGGAGACTTTCTTACCGAAGTCCTGGGGTCACTGACGCCAGTAGAGGTGTGATAACTGATAAAATTGAATTGAGGAAATTAATGTTACTCTGAATTAAATTGTCATGTTTGGATTGTTTCAAGAGCTCATAAAGAGCAATGAATTTTGATATGTTTCATTGTACTGTAAATGTTATGGATTTATTGTTACAGAGATAGTACTGCCAAAGGGGGAGGAGTTGCAATCTACTGCAGAGAGAACCTGCAAAGTTCTGTCATACTTTCCAGGTCTATACCCAAACAGTTTGAACTTCTAATTAAAAAAAATAACCTCTCCAGAAATAAGTCTCTCACTCTTGCCGCCTGCTATCGACCGCCCTCCGTTCCCAGCTGTGCTCTGGACACCATTTGTGAATTGATCACCCCCCAACTAGCTTCAGAGTTCGTTCTGTTAGGTGACCTAAACTGGGATATGCTTAACACCCCGGCAGTCCTACAATCTAAGCTAGATGCCCTCTATCTCACACAAATCATCAAGGAACCTACCAGGTACAACCCTAAATCCGTAAACATGGGCACCTTCATGGACATTATCCTGACCAACTTGCCATCCAAATACACCTCTGCTGTTTTCAATCAGGATCTCATCGATCATTGCCTGTATCCGCTATGGGTCAGTGGTGAAACGACCACCCCTCATCACTGTCAAACGTTCCCCAAAACACTTCTACGAGCAGGCCATTCTAATCGACCTGGCCCGGGTATCCTGGAAGGATATTGATCTCATCCCGTCAGTCGAGGATGCCTGGTCATTCTTTTAAAAGTAATTTCCTCACCATCTTACATAAGCATGCCCAGTTCAAAAAATGCAATACTAAGAACAGATATAGCCCTTGGTTCACTCCAGTGCCTGACTGCCCTTGACCAGCACAAAAACATCCTGTGCCGGACTGCAATAGCATCAAATAGTCCCCACGATATGCAACTGCTCAGGGAAGTCAGGAACCAATACACACAGTCAGTCAGGAAAGCAAAGGCTCGCTTCGCATCCTGTAGCTCTAACTCCAAAAAGTTTTGGGACACTGTAAAGTCCATAGAGAACAAGAGCACCTCCTCCCAGCTGCCCACTGCACTGAGGCTAGGTAGCACGGTCACCACTGATAAATCCATGATAATCGAAAATTACAATAAGCATTTCTCATGAGTTGGCCATGCCTTCCCTCTGGCTACTCCAACCCCGGCCAACCCCGGCCATTCGTCGTCAGACCCACTGGCTCCAGGTCATCTATAAGTCTATGCTAGGTAAAGCTCTGCCATATCTCAGTTCACTGGTCACGATAACAACACCCACCCGTAGCACACGTTCCAGCAGGTATATCTCACTGATCATCCCCAAAGCAAACACTTCATTTGGCCACCTTTCCTTCCAGTTCTCTGCTGCCAGTGACCGGAACGAATGGGAAAATCGCTGAAGTTGGAGACTTTTATTTCCCTAACCAATTTTAAACATCAACTATCTGAGCAGCTAACCGATCACTGCAGCTGTACATAGTCCATCTGTAAATAGCCCACCCTAATCTACCTACCTCATCCCCATACTGTTTTTATTTTATTTACTTTTCTGCTCTTTTGCACACCAGTATCTCATCATCTGCTCATTTATCACTCCAGTGTTAATCTGCTAAATTGAATTTATTCGCTCCTTTGGCCTATTTATTGCCAACCTCCTCATGCCTTTTGTACACACTGTATATATACTTTCTTTTATTTTACTGTGTCATTGACATGTTTGTGTTATTGGCTTATTTATTGTTTACTCCATGTGTAACTCTGTGTTGTTATCTGTGTCACACTGCTTTGCTTTATCTTGGCCAGGTCGCAGTTGCATATGAGAACTACCTACCTGGTTAAATAAAGGTGAAATAAAAATTTAAAATAAACAGAGAAACTGTGTTATTCTGTTTGTAGGACAGCGAATAGTTAAAAGAGGAGTGACACATGTGTGTGCTCTTATCATACAGTGCTGAGGTGTGATGATTAGATCCAAGAATGTGTGAGTTATTTTCATGCCTTTGTTTTAATATTTAGGGCCATGCAAAGTGAAGTTAATTATATGATAGGAGACACTGGGGCTCTTGGAAGAATAAAAGTTGTGTTTAAACGCTGATCATTCAGTCATTGGTAAACAGCTCTCCTGGCGTATATATTTGTATGTCATAATTGGTGAATGTTCTGTGCTGTTAAGACTTAGGATATTTTGCATTCTTTATTTCGTGAAGATTTCTGGTGTGTACCATTTGTTAATTGCATTATTGTAATAAATCTGAATACTTTGAGATGGATAGTCTTGAATTATTTTTTTGGTGAATGTCTAATGCTAAATCTTGTTCACAATGTACGTTGCATATATGCTTAGTCTCTAACTATACATCTCTGAGTCAAGGTTAACTCAATAATTTAATGCTAGGACATTGATTGCAAGATATTAGCTCCTTTTTCCTTAGCCTCTTAATAAATCCATAATGGTAAACCTGTACACGTGCATCTTGTACTATTCAGAGTGGTGACGCAAGGCTCGCAACCTTGGCTCTACCCACAGGATACAGTAATGGCCCTATATCATTCACATGATAATGGAGTCAGATTGATAAATGAAGTTTATTATTATGATCAACATTGGATCATTTCCATCCACCCACATAATAGTGACACACACACACGCACACACACACAGTTGGTTGCACTTGCTACAGGGCCTACATATGTGAAGGCAGCTAAGTATTTTGTCCAAACTGTATCTGAGTTGTTTATGTTCTATCAGGATCAATGGGTGATTTGGAGTGGGATGGGGGAGATAGCTCCATAGTCTTAATTTTTATAAATGTATAATTTTAACCTTTATTTAACTAGGGAAGTCAGTTTGTTGAGGCACAGCCTACAGTACAAAATACAACAATCAAAGCAGATTGTACTGAACCATCATCTAGAGCCTTGTCATTCCACCTCCCTGCCACTCCCATCCAGCCACAAGGTAAAATATCATTACAATGGATATGTATCATGACCTAGCTAGCTTTTTCATTTAACCAGGCAAGTCAGTTAAGAACAAATTCTTATTTACAATGACGGCCTAGGAACAGTAGGTTAACTGTCTTGTTCAGGGCAGACTGACAGATTTTTACCTTGTCAGCTCTGGGATTCAATCTAGCAACCTTTCGGTTACTAACCCAACGCGCTACCCGCTAGACTACCTGCCTGCCCATTAGTAAATATGAAAGATTGATATCTATGATTAAAAATAGAAATTGACACAGTAATTTACACTGATTGTACAAAACATTAAGAACTGCTCTTTCCATGACATAGACTGAGCAGATGAATCGAGGTGTAAGCTGTGATCCTTTATTGATGTCACTTGCTAAAACCAATTCAATCAGTGTATATAAAGGGGAGGAGACAGGTTAATAAAGGAGGATTTTAAGTCTTGAGACAATTGAGATATGGATTGGGAATGTGTGCCATTCAGAGGGTGAATGGGCAAGACAAAATATTTAAGTGCCTTTGAACGGATTTGGTAGTAGACGCCAGGTGCACTGGTTTGTGTCAACAACTGCAACACCACTGGGTTTTTCAAACAACAGTTTACCGTGTGTATCAAGAATGGCCCACCACCCAAAGGGCATCCATCCTTTTTGACACAACTGTGGGAAGCATTGAGGTGCAACTCAACATTAGGAAGGTGGTCTTAATATTTTGTACACTCAGTATAGCTTGGAAAGTTGCAACAGTTAGCTTACACATCGATGTATTGAATGTCGATGTCCTGAACATCAATGTACTGAATGTCAACAATCAAACTTTTATTCAGTATGAAAATAAACTCTTCCATAATCAGATATCTATAATTAAAATGTTCAACTTTTCCTCCTTTTCTTAAAGAAGTTATGACGCTATGTCTAGAACTTTTTATTGTTAACGTTCAACTGAACAGCCAAGAAAGTGTTTGCAGTCATTGTTATTAAGAGAGAAGGTTGAAAGTGAGTTTGGAAACAAAAGCTCCTTTTCTAATATATTATTCAGGTTAATCGATATTTGTCTGATTGGGGAACAATGGTTCTGATTAAACGGATGTGTTACCATACATTAGTTAAATCATCTCTGATAAAGTAAAACATTTTTATTGTGTAAACATTTGTATGAACATAACAAGATTCAACAACTGACACATAAACTGAACAAGTTCCACAGACATGTGACTAACAGAAATGGAATAGTGTGTCCCTGAACAAAGGGGGGGTATCAGTATCTGGTGTGGCCACCAGCTGCATTTAGTACTGCAGTGCATCTCCTCATGGACTGCACCAGATTTGCCAGTTTTGCTGTGAGATTTTACTCCACTCTTCCACCAAGGCACCTGCAACATTTCTGGGTGGAATGGCCCTAGCCCTCACCCTCCGATCCAACAGGTCCCAGACGTGCTCAATGGGATTGAGATCCAGGCTCTTCGCTGGCCATGGCAGACCACTGACATTCCTGTCTTGCAAGAAATCACGCACAGAACGAGCAGTATGGCTGGTGGCATTGTCATGCTGGAGGGTCATGTCAGGACGAACCTGCAGGAAGGGTACCACATGAGGGAGGAGGGTGTCTTCCCTGTAACGTACACCGTTGAGATTGCCTGCAATGACAACAAGCGCAGTCCAATGATGCTGTGACACACAGCCCCAGACCATGACGGACCCTCCACCTCCAAATCAATCCCGCTCCAGAGCACAGGCCTCGGTGTAATGCACATTCCTTTGACGATAAACGCAAATCCGATCATCACCCCTGGTGAGACAAAACCGCGACTCGTCAGTGAAGATACATTTTTGCCAGCCCTGTCTGGTCCAGCGACGGTGGGTTTGTGCCCATATGGAACGTTGTTGCCGGTGATGTCTGGTGAGGACCTGCCTTACAACAGGCCTACAAACCCTCAGTCCAGCCTCTCTCAGCCTATTGCGGACAGTCTGAGCACTGATGGAGGAATTGTGTGTTCCTGGTGTAACTTGGGCAGTTGTGGTTGTCATCCTGTACCTGTCCCGCAGGTGTGATTTTTGGATGTATCGATCCTGTGCAGGTATTGTTACACATGGTCTGCCACTGCGAGGATGATCAGATGTCCGTCCTGTCTCCCTATAGTGCTGTCTTAGGCGTCTCACTGTACGGACATGGTAATTTTTTTCCCCTGGCCACATCTGCAGTCCTCATGCCTTCTTGCAGCATTCATGTGACTCCTCTCTTTGGCTAGAAAATGTTTTTTTTGTGACTAGGCTCTGACCTAACATAAGGTGTGCTTTCTCTGTAAAGCCTTTTTGAAATTGGACATGATGGGCAGATTAACATAAAGTTAAGCTTTAATTTGGGGCATTGCACCTGTGAATATATGGTAGTTAAATATTTCAAAAAAATATTTTTGAATTTCGTGCTCTGCCTTTTCAGCAGATGTTGTCGAGGGGTTCCGCTAGCAGTTCCAAGAGCACTAGTATTCAGCTAGCAAGACATTACCATCAATCTGGAAGTACTAACAGGCTAACATGACCATACAAGGACATATGACAATCAATGGTGAAGCAGGGAACAGAGCGGGGTAACAGACAGATATAGGTGAGGTAATGACAGAGGTGATTGCGTCCAGGTGAGTCCAACAATCTCTAGTGTGCGTAATGATTGTGGCAGGAGTGCGTAATGCTGGGGAGCCTGGCCCCCCTCAAGCGCCAGGGGGGGGGGGAAGAGCGGGAGCAGGCTTGACCTCCCCAGGGGCGAGCCTGAAATCCCGACAAACCAGCAGAGGCGTGAGAGCCTAGCGAGCTGGCTGAGTTGTGGGAGACCGATGATCTGGCTGAGGCGTAACAGCCTGATGAGCCAGCTGGGCATAAAAACCTGATGATCAGGCTGAGGCCTGACGTGGGATGGGGCAAGAAACCTCCCGAACTAGCTAGGGCGTGACAGCCCGACGAGCTGGCTTAGGCACCCCTGGTTTCATCAGTGGCGGCCCCCGGACCCGAAGTCACCACCAACCGGAAAACCATCATTCCCCGATGCTTCGTTTGGTGGCTTCAGCATTCTGTAAAGACCTACGCTGGAGTAGAGAAGCAGGTACGATGATGCAGGGGGTCTTCACTTGATCGACTAACTTTGTCAAATAAGCACCAATCGGGGTCAAACAAAGCTAACTAGATAGCCAATCAGCTGGGCTTTACGGAAGTATCCGGAAACCCTGTGTACATCGCAAAATGTAGCTGCTAACCTCGTGCGACAGCATACCTTTTCCTTTTGGACAAAAATAATAAGAATATTCAGAGTTATGAAGTTATGATAACCAGTCCAAGTTTACAGATTTGATGATATTCTTGCAGAAATGTTTTATATGAATGCAAATGTCTCCTTCGATTTGCCCAAATGTACCTAGGTGACACACTAAATGTCATGTAGTTTGCTCATACTTCAAGTTATCGGTCTGACTTTGCACATACACTGCTGCCATCTTGTGGACACAATCGGAATAACAACCAGAGTGATGGCTCGAAGTAGGACCTTTCTGTTGCATTTCAAAGATGGTGGTAGAATTTTTTGTTTGTTTTTTCTTTCTATTTTCTTCTACCAGATCTATTGTGTTATATTCTCATACATTCAATTCACATTTCCACAAACTTCAAAGTGTTTCCTTTCAAATGGTACCAAGAATATTAATTTCCTTGCTTCAGGGCCTGAGCTACAGGCAGTGTAATTGTTGGCCCCAAAAAAATTAAAAGGGACTATCCCTAAGACTCTCCAGCTAACACTTTAAAAGTATGATGTTGACATAATCAGTCCAAT
Source organism: Oncorhynchus keta (assembly GCF_023373465.1). Taxonomy (NCBI): domain Eukaryota; kingdom Metazoa; phylum Chordata; class Actinopteri; order Salmoniformes; family Salmonidae; genus Oncorhynchus; species Oncorhynchus keta. The sequence continues at coordinate 21,493,751 of NC_068455.1, read as the reverse complement.
CAAAGCTACTGTAGATATAAAGTGATTTGATGTCATTTTATCTGTGGCCAATGACCTTGAGCCTTCTTGGATGGGCACTTCTAATGTGGCAGCACCCATGAGCTCTCCCTGTAGATTTTGCTGTGATGTTGTGTCCCCATGAGTGACAGAACACAAAACCAATCACAGCGCATCTAGAGAACATTACCAACCCCTACGCTCCATATTTTCTACTGGCTACCCCACACCACAGAAAGCACTGAACTAGTCTGAAACACCTGCATTTTGGAGCTGCCTTTTGATGGGACGCCAGTCCTTAAGAAGTTTCAGAAAACTAGCAGTCATCATCATCAATTAAGTCGACAATCTACTGGCAAATCCTTTTCAGTATTTTAAAAGTTAAGAGAAATTATTGATAAAATGTATCGGTGCTCATTGGCCATTGGGCATAAAAATTACACAAGAAGTTGACATTTCCAAATTCAACAATGAGTGGTTTGGAAGGAATCAGTGGCTAAATTCAAGCATTGCAAAGCAATCACTAGCCTGCTATTCATTGGAGTGGTTGTGTGGTCCAAGTCTGGTGTTAAGGGTTTCTTTTACAAGCTTAAATGGATAAACATTCAGCATTGGCCATGCTGTCAATCCAGCATGACTTCTGCTGCTTTCAAAACAACTGGAAACTCTGAACTGGGAAATCTCAGACGTCAGTGAGTTCAAGATAACTGGGAACTAGGATAAAAACGAGCTCTTACTGGAAGAAATATGTTTTGAAAGGTTATCCAACTAGGAATTGCAAAGCAGGAACTCGGGCCTCTTTCTAGCGCTCCGACCTGAAGATCACTGATGTCATGATTCGACCTTGTGTTTTCCCGAGTTCCCCGTTGTCTTGAAAGCACCATAAATCCAGAGAATGCTAGACTTTGATGACAGTTTGATGACAAATATTGCCCACGAAAGACCGCCACGCCACCTTATTGTTCAAGTGGGTTCAAAAAGGTATTGTATGCTGCTGCATAAATTATGTAATACGCCATGGAGATACAGTGCCGTGCGAAAGTATTCGGCCCCCTTGAATTTTGCGACCTTTTGCCACATTTCAGGCTTCAAACAGAAAGATATAAAACTGTATTTTTTGTGAAGAATCAACAACAAGTGCGACACAATCATGAAGTGGAACGACATTTATTGGATATTTCAAACTTTTTTCACAAATCAAAAACTGAAAAAACTGAAGAACGGCACTGTACACTGTATTTCAAAATTGCTGAACAAATAGTTATATCGACTACGTCCATCCTAGCCCGCTCATTAAAGTCTTAACCAAAATTATGGATTGCCTCTTTTATCCACTCGTTGTCCCCTTATGCCATAGTTTGTACATCTCAATCATCAGTAGAAACCACATTTGTTTAAGCAAGCCAGCCATATCAGCTATGTTTTTTGAAAAGGCAGTAAATGAGGCTGAATGAACTGTTTCGCTGCCAGACAAGCCTCCGCTGATAGCCAGGTGTAGCGGTGGTAAGGTTTTGGGACTCCTAACAATTTGTGGGCACCGTTATAATGCAAATAATGTATTGCTGTAATGATGGGGCAGTGAGTCGGAAGCAGGTGAAACATTTTAGCAAAACAACAAAACCAAGAACACGACACAAACATAAGGCAGTACATCGATACACAAAAACAATACCAACTGGTGAGTAACATGGGAGAGTGACATATAAAGGGGAGAAAATTATGAAGGTAATGGAGTCCAGGTGTGAATCATAATGGATAATAATGATGCACAGGTGCGCGTAATGATGTGTGCCAGGTGTGCGGAATGAAGAATCTCAGGACCGTTGTTTAGTACTCTGGTGATGTTGTATGCCGGAGGGGAGGTGCAGGAGCAGATGTGACAATTGTTTAGTGTTGTGTTGTGGAGTGGGTTTGCTAGCATGCATCAACAAATATATATTTTAGTTTGCCCCACCAAGATTTTCATGCTAAAGTTGCCACTGCATATGGATTTGTGTAAATTAGATGTGCATTTTGTACTCATATTACTGTAGCATATGATGCAGCAAATGTAGGGACTACAATGGAAATAAGTCCCCAACTTTACTGTGCATTCCCGGTCACAGATGTTTTTTGTGTGTATATATGTATTTTTTTACTAACGAATCAAATCAATCAATCCTAACTGTGCTACTGCAATTTGTTGAATGGCAAGAGACATCAAAAAATGTAAATACATCTGCCGATTCTCAAGACGAGCTTTTGATACCGGGTAAGCCTACAAGATAAGGAGGGATGTGTTTTATGTTTCTCGAGATTGACACAGTCTGTTTATTGTGGTGTTGAAAATGCAAATATTGAAGTGCCCGAAATCGGTACAGTATATTTTGTTTATGAGTTGTATTGTACATTGGGACAGAAACCTGTTGCTGGAAAATGCGTTGCATATATTTTATATAACTATAAATATAGCATCAAAATGTTGAAAATCTGATTCCCCAATCTGATCATTGTCTGCAACTGACTTTGATCGTGAAGTAATGAAACAGGCAGGGAGCGTGAACTCTGTGGTGGTCACCAAATCATCAACTTTCTGGCCCGTAGCCCTGCATGGCATCGACTGTGCCACATGCTGAAGTGGCAAAGTCAATATCCCCGGTTATAAAAACAATTGTTATTTGTGGGTGTAAACATTATTTAGAGTTAATTCTATGAGGGGGGGAGGGTGTTCAATATATTTGTCAGTACAAGAGGAGGGTTATGTGAACATATTTTGAAGCTTTTCACCCTCTCTACTGCTGGATGTGGATGGGGCGTGTTCTTTCTGCTGTCTCCAAAAGTCCACGATCATCTTATTCGTTTGTTGACGTTGATGGTTATTTTTCCTGGCACCACTCCGCCGGTTCCCTCAACTTCTCCCTCTAGGCTGTCTCGTTGTTGGTGGTAATCAGATCTACCGCTGTTGTCATCTGTAAACTTGATGATTGCGTTGAAGACTAGCGTGACCAGGGAGTACAGAAGAGGACAGAGCATGCACCCTTGTGGGGCCCCCATGTTGAGGATCAGCGTAGGTTGGTCCGTCAGGAAGTCCAGGACCCAGTGGCACAGGGCGGCCCCGAGCTTAATGATGAGCATGGAGGGCACTATGGCGTTGAAGGCTGAGCTGTAGTCAGTGAATGACTTTCTTACATAGGTATTCCTCTTGTCTCGATGGGATAAGGCAGTGTGCAGTGCGATGGCTTTTATTTTGTCAAAGACATTTATTGACAATTACATGAAGTTGATGCAAAGAGTCAATATTTGCAGTGTTGACCCTTCTTTTTCAAAACCTCTGCAATCCACCCTAGCATGCTGTCAATTAACTTCTGGGCCACATCCTGACTGATGGCAGCCCATTCTTGCACAATCAATGCTTGGAGTTTGTCAGAATTTGTGGAATATTTTGACCACAAGTTCTCAGTGGGATTAAGGTCTGCGGAGTTTCCTGGCCATGGACCCAAAACATCGATGTTTTGTTCCCCGAGCCACTTAGTTATCCCTTTTGACTTATGGCAAGGTACTCCATCATGCTGGAAAATGCATGGTTTGTCACCAAACTGTTCCTGGATGGTTGGGAGAAGTTGCTCTTGGAGGATGTATTGGTACCATGGCTGTGTTCTTAGGCAAAATTGTGAGTGAGCCCACTCCCTTGGCTGAGAAGCAACCCCACACACTCAGGATGCTTTACTGTTGGCACGACACAGGACTGATGGTAGCTTTTTCCGGATGCCCCAAACAATCGGAAAGGGGATTCATCAGAGAAAATTACTTTACCCCAGTCCAATCCCTGTACCTTTTGCAAAATATCAGTCTGTCCCTAATGTTTTTCCTGGAGAGAAGTGGCTTCTTTGCTGCCCTTCTTGACACCAGGCCATCCTCAAAGTCTTCGCCTCATTGGGAGTGCAGATGCACTCGCACCTGCCTGCTGCCATTCCTGAGCAAGCTCTGTACTGGTGGTGCCCCTATCCCGCAGCTGAATCAACTTCAGGAGACGGTCCTGGCGCTTGCTGGATTTTCTTGGGCGCCCTGAAGCCTTCTTCACAACAATTGAACTGCTCTCCTTGAAGTGGTTGAAGATCTGATAAATGGTTGATATAGGTGCAATCTTACTGGCAGCAATATCCTAGCCCATGAAGCTCTTTTTGTGCAAAGCAAGTGTTTCCTTGCAGTTAACCATGAGTGACAGAGGAAGAACAATGATTCCAAGCACCACCCTCCTTTTGAAGCTTCCAGTCTGTTATTCGAACTCAATCAGCATGACAGAGTGATCTCCAGCCTTGTCCTCGTATCACTGACATGTCAGCTGGTCCTTTTGTGGCATGACTGAAATGCAGTGGATATGGTTTGGGGGGATTCAGCTCATTTGCATGGCAAAGAAGGACATTGCAATTATTTGCAATAATGTCATACAAACTGAGGCAGCAGACTTTGTGAAAATGTAATATTTGTGTCATTCTCAAAACTTTTGGCCACGACTGTACATGGGAGTGCGTGTAAGGGAGTGCGTAACTGGCGGCAGGGAAGTCAGACGCAGGAAGGCAAAACTGGGTAATCAACAGAGTAGTTATATTCATAAAACCACCGGTAACCAGAACCACAAACAAATGGGTACAAAACCCGTTGCGCACCAGAGAAAACGATTACGAGGCAGCCATAGTAAACATTGCCACCTTAATTAACTTCTTGGCGCACCCATCCCTTTAGTGGGATCATGTTCGTCAACATCCGCTGAATTGCAGAGCGCCAAATTCAAATGAATTACTAAATTACAAAAAATATTTAATTTTCATGAAATCACAAGTGCAATATAGCAAAACACAGCTTAACTTCAAAAAAGCTTTTCGGCGAAAGCTATCCAAGCGTTTTTGTAAGGACATCTCTCTCAGCAGACAAAACATTACAAACAGCTAGCAGCAAAGTAGAATGGTCACGAAAGTCAGAAAAGCAATAAAATGAATCGCTTACCTTTGATGATCTTCAGATGTTTGCACTCACGAGACTCCCAGTTACACAATATCCAAAAACCTCTATTTGGTTGGCCCGTTATGTTCAGAAATCCACAGGCTCGAGCGATCATGACGGGGCAGACGAAAATTCCAAATAGAATCCGTAAAGTTCGTAGAAACATGTCAAATGTTTTTTATAATCAAGCCTCAGGTTGTTTTTACAATAAATAATCAACAATATTTCAACCGGGCGGTAGCATTTTCAATAGGAGAGAGATAAAATGTCTGCTCAGAGCTGCTCGAGCATGCAAAACTCTGCTGGCACCCAGCCATCCAATGTGATCTTTCTCGCTCATTTTTCAGAATAAAAGCCTGAAACTATGTCTGAAGACTGTTCACACCATGTGGAAGCAATAGGAAAAGGAATCTGCTTGATATCCCTTTAATAACACATGTTGTTCTAGCTTGATGTCTCTCCATTAGATCTTGTGGAGAATACTGATCTGAAGATCCTAAGATTTTCATAATGTTATACCCATAGAGATCCTATTAAATTAGTAAAGTCCTTCTGTGGCTTAGTTGGTAGAGCATGGCGCTTGTAACGCCAGGGTAGTGGGTTCGATTCCCGGGACCACCCATACGTAGAATGTATGCACACATGACTGTAAGTTGCTTTGGATAAAAGCGTCAGCTAAATGGCATTTATTATTATTATAAAGGGGCTGTGTCATAAAAACTCAATGTTCTATCTTGATCAGGGAGAAATCCAAAACCAGTCGACAATATCTTATCACAGCACTGGCAAACTATGGTTGACCAACTCCCTGATCAACAAAGTTGACCTTAGGACCACCATAAGATGGTTAATGTCCATTCTAGTATTTTAATTCCTAATTATATGGTTATACCCTGGTAATATGAATATACCATGGTAGTAGGAAATTCAAAATATGGGTTATAAAGGTCATTTATGGTAATTCTATTTTTTGAGAGGCTCTCTAGGAGGCTTCTGAGAATTAATAATGCATTCATAATAATAAATATTCAGCCTGTTGAGATTCCAAGATTTGGAATCATCTTGTTATTTCTACTACCGTCTGCTTACCATTTTTTCTTCAACTTCAGGAGGAATAAGAAATTCTGTTTGGCCCCTAAGACCCTCAAACTTTAACAGATGCACAATTGAGAGCATCCTGTCGGGCTGTATCAACACCCGGTACGGCAACTGCACCGTCCGCATCCGCAGGGCTCTCCATATATATATGTGTGTAGGTATATTTTTTTTTACACATACAGTATTTAACTCTTTTCTTTAGGTAGGCACAAAACTACTGACATACTTCCATACATTTTTTAAACCAGTACCGGTTACCTCCATGACACTTGTGAGAGCAATCTCCTCTTTCAATAGAATGGTCATAGTAGTTTGTAGGTCAAACCGTTCGGACGCTACAGACGTTTTTGTTAGAAGAAACATTATTGGGATGTCTCATGGTCTGACAAACACCGCTGTAGCTCTACCACCTTTCACCGCAGATGTGAAAGGCCGACATAGGTAGATGTGGTGGATTGAAATGCAGTCCCCGCATATCTACTATCTCTAGCTTGAATTGACATATTTTGATTGGGATCTTTTAAATTATGTTACTTAGATTGATGCACCCATTTATCAATAGACTCTTAAGGAATAAATCACCAAGACATAGCTGGCAATCCATACATTTCTGATGTTTTGCAACTGTCATAAGAATCTGTACGTGAGACACTGTGTGGGTTTGCAGAATGTGATTTTGTTTTCAGAGAGAACTGGCTTCATCTGTCACACCCTGGCCATAGTTTGCTTTGTATGTTTCGTCAGGGTGTGATCTGAGTGGGCATTCTGTTGTGTGTCTAGTTTCTGTGTTTGGCCTGATATGGTTCTCAATCAGAGGCAGGTGTTAGTCATTGTCTCTGATTGGGAACCATATTTAGGTAGCCTGTTTTGTGTTGGGTTTTTTGGGTGGTTGTCTCCTGTGCCAGTATTTGTACCACACGGGACTGTTCTGGGTTTTCACGTGTCTTGTTTTTGTAGTTTATTCATGTATAGTTTCTGTATTAAAGATCCATGAATTATAACCACGCTGCATTTTGGTCCTCCTCTCCTTCACCAGAAGAATCCCGTTACATCATCACATAACACGATGTAATCAAAAGCTCAGTTGTGTTATTTAGATTGACGCACCTGTGGTTACTCTTCGGGGTTAGTGTTGTTCAGCAAATCTAGGTTATATAATAGATTCAATTAAATGTGCCACTGAGGAAGACTGAGTATGTAGACAGTCTAATACTGTATATTGCTTATGATACTTTGTTCATATACAAAAAATATATAGCTTGAAAACCTCTTGTACGGTCTAACAATGTTTTTACTGTTAAATGGACCCAGCTTTCCCAACCATTGAGAGGCTCCGCTCAGCACATTATATTTACCTCTCACTGTAAACAGTTTAGAGCGCTTTCTAAAATGTGTGTGAAGGACCAAGGACACCTTGGCTTCAGCACCTTGTGTTCCCATGCAGCGATGCCTGTTAATTTACTTCACTCCTTTTTTCCTTGTTAACTAACTCCAAGGCCAACTCCTGGCATAGAAGATATTAGCTAGCCCCCAGTCTTGCAGTAACACAGAACAATGTAGTCATCCCATTTGCTATGTTCTTTAATCCCCTCAGAGACAAACAGAGCCTCCAGCTCCTAACTTGGAAACAAACCTGGCTGTTCTGTCTTGGAAATTCTGTTAAGAGACATTCAGAACCGGTGTGTTGTGACCCACTGGTATATAAACCGTCAACCTTCTCAGAGGCAGCCCCGCTTTGAAGAAATCAAAATAGTTTGTCAGGCATTTGAACCAACCAATACAAATGCCCCATATTGACAAGTGCTTTGGTTTTCTCGATGGACCACCCTGAGGATGTCCTTTGTGAACAAGAGAAAGGGGAGAAAGTCCAAATATGGCTAATAGATAATATTTCACTCTACAGAGGCTTAGGGTAGAGAATGACAGGCCTTTAATGTCCTCCACTGAAAGTGTGTGGAGACATCCAGATGCTATTTCCTGTCCCACATATATAAGAATGCTGTTTGTTTTCGAATGACTCTGGACACTTAGCGAATACAAATTAAGCTGTCCTCTCCCAGCCTCTCCCAGCCTCTCCCAGCCTCTTCCAGGCGAAGGTTATATGAGTTAAGTACACTAATACATTTTTTCCATGCCAGAGTTTCAGAGCAAAACAAGTTGATCATTGCTGCTGTTATTTCTGTGTGATTTCATCAATATGTAATTTGAAATAACATATTTGTCAAATGTGAAAACAAGGTAAAATATTGTTAGTTGATAACTGTGTGCATGACTTAGATGCCCCTGACAGTTTTTTTAAATCAAGTAGACATCAAAATGGTTATTTACTGGTTCCCATCACTCATATGTATTTACTTCCCATGGACAACATTTACTTGCTAACTTATTTGAACTCACTGGTCTCCAGCAAAGTCACCAAACTCAAAGTGGTAAGTTTGCAAGACTTTCTCATTGAATGTTACAAAATAGATACAGAATCCTACATTCACACTGTGAGTCAGTAGATACAGTTGAGAAGCAAGACTATAATAACATTTCTGAAAATAGTGATAGGTCAAGTTTTGAGAAAGGCCACTTAATGTTCAGGTAGTGTGGAAACAGCTCCTTTACGAGCACAGTCAGACACATATTGCATGACATTAAGCGACTTTACATAGGAAAGCTATTGCAAAGGACAGTTGTAGGGTAGCGCTCTAAACTGTTTACAGTGAGAGGTAAATATAATAATGTGCTGAGCGGAGCCTCTCAATGGTTGGGAAAGCTGGGTCCATTTAACAGTAAAAACATTGTTAGACCGTACAAGAAGAGGTTTTCAAGCTATATTTTTTTGTATATGAACAAAGTATCATAAGCAATATACAGTATTAGACTGTCTACATACTCAGTCTTCCTCATTGGCACATTTAATTGAATGGTGGTTAGAGAGTTGGACTAGTAACCGGAAGGTTGCAAGTTCAAACCCCCGAGCTGACAATGTACAAATCTGTCGTTCTGCCCCTGAACAGGCAGTTAACCTACTATTCCTTTGTTCTTAACTGACTTGCCCAGTTAAATAAAGGTAAAAAAATTAAAATAAAAAATAAATTACACAGGAATGGAACAGCTATGGGATAAGAGATGGGACCAGCTATTACTGCCAATGGATGGGCCCCACATGACTGATCTGTTCACAGCCTAATGTGTGCGTGCAAAGAACCTTACACACACACACAGACAAGAGAGAAACACAGACAAGAGAGAAACATAGACAGAGAGAAACACAGCTGGATAGATACACAGACAGATAGATACACAGACAGAAACGCACACTTCATAGAAACTAAACTCCAGAAACAATGTTATTCCGGTAGTCCTGCTGTCAAGCCAAATGCCAAGCTGCCTGCCTCCAACTGCAGGTTACTGTATGTCACATCATGCTGTGCTCTATACACTCACACCCTTAACATTTAGCAGCATTTGTATAGTGTTCAGTTCAATGGCCCATTAAGTGCAGACTTTACAGCTCAGTCATTGAAGCCATCATGATGTTCTTCTTCTAGGAATGGTATGGTGCTCTGGCGGTTAGATATACAAACACAATCAATAGAATAGTCAAAGTAAGTTGCAGGATATGTCAGTACTTGTTGACTTTGCAATGGCTACAAGAAGATGAGAAAATCCTTGTTGAAACATCCACTATCAAGCCCACTACCACTGTCTGGAAAGAATACCCACCACACCACTACACAAGATAAAGATAGTTTAACAACCATTCACTCCCCTCAGCATTGGTTTGCTAAGACACTAAACATTGACAAAATCCCACTAATTTGTTTGTGTTCGCTAAATGTGCAAATATTTCTGCATAAATGCACACAATTTATTTGTGTTTACTGTTTACATGTTTGTGTCACAAGCTATGTGTACAAAAGCCCTCAGAGCAGACCAGCACACTGCTGACTGAGATGGACTTGATCAAGCAAGTTGATTTCACCTGTTGACTCTTTCCTTGTGCACATGACATTACATCTTGAAGCTGAAACTTAACACCTTTTACATTATGCAACCTGCTCATGTTGTCTCTCCTTTGTTGCAGAACCACACGCCAAACTTTACCATGTCCAACTGCCAGTCCTAAATAAATATGAGCTTTGACACTGTCTCTATAGTCTGCTTGCTCTCTGACTGGAGCAGAGTACCCTGGTGGCATCTATCCAACCAGTTACCTATCTCGGTTCTTAAGCCTATTTTTCACTGTTTTGCTTTCTGCTGCTAACATTCCAGTTAATATGTAGGGAGCATTCCCCTGATGGATAAAGCACTTTATCGACCCTGAACACACCAATTAATAACAGTACTGTAAATACATGTTTGTGTGTATATTGTACTGCTGATTTGACATGGCTTTACTAAGGATTAGCAGTACTGTGTTGTGCCAGCTCCAGGATGCTAAATTGAATAACATACAAATCATAAAATCTGCACATCCTGTTCTCATTAGTCAAGAATAGCAGTAGAAAGGCTATTGGGCACTGTATACATTGTAAACTAATGATACTCATGGGCTAAACAGCTGTTTATTTCCCCCTGAAATAGGGCCTTGTTTAACATTCATTCATGTGTTGGCATAATACTTTGTGTGTAACGGTTCTCTTTCGGTGAAGTAGAGTCAGACCAAAATGCGGCGTGGCTATTGCAATCCATGTTTAATGAAACAAAGTAAACACAAATCAAATACAAAAACGTACCGAAACAGCCTAATACTGGTGCAAAGCAACACAGAGACAGTAACAAGGACAATCATCCACAAAACCCAACACCAAACAGGCTACCTAAATATGGTTCCCAATCAGAGACAACGACTAACACCTGCCTCTGATTGAGAACCATATCAGGCCAAACACAGAAACAGACAAACTAGACACACAACATAGAATGCCCACTCAGATCACACCCTGACCAAACAAAACATAGAAACATACAAAGCAAACTATGGCCAGGGTGTGACAAATGAAGCCAGTTCTCTCTGAAAACAAAATCACATTCTGCAAACCCACACAGTGTCTCACGTACAGATTCTTATGACAGTTGCAAAACATCAGAAATGTATGGATTGCCAGCTATGTCTTGGTGATTTATTCCTTAAGAGTCTATTGATAAATGGGTGCATCAATCTAAGTAACATAATTAAAAAAATCCCAATCAAAATATGTCAATTCAAGCTAGAGATAGTAGATATGCGGGGACTGCATTTCAATCCACCACATCTACCTATGTCGGCCTTTCACATCTGCGGTGAAAGGTGGTAGAGCTACAGCGGTGTTTGTCAGACCATGAGACATCCCAAATCATGTTTCTTCTAACAAAAACTAGACAAACTAGACATGTAACATAGAATGCCCACCCAGCTCACACCCTGACCAACCAAAACATAGAAACATACAAAGCAAACTATGGTCAGGGTGTGACATTGTGAAAAATCATTTGTATTCAACATTTTTCTGAAATTCTCTATCTGGTCGAATCAGAAAGTTATGGTTTAAGAGTACAATTTCCTGTTTGTATTGACAACAGACTGGTTTTCATCAATGAGCAACTTTGGTTCACTTAAATGTACTCTTAATGTATTTGTCAAACTGTTGATACCAAAAATACACTAGATGCCTCAACATTTTAATTAGCAAACGGTTATTAGCTCACTAAAAATGTGAATGTTTACTGACATATTCAATCTCTCCCTATCCTAGTCTGCTGTCCCCACTTGCTTCAAGATGTCCACCATTGTTCCTGTACCCACGAAAGCAAAGGTAACTGAACTAGAAGACTATCGCCCTGTAGCACTCACTTCTGTCATCATGAAGTGCTTTGAGAGGCTAGTTAAGGATCATATCACCTCCACCTATACCTGACACCCTAGACCCACTTCAATTTGCATACCATCCACAGATGATACAATCTCACTGCACACTGCCTTACCCCATTTGGAGAAGAGGAATACCTATGTAAGAATGCTGTTCATTGCCTATAGTTCAGCCTTTAACACCATAGTGCCCTCCAAGCTCATCATTAAGCTCGAGACCCTGGGTCTGAACCCTGCTCTGTCTGAACCCCGCCCCCAGGTGGTGAAGGTAGGAAACAACACCTCCACTACGCTGATCTTCAACACAGGGCCCCCACAATGATACGTGCTCAGCCCCCTCCTGTACTCCTTGTTCACCCATGCCTGCATGGACACGCATGCGTCCAACTCCAGAATCAAGTTTGCAGACGACACAAAAGTAGTAGGCCTGATTACCAACAAGGGAGGAGGTGAGGGTCCTGGCGGAGTGGTGCAAGGAAAATAACTTCTCCCTCAACATCAACAAAACAAAGTGATTGTTGACTTCAGGAGACAGCAGAGGGAGCACACCCCTATTCACATCAATGGGACAGCAGTGGAGAAGGTGAAAAGCTTCAAGTTCCTTAGCGTACACATCACTGAAAATCTGAAATGATCCACCCACACAGACAGTGTTGTGAAGAATGCGCAACAGTGCCTCTTCAACCTCAGGAGGTAGAAGAAATTTGACTTGGCCCCTAAGACCCTCACAAACTTTTACAGATGCACAATTGAGACCATCCTGTTGGGCTGTATCACCACCTAGTACAGCAACTGCACCATCCGCAACCACAGAGCTCTCCAGAGCTCTCCAAATTGACGGTGTTCCTTCCAGGACACCTAGAGCACCCAATGTCACAGAAAGGCCAAGAAGATCATCAAGGACATCAACCACCCGAGCCACAGCCAGGTTCACCCTGCTATCATCCAGAAGGCAAGGTCAGTACAGGTGCATCAAACCTGGGACCGAGAAACTGAAAAAAAATCCTCTATCTCAAGGCCATCTCTAGCCTGCTACCACCCAATTACTCAACCCTGCACCGTAGAGGCTGCTGCCCTATATACAAAATAATGGAACACTAGTCACTTTAATAATGTTTACATACTGCAATACTCATTTCATATGTATAGACTGTATTCTACTGTATTTTAGTCAATGCCAATACGCCTTTGCTCATCCTAATATTTCTTTCTTAATTCCATTATTTTACTTTTAGATTTGTGTGTATTGTTGTGAATTGTTAGATACTACTTCACTGTTGGAGCTTGGAACATAAGCATTTAGTTACACCTGCAATAACATCTGCTAAATATGTTTATGTGACCAATACATTTGATTTGTCTCAGTAAATTCACACTCCACTGGGAAGCATTGTGTCTCAACAATATCACTGACTAAAGATCTGTATTTTCTTTTGCACCGTAAAGCTCATAAACAAAGGCTCATAGAGATACCTAAAATTGTTACTTTATTTTATTTTTAAAACACCAGCAAGCATTCCACCTACAACAGAGAGAGTTGTGTCCTATACAGAGCTGATAAATGTTTATCACTCAACATATCTTCCGTATGGTTTGACTGAACTCCAAGCAGTTTACCTGCACGGCCCAAAAATCCCTGCTCAATTACTCACTTGAAACTCCAGGCAAGCGATGTCAAAGATCCACGAGGATTACATATGCAAATAAAAAAAGAGAGTTTAGCTATAAGAGCTCCATCCCTCAATCTCCTCCCCCATACCTATTTCCACATTGTGAATCCCATTGTGAGAAAAGCTTTGAACTGAACTCCATTTAGTTCTGTGAAAATGTAGATGTATCTGACTGACTTCAGCTGCAACCACCAGTACCTCATCTAGGTCACGGTGATAAGAGAACATGTTTGTTTAAAATAAGAAAAGTAGAGTTATGGGACGAAAGAGAGCGAGGTGGATTGTTTAAGCAAATGTAAAGTTACATTTATTTAGTAAGAGACAGGAGGTAGAGACAATGTAATGGCTGGGAGACAACTACTGTCCATAAAACCATATGTTTCCTGACCTGACTGTCAACCACAAAAAGCAGAACAAAAGTGAAGTGCAAGATAATTGTTATGTTTGGCTAAATGGAGTCAAGATTGTGGACCGTGCAGAGACCCTTGTCGTTTTGGCCCAGTGTGGCACCAAGGGACAGGCTGACAGCAGTGGCAAGTCTTCTGTTTCAGCTCAGTGAGGTAGCCTCTGATGTGAACAGCTCAGAGTGCCTTACAATACTTGGCCCAGTTTTGTGGACCAATGAATTGCTCTGAGTGAAGTGTGTGACTAGTACATAATGAATCCATTTTGGATGTCAGCATGCTTAAAACAAGATTTTCAAGGAAAAAAAGGGTCCATCAATAATAGTCAATAATATGTCCCTGGGATTATGTATGCATGTTAATTCTACATAATCAACATCTTTACAGAGTATACTTGCAGTGGGGCATGACTTGTATGTATCTACTACTTGAATAACTGCTTGCTATTCTTTCCTTTCTGCAGTTTGTGACACAATCACATTCTTGTTATCAGCCTATATGTAGCCTGGTGAAATCAAACCCAGTACAGGATGCAAAACTAATTTGAGGTTGTTTATTCTGTCAGAGCTATTATTTCAAATAGGGTAATGTAGAAGGAAAATCACTGCAAGGTGAAGTCACCATAAAGTAAAGTTCAGTCTGAATCACCATCAAGTGAAATAAACCTGTTAGTAAAGTGCATAAAGCTATCTTTACAACAAGTTAAAATGTAAATGCATAAATGGTAGTGACTCTGCTTTCTATCAAATAAAACAGAAAATACAAAGACCACAATGTTCACAGTTAGGATAGACTTTCTAACATTTCAAACGTCTGAGTACAAGATCACAATAAACAAAATGACTTATTGCATTAAGTCTAAATAAATTAAGTCATAAAACATAGCATGAATACTTACAAACACACTGACCAGGTGATACCCTAACCCCACAGGGAAGAGTAGATCCTCATCTCACCCTTACAGCACTGACACCTGCATGAATAGAATATGTAAATAGAATAATTACAAACCCTTCAAATAATGTTATTAACTCAACAATGTGGTTCCGAGAGCACTAGTATTCAGCTAGCAAGAAGGTAACATCCTCATGTCAATCTGAAAGTATTAACATGACCATCTGGCATAAATATTACAAAACAAACTCTTATACATTGCAGATGATTACAACAGCTCTCCAAGTTAATTGCTTGATCTCACTCTTACACACTGTGCTGGCTCAATCCCATAACACTTTGCACACATTATTTACTGTTCTATTAAAGGGACACTGCCATCTAGTGGATTTAAATTAATACAGCTATGTGCTTTTACCACTTGGCTACATACACTATATAGAAGAAAGTATGTGGACACCCCTTCAAATTAGTGGATTTGGCTATTTCAGCCACACCCGTTGCTGACAAGTGTATAAAATAAAGTATACAGCCATGCAATCTCCACAAAAAAAACATTGGCAGTAGAATGACCTTACTAAAGAGCTCAGTGACTTTCAACATCATAGGAAGCCACCGTTCTAACAAGTCAGTTTGTCAAATGGAAATGTCTAGGAGCTACAACGGCTCAGACACAGAGTGTTCGGCCACACAAGCTCATCGAAAGGGTCCGCTGAAAATTGTCTGTCCTCAGTTGTAACACTCACTACCGAGTTCCAAACTGCCTCTGGAAGCAACGTCAGCACAATAACTGTTTGTCAGAAAGGTTCATGAAATGGGTTTTCATGGCCGAGCAGCCACACACAAGCCTAAGATCACAATGCTCAGTACCATGCATCGGGTGGAGTGGTGTAAAGCTCGCCGCCATTGGACTCTGGAGCAGTGGACAACATTCTCTGGAGTGATGAGAATGTGTTTCACACTTCACCATCTAGCAGTCCGATGGATTAATCTGGATTTTGCAGATGCCAGGAGAACGCTACCTTCCCCAATGCATAGTGCCAACTGTAAAGTTTGGTGGAGGAGGAATAATGGTCTGGGGCTGTTTTTCATGGTTTGGGCTAGGCCACTTAGTTCCAGTGAAGGAAAATGCTAACGCTACAGTATACAATTACATTTTAGATGATTCTTTGCTTACAACCTTGTGGCAACAGTTTGGGGGAAGGCCCTTTCCTGTTTTAGCATGACACTGCCCCTGTGCACAAAGCGATGTCGATACAGAAATGGTTTGCCGAGATCGGTGTAGAAGAACTTGACTGGCCTGTACAGAGCCCTGACCTCAACTACATTGAACACCTTTGGGATGAATTAGATCTCCGACTGAGATCCAGGCTTAATCGCTAGACATCGTCAGTGCCCGAAATCACTAATGCTCTTGTGGCTGAATGGAAGCAAGTCCACGCAGCAATGTTCCAACATCTAGTGGAAAGCCTTCCTAGAGGAGTGGAGGCAGTTATAGCAGCAAAGGGGGGACCAAGTCAATATTAATGCCCATGATTTTGCAGTGAGATGTTCAACAAGCAGGTGTCCACATACTTTTGGTAATGTAGTGTATATAACCCTCTGTTTCTTCAAGTTATTAAATATGTATTCTCAGTAGGATGCCTCGCTCTTCCGGAATGCATCTCGATTAATATCAAAACACAGTGAGACCTTTTTCAAATTTCAAACTATATTAAATTATTTTAAGGGAAATCACATTTTTCTTTTGCAGACTGGTGGTATAATTACACTCCAAATTAAATAATGTTTTCTTAATCATGGTGTTAGTGGTGTGGAGGTGTATCATGCATGAGTTATTTCCCTGGACCAAGGAGTCTAGACTCCCTTGGTTCCAGTCAGACAACCAATGCTTATTACTGCAGTTCCCACCCTGTCTTAAAGGATCACTCTCATAAAGCTAAATGAAATGAGAGGAGAATTAGAAGCCTTTAAACAAGATGGATGCTGGCCACAAAAGACCTGAACAGAGCTTGTATAAGAAAACGTTATACAGTAGGTTAGACATCATACCTGTGTGTAAATGAATACAAGAAAGTGACTGATGTGTTTTTGATCCCCGTAGCTGTTAGGAACTGGTACCATTCCTAGGACCCAATTAAAACAAAATAATAAGAATCACACTGTGCATATAACTGGTAAGGCCCTGATTTAAAACTAGCACATGTACCCACAAGACAGGGATGAGGAAATTAACTGATAATGTATGACATTTTGAAAACAGCTATGACAATTTCATGGAATGCACAATAGCCAATCAGCCAGTAGGAAAGGAAATTACCATTTAATGGATTTTTCTATGTCTTGAAATGGGCATAAAAGTGGTGGTCTCAACTACAGGTAACTGCCAAAATAAAGGAAATACCAACATAAAATGGCTTAATAGGGCATTGAAACACCACTAGCCAGACCAGCGTTAATGCACCTTGGCATAGATTCTACAAGTGTCTTGAACTATTCTGGAGGGATGAGACAAGATTTATTCAGCAACAAATTCCGTAATTTGGTGTTTTATTGATGTTGGTGGATGTTTTGTTGATGTTGGTGTCTCTGGCACCGCCCCAGAATCTCCCATAAGTGTTCAATTGTATTAAGATCTTGTGACAGAGACTGCCATGGCATATGGTTTATGTTGTTTTCATGCTCACCAAACCATTCAGTAACCACCCGTGCCCTTTGGATGGGAGCATTCTCATCCTATGAGGGCATAGCCATTGTAGCCAAAATAATGGCCAGCGCAGCATTTTTATACATGACCCTAAGCATGATGGGATGGTAATTGCTTAAGTACCTTAGGAATCACACCTGTGTGGAAACACCTGGTTTCAATATACTTTATATCCCTCATTTACTCAAGTGTTTCCATTATTCGCAGTTACCTTTACATAATAAGTACTATTTTGCAAACCACACACTTTGCTGAAGTAATGTTCACAGAAGCTTGTTTGAATCACTTTGACGTCATCACTTTAGCTATCCACTGCTGTAGTGTTTGGGGGCCTATAGTCCTGAACTGAAAAACATTGATGAAATCTCCATTGAAAGTGTGTTTTAGTCCAGTACTACTTTTAATGTGGGTCCTTGAAACCTGACATACGATCCAAAGGTTTCTTGTTGAGCCTTCTCTTCTGACAGAGAGGAGAGAAGAAAACAGGGTGGCACTTTATTTGGTCAGTCCCTAATAGATGGTCTATAGGGGACTTTCCAAATACAGTGGGACTGAAAACAGGTATTTTGACAGAAGCAAAGACACCCTCTCATCAGAATCAGTGTTTGTTTTCTCTGTAAATTAGAACAGCCAGCACATGGATGCAGACGTGTTAAAACAAAATCTCATATCAGAATTCTTAGAACCTGTGGATATAGATACCCAGCCATGACTTTGTATCTAGACTCACTGATGTGTGATATCCCCAAGGGGAGAACCAAGCTCTCCATTATGTTTGTGTGATTGTGTGTGCCACTATCACCACCAGTCAAAATGTGACCCGTTTCAGGAAACTAGGCGTATGTCTAGAGTCACTACTTCACAGTAGAGCTATTTGAATGTAAACTTTTTCTATCAAAATGTGTTTTTTGGCAAAATGCCTTCTCGAACATGTGAACTTTCATGTGCCTTAATAACAAACTTGTTTGCCATCTGTAAATACGAATAAAATGGTTAAATTACGAGCCTAGTTGGTTTAGCCACAGAAAAAGTCAGCACCCTTCCTGCTAGCCATGATTAGCTGAGATAATGAGTGGGCTGGACATGCCGAAAGATGAGTTTGGATTGGTCTGCCATATAGCATGGTTCTGTCTATTTGAGCTGGTCAGTATTTGTAAATTATACTGTCTAACGCAGCTTTTTTAAATGTATTGCGTAGTAAAACTGCATAAACCTAATGTCAAGTTAAAGTGTACTGTTAGCTAGCTGGCTCGCTAGCTAACGTCTCGTGTATGCTCGCCACTTTCTGGAAGACCGAGTTTTGAAATCAGTGGAAGTTGAGTATGATAGCTAAGGAGATAGAGAAAACACATGTCTCCGGATTACATCTTCAAGCTAAGGGAAACCATGGTATCTGCCAAGAGGCGCATCCATCCATGATCTATATGGGTAAGATAGTCTAGCTAGCTATATATTACAAGTTTCTAATTTTGACAGAAAGTGGTTTAATTTCAAGTTAAGGTTACTGTTAGCTAGCTAATGTTACGTGTATGATCTTATTATTTGTACTCAGAGCCATTTGCTGGACTAGTTATAGCCTCATGTTAGCTAGCTATCATTGAACCTGGTTGGTTAGCTACCTGCAGATTCCTGTGGTGTATTAACATCAAGAGTTGTGAATATGGTTCATTGTTCACCTACCTAGCTAGCTAGTTACAGGTCTTAACAAAAGACTCTGGTCTGAGTGTGCAGAATAGCTGATGAATTTACGAATGCTCAACACCCATTGAATCTGGCCAATGTTTGTAAACATCATGTAAAATACGTAATTAAATTGTTGCCAGCAGCACAGTTAGTCACCAACGCTCTGGATAACATGAAAACAGCCTAACCAGCTCTGCTAGGGCAAGTAATGTTCAGTGAGTTGTTCTCTCATTTGTGTCGGGAAGTAGCTAGCAAGTTAGCTTGGGTGCTTGACTGTTTTTAATTATTATTATTATGAACAAAACAAATACAAAAGCAGAAATATGCAAACAAGAGTACAAAAACCTAACAGGGGTATTACATATTGAGATACATTTTCAATTTGTCAAAGTTTTATGGTATGTATTGATTTGATGTTTTTACACTTAATGATAATTTCAAAATATTATTTAAATTCTATCTTAAACAGTGTGAAGTTTTTTTTTCTCCGCCCACATTTTATGGATAAAGAATCTGCCAACTTTTGTTTTTACAATGCAAGATAAATAAAGATCAATATAATTTGGATCAAAATAAAAAACATAATATCA
Organism: Oncorhynchus keta; assembly: GCF_023373465.1. NCBI lineage: Eukaryota > Metazoa > Chordata > Actinopteri > Salmoniformes > Salmonidae > Oncorhynchus > Oncorhynchus keta. Next base: position 21,473,889 of record NC_068455.1, on the reverse strand, counting down.
GAGTCTTTCCAATTAACATTAATAGTAGATTCTTGATAAATACAATCTTTTAACCATTCTAGGATATGTGGGACGGTAGCGTCCCAACTGGCCAACATTCAGTGTAAATGCTGTGCGCCAAATTCAAATTACTATTAATATGTCCATTAAACATCACAAATGGTCCTTTTGTCCGATTAATTATGTCGATATATATCCAAAATGTCAATTTATTTGGCGCGTTTGATCCAGAAAAACACCGGTTCCAACTCGCACAACATAACTACAAAAGTTACCTGTAAGCTTTTCCAAACATTTCAAACTACTTTTGTAATACAACTTTAGGTATTGTTTAACGGAAATAATCGATACAATTGAAGACGGGATCATCTGTGTTCAATACCGGAGGAAAACAATGTGTAGCATGCTTTCAGGTCACTCGCCTCTAACAGAGAGTATACTTCCATCGAGCCTCATTCTGAACATGGCTGCCTCTTAATTTCTCAAAGGAAAAACCTCAACCAATTTCTAAAGACTGACATCCAGTGGAAGTGATAGGGACTGCAAGAAGGTCCCTTAGAAATATGGATTCCCAATGAAAATTCATTGAAAAGAGTGACCCCCAAAAAATAATATTCTGAATGGTTTGTCCTCTGGGTTTCGCCTGACAAATAAATTCTGTTATAGTCACAGACAGGATTCAAACAGTTTTAGAAACTTCCGGGTGTTTTCCATCCAAATAATATGCATATATCTTAGCTTCTGGGCATGAGTAGCAGGCAGCTCAATTTGGGCACGCTTTTCATCCGAAATTCTGAATGCTGCCCCCTATCCTAGAGAAGTTTTTAACTCACTCCAAAATCTTCTGACATAAGAATTCCCAAAATAATTGGCCAAGAGTCTCTGGGTCACAACCACAAAATACACATTTGTTATCAATAGCTATTTTAAATCTGTGTATAATAAAGGTCTTTAGAGGGATGCTTGACTGCTGTTGTTAGTACAGAATGCTCGGATCAACCCTGAAGAGATGGGTGGGGCTAAAGCTTAAGAGTGTGTGAGCAATGCTGAATGGGTGTAGACAAAGGGCTCTCCAGCAGTAGTACCAAATCATTCAAAGGCCATTTTCTCAAAAGTGAGTTTACAAGTTTATCAACTTTAAAAGCAACATTTATTTCCCATTGTTCCTCAACTGTAGTGTATAATATACCATGTTGAGTCTCTACCTTTATCCAATGTTAAGAACACATTTCAAATTTCGCTACATAAGACATGCCCCTGAACAGGCAATATACCTACTGTTCCTAGGCCGTCATTGAAAATAAGAATTTGTTCTTAACTGACTTGCCTAGTTAAATAAAGGTCAAATTAAAATTTAAAATACAAAATAAAATAAATATGTGTTCCAACATTACTGTTGTAATGTTGTAGGTATAGATAACCCTGAAGCAGATCTAGAACACTAATCCTACAGAAATCACTCAAAGCACTTTGATGTAACATTGAATGAACATGTTCACTGGACATTACATGCATACATGGGACTAGGGAGATAATGTTCCTCATGACCTTTCGAAGGTGATCCTCATAGAAACTAACCTATCCACAGAGCTTCCATGCCCCCTAACATATGTTTTAATGCAGTAATAACATACAGTACCAGTCAGGATTTTGGACACACCTACTCATTCAAGGTTTTTTTTTTATGTTTACATTGCTGAAAATTTTGAACACATCCAAGCTATGAAAGAACACATATGGAATCATGTAGTAATCAAAAAAGTGTAAAGCAAATCAAAATATATGTATATTTTAGATTATTCAAAGTAGCCACCTTTTGTCTTGATGACAGCTTTGCACACTCTTGGTATTCTCTCAACCAGCTTCACCTGCAATGCCTTTCCAACAGTTTTGAAAGAGTTCCCACATTTGCTGAGCACTCGTTGGCTGCTTTTCCTTCACTCTGTGGTCCAACTCATCCCAAACCATCTCAATTGGGTTGAGGTCAGGTGATTGTGAAGGCCAGGTCATCTGACGCAGCACTCCATCACTCTCATTCTTGGTCAAATAGCCTTTACAAATCCTGGAGGTGTGTTGAGTCATTATCTTGTTGAAAAACAAATGATGGTCACACTAAGCGAAAACCAGATGGGAGGGCAGAATGCTGCAGAATGCTGTGGTATCCATGCTGGTTAAGTGTGCCTTGAATTCTAAATAAATCATTGATAGTGTCACCAGCAAAGCACCCCCACACCATCACACCTCTGCCTCCATGCTTCACAGTGGGAACCACACATGCGGAGATCATCCGTTCACCTACTCTGCGTCTCACAAAGACACGGCGGTTGGAACCCCCAAAAAAATCTCAAAGTTGGACTCATCAGATCAAAGGACAGATTTCCACCGATCTAATGTCCGTTGCTCGTGTTTTTGTTGGCCAAAGCTGGTGTCCTTTTGAAGTGATTTCTTTGCAGTAATTTGACCACAAAGTTCTGATTCCCGCAGTCTCCTCTGAACAGTTCATGTTGAGATGTGTCTGTTTTTTTTTAACTCTGTGAAGCATTTATTTGGGCTGCAATTTCTGAGGACAATTAACTTATCCTCTGCAGCAGAGGTAACTCTGGGTCTTCCTTTCCTGTGGCAGTCCTCATGAGAGCCAGTTTCATCATAGCGCTTAATGGTTTTTACGACTGCACTTGAAATGTTCCATATTGACTGACCTTCATGTCTTAAAGTAATGATGGACTGTCATTTCTCTTTGCTTATTTGAGATGTTCTTGCCATAATATGGACTTGGTATTTTACCAAATAGGGCTATCTTCTGTATACCATCCCTACCTTGTCACAGCACAACTGACTGGCTCAAATACATTAAGAAGGAAGTAAATTCTACAAATGAACTTTTAACAAGGCACACCTGCTAATTTAAATGCATTCCAAGTGACTACCTCATGAGGCTGGTTGAGAGAATGCAGAGCGTGTGAAAAGCTGTCATCAAGGCAAAGGGTGGCTACTTTGAAGATTTGCAAATATAAAATATATTTGTTTAACACATTTTTGGTTACTACATGATTCCATATGTGTTATTTCATAGTTTTGATGTCTTCACTATTATTCTACAATGTAGAAAATAGTAAAAATAAAGAAAAACCCTTGAATAAGTAGGTGTGTCCAAACTTTTGACTAGTACTGTACACATACACCTTTTCTCAAGTCTCACCTGCCTTGAGAAAAGGCTCACCTGCCTCTTTCTCCAGGCACTCCAGACATCTCACGTATATATTTATTCCATACCCTTATAACACAGGGTAGACTCACCTTTCCCTTCCACTGCTGTACCTACAGTATATGTGGCTTCATAACTGTGGGCCTTCATCTCCTCTCACTATGTCCTTCAGTTTGGAAATCTGCTGAAACTCCCATGAAAAATGGTTAATTCTGGCCCTTAACTTCAAAGCTCCATGTGTTCCTAGACAGAGGAGGTCCAAGCCTAATGTTAAACAGCACTCTGTTAAATGTTCACACAGCAGACAGGCAGGCATACTATGTATGCCATATTCACATTGACAGAGCATTGTATGTGTGCTCATTTATTTTTGTCACTGCAGTGTGCTAGTAGGTAAAATATATTTTTCCCTCTTCAGATGGGCAGAATACATTATGGTGCATCATTTACTATGTTTGGGTGAGCCCCTTGCCTCAATGTAGTCTTAAAACTGAGTGGCAATGGTCTTCACATTATGAATTCATCAATAAAACTCCCCATCAGTCAGGAAAACTCTGGAAGACTTGAGAAATGTGGACCATGAGGAGATATTGTTATTTCTAAACATGTCCGTCTGCATTCGAAAAAGAATAGGCTAAAATAAAGGCAAGTACTGGAGAAAATCTTTACCTACCTTCAGTTTTCTTTGAGCTCTTGGATAGATTTCTTATCTCATACCCAATATTAAAACATAATTAGAAATGTGAATGTCATTGTTATAAGTGCAAAAATATGCTGAAGGTGAACAATAAAATGTGTATTTCAAATTTGGTTTAAATAAAAGCATTAACTCCCCAAAAGGCACAAAAATAGCTGTCTCTCCTTTGATGGGTTAGTAATGAATGTTATCGCTTGGCAGGCGTGTTGTTGATTGAGATGGCATGTACTGTTCCACTGTGAATATACTATTTACACTTTGATTCTGACATTTCTTTGACCTCTAACAACAGCATTAGGTGTAACTGAAAAGTCTGACCTTCTCTAAAATGTGCTGGTTATGTTCAACATACGTTTAAAGGGATAATTATGTATTTTGCCAATGAAGCCCTTTATTTTCTTCCCCAGAGTTAGATGAACTCGGATATAATTTTTATGTCTCTGCGTTCAGCTTCAACTCACAAAACTACCCGCAACTTCCTTCATACTGTACACAGTGACATAAACATGGTATCCACGAGTTCAGGGCTTCATTGCCAATTTCCCGAACTTTCCCTTTAACAAAAACAAGTCCTTCGCTGTAGTAAAACACAAACTCCTTGAGGGCAAAGGGACCTTCAGAAACAGTGAGTCATTCTGACAACACCTGGGACACCTTGTTCACTTCACATCAAGCCAGTAAATGTAATTCCTTTATGTGATACTGAGAACTGTACTGTGAGGAAATGCAACAGTCGTGTAGGTGTTAATCTACAGAAGACAACGTGAAAGATTCTGTATTTCCCTCTGGTGTGCGTGTGCATTTATGTGTGTACATGCTCACATGCGAGGCCCCCCTGTACCTTGCATTATTCGGTATCATCCCCAGATCCATCAAAGTGTGAAAAGGCACCAGATGGGACCTAACCACCTTAATTGTATCTGAGTTTTTGAAGTTTTAAATGAAACCCTGAGAGTCACACACATGCTGTTGAGTGATTGTTTAGACGGCCTGCTTAATTTAGCATGGCTGATTAAGTGCATACATCAGGGAAAAGGCAGGAAGGAGTGCAGTGTGAGAGGTGGATGCAGCATTAAACAACGCCTCTGCTCTCTGCTCCCAATGGCACGTCAACACACCAGAGTTTCCCCCGACAACATCTCTCAGAATAGATCCCCATTGATGATGATGACTCTGTAGTCCAGCTTTTCTCAGTGAGAGACTCAGAGCCACGTACAAAGATAGGTGTTATGAGGAAAGATGCATCCTACACCTTGTGTTAAATTCCCATTAAAGTCCTCTCTGTCTACATTCAGAGGTCTACAGGGCTGTACATATGAAAGATGAGTAACAAATGATTATATACTGCTTTTGAATGTGAGGTGTATATCTTATGAATGTGTTATAAAGTACCAAGATAGCCTTCAAATGAAGTGTTAACGAAAGCTACACCAGGCATCTTGTATCCAATTCACATACAAATAATCCCTAAATTGTTCTTAATAATGGCAACACTGATATTATCCACAGTCATGCCTCTTCTCAGAAAGTGTTGGTCCCATGTTTCATGACCTGAAATAAAAGATCCCAGAAATGTTCCATATGCACAAAAAAAAATATTTCTCTCAAATTATGTGCACAAATTTGTTTACATCCCTGTTAGTGAGTATTTCTCATTTGCCAAGATCCACCTGACAGGTGTGGTATATCAAGAACTTGGTTAAACAGCATGATCATTACACAGGTGCACCTTCTGCTTGCGACAATAAAATACCATTCTAAAATGTGCAATTTTGACACACAACACAATGCCACAGATGTCTCACGTTTTGAGGGAGTGTGCTGACTGCAGGAATGTCCACCAGAGCTGTTGCCAGAGAATTTAATTTAATTTCTCTAACATATTTCTCAAAGTTATTTTAGAGAATTTGGCAGAACATCCAATCAGCCTCACAACCGCAGACCTCGTATAACCACGCCAGCCCCGGACCTCCAAACCTAGCTTCTTCACCAGCAGGATTGTCTGAGATCAGCCACCCGGACAGCTGATGAAACTGTGGGTTTGCACAACAAAGAATGTCTGCACAAACTGTCAGAAACCATCTTAGTGAAGCACAACTGCGTGCTCGTCATCCTCACCAGGGTCTTGACCTGGCTGTAGTTCGTTTTTGTAACCAACTTCAGTTGGCAAATGCTCAACTTCGATGGCCATCAAGGATGTCATCTACGCCTGGACCGGGTGTCGTGTGTGCAAGCGGTTTGTTGATTTAAACGTGTGCCCCATGGTGATGCTGGGGCAATGGTATAGGCAAGCATAAGCTACAGACAACGAAAACAATTGCATTCATCAATGGCAATTTGAATTGTCAGAGATACTGCGACGAAATCCTGAAGCCCATTGTCGTGCCATTCATCTACCGCCATCACCTAATTTTTCAGCATGAATATGCACGGCCACATGTTGCAAAGATCTGTACACAATTCCTGAAAATGTCCCAGTTCTTCCATGGCCTGCATAATCACCAGACATGTCACCCATTGAGCATGTTTTTGGGATGCTCTGGATTGACGTGTACAACAGCGATTTCCAGTTCCTGTCAATATCCATCAACTTCCCACAGCCATTGAAGAGGAGTGGGACAACATTTCACAGGCCACAATTAACAGCCTGATCAACTCTATGTGAAGGAGATGTGTTGCGCTGCATGAGGCAAGTGGTTGTCACACCAGACACTGACTGGTTTTCTGATCCACGCCCCTACATTTTTTAAAGGTATCTGTGACCAACAAATGCATATCTGCAGTGATGGAAAAAGTACTCAATTGTCATACTTGATTAAAAGTAAAGATACCTTAAAAAATGACTTAAGTGAAAGTCAACCAGTAAAATACTACTTGAGGAAATGTCAAAAAGTATTTGGTATTGAATATACTGAAGTATCAAAAGTATATGTAATTGATCAAATATACTTATGTGCCAAAAGTAAAAGTATACGTCATTTCAAATTCCTTATATTAAGCAAACCAGACATCATGATTTTCTTGTTTCCTAAATGTACAGCTCGCCATGGGCACACTCCAACACTCAGACATCATTTACAAACAAAGAGGCTGTTGGAATGACCAGGGATGTTCTCTTGATAAGTGTGTGATTTGGACCATTTTCCTGTCCTGCTAAGAATTCAAAATATAACAAGTACTTTTGGGGGTCAGGGAAAAAGTATATTATTATTATATTATTTTCTGTATGAATGTAGTAGAGTAAAACTATAATCTGTCAAAAATATCAATGGTAGAGTAAAGTACAGATTAGGGCTGTCACAACTCATGATGGCATTCAAATTCCATGTGACCATTTAGTCACGGTAATTAGGCTTCTGCAAGCTCTGATGTTGCTGATGGTCATTAGTAGCCTACCAAACGTGCTAACTGCCTGGTACTCCGCACACTATTGTCCCTCTAATCACACTGACATCAATGCAAATGTATTGAAAATCTAATCAAACACTTCATGAGCTCATGTTTCACCATGCAATTGAGTGAGAAAAGAGAGTGATGGCCTCTAATAAATATAGGAGGATCCCATCAGCATTCTATAGGCTATGCCTACTATATTTTTTTCTCAACCTTCCTAATATTAAGCACATCGCTTCTCTTTAAAACAGGAATATAGCCTACCTGGCTTGCATGAAAATTAACCACAGGAAAAATGGGAGGACATTCACTGTTTACGTGTATAGATTACATGTATTTTTCCCTCTGGCCCTGCTTCGAGACAGGTGTATGATAATTGTCCATTCTAAATCAAAAGAAATTTCACACATATATTATTTGGTATATGTAAAGACAAGGTTAAATCAAGAATAGTGTGATGGGTGGCAATATGTGTGTGAATGATGCCCAGCTTAAGGCAAACAGCGCATTCTGAAGTCGGCGCATTCTAAATTCTAAAGTGGCCCAAAAAATCTTAAAATGAAGCGCATTAATCTGCATTACAATGGGTGTAGAGCCTAACTTGCATATATATGCAGCACCTGAGTTTCAAGTTTGGGGAAGATAATTTTCACCATAAAAAATGCACCTTTATAATAAAGGCTTTACATGCATAATCACATTTGCGTTTGACTGCTGATGGATAATTCGCACTTATAGTCTACTGCCGTGTGCACATTGCTGCGCTTACAATGCGATAGCCTAATAGTTTATCAACATTTAAAGCTAAACGTTCTCATCTGTTGCGTCATTGCTTAAAACATGTTTTTTGATGCAAGTGGTTGTATTAATTTGGGATCTATCGCATCCCACAACTGTCCTGAACTAGGTTTGAAATATTTATTTCTCACACAGAATAGGTCAACAGTTGTACTCTGGGGGATCGTAGATTGACATAGGCTAGTGCTTTTGTTGTTCGTTAAGCCTACTTATCTTGTTGGCTGATGAAAAGTAAATGTGGACAGTTCTTCCAATATCATCAATATGCGCATCAGAATTGTATAAGGACGCGCGCAATTGCGTCCGCAATGTGTCTGTCTTCACTTGTAGCCTGTGAGAAAGATCTGATCATGTGACTGAGAGGTGCTCTGGCATGCAGTGGGGAGTTATAAGGGAATTATAATTATATTCAGCCCAAGAGCACAACGGTCACTGACCGCAAAAGGCATGGATTCCTTTATGGCCACACAAAGGGGATACAGCCAGGAAATTTGAGGCATTATCAAGTGCTTGTCAAATTGTGAACAAGAGACTGATGAAGTGTGTAAAGCCTGTGCAAAAAAAACAAAGCAGAGCTCATGCCTTTCGTGCCATTTTTTCCAAATCATTATTAGTCGCATCATGCAGCCTTAGAATGTATTAAAAATCAAACATATAGCCCAAAATTTGTATCTCAACTAAAGATACATAAATACCTGTTTCTTTGTTAACCGCTTAACACAGAATAGCCGCACGTGCACACTCCCTTAAATTGCTTGGACAAAATATCCTTTCTATTTTTTTCAGCTATGTTCAAATGTATTCTTCATACTATAAAATAATACAAAATTATGCCATGGAATTCTAAGCAAACCTTGTCTGCTAAATTAACGACCTAACATAAGAACAAGTATGCTATTCTGTTCTTCTGAAATAAGTTAGACTACATTTTCTTCCTATCATGTTTCTTTAGACCTGTCTAAAATAAATTATGGATTTATTGTGATGATGTATTACATGGATTTATTTGACTTTTTAAAATATAGATGTTCCAAAGGTCTGCGTCAGTGGCTTGTAGGCTATGCGTGTTAGACATGAGATGCAACATGTGTTTATGTAATTGACTGTAATTTACCGTAAAACCGGCAGTTATTTCCTTGACAATCACCGGCTGACAAAATATAATGACCGACACAGCTCTAGTACAGATACCTCAAACAACTATCTAAGTAGTACATTAAAGTATTTTTACTTAAGTACTTTACACCACTGCATATCTGTATTCCCAGTTATGTGAAATCCATAATTATTTAAATTTCAATTGACTGAACTCCAATTCAGTAAACTCTTCAGTAAAATTGTTGCATGTTGCGTTTATATTTTGTTCAGTGTACTGTATATGATATCTGCTACCAAAATAACACTCTTAATAAAAGCTGTCACCATAGGAGAACCCTTTGAAGAACCATTTTTCGTTCCAAGTACAACCCTTTTGGTTTCAGGTGGAGCCCTTTTGGGTTCCATGTAAAACCGGAAAGCAAAAATGCTTTTTGAATGGTTCTCCTATGTGGACAGTCGAAGAACCCTTTTGGAGCCCTTTTTTCTATGAGCGTACACAGATATACACTTGTATGACCTACACTAATGCAAGTGATGCACAGCATCAATGAAAATAACTAATCGTTGCTGAATATGGATTATGATGCACCAATCAAACCTGTGGCAGCCTCCTCTGATTATGAGATGTGTTTGGGGATGGTGCTGACAACTATAGAAATCAACTCAATGTTATTCTCTCTGATGAATGGCATGTGTCATTGAGCAAGGTGAACCGAAAAGAATTTGAAAAGAATTATGCATTGTGTAAATTCATACTTGTGTGCAGCGCACTATATATCTATTTGTTGGCTTGGCTTTGTTGTTTATGGGATATAGAGAATCGCTGGCTGCATAGCCACAAGTAATAACACCACCATCCCACTGTATTATGATGATTAATGAGCTTCTTTTAAAAGCTCTATTGCAGGTAATTTTGTCTGCGCTCGGATGTGCTTTGGTTTGTTTTGTGGAAGGCAGCTGTCCAGTCTGTGCATTGGGCTTGAATTCACTAACAGTTTGCTAGATTGCACCAACTCCTAAGAAAGGAAAAAAAATGTTCATTTGTTTGGAGGCTGCTAATCAGGCATAGCAGGAGTAAAATAAAAATCTGAAAGTAGATCCCCTACATACTGGTCTTGACGAGAAGAAAAAAAACTATCTGGGGAGGTTCTCTTCTGCACTGTTCAACCATCCAGTAAATGTGGAGGAGGAGTTAAGGTGGAGTGTTGCCTTGCTAATGTCCAAAAGTGGAAGTTGCGTTGTGTCACAGGCTCTCTTCCCATTTCCCCTGAAAACCGTGACATCCGGTTGTTGGAGACTCAGTATCCAAGATTAAACACATTCTGGTGCCTGGTGATGGAAAGATACAAACCAGTAGTCCTATGAAGTCATAGTTTAAGTTTGTGTGTTATTGAAGTTCAAGCACACCCTCTTCTTAAAGTGTTCTTGTAGCGTGCAGTGCAGCCAATCTCAAACACCTTCTCTCTCTGTGAAATGGAAAACAGATAATGCATTGTTCCTCTTCTGCCTACATTAACATTTTATTCTTTTCCAGAAACGAAAGGGGGATTTATTGTGGATTCTTTCACTTTTTTTAGTCACATCTCTTCATTTTCCTCCAAACGAGAAAAAAAATCTTTATGCAAGAGCTGGAACATAACAACAAAGGTAAATTGAAATGTCATTTTTTATTCATGTGAAGCCGCTGTATGAGGATATTGCAGCACAAATGAAGGCTGACAGTACCAGCCGTCGCTGGCATCCATGCAAGGTCTTGTGAGGCTTTTTTGTTCGATGAATATATACACTGAGTATATAAACATTAAGAACACCTGCTCTCCATGACAGACTGACCATGTGAATCCAGGTGAAAGAAGATCCCTTCTTGATGACACCTGTGAAATCCACTTCCATTAGTGTAGATGAAGGGGAGGAGACAGGTAAAAGAAGGGTTTTTAAGCCTTGAGACAATTGAGACGTACCTAGATTGTGTGTATGTGTGCCATTCAGAGGGTGAATGGGAAAGACAAAAGATTAAAGTACCTTTGAATGGGGTATGGTATTAGGTGCCAGCCAGACTGGTTTGAGTGTGTCAATAACTGTTCTGAGGACAAAAGGGGGTGCAACTCAATATTAGGAAGGTGTTCCTAATGTTTTGTACACTCAGAGTGCACACACATATACAGTGCCTTGCGAAAGTATTCGGCCCCCTTGAACTTTGCGACCTTTTGCCACATTTCAGGCTTCAAACATAAAGATATAAAACTGTATTTTCTTGTGAAGAATCAACAACAAGTGGGACACAATCATGAAGTGGAATGACATTTATTGGATATTTCAAACTTTTTAACAAATCAAGAGAACTGAAAACTGCTGTTCACAAATGCTCTCCATCCAACTTCACTGAGCTCGAGCTGTTTTGCTAGGAGGAATGGGAAAAAATGTCAGTCTCTCGATGTGCAAAACTGATAGAGACATACCCCAAGCGACTTACAGCTGTAATCGCAGCAAAAGGTGGCGCTACAAAGTATTAACTTAAGGGGGCTGAATAATTTTGCACGCCCAATTTTTCAGTTTTTGATTTGTTCAATTTTTTGAAATATCCAATAAATGTCGTTCCACTTCATGATTGTGTCCCACTTGTTGTTGATTCTTCACAAAAAAATACAGTTTTATATCTTTGTTTGAAGCCTGAAATGTGGCAAAAGGTCGCAAAGTTCAAGGGGGCCGAATACTTTCGCAAGGCACTGTATATAATCAAATCATGTATGTCTGATTTCCCAAGTCCACCGAACGAGTCACTGAAAAAAGGCAGACATGACTTGACATCTTCTGACGGTTGGTTGTTCCTCAGGGCATTTTATTCTGCATCTGACCTCACAAAGGGTTGAGTCCAACAGTGTGCAAATGTCAAGTGTCAAATGCTTGCAAATCAAATAACATTTATTGGTCGCATACACATATTTAGCAGATGTTATTGCGGGTGTAGCTAAATGATTGTGTTCCTAGCTCCATCAGTGCAGTAATATCTAACAATTCACAACAATACACACAAATCTCAAACTAAAAGAATGGAATTAAGAAATATATAAATATTAGGATGAGCAATGTCAGACTCCGGAGTATAAAAATACACTATCGTTCAAATGTTGGGGTCACTTAGAAATTTCCTTGTTTTTGAAAGAAAAGCAACAAAAAAAACATTTTCCATTAAAATAACATCAAATTGATCAGAAATACAGTGTAGACATTGTTAATGTTGCAAATGACTGTTGTAGCTGGAAATGGAAGATTTGTTGTGGAATATCTACATAGGCTTACAGAGGCCCATTATCAGCAACCATCACCCCTGTGTTCCAATGACATGTTGTGTTAGCTAATCCAAGTTAATCATTTTAAAAGGCTAATTGATCATTAGAAAGCCCTTTTGCAATTATGTTAGCACAGCCGAAAACTGTGGTCATGATTATATAGGCAATAAAACTGGCCTACTTTAGACTAATTGAGTATCTGGAGCATCAGCATTTGTGGGTTCAATTACTGGCTCAAAATGGCTAGAAACAAAGAACTTTCTTCTGAAACTCATCCTTCTATTCTTGTTCTGAGAAATTATGGCTATTCCATGCGAGAAATTGCCAAGAAACTGAAGATCTCATACAATGCTGTGTACTACTCCCTTCACAGAACAGTGCAACCTGGCTCTAACCAGAGTACAAAGAGGAGTGGGAGGCCCCGGTGCGCATCTGAGCAAGAGGACAAGTACATTAGAGCGCCTAGTTTGAGAAACAGACGCCTCACAGGTCCTCAACTGGCAGCTTCATTAAATAGTACCCACAAAACACCAGTCTCAACGTAAGCAGCGAAGAGGCGACTCCGGGATGCTGGCCTTCTAGGCAGACTTCCTCTGTCCAGTGTCTGTGTTCTTTTGCCCATCTTAATCTTTTATTTTTATTGGCCAGTCTGAGATATGGCTTTTTCTTTTGCAACTCTGCCTAGAAGGCCAGGATCCCGGCCGTCTAAAAAAAATGTTTCTTTCCAAAACAAGGACATTTCTATTTCACCCCAAACTTTTGATGGGTAGGGTATATATATGTGATGGGATGTATAGAAATTATAGACATTATGAACAGTATGTGGATAGAATATTTACTTTATCTGTAGGATCGAATACTATATTTGCACTAAAAGTTGAATAGGTTGGCATTGACTAGAATACAGTATATACATATGAAATGAATAAAACAGTATGTAAACATTATTAAAGTGACCAGTGTTCCTTTATTAAAGTGACCATTGATTCCATGTCTACGTATATAGGGCAGCAGCCTCTAAGGTACAGGGTTGAGTAACCGGGTGCTAGCCCGGCTATTGACTAAGTTCAGTGCACGGTACTGGGTGGAGGCCCGCTAGTAATGGCTATGTAAGAGTGTGTGTGTGTGTGTGTGTGTGTGTGTGTGTGTGTGTGTGTGTGTGTGTGTGTGTGTGTGTGTGTGTGTGTGTGTGTGTGTGTGTGTGTGTGTGTGTGTGTGTGTGTGTGAGAGAGAATGTGCCTGGTGTTGGCATTATGTATGACAGAGACACTTACAAAGGGATGCACGCAAAAAAACACACCCAATGATGAAGTGGTAAAACAAATCGGTGGGAAAACTCTGATTACCGGTTGCAAGTTAAAAAAATAACACTCCACGAAATGTGGGTAAAATAAAAGGTATATACACACACACACACGCGCGCGCACGCACACGCACACACAGGACAACAATCTCTCCCTCAACGTCATAAAGGAGATGATTGTGTGATTGTGGACAACAGGAAAAAGACGACCGAGCATGCCCCCATTCTCATCGACGGGGCTGCGGTGGAGCAGGTTGAGAGCTTCAAGGTCCTTGGTGTCCACATCACCAACAAATGAACATGGTCCAAGCACACCAATACAGTTGTGAAGAGGGCACAACAAAACCTATTCCCCCTCAGGAGACTGAAAAGATTTGGCATGGGTCCTCAGATCCTCAAAAGGTTCTACAGCTGCACCATCGAAAGGATCCTGACTGGTTGCATCAATACCTGGTATGGCAACTGCTCGGCATTCGACAGCAAGTGTCACGCCCTGGCCATAGAGAGGCTTTTATTCCTATTTTGGTTAGGCCAGGGTGTGACTAGGGTGGGCATTCTAGTTTCCTTATTTCTATGTTTTCTATTTCTTTCTATTTCACACCCTGACCAAACCAAAATAGAGAATAAAAGCCTCTCTATGGCCAGGGCGTGACACAGTTAGGATCACCATGTTATTTTAAGAATGTGAAATGTCAGAATAATAGTAGAGAGAATTAATTATTTCAGCTTTTATTTCTTTCATCACATTCCCAGTGGGTCAGAAGTTTACATACACTCAACTAATATTTGGTAGACTTGCCTTTAAATTGTTTACCTTGGGTCAAACGTTTCGGGTAGCTTTCCACAAGCTTCCCACATTAAGATGGGTGAATTTTGGCCCATTCCTCCTGACAGAGCTGGTGTAACTGAGTCAGGTTTGGAGGCCTCCTTGCTTGCACATTCTTTTTCAGTTCGGCCCACACATTTTCTGTAGAATTGAGGTCAGGGCATTGTGATGGCCACTGCAATACCTTGACTTTGTTGTCCTTAAGCCATTTGCCACAACTTTGGAAGTATGCTTGGGATCATTGTCCATTTGAAAGATTCATTTGTGACAAAGCATTCACTTCCTGACTGATGTCTTGAGATGTTGTTTCAATATATCCATATACTTTTCCTCCCTCATGATGCAATCTAGTTTGTGAAGTGCACCAGTCCCTCCTGCAGCAAATCATCTCCACAACATGGTGCTGCCACCCGTGTGCTTCATGGTTGGGATGGTGTTCTTTGGCTTGCAAGCCTCCCCCTTTTTCCTCCAAACATAACGATGGTCATTATGGCCAAACAGTTCTATTTTTGTTTCATCAGACCAGAGGACATTTCTCCAAAAAAGTATGATTTTTGTCCACATGTGCAGTTGCAAACCATAGTCTGGCTTTGTTTATGGCGGTTTTGGAGTTGTGGCTTCTTCCTTGCTGAGCTGCCTTTCAGGTTATGTCGATATAGGACTCGTTTTGCTGTGGATATTTATACTTTTGCACCTGTTTCCTTCAGCATCTTCACAAGGTCCTTTGCTGTTGTTCTGGGATTGATTTGCACTTTTCGCAGCAAAGAACTTTCATCTCCAGGAGACAGAATGCGTCTTCTTCCTGAGCAGTATGACGGATGCGTGGTCCCATGGTGTTTATACTTGTGTACTATTGTTTGTACAGATGAACTTGGTACATTCAGGCATTTGGAAATTGCTCCCAAGGATGAACCAGACTTGTGGAGGCCTTCAATTTTCTTTCTGAGGTCTTGGCTGATTTCTTTTGATTTTCCCATGATGTCAATCAAAGAGGCACTGAGTTTGAAGGTAGGCCTTCAAATACATCCACAGGTACACCTCCAATTGACACAAATGATGTCAATTAGCCTATCAGAAGCTTCTGAAGTCATGATATAATTTTCTGTAATTTTCCAAGCTGTTTAAAGGCACAGTCAAATTAGCGTATGTAAACTTCTGACCCACTGGAATTGTGATACAGTGAATTGTAAGTGAAATAATCTGTCTGTAAACAATTGTTGGAAAAAATGACTTATAAAGTAGGTGTCCTAACCGACTTACCAAAACTATAGTTTGTTAACAAGAAATGTGTGGTGGTTGAAAAATGAGTTTTATTGACTCCAACCTAAGTGTATGTAAACTTCAGACTTCAACTGTATATAGTCTCGCTATTTTTACTTCACTGCTGCTATTTAATTACTTGTTACTTTTATCTGTATTTTTTTTAACTGCATTGTTGGTAAGTAAGCATTTCACTGTAAGTTGTATTCGGTGCATGTGACTAATAAAATATGATTTGATTTGATTTGACTACTACCAGGCATTCCATCTCAGTCTTGGCATGAAGTTCAAAGCTTAGAATGCTAAACACAGATAATCCACCAAATACCAAATATTTCTCAGCAAACTGGCAGACTAATAAAAGAGATGAAATTATAAAACATATTGATAATTAATTAATTCATCCATTCTGATGTGGTAGAATTTCTGTCGTTATGAAGAGGGTAAAGTATTTCACCTCTTTGTAATGTGTTGTCTGAGTCCAGAGACGGACATGCATCCTGATTAACTGACTACTACTTCTGACAGACCTGAGTAGACAAATCAATGTAAAAAACACAGTAACAAGGATGTAGAAGTTTTGGAGAGGTCATATCCAAATAGAATAATTCGCAAACATGTAATAAATTTTTTGGGGGAGAATGGTATAATTTGTTTGTGGTCAAACAAAAACAGAGAGTTTTAACCTTCATTTGCAGGCATTTTAGTGAGCTGTGATGTTTAGAAAATGTCTGAGGTGACTGTGCCACACTGTGATCCACCAGCATGGTCTGCCTGACAGCTCATGCCTGGTCAGGACATCAGCTCCAGGAGACCTCAGCACTTCAGCCAACCCCCTGCCAATTACCCATGTAGGAAGCTACCCTGGATCGCCTACAGGCAGAAGGGCAGACATCAACTAAAAGGCAGAGGAGATTATGTCTCTAATCCTGTTTATACATGGTGGGAACATGTTTCCTGTGTCCGGGTTATGTCCACATTCTGGAATTTGTCCACATTTTCAGTTGTTGATGATTCAGAGGTTACCCAGACTCATTTTGATCGGATCCTGTAAGTGTAAACGCACACGATCAGGACAAGATCAGCGCGAAGAACGCATGTTACCAACAGGTATAAACAGGGATTCTGTGAGCGCGTCTGGCTAAACTCAAAAGCATTTAGGCATCAGTCGCACCAGGTGAAGAGAAAGAAACAGCAGGCAGGCGGGTCACAGAGGGAGGGGTCCAGGAAGTGCCAAGTGGCAGGCTGGTCTGACTGACAAACAGTCTGCAACTCACTGATATTCATTTTTATCTCTGTCAGTTTTGCAGCACAAAAGATACTTAAAAATGTCATACTATTTGAAATAATGATAATTTGATTTGTCATTGTTGATAGAGGCAGGTTTTATGTGGAATTGATTCTGATCTATCACAGAGCAATAACAGTGGAACTTTCAAGAGTAATCAAATTACTGTAGCCCATGCTGTACTGTAAATTCAGGGGAGCCTTTTTAAGGATTATATGTTTGTTGGCATTTCCCTGTGCAGGGTTGGGAGGTTCCCCTCTTACCACCCCTTGCCTTCTTCGATTCAAGTCCAGTCATGCACTCGATATTCACCAATTAAAGCCATCTGATAAAAACTGTTTATAATGGCAGTGGCCGCATCAGTGGGGGCTGGACTCAGACTCACAGAGCAAAACCAATAGAGATAAGCCCCATTAATTAAACAACAATGTTTGCCCATGCACTGATCTATACACTTCTGACTGCTGACCTTTAAAAGTTTGACGGCAGGAGCTTGCTCTTTATTTATTTTTTGACTGCCTCAAAGCTATTATGCCAGGATAAACCCTCACATCCTCCAGAGGTGTGGAATTATCGCTTGTCACCGCAGCATATGGAGCCCGGTGTGTTTACTGAGAATTCTTACTCAGGGCTGGGCAGCTGCTGTGTATATCCAGGGTTGGTTAGGTTACCTTCTAAATGTAATCCGTTACAGTTACTAGTTACCTATCCAAAACTAAAATCAGTAATTTCACTTTTGAATTATCCGAACTCAGTAATGTAATCTGATTACATTGTTACTTATAGATTACTCTCCCCTTAAGAGACATGGGTTTCACTGTGTGTTTGTGGGTGATTATTCCTGTCTCTGTGTTTTGCACCAGATAGGGCTGTTTTTGGTTTTCCACGTTTATTGTTTTGTGGTGTTCGTGTTTATCTTTTTTTATTAAACATGAATCAATACAACCACGCTGCGTTTTGGTCCGCCTCTACTTCACCACAGGAATACCGTTACACTGGCTGTCCACTAGTTTCAAAAAACAATGATTGACAGGCAGCATAAACTTCTTGAATTCGACTATTATTTGTTTCAAATACACATTTAGATTTGTGAACAGCCATCTACAACAACCACAATCCATAAGGCGCAAATAGCTAAGTGAGAAAGCAGCAGTGTAAATCACAATAATATATGGTATCCGTATTGCCGCAGACTACACCACTGATGTCTCCTTACCTCCAAGCATTGATTCAAGTTGGATAATCTTTGGATGCCGACAGCAGTCACACCATTGGAAGACATAGTTTGGACTGTAGCCTACAAAAGCCTATTCATGTTCTTTTTCCGCAATCCATCAAACACATTTGGTGTGTCATCATACTGGTCTCGGACTTGTGGTCAGACTCGCTCAGGTGGAACCACCTTAGACTTGCGCCTTTTTTCAATGCTGATTTGAATGTCATTGAGAAAACAGTGTCAATAAAAAAAAATACGCAAGCATCCTTTCTGAATTTAAAAGTAATTCTCTAGTTTTTCAAATGCATCTGTAATCTGATTACAATGTTTTTACTGGTAACATAATGGATTATAGTTACTGTTTTTTTAAATCCTTTAAAATCCTTTACATGTAACGGATTATATGTAATCCGTTACTCCACAACCCTGTGTATAACTTAATTAAAAGATGAGGCAAAGCAGAGCACTGAGAGCAAAAAAATAAACGCCTGTTGTCAGCAATTATATACATTTCACTGTTTCTGAACCATCAGTAACAAAGTGCTAGCCGGCCTGGCAACAAATGTGTTCATCAGCGAGCAAAGCATCAAGCAGCGAGCTAGCTCACCAATGATAATTTGGTATTTTGCTTTAATCATGTAATAGTAGTTATTTTCCAACTAGCGAGCAGTTCTAATTAGTTTTTCTTTATTTATTCATTATGAAGGTAAATGCTGTAATAGGTGGAGAGGTATGAGTGATTGGAGGATGTTTTGTATTGGAGGGAATCATTTGGCTTCACCTGCTGTTTCTCTACAAAAACTGTCAGCCCTTGGCTAGGCAGGATGCTGTTGACTATACAGATGAAACCATTATGGCTTTTGTGGGCAATAATACATAGGTAGTCACAGCTAGTGGCAATTTTAGCATGTACATTTAAGTGGAATGCATGCCAGAAAAGCCACTACACAACACTAAACAATGCATTAACCTGTTGCGATGAGCAATCCCGTATCCGGGATCCTATTTATAGCCTCAAGCTCATTACCATAACGCAACGTTAACTATTCATGAAAGTCGCAAATGAAATGAAATAAATATATTTGCTCTCAAGCTTAGCCTTTTGTTAACAACACTGTCATCTCAGATTGTCAAAATATGCTTTTGAACCATAGCTAAACAAGCATTTGTGTAAGAGTATTGATAGCCTAGCATAGCATTAAGCCTAGCATTCAGCATGCAACATTTTCACAAAAACAAGAAAAGCATTCAAATAAAATCATTTCCCTTTGAAGAACTTCAGATGTTTTCAATGAGGAGACTCTCAGTTAGATATCAAATGTTCAGTTTTTCCAAAAATATTATTTGTGTAGGACAAATCGCTCCGTTTTGTTCATCACGTTTGGGTAAGAAAAAACCCGAAAATTAAGTCAAAATTAACGCAAACTTTTTTCCAAACTAACTCCATAATATCGGCAGAAACATGGCAAACGTTGTTTAGAATCGATCCTCGAGGTGTTTTTCACATATCTATCGACGATAAAGTATTCGTGGCAGTTTGGTTTCTCTTCTGAAGAAAATGGAACGCGCATGGACCTGGAGATTACGCAATAATTTCGACGGAGGAGGTGGACACCTGGTAAATGTAGTCTCTTATGGTCAATCTTCCAATGATATGCCTACAAATACGTCACAATGCTGCAGACACCTTGGGGAAACGACAGAAAGTGCAGGCTCATTCCTGGCGCATTCACAGCCATATAAGGAGACATTGGAACACAAGGCATTCAAAATCTGGACCATTTCCTGTATGAAATGTCATCTTGGTTTCGCCTGTAGCATTAGTTCTGGGGCACTCACAGATAATATCTTTGCAGTTCTGGAAACGTCAGAGTTTTTTCTTTCCAAAGCTGTCAATTACATGCATAGTCGAGCATCTTTTCGTGACAAAATATCTTGTTTGTTTAAAACGGGAACATTTTTTATCTAAAAATTAAAAGAGCGCCCCCTATCTCGAAGACTATAACAGTGACAAACCGGTGCCCACAAACTGTTATGGCCTGCATAAAGCTGTTCCAACAGCAGTCCCAACACCTTACCACTGATACACCTGGCTATCAGCAGAGCCTTGTCTGGCAGCGAGACAGTTCATTCAACCTCATTTACTGCCTTTAAAAAAACATAGCTGATATGGCTGACTTGTTTAAACAAATGTGGTTTCAAATGACAATTAAGATGTACAAACTATGGCATAAGGGGACGTCAAGCAGATAAGAGGCAATCCATAATTTCAATATAGAAAATAATGAGCGAGCTAGGATGGATGTAACGTTAGTCAATAAGCGGGGCAAAAAAGTATTTAGTCAGCCATCAATTGTGCAAGTACTCCCACTTAAAAAGGATGAGAGGCCTGTAATTTTCATCATAGGTACACTCCAACTATGACAGACAAAATTAGAAAAAAATCCAGAAAATCACATTGTAGGATTTTTAATGAATTTATTTGCAAATTATGGTGGAAAATAAGTATTTGGTCAATTACAAAAGTTTATCTCAATACTTTGTTATATACCCTTTCTTGGCAATGACAGAGGTCAAACATTTTCTGTAAGTCTTCACAAGGTTTTCACACACTGTTGCTGGTATTTTGGCCCATTCCTCCATGCAGATCTCCTCTAGAGAAGTGATGTTTTGGGGCTGTTGCTGGGCAACACAGACTTTCAACTCCCTCCAAACATTTTCTATGGGGTTGAGATCTGGAGACTGGCGAGGCCACTCCAGGACCTTGACATGCTTCTTACGAAGCCACTCCTTCGTTGCCCGGTGTGTTTGGGATCATTGTCATGCTGAAAGACCCAGCCACATTTCATCTTCAATACCCTTGCTTATGGAAGGAGGTTTTCACTCAAGATCTCACGATACATGGCCCCATTCATTCTTGCCTTTAGACGGATCAGTCGTCCTGGTCCCTTTGCAGAAAAACAGCCCCAAAGCATGATGTTTCCACCCCCATGCTTCACAGTAGGTATGGTGTTCTTTGGATGCATCTCAGCATTCTTGGTCCTCCAAACACGACAAATTTAGTTTTTACCAAAAAGTTATATTTTGGTTTCATCTGACCATATGACATTCTCCCAATCTTCTTCTGGATCAACCAAATGCTCTCTAGCAAACTTCAGACGGGCCCGGACATGTACTGGCTTAAGCAGGGGGACACGTCTGGCACTGCAGGATTTGAGTCCCTGGCGGCGTAGTGTGTTACTGATGATAGGCTTTGTGACTTTGGTCCCAGCTCTCTGCAGGTCATTCACTAGGTCCCCCCGTGTGGTTCTGGGATTTTTGCTCACCGTTCTTGTGATCATTTTGACCCCACGGGGTGAGATCTTGCGTGGAGCCCCAGATTGAGGGAGATTATCAGTGGTCTTGTATGTCTTCCATTTCCTAATAATTGCTCCCACAGTTGATTTCTTCAAACCAAGCTGCTGACCTATTGCAATAGGTCAGCAGGGAAAGCTCTTAAAAGGATTACATTTCAAATTGTTTCTTAGGGATAGGCGTTCCATCAACGGGACAGTTGTAAATCAAGCAGCCCCTTGTGTCAAGATCACATATTTTATCACATAAGTCTGGTTCATCCTTGGGAGCAATTTCCAAATGCCTTAAGGTACCATGTTCATCTGTGCAAACAATGGTACACAAGTGTGAACACCATGGTACCACACATCCATCAAACAGCTCAAGAGCGTTCTGTCTCCTAGAGATGAACGTACTTTGGGGTGCGAAAAGTGCAAATCAATCCCAGAACAACAGCAAAGGACCTTTGTGGCCATCACAAATCCCTGACCTCAATCCTATAGAACATTTGTGGGCAGAACTGAAAAAGCGTGTGCGAGCAAGGAGGCCTCCAAACCTGACTCAGTTTCACTAGCTCTATCGGGAGGAATGAGTCAAGATTCACCCAACTTATTGTGGGAAGCTTGTGGAAGGCTACCCGAAACGTTTGACCCAAGTTAAACAATTTAAAGGCAATGCTACCAAATAATAATTGAGTGTATGTAAACTTCTGACCCACTGGAAATGTGATGAAAGAAATAAAAGCTGAAATAAATCATTTGCTCTACTATTATTCTGCCATTTCAAATTCTTAAAATAATGTTGTGATTCTAACCGACCTAAGACAAGTCATTTTTACTAGGATTAAATGTCAAGAATTGTGAAAAACTGAGTTTAAATGTATTTGGCTAAGGTGTATGTAAACTTCCGACTTCAACTGCATACAGTTATACAAAGCTATCTAGATAGCCAATGAGCTGGGCTTTACAGGAATATCTGGAAACCCCATATCTGTCACAATATGTAGCTGCTAACCTTGTGCTACAGCAAGACTTTTCCTTTTGGACAAAAATTATAAGAATATGGAGAGTTATGAAGTTAATGAAACTGGTTGTTTTGCAAATGTGGAACTTACAATATGGCTACTAATACTAGAAAAGCTAAATCGATGTCCAAGTATACAGATTTGACGCTTTTCTTACAAATAAAATGTAATGTGAATGCAAATGTCTCCTTCACGATGTGTACCAAATCTTACCTGGGTGACTTAAATATATAATATATAATAAATATATGCCATTTAGCAGACGCTTTTATCCAAAGCGACTTACAGTCATGTGTGCATACATTCTACGTATGGGTGGTCCCGGGAATCGAACCCACTACCCTGGCGTTACAAGCGCCATGCTCTACCAACTGAGCTACAGAAGGACTTCACACTAAATGTCATGTAGTTTTCTCATACTTCAAGTTATCCGTCTGAAACTTTGCACATACACTCCTGCCATTGTGTGGGCACCATCGGAATTCCAACCAGAGTGATGGCTAGACGTCGGACCTTTCTGTTGCATTTCAAAGATGATGGTAGAAAAACAGGTGTTTCCTTTGTATTTTCTTCTACCAGATCTATTGTGTTATATTCTCCTACATTCAATTCACATTTCCACAAACTTCAAAGTGTTGCCCTTCAAATGGTACCATGAATATGCATATCCTTGCTTCAGGGCCTGAGCTACAGGCATTTGATTTGGGTATGTCATTTCAGGCAAAAAAAAGGGGGCTATCCCCAAGAAGATGGGTATAGGCTGCAGTAGAACAGTCAGAAAAGGTAGATGAAATGAAGAGGGATAAATAGACCAAATTATTAGGGTGGCACATGGGCTACTAACATCTTAATTCACAACAAACACTTAGTATTACTTTCTTAGCTACAGTATACATATCTCCCTGGCATGTTACTTAATTTATGAAGCATCATACAATACAGTTTTGGACTCACATTGTTTATGCTGTTTCTCACTTGAACATGAAGGTGGCTCGGCGGTCCCCTGAGTGGACAGTTGTCTTGGGCGTGATACAAATCATGCTTTATGGCAGCATGGCCAATGTCGAATATTTATCAGATTTGGGACCACACAGCCACTGTCACTGATTCCTTCCAAAACACTCGTTGAATTTGCGATTTCCAACTTGTTGTGTAATGTTTATGTCCAATTGCCAATGAGCACCGATTAGTTTTATCTATAATTTCTCTACATTATTTCTCTTCATATGACAAGGATTAAAACAAGTTATGCATTAGGGGGCGCTATTAAAATTTTGGGATGAAAAACGTTCCCGTTTTAAACAAGATATTTTGTCACGAAAAGATGCTTGAATATGCATATAATTGACAGCTTTGGAAAGAAAACACTGACGTTTCCAAATCTGCAAAGATATTATCTGTGAGTGCCACAGAACTGATGCTACAGGCGAAACCAAGATTAAATTTCAAACAGGAAATGCCCCAGATTTTGGAGGTGCTTTGTTCCAATGTCTCCTTATATGGCTGTGATTGCGCAAGGAATGGGCCTACACGTTCTGTCGTTTCCCCAAGGTGTCTGCAGCATTGTGACGTATTTGTAGGCATATCATTGGAAGATTGACCATAAGAGACTACATTTACTAGGTGTCCGCTCGGTGTCCTCCGTCGAAACTATTGCGTAATCTCAAGGCGCGTGCATGTTTCCATTTTGAAGAGAGGAGAAACTAAACTGCCACGAGTGACTTATCATCGAATAGATATGTGAAAAACACCTTGAGGATTGATTTTAAACAACGTTTGCAATGTTTGTCGATATTATGGAGTTCATTTGGAAAAAAGTTTGCGTTTTAATGACTGAATTTTCGTTTTTTTTTCTCAGCCAAACGTGATGAACAAAATGGAGCGATTTCTCCTACACAAATAATATTTTTGGAAAAACTGCACATTTGCTATCTAACTGAGAGTCTCCTCATTGAAAACATCCGAAGTTCTTCAAAAGGTACATTTTATTTGAGTGCTTTTCTTGTTTTTGTGAAAATGTTGCCTGCTGAATGCTAGGCTTAATGCTATGCTAGCTATTAATACTCTTACACAAATGCTTGTTTTGCTATGGTTGAAAAGCATATTTTGAAAATCTGAGATGACAGTGTTGTTAACAAAAGGCTAAGCTTGAGAGCCAATATATTTATTTCATTTCATTTGCGATTTTCATGAATAGTTAACGTTGCGTTATGCTAATGAGCTTGAGGCTATACTAAAGATCCCGGATACGGGATTGCTCGTCGCAACAGGTTAAAAATGATTTGCCAGTAGATTGTCGACTTGATTCATGATGATGACTGCTAGCTAAGATTTTGAAAGTATGATGCTGACATGATCAGCCAATCAAAGCTACTGTACATATAACGTGAACTGACATCATTTTATCTGTGGCCAATGACCTTGAACCTTCTTGGATGGGCATTTCTATTGCAGCAAAAATGGGCAAAAATGGGGCAAAAATGGGGCAAAAATGTTCAAAGTCTCAGCTTACACTTGACAGTGATGTGTACAGTGCAATGCTCCATATTTTCTGCTGGCTTGCCCCACCTCCACAAAAGCAATGAGCTAGGCTGAAACACCTGCATTTTGGAGCTGCCTTACTCAAAGAAAAAGAAAAACCGCCAACCCCAAAATATATATATTTAGATATATTATTATTATTATTATTATTATTATTATTATTATTATTATTATTATAAATGTAAGGCTTAAAACAAGTTGGGCTCTGCTGTGAATAATGGGTCGCCACTGGTCTCAGCCAAAAACAAATATACTTTTAAATATTAAATGCTCTATTCTTTCGGATTCACGTGTGCTGTCAACTGGATGAGCCTGATGAGTTATTTGTATCAAAGGTCATCGCATGGATGATACATGGGTCAGTTACATTTCGAATCATGTGGTGGTGGCAGCATCATGCTGCTCTGACAGCTGAAACTTAATAAAGTTAGAGAAGGAGACATAAGTCTCTAGCTTCAGTGATATTTGCAATTCGTTCCAGTCATTGGCAGCAGAGAACTGGAAGGAAAGGCAGCCAAAGGAGGTGTTGGCTTTGGGGATGACCAGTGAAATATACCTGCTGGAGCGCGTGCTACAGGTGGGGGTTGCTATGGTGACCAGTGAGCTGAGATAAGGCAGGGATTTACCTTGCAGAGACTTATAGATGACCTGGAGCCAGTGGGTTTGGCGACGACTATGTAGCGAGGGCCAATCCAACTACAGCATACAGGTCTCAGTGGTGGGTAGTATATGGGGCTTTGGTGAAAAAACAGATGGCCATGTGATAGACTACATCCAGTTTGCTGAGTAGAGTGTTGGGGGCTATGTTGTCAATTACATCGGCAAAGACAAGAATCTGTAGGATAGTCAGTTTTACGAGGGTATGTTTGGCAGCATGAGTGAAGGAGGCTTTGTTGCGAAATAGGAAGCTGATTCTAAATGTAATTTTGGATTGGAGATGCTTAATGTGAGTCTGGAAGGAGAGTTTACAGTCTAGCCAGACACCTTTTGTAGTTGTCCACATATTCTAAGTCAGAACTGTGCAGAGCACTGATGCTGGACACGCGGGCAGGTGCATGCAGCGATTGGTTGAAGAGCATGCATTTAGTTTTACGAGCGTTTAAAAGCAGTTGGAGGCCACAGAAGGAGTGTTGAATGTCATTGAAGCTCGTTTGGAGGTTTGTTAACACGGTGTCCAAAGAAGGGCTAGAAGTATACAGAATGGTGTCATCTGCGTAGAGGTGGATCAGCAAATCACCAGCAGCAGAGAAAAGCGTTTTACAGAGAAAAGCGTCAGCCTCAGAATTGAACCGCGTGGCACCTCCATAGACACTGCCAGAGGTCCGGACAACACACTGAACTCTATCTGAGAAATAGTTGGTGAGCCTGGCGAGGCAGTCATTTGAGAAACCAAGGCTATTGAGTCTGCTGATAGGAATGCGGTGATTGACAGAGTCGAAAGCCTTGGCTAGGTCGATGAAGACACCTGCACAGTACTGTATTTTATTGATGGCGGTTATGATATCATTTAGACCTTGAGCGTGGCTGAGGTGCACCCATGACCAGCTCGGAAACCAGATTGCATATTGAAGGTAATGTGGGATTCGAAATGGTCGGTGATCTGTTTGTTAACCTGGCTTTCAAAGATTTTAGTAAGGCAGGGCAGGATGGATATAGGTCTATAACAGTTTGGGTCTAGTGTGTCTTCCCCTTTGAAGAGGGGGATGACCACGGCAGCTTTCCAATCTTTGGCGATCTCAGACGATACGAAAGAGAGGTTGAGCAGGCAAGTAATAGGGATTGCAACAATTTCAGCGGATATTTTAGAAAGAGAGGGTCCAGATTGTCTAGCCCAGCTGATTTGTAGGGATCCAGATTTTGCCTCTCTTTCAGAACATAAACTGTCTGGATTTGGGTGAAGGAGAGGCGTAGATGGCTTGGGCAAGTTGCTGTGGGGGGTGCAGAGCTGTTGGCCGGGGCTGGGGTAGCCAGGTGGAAAGCATGGCCAGCCGTAGAATGCTTGTTGAAATTATCGATTATCATAGATTTACAGATGGTGACAATGTTTCCTAGCCTCAGCGCAGTGGGCAACTGGGAGGAAGTGCTCTTATTCTCCATGGACTTTTTTAAATTAGTGCTACAGGATGCAAATTTACTACCTCACTGTGTATATTGGTTCCTGACTTCCCTGAAAAGTTGCATTTCGCGGGGGCTATTAGATGCTAATGCAGTACGCCACAAGATGTTTTTGTGTTGGTCAAGGGCAGTCGAATCTGGGGTGAACCAAGGGCTACAGTGAGGGAAAAAAGTGCTGGTGGCCACATTGTTACTTTTGATTTTGACCCCCAGTTAGAGGACCTTTATTTTTTGCTGAGTTTAGATATCAATAATAAGTGATATCCGTATCACCGTATACTACACCGCCTGCTGTCATCCTTACCTCCAAGTTTTATTCAAGTTGGATAATCTTTGGATTCCAACAGGAGTCGCACCTTGGGAAGACATAGCTTGGACTGTAGGCTACAAAAGCCTATTCCTGCTCCTTTCCCACGATCCATCAAACATATTTGATGTGTCATCATAGTTGTCTCTGACTTGTGGTCAGACGCACTCAGGTGGAATAAACTTTAACCTGCTTCTTTTTTCAATGCTGATTTGAATGTCATTGAGAAAACAGAGATTTTGTTTTCTCAATCATCCTTTCTGAATTTAAAAGCAATCATGTTGTTTTTCAAAAGCATCTGTAATCTGATTTTTGAAATCCTTACATGTAACGGATTACATGTAATCCATTACTCCCCAACCCTGCCAGTGTCACATCAAGCCCCTCGCCACGATGACTGGGTAACTGACAGCTGTCTCTCAACTGATAGGCTATTTGTAGATAGCCACTCCCTGGTTTAGCACTGCATGGCCTGGGCTCTGAAATAGCATTGAGACAGCTAGCTGGCACTATTCTTCAGTATTGAGTTCAACTGGTAATACATTTTGCAGGAGCTTGGTGGTAGTTGAACAAATCTAGGTACTGTTTTCAGTAGTTAAATACTTTTTTTGCCAGGTAGAGTTGAAGCTAACTACTGGAACTACACACTCCTTTATTTTGTATTTTTTTTTATTAAGTTCTTCGAGATAGGGGGCGCTCTTTTAATTTTTTGATAAAAAACGTTCCCGTTTTAAACAAGATATTTTGTCACGAAAAGATGCTCGACTATGCATGCTTTGGAAAAAAAAAACTCTGACGTTTCCAAAACTGCAAAGATATTATCTGTGAGTGCCCCAGAACTGATGCTCCAGGCGAAACCAAGTTGAAATTTCATATAGGAAATGCCCCACATTCTGAAGGCGCACTGTGTTCCAATGTCTCCTTATATGGCTGTGAATGCGCCAGGAATGAGTCTGCACTTTCTGTCGTTTCCCCAAGGTGTCTGCAGCATTGTGACGTATTTGTAGGCATATCATTGGAAGATTGACCATAAGAGACTACATTTACCAGGTGTCCGCCCGGTGTCCTGCGTCGAAATTATTATTATTATTATTATTACATTTGCCATGTTTCTGTCGATATTATGGAGTTAATTTGGAAAAAAGTTTGCGTTGTAATGACTTAATTTTCTGTTTTTTTCTTACCCAAACGTGATGAACAAAACGGAGCAATTTGTCTACACAAATAATATTTTTGGAAAAACTGAACATTTGCTATCTAACTGAGAGTCTCCTCATTGAAAACATCTGAAGTTCTTCAAAGGTAAATGATTTTATTTGAATGCTTTTCTTGTTTTTGTGAAAATGTTGCATGCTGAATGCCAGGCTTAATGCTATGCTAGGTTATCAATACTCTTACACAAATGCTTGTTTAGCTATGGTTCAAAAAGCATAATTTGAAAATCTGAGATGACAGTGTTGTTAACAAAAGGCTAAGCTTGAGAGCAAATATATTTATTTCATTTCATTTGCGATTTTCATGAATAGTTAACGTTGCGTTATGGTAATGAGCTTGAGGCTATAAATAGGATCCCGGATACAGGATTGCTCGTTGCAACAGGTTAAATATGAGTGAAGTAAGCAATAACTTCCTGACATATTGTTGGCCTTTTTGTCAAGCCCCTGTTGAGACTGGAAGGCATCTTAACCGGCCCTCTGAGCCCACTGTCACGAATGGAAAATGCAGGCTTCTAATTTACCATGAAATAGGCATTAACAGGGAGCTGAGGGGGGAAGTGGACAAATAAGAGTTTGATCCATGTAAATAGAAGCTATACAACCATACACTCTTAGAAAATAATGGGTTCTAAAAAGGTGTTCCTTGGCTGTCCCCATAGGAAAACCCTTTTTGGTTCCAGGTAAAACTATTTTGGGTTCCATGTCGATCCCTCTGTAAAGGGTTCAACATGGAACTCAATATGGTTCTTCTACATGGAATTCAAATGGTTCTACCTGGAATCAATATAGATAGCACCTTTGTTTTCTGAATGTAGTGTATCGGTCAGAAAACATTGGAGTTCCAGGAACTGGCCTCCCACTGTTTGAATCCAATCAAACTTGATTTGTCACATGCGCTGAATACAACAAGTGTAGACCTTACAGTGCAATGCTTACTTACAAGCCCTTAACCAACAGTTCAGTTCAAGAAGAGTTAAGAAAATATTTACCAAATAAACTAAAGTAAAAAGTAACACAATAACATAACAATAATGAGTTGGTGTGCGGGGGTACAGGTTAGAGGTCATTTGTACATGTAGGTAAGGGTAAAGTGACTATGCATAGATAATAAAAAGCGAGTGTACAAAACAAATGGAGGGGGGGTCAATGTAATAGTCCGGTGGCCATTTGATGAATTGTTCAGCAGCCTTATGGCTTTGCGGTAGAAGCTGTTAAGGAGCCTTTTGGTCCTGGACTTGGCGCTCAGGTACCGCTTGCCTGTCACGCCCTGACCTGTCTCTATTTTGGTTTGGTCAGGGTGTGATTTGGGTGGGCATTCTATGTTCATTTTCTATGTTTTGTATTTCTTTGTTTTGAACGGGTGTGGTTCTCAATCAGGGACAGCTGTCTATCGTTGTCTCTGATTGGAAACCATACTTATAAGTAGCTTTTCCCACCTGTGTTTTGTGGGTAGTTGTTTTCTGTTTAGTGTTCTGCACCTGACAGGACTGTTTCAGTTTCGTTTCTCACTTTGTTCTGGTGTTCAGTGTTAATAAAAATCATGAACACTTACCACGCTGCGCTTTAGTCCGATCCTTCTTCATCAGACGACCGTTACAGAACTACCCAACCCTCCCAAAGGACCAAGCAGCGTGGTATGGAGGAGTGGAGGGTTCAGGACTCCTGGACATGGGAGGAGATACTGGACGGAAAGGGACCCTGGAGATAGGCTGTGGAATATCGCCGTCTGATCGCCGTCTGAAAGAGGAACTGGAGGCAGCTAAAGATGAGCGCCGATATGAGGCAAGTCAGCGAAGCAGGCAAGAGAGGCAGTCCCTCCCAAAACAATTTGGGGGCACACGGGGAGATTGGCAGAGTCAGGCTATAGACCTGAGCCAACTCCCCGTTCTTACTGGAAGCAGCGTGGTACTGGTCAGGCACCATGTTATGCGGTAAAGTGCACAGTGTCTCCAGTGCATGCTCATAGCCCGATGCGCTATATGCCAGCCCTCCGCAAGTTCCACACGAGAGTGGGCATCCAGCCAGGGCAGATTGTGGCAGCTCAGCTAGCTTGGTCTCCGGTGCGCCGTTTCGGCCCAGGGTATCCTGCGCCGGCTCTGCGCACTGTGTCTCCGGTGCACTGGGACTGTTCAGTTCATCCTATGCCTGCGCTCCGCCCGTGCCGTGCTAAAGTGGGCATTCAGCCAAGTGGAGAGGTGCAAGTGTCAAGCACCAGAGCTCCAGTGCTCCCCCACAGCCCGGTTCATCCTGTGCCTCCTCTTGGGACCAGGCCTCCTGTAGGTGGGCCCTGTGGCAGCCCCACGCACCAGGCTGTCTCTGCGTCTCCTCCCTCCAGCAACGCCCTCCAGTCCGGTCCCTCCAGCGACACCTTGGAGAACCGGTCGACTACAGTCAGAATGACAGTGTTGCCATCAGACGGAGGGAGCCCAGTGACAAAGTCTAGAGATATATGAGACCAAGGACGATGAGGAACAGATAGTGGCTGCAGGAGGCCAGAAGGAGCTTGCCGTGGTGTCTTGTTTTGAGCGCACACAGTGCATGCGGTGATGAAGGCAGAGACGTCAGGGACCATTGTGGGCCACCAGAAACGTTGTCAAAGGAAGGTTAGTGTACGACGGGACCCTGGGTGACAGATCAGCCTGGAGGAATGAGCCCATTCCATGACCCGGGACTGGACTGGATTAGGGACAAACAGCCGGTTAGCCGGGCCCCCTTCAGGTCCAGGCTGGGAGCATTGTGCCTCGCGGACCAGGTTCTCAATACCCCAATCCACAGTGGCAGCAAGGCATGAGGTAGGTAGAATGGTTTCAGAGGTCGAGGGTGTGGCAGAGGAACTGTATAGGGGGGAGAGGGAGTCAGGCTTCACATTCTTTGACCCTGGGTGGTAGGAGATGGTGAAGTTAAATCTGGTGAACAGGAAGGCCCACCGGACCTCCCTGGAGTTGAGGCGTATGGCTGTATGGAGATATTCCTGTTTTTTTATGGTCGGTCCAGACTATTCTGCTTCTTCCAGCCAGTGCCTCAAATCTTCCTTCGCCATCTTCACTGCCAGGAGTTCTTGGTTGCCAACATCGTAGTTCCTCTCAGCAGGATTGAGACGATGGAAAAGGAAGGCACAGGGATGAAGCTTCTGATCCTGGGCAGATCGCTGGGACAGGATTGCCCCCACTCCAACATCCGAAGCATCCACTTCCACCACAAATTGAACCGAGGGGTCCAGATGGATGAGGATGGATGCTGTTGTGAACTGATTCTTCAGGTCCACAAAGGCTTTGTCAACAGCTGGAAACCATTTGAACGGTACCTTGGGAGAGGTGAGTAGAACGGTGGTTGAACCAACTTGGAAAATATGGTGGCCCACTGGAGAGGTTCAAATGCCGAGAAGAGGAGAGGTAGGGGGCAACGATTCTTGACAGAAATGTCATTAAGTCCCCGGTAATCAATGCACAGGATCTTGTCCTTCTTCACAAAGAAAAACCCTGCACCGGCAGGAGATGCAGATGGACAGATGGCCCCAGTGGCCAGAGACTTCTCTATGTACTCCTCCATAGCTTTGGTTTATGGTACAGACAGAGAATACAACCAACCCCGAGGTGGTGTAGTGCCTGGGAGAAGATCAATGGCACAATCATAAGGATGGTGCGGGGGAAGGGAAGTAGCATGTGCCTTACTGAACACTTCCAGGAGGTCACAGTATTCTATGGGGATAGCAGAGACATCCACAGTCTTGCTAACATCCTGAGGAAGATGACTTGAGGAAGGCTGTGCTGCTTTGAAGGCAGTGGGAATGGC
Organism: Oncorhynchus keta; assembly: GCF_023373465.1. Classification (NCBI taxonomy): domain Eukaryota; kingdom Metazoa; phylum Chordata; class Actinopteri; order Salmoniformes; family Salmonidae; genus Oncorhynchus; species Oncorhynchus keta. The sequence continues at coordinate 21,441,186 of NC_068455.1, read as the reverse complement.
AAAATGGGCTCCAACCCAGGATGGTCCAGTCAATCATCAGATTGTCCTTTTGAAGCCAGGAAAATCTCAAAACAACCGAAACATTGGGAGAGGTAATGAGGAAGAACTGTATTATCTCACTGTAGTTAACAGAAACCCGTAATTGAACGGGCACAGTACTATGAATGACTTCGTCTATAGAGCGGCCGTCCAGTGCCCTAACATGGTCACAGAGAGAGGCTGAGTGGGAATAACAAGCTCTGAAGCTATCGTGGCATCTATAAGATTTTCATTAGCCCCAGAGTCAATGAACACTCGGAGATACTTAGACTGGTCTCCCCACTGCACAGTAGCAAAAAGGGGTGTGCAGGTGATGGGAATTAGGGAACTCCCAGTCTGACTCACCATAGTACTAGTACCTACTAGAGACAAGGGTTTCCTAATAGGGCACGTAGCTATAAAATGACCTGCCCCTCCACAGTACAGACAACAGTTATTATTCATCATCCGTGAGTGCTCCCAAACTGATAGCCTAGTTCTTCCCAACTGCATAGGCTCAGGAGTATCCAACTCACCCATTGTAGATTCACGAGAGAGCTCGGGTGGCTTTGACTCCTCTCGGAAGAGCTGCCTTCAGATACTTCCATAGGAGGTGAACTCACCATATCGGGTGCACGAGTGTGCCCGAGACCAGACCTCCTCTCACTTGTGTTCCCTTAGACGTCCATCAATTTTAATGGTTAAGGCGATAAGGCAGTCGAGGTCCACCGGCAAATGGCAGATTGTTATTCCCAAACTGCCGTAGCCCAGGAGGGCACCCTTCGCCGACATTAGCGTAGTTATATACGCTATCTTTGATCGGTCTGAAGAAAACTAATATGGCTTTAGCTCCAAAATAAGCGAGCACTGAAAAAGAGAACCCCGGCAGGCACCAGGATTCCCCGAATATCGAATGTCGCTCTGAAGGAGGTAAGCAGGGTTCACGGGGAGTTGGGATAGGCTGTACCAACTCACCACAGATAGGGAAAAAATTACTGGGTGATTGGGTTTTTTCAGAGGTGGCAAACAGTCTGAGCTAATTCCCTGAGTTGCTCCATAATAGCTTTTAACCCATGGTCGTGGCGTTCCGTCAAGGACCTGAGCCCTTCCAAAAGGCCCTGTAGCAACTCCTGATGTCTCCCAATAGTGGCTCCATGCAGGGAGACAGTGTGACGGAGCTGGTCTGTCATGGCCAGTTTGTACTAAGGCACAAGGCGAGGCCCAAATGCAGACACAGGAGGCAGATGGTTGGAGTCTTACAATGTTTATTAATCCAAAGGGGTATGAGAGAGAATGGTAGTGGACAGGCAACAGGGTCAAAACCAGATCAGAGTCCAGGAGGTAAAGAGTGGCAGACAGGCTCATGGTCAAGACCGGCAGAATGGTCAGGCAGGTGGGTACAAAGTCCAGAAAACAGGCAAGGGCTAAAACCGGACTAGAAAAGGAGAATGCAAAAAGCAGAATGGGAAACCGTTGGTTGACTTGGAAATGTACAAGATGAACTGGCACAGAGAGACAAGAAACACAGGGATAAATGCACAAGGGAAAACAAGCGACACCTGGAGGGGGTGGAGACAATGACCAGGACAGGTGAAACTGATAAGGATGTGACAAAATAATTAAGTTTTGAGCTTAATTTAATATTCAAAGCCACACAGTATCTGCCCATATTTATTGATTAGGGAGCCTGGTTATTGTCAGAGGCATATTCAGTAAAATAAACTTAAACTGTTCTATAAATGGAGCGACATCATAGGAGCCAAACACCTAGATAACAGCTGAGCTAGCTGTTAATGCCACACCTGAAACACAACAAGGGTTTGTGTGTGTGTGTGTGTGTGTGTGTGTGTGTGTGTGTGTGTGTGTGTGTGTGTGTGTGTGTGTGTGTGTGTGTGTGTGTGTGTGTGTGTGTGTGTGTGTGTACTCATGGATTGTGTGGGAGAGGAGAGCTCAGTGTATTCAAGGGTCCAGCTGGAGAGGGTGATAGGAACAGTGATGATGCTAACCTCTGACATTATAGTCCATACTGAGCCATCTTGCTCTCTGCCTGACTGCACGCAACTCCTACTCCCACTCCCTGCATGCCATGGCCATGACACAGCCCTGTGAGGTTCTAACCTTTAGGAGCATCTGCTTTGACGAACCCTGACTCTGGCATTGCACTCTCAGCCCTAGCACAGCCCACCAGGCTGGTAGAGCAGATCAGAACCAAGGGGGACAGCCTTGAGTGTCTGTGCCTTCTGCACTCTGCTTGAACTTTGACCTGGCACCTTACACTCCACTTGGTTCAGTGTCTCCAGCCTGGCCTTGAAAAAACTCCCTGTAAACGAGTCTGCAGCGCTGCACATGATGTGGGTCCGTTTAAGCTGTTCAAAGCATTGTTTAATTGCATCCAGTTAAGGGGCTAGGGAAGGTCTCTGTAGTAGAGAAGCCTCCTACAAATAGAATGTGTGTGTGTGTGGGAGGCCAGATGTCCAGAGCATCTGAATTAACAGTGGACAGTTAATTCAGCGAGGAGAATAATCTGAGAGATGAGGGGCTGATCGCACAGGGAAGCCTATCGACTGGCTTTGGCTTAGAAGTAGAAAAGGGGATTTGTGGTACAGTTCAGTGCCTGTGTGCCAAAGCCCTAAGATAGACACGGCACAGTGGAAATATCATTGCATTATACACCCTGAGTGGAGTGTCCGATCTCTGGTTTTAATGAAATTCTCTGAATTATTTGGCCACATTATAATGGTATAACTGGAAGCTGTTACAACAGCTGTTACTGGTGCACATAACAATGTCAACATGGTGAATTATATTGACTGCTAGATCACCATGAAGATGCTTTGAAGGATGAGGCAGCCCAGAATATACTAAATGGTTATCTTAAAACTGTTCTTAGAATTGTTTTCTATACGTCAAATGACCTCTCTTGTTAATCAATATGGTACTACTGTTGATGATCAGACAAAGTTCTTGTTATATAGCCTATTGTCTATTGGCCATATGTCAGATGACTTGAGGCTGGTAATAAACTCACTAAACCATGCCCTTCGTTGTGTCCACACAGGTCTGTTTTAATATTTAGACACCACCTGTTTATGATGATGCTATGATCAGATGAATGATCTGCCGTGATATCTGCTGCATCTCTTTCTCAGTGGCATTCGCAGTGCATCTCAGTGGTGGCTAATGGGCCAACAGGTTACAGTCATTATCACGCTGGGTTCTCAGGGTTTCAGAACTTAGATTCAGAAATTCTGCTCCACATCATATCTGTCTGACCACAACGGATTCATCACCAAACCACTCGACCGGAAAAGCCAGCGGTGAAGGTTTGTTTCAGATGTACCATCAGTACCGGCTGTTTCAGGCTGTTCCTGGTACTTATCCCCACCCTGAAAAGCATGCGCCAGGCTAGCAGTGCCACAGCAGTATATCTGCCTGCCTGCCTTCCTTCCAGTCCATATGCCAGTATGGACCTCAGCAGGCATAGACACACACAGCCTACTGCACAAACCAAATGGCTGGGAGACAGATTGGGATTAAACGCTCCATTAACTCCATAATATTGCATATTTCTCTCTCTCACTGTGAAGGCGGTAGGCGAGGGAGGGGAATATTGTGTTGTGGTGCATATGCAAAGGAGAGAAAATGTTTTTGTCCCCATAATCATTCCCCGCATTGACAAGCCAATAACAGGACCTCAATAGCTATATCCAATTGCATATTTTTTATATATTTTTATATTTCTACTGAGGGGCCAAATGAGAATGGGGTTAAATCACATTATGGTAGAGTAAAACCAAAATGGCATCACTTCATGGCACAGTGACTTGAAACATTTGTTTTGCTATTTTTCACAAAATGTCCTCAAAGGCTTGTGACTCCGGTGTTCTTTAAACTGTTCCCTTTCATTTATTGTTTCTGATGTTTTCCTTTCTCTCCTATTTTAGAGTCTGCATATACAGAAACAGACAGGGAAGCAACAACTGCCATTTTATCTTTTGAGAAGCCTTGGCTAAAGCCAAGAAGCTGTGCTCCTTGACAGTCTGAGGGCAAGCCGGTTGTTTTATCTTCCACCCTTAGAGAGACCAGCCCACTAAACAACACTAAGACTAAAATACAGGGAGTCAGTGGAGGGGCTGTGCGATGCCCTCTTCTTTCAGAGGTTTAGTGGCAGTGAACAGATACACTCCAAAGGCAACAGAACATTTCAGAATTATGAATACTACAGGCTCAGCTCCAGAGGAGAGAAGGGACTTTGCTTGAAATTCTCCATGAGACTAGCTCGAAGCAAAATGGCCCATTCGCCATCCTTAAGTTCAAATGTAATTAGAGGGAATCGAAACATCTCGACAACAAGAAGATGAGTCGACTGTAGCCCTAAGCAGCAGGCCGCCACTGACCTCGGTTGATTTCTTTGTTTTCAGACAACAATGTTTCCCATTAGCCTTAAGTGTTGTTTTTAACTCAACACACTGAACTATTCAAATGGAAAACACAAGGGTCCATGGTTAAAATAAGCACAATTCATTATGTAAATTATTCATCAGCAAAACAAATGCACTTTCTTTATAATTCATAAGAAACAGTGACCAGTTTTGAAAAATGCAGAACTATAGGGACAGTGTGTGTCTATAGTGGGAGCACAGAGCAGTCAGAACCACAAAGACATGAGGAACGCAATTGAGATAATGGATCAATTCTCAGAGGAACTGTAAGATGAACGTGCTTACAACAGAGCCCATTATAAACCCACTTGTACTTTCATGTTTATCCAACAATGCAGTCAGTCGTATATTAGAAATTTGAAAAGTATCTAACTGTCGACATATAGCATGATTTGTAAACACCAATGCTTTTGAACCCAAACTTTTCTGATCAATAAAGCAATTGGTTGCGTGCAATTTTTCATTCAATTCAATATTTTCCCTTTCAGACAGCAGTGCAATGAATCCTAAAGTACCATGACACCATAATCAGTTATAACTGAATATATAAAGCAAGACCGCATATTTTCTTAGACCTATTCACTGCACGTTGGCAATCACTTTAATGTGTTACAATTAGATCAGCATTTAGAGTTGCCCTGACATAAGAAGTCATTGAAAAAGCCTAAATACTGAGATTGAGGACATTTACTGATCTAATTCCATTAAATTATGTATCTGGATTACAGTGTATTAATTTTGGGCAGACCTTTGAATGGAAGTTGGAATTGAATTTAGCATTTTCTCCTCTGAAAAGTTCATGATGTCAGAAGGGGAAGAATTTGTTTTGAGTCTGTGCAAGAAGCCCATAGGGATGAAAGAAGTCTCCTTTCAACAACACGTTTTGTGATAGGCCAGAATACAAACATAGCTATAACAACAATTCAGAAAATACGCTGGAAAGAAAGTATGGTGGCCCTAAGGAGCAAACTAAGAAAGGCCTATGAAGCAGCCAAGTCATTACTCATCTTGAAGACAAGATATAACTAGCTGTTTTACTTAGAGAGATAAGTCAAAGTAAAGGGATAATGTAGCCAGTATTATCACTAAGTACATAAATGCCTTGCTTTGAGGCTTATTTAAATAAAAATAAAAAACACCACACAGCTAAGCAACACTGTATTATTAATACTACTTATCTTATTCTGAGCCGTGAGTCACCCACCACGGCATTACCATCGTTTTGTCACATTTAGCTAGTAAGAGGGGCACAGCAGTATTTTCTATTGTTGATAAGGTCACAGCTTTTATAAATCCTTCAGTGTTGGCAGGAACAGAGAGTTGATGAGTGCCAGAGAGAGCTAGCATCGACACGGCATCGACACGGGTCGGCCAGCCAATCGACACAGGACAACCTAAAAACACGCCACTTCGATACAGCTACGACCGAAGGGGACTTTTTCCTAACAGGTTAAGAGAATAAGGTTAAGGTTAAGAAAAGGGATAGGGTTAGCAAAAATGCTTTGCTAACCTGCAACGAAAATCGCTTTGGGCAAAGCGGCATGTTTTTAGGGAGTCCCCACTCACCACCTCATCCTTCACCCCATTTAGAGGGTGAAGAGAGCAGCAGAGTGACCTGGTGGCTCTGACTCCCTATGTGGAACCTCACCACCATGGCCACTGTGCCCTCTCCACCCACCTCACAGCAAATTCCAAATGTTCAGCATACATTGCTTTCCCTAAACACTGATGTTGGCGGCCATTTTGAAATCCTTATCAAAAGTGTTGTCCCTCCGTTAAATGTGACCCGATTAAGGAAACAAGGCGTATGTCGCAAGTTAAGACTTCACAGGAGAGCCTTTTGATCATACATTTTTGTTCAAAAATTTTGTCAAAAATGCCTTCTCGAACATGTGAACTTTCATGTGCCTTAATATCAAACGTGTATGTCATCTGTAAATAGGAATAAAATTGTTAAATTACGAGCCTAGTTCGTTTAGCCACAGAAAAAGTCAGCAAACCTTCCTGCAAGTCATGATTGGCTGAGATAATGAGTGGGCTGGACATGCCGAGAGATGAGTTTGGATTGGTCTGCAGTGCTGCATCTTGTGTCTATAAAATGAGCTGCTCATAATGCCTCAATAATCCTTTCTACTGTAGTTTTTTCGAAAGATACTATGTTAGCCATGGAGGACTGCAAATATGTTGCTACTGCTCTCAATAACATTGCTGCCTTGAATTTATCAGGCGCTATCGACAAAGGTCAGTGGGAAAAAGTTGTGATGGACTACTTTCTGGATGAAGATCTTGCCATGCAATGCTTACTCTTTCATTTCATTACATGTTTTGAAATCAGTGGAACACAACAGGCCAAACAAGCTGTGCCAACTAAACGGAAACACCACAGGATGTCTTATAAAAGGGGTTGCAGTCTGCCGTGAAGCTTTCATTCATGTATACGGGTGGTGGGAATAATTTGTGGAATGTTACAACAGGAATCTGTTCCAAAAACTTTGTAAATAACAAGGATGCCAACAAACGCATACAACAGCATGATCAATTCACCTAGATAACTAGCTGCCAAATAGGCATAAACTCACCACGTAGCTTATTCTTAATGTTTGTCCGTAGGCTACCTGGGTGAGTACAGACATTTTTCGGAATAAATGTGGTTAGTGAAAAAATGTAACAAAATTGCCCACTCCCTACCCCAGTATCTTACTCTGATGCTATACAACATTTTATGCGTTGTTTGTTGGCAACCTTGTTATATATGAAGTTTTTGGAACAGATTCCTTGTCACGTTCGTTATAAGGCTCAGACCAAGGTGCGCGTGGTATGCTTACATTCTTATTTATTAAAAGAAGGAACACTGAACAAACTAACAAAAAAACGAAATGTGACGCTATACAAATAGTGCAGACAGGCAACTTAACATAGAACAAGATCCCACAAACACCAAAGGGAAATGGCTACCTAAATATGATCCCCAATCAGAGACAATGATAAACAGCTGCCTCTGATTGAGAACTATATCAGGCCACCATAGACATACAAATCACCTAGACCTACTAAAACCCTAGACATACAAAAACCCCTAGACAATACAAAAACTAGCGTACCCACCCTAGTCACAACCTGACCTAACCAAAATATAAAGAAAACAGATATCTCAGGTGAGGGGGTGACAGTGGTACCGGGCTGGTGACACGCACCTCAGGGCGAGTGCGGAGAGGAGGCACAGGACGTACTGAACTGCAGATGCGCCCTGGAGACCTGATGCGTGAGACCGGTACAGGTGGCACCGGGCTGATGACACGCACCTCAGGGCGAGTGGGGAGAGGAGGCACAGGATTTACTGAACTGTGGAGGCGCACTGGAGATCTGGAGCGTAGAGCTGGCACAATGTGTCCTGGCTGGATGCCCATTCTAGCTCGGCAAATGCGAGGAGCTGGAATAGAGCGCACCAGGCTATGAATGCGAACTGGAGACACCGTGCACATCACTGCGTAACATGGTTTCTGACCAGTCACACGCTCCCCACGGTAAGCATGCGGGGTTGGTTCAGGTCTCCAACCTGACTCAGCCAATCTCTACGTGTGCCCCTCCCAACATATTTTGGGGGTTGCCTCTCGTGCTTGCCTCGTTTGTATAACTCCTCGTAATGTCGCCGTTCCGCTTTCGCTGCCTCAATTTCTTCCTTCGTATGGCGATACTCCCCCGCCTGTGTCCAGGGTCCTGCTCCATCCAGAATCTCTTCCCAGGTCCATTCCTCCTGAACACGCTGCTTGGTCCTTTGTTGGTGGGATCTTCTGTCACGTTCGTTATAATGATCAGACCAAGTTGCAGTGTGGTATGCGTACATTCATATTTTTTTAAAGAATTAACACCGAACAAATAAAAAAACGAACCAAAATGTGGAGCTATACAAATAGTGCAGACAGGAAACTAAACATAGAACAAGATCCCACAAATACCAAAGGGAAATGGCTACCTAAATATGATCCCCAATCAGAGACAAAGATAAACAGCTGTCTCTAATTGGGAACCATATCAGACCACTATAGACATACAAATCACCTAGACCTACAAACCCTAGTCATACAAAAAACCCTAGACAATTCAAAAACTAGCGTACCCTGACCTAACCAAAATATCAAGAAAACAGATATCTCAGGTCAGGGCGTGACATTCCTGTTGGAACGTTCCAGAAATTATGCCCACCCCATGTATACAGCCAGGTAAAAATCTAGGTACAGATTCAGATATTATACGTTTCTAATTGTCAAAGTTTCTTTTCATTGCAAGCTAAAGCTTGCTAGCTGGTGTTCGATGGGTGGCTTGCTAACTAACAATGAAGAAACTAACAATTAACCTAATGTGAATCTTTCATCCTTGTATACAGGTAAGAATCTAGCTACAGATTCAGATATTAACTTAAACTCACTCACTTTTGTACATCGCCTTGGTCCATACAATTGACCTTATTTTAGCATTGACCTTATTTTAGCACCCCAAAAACGTAATACTTCCAGATCAACTATAATGTCAATACCATTGTAAAGCAAAATCAAATCAAAACAAATTGATCTGTAAAGCACACTTTCTCCCCTTTCCAACAAAATAAATGATATGACCTAAAAGCGGCCCTTTTCTGCATGATTTAAGCAGGCAATGAGCCCCGTCGGGTCTTTTTAAAAATGTAATAGATTGTAATACAGAAATAGTGGCTTTATGCATGCTGTACGTAAAGGCATGACACGTCACGATGTCATGGAGGGTCGTTTTTTCTCAACTTTTCTCCAGTACTATAGAGCCATTACCATGTCAATCAACTCTTGAATAGAAACATAGTTCATAGCCCCGATTTTGAAGTCAACACAGTCGCTACAGTCCCATTATTTTTCTTTGTAGCCTCGTTTGAATGTCGCGGTTGCGCACATTTGTATGGAATGGGGTGAATTTACGTTATAAGTTTCTAATTTTGTCAGAAAGTTGTTTTCATTCCAAGCTAAAGCTGATGATTTTGCAGAAATACTCATAATAAACATTGATAAAAGATACAAGTGTTATTCACAGAATTAAAGATAGACTTCTCCTTAATGCAACCGCTGTGTCAGATTAAAAATCTTTTTTACAGAAAAAGCATAATCTGAGTGCGGTGCTCAGAGCCCAATCCAGCCAAAGAAATATCCGCCATGTTGGAGTCAACAGAAGATAACATTATAAATATTCACTTACCTTTGATGATCTTTATCAGAAGGCACTCCCAGGAATCCCAGTTCGACAATAAATGACTGATTTGTTCCATAAAGTCCATAATTTATCTCCAAAAAGCCACTTGTTGTTAGCGTGTTCAGCCCAGTAATCCATCTTCATGAGGCGCGAGCACTACGTCCAGACAGAAACTCGAAAAGTTCCGTTACAGGTCATAGAAACATGTCAAACGATGTATGGAATCCAGCTTTAGGATGTTTTTAATATAAATCACCAATAAGGTTCCAACTGGAGAATTTCATTGTCTGTAGAAAAGCCCTGGAACGAGAGCTAACTCTGTCGGGACCGCGCGTCACGAGCATGAGGCACTCTGCCAAACCCATGACTCATTCAGCTCCCACTCCATCCTCATTTATAGCAGAAGCCTGAAACAAGTTTCTACAGACGATTGACATCTAGTGGAAGCCTTAGGAAGTGCAACGTGACCCCATAGACACTGTGTATTCGGTAGGCCAAGCTTCGAAAAACTACAAACCTCAGATTTCCCACTTCCTTGTTGACTTTTCTCAGGTTTTCGCCTGCCATATGAGTTCTGTTATACTCGCCAACATCATTGAAACAGTTTTAGAAACTTCCGAGTGTTTTCCATCCAATACTACTAATACTATGCATATATTAGCATCTGGGACAGAGTAGGAGGCAGTTCACTCTGGGCACGCTATTCATCCAAAAGTGAAAATGCTGCCCCCTATCCCAAACAGGTTTTAATGACACACATGAAGCTCAGTTATTGATTGGGGTTGGTTATGTTTTCACTTGCCACTGCAGAAATATGTATTAAATGTTTATGTTTCCCTATCGGTTGATTAAATGTACATATCAACAAGGTGTTATGTCATTGGCTACACTTGCAGATAGGGGGAGATTGCGATAGGCTTCCTTATATGTGGTTCGGCAGGGTAGCCTAGTGTTTAGAGCATTGGACTAGTAACCGAAAGGTTGCAAGTTTGAATCCCCGAGCTGACAAGGTACAAATCTGTTGTTCTGCCCCTGAACAGGCAGTTAACCCACTGTTCCTAAGCCGTCATTGAAACTAAGAATTTGTTCTTAACTGACTTGCCTAGTAAAATAAAGGTAAAATTACAATTTAAAAAATAAAATGTGGCAAGATGGCGCCGACAGAGAGGGTCGCCTCGCTTCTTGTCCTTGGGAAACTTTGCAGGTTTTTTTATGTATAATTTCTTAGTGGACTTCTTGTCAGACTTCGGAGGCGCGCACACCACCCACCGCTTCTGAGTATATTACTCACTAGTGTCCAGTCTCTAGATAACAAGGTAGACGAAATTAGGGCAACGGTTGCTTTCCAGAGAGACATCCGGGATTGTAACATACTCTTTTTGTCTGGGGACATGCTGTCAGAGTCGGTACAGCCACCGGGATTCTTTGAGCGTTGTACCGACAGGAATAAACGTCTCTCTGAAAAGAAGAAGGCCAAGGGTGTATGTGTCATGAATAACGACTAATGGTGTAATTGTAACAACATACAGGAACTCAAATCCTTCTGTCCACCTGACCTAGAATTCCTCGCAATCAAAGGCTGACAGTATTATGTGAGGAATACTCGGTCAGGTGAACAGAAGGACTTGAGTTCCTCTATGTTGTTACAATTACACCATTAGTCATTAATCATGAAACATACACCCCTGCCCTTCTTCTTCCCGGAGAGATTTCTGTCCCGGTAGCTGCACCGACAATTACACCAATAATCGTCAGTTATTGTCACAGCCATGTACGTATATACCACGACGGCCCTCAAGGAACTCCACTGGACTTTATGTAAACTGAAAACCATACATACCACCATACATACTGAGGCTGCATTTATTGTAGCTGGGGAATATAACAAAGCAAACTTGAGAACAAGGCTACCTAAATTCTATCAGCATATTGATGGTAGTACTCGGGCTGGAAAAACACTGGATCACTGCTACTCTAACTTCTGCGGTGCATACAAGGCCCTCTCCCTCCCTCCGTTCGACAAATCTGACCATGACTCCATTTTGCTTCTTCCCTCCTATAGGCAGAAGCTCAAACAGGATGTACCCGTGACAGGGACCATTCAACGCTGGTCTGACCAATCAGAATCCACGCTTCAAGATTGTTTTGATCAATGAGAGAATAATATAGATTTACACGCTGATATGGTGAGTTTATAAGGAAGTGCACAGGAGATGTTGCACCCACTGTGACTACTAAAACCTACCCTAACCAGAAACCGTGGATAGATGGCGGCATTCGCGCAAAACTGAAAGTGCGAACCACCGCATTTTCCATGGAAAGATGACTGGAAATATGGCAGAATACAAACAGTGAAGTTATTCCCTCCATAAGGCAATCAAACAAGTGAAGTGACAGCATAGGGGGCAAAGTGGAGTTGCAAATAAATGGCTCAGACATGAGACGTACTGTATGTGGCAGGGTCTACAGACCATCACAGACTTCTAGACAAACTAAACATCTTCTTTGCCCGCTTTGAGGATAACAGTGCAACCAACGCGGCCCACTACCAAGGTAGAGAGAATGATTTATTTCAGCTTTTATTTATTTCATCACATTCCCAATGGGTCAGACGTTTACATACACTCAATTAGTATATGGTAGCATTGCCTTTAAATTGTTTAACTCGGGTCAAACGTTTCGGGTAGCCTTCCACAAGCTTCCCACAACAAGCTGGGTGAATTTTGACCCATTCCTCCTGATAGAGCTGGTGAAACTGAGTCAGGTTTGTAGGCCTCCTTGCTCGCACACGCTTTTACAGTTCTGCCCACAAATGTTCTATAGGATTGAGGTCAGGGCTTTGTGATGACCACTCCAATACCTTGACTTTGTTGTCCGTAAGCCACTTTGCCACAACTTTGGAAGTATGCTTGGGGTCATTGTCCATTTGGAAGACCCATTTGCAACCAAGATTTAACTTGAGATGTTGCTTCAATTTATCCACGTAATTTTCCCTTCTCATGATGCCATCTATTTTGTGAAGTGAACCAGTCCCTCCTGCAGAAAAGCACCCCCACAACATGATGCTGCCACCCCCGTCCGTCATAGTTCGGATGGTGTTCTTCGTCTTGCAAGCCTCCCCCGTTTTCCTCCAAACATAACGATTGTCATTATTGTCAAACAGTTCTATTTTTGTTTCATCAGACCAGAGGACATTTCTCCTAAAAGTACAATCTTTGTCCCCATGTGCAGTTGCAAACTGCAGTCTGGCTTTTTTATGGTGGTTTTGGAGCAGTGGCTTCTTCCTTGCTGAGCGGCCTTTCAGGTTATGTCGATATAGGACTCGTTTTACTGTGGACATAGATACTTTTGTACCTGTTTCCTCCAGCACTTCACAACTGTTGTTCTGGGATTGATTTGCACTTTTCGCACAAAAGTACTTTCATCTCCTTCCTGAGCGGTATGACGGATGCGTGGTCCCATGGTGTTTATACTTGTGTGCTATTGTTTGTACAGATGAACGTGGTACCTTCAGGCATTTGGAAATTTCTCCTAAGGATGAACCAGACTTGTGGTCTACAATTTTTTTCTGAGGTCTTGGCTGATTTCTTTTGATTTTGCCATGATGTCAAGCAAAGAGGCACTGAGTTTGAAGGTAGGCCTTGATATAATTCCACAGGTACACCTCCAATTGACTCAAATTATGTCAATCAGCCATCATTGTCTGGAATTTTCCAAGCTGTTTAAAGGCACAGTCAACTTAGTGTGTGTAAACTTCTGACCCACTGGAATTGTGATACAGTGAATTAGAAGTGAAATAATCTATCTGTATTGTTTGAAAAAATACTTGTGTCGTGCACAAAGTAGATGTCCTAACCGACTTGCCAAAACTATGTAAACTTCCAACACAAGAGTAAAGATCACATTTGTTACACTGGTGCCCAGACCAGTCTTCTTGTCTTTGCTGTACATCTGTAACACTAGTAATGCCAAGGTTGCGGGTTCAATTCCTGTAGGGTTCACAAACGTTGATGCACTCACTGTACTGCAAGTCTCTTTTGATTGAAGTGTCTGCTAAGTGACATACATTAATATGGTTGTTTCCCTGCTAGTTTTTTTATTTTTTATTTTTTTTATTTAACCTTTATTTTACTAGGCAAGTCAGTTAAGAACAAATTCTTATTTTCAATGACGGCCTAGGAACAGTGGGTTAACTGCCTGTTCAGGGGCAGAACGACAGATTTGTACCTTGTCAGATCGGGGATTCGAACTTGCAACCTTTCGGTTACTAGTCCAACGCTCTAACCACTAGGCTACCCTGCCGCCCTTCTAGGTAAACTTTGCCCAACTTTTCTCTTCCTGCCGTAGAAGTGGAATGCATACATTGGAGCTTCTCAGTTAGAAACGGGTGCTCCCCCTCTGAACCTCTACACAAGGGTGTTATACAGCGTTCAGTTAATTCATTTGTCAATCCTGTGTGTTTATCTGTTCATAAGTATGACCAATTCTCAATCTTCTCAAGGTGACTTTGGCCAATAAAATTAATAGGTTTAATTAAATAGGCAATAGTCAACTGTTAATAAACTAGCTAATAATGCCTCTCTGTTGCCAAAACCTTGATCAATATTTTAAAAAATGAATATTCTAATGTCCTGGAATTTCCTGTTAAAAGTAATGCTGTGCAATTTTGAAAACAATTCCAAAGCCAACCAATGCATGTCAAAACATCACACACTGCCACTGGCAATATACTGTAAACAACACATTATTAAGCTTCACAAAAGGCAACTGCAACCAACTGTGGTCTTGGGTCAGTGACTCGCAGAAATAATTGATGTGTTACCACTGTTATCACAAAGCAGAGCAGCTGGAAAGGAAGTATAGAGTCGGTGTGTTCATTAGCAGTCATTGTTTGAGGTGTATTAGTGCTTGTGAACTGCTTATTTGTATATCATTGCCCTGAAATCCATCAGAAAGGCTTCCATAACAACCACAGTATAGACCTTTGAAATTAATTTCCATGTGGAAGAGGTATAACTGTGACACCTCAATCCCCTGGTGAGATGACGTCATCCATTACAAAAAAAAGGAAATAGATTTAACCTGTTCACTCTCTATTAAAAGAGAGCAGGAAGGCCACTCAAACCAACCATAGGGAGAAAGCCAATGACCAGAGGGCAGAAGCTTAAGGAATTTTTGTTTTGTTTTTTGAGCTATACAGATGTGGGGTATGAGATGCTCGTTACAAATTGACAGGCTTTATCTCTGATCAGTAGCTAATAATTTATTTTCCTGTAGCCCTTCTCAAAGCACCCATGAATCATCACAGGTCAAACTCATTCCGAATTCCAGCTGGTCTGGTCTTGGCTGGGGCAAGTAACCAAATAAATAACCCAAAGTGGCAGGACTTTCAAGTCAAAGAACGTAATGATCCCATTGCATCTGGATAATGTCCCCTAAACTCATGGCCTCTACCACTGGGTGTAATTACTGTGCATGTACCACTCCTATTGCTTTGAAGTTGTTATCGTCCTTCAATGTGAAACCAACCTCTTCCATTATTGAACTTTTTTCATTAGCAAAAGGCAAGTTTGGGAAGCAATGTTTGAGCAGTATCCAGACAAGCATTATATAGGACTGGGCACACCACATTACCTGTATCCTTTCTCATCTCGCATAGAGTTCCCTGAGGCAAATCCAGGAGATGCTAAGGTACCAGACCTGTAATTGCTTATGGATCAATATCAATAAAAAGCACACTTCTCTTTCTGCTCCAAAACCAGCAATTCAGGCACACAACAACACACAGCTGCAAACAGAGATGTGGGTTTCTCAGTCAAGATGGCTCTATCCATTCAGACACAATAAGTGCAGTCAGTTATTATAGTCATTTTAGCATAGATTAGAACTGAGAGTTCAATATCAATTTTTATGGGTAATCTAGCAGTGTGCTTTATAGCCTAGCATTTAAGTAACCATTTCCATGCTCATGTGGAGTCTTATTGGCCTATGTTTAACAGCTGAGCGGTCAGGTCAAACTTGAAGCCAGGGAATCAGTGTTGCTCAAGGTTGGACCATTAGTCTCTATCCCCGTCTAACGCATAAATCACCTGGCCCCAGGTTTTCAAAAGTTATCTATCTGGTTTTCGCCTATCTGATAGCATTAAATGCATAGAAGTAGAATGAATAGAACGGACAAATCATCGACTTGAATGGGGACTCCCGTTCTATTTATTCTGCTTCTATGCATTTAATCCTATCCGATAGGCTAAATCCAGATAGACAACTTTTGCAAAACTGGACCCTGGGCATATAAATAGCAATAAGCCCCAAAATTGTCCAATAATATTTCCATTCCCATATTATCGACTAACACAGGTAGGCCTATTGTATGAACTATGAAGTTAGTAGAGCAAATTCAGTCAACTCCTGATGGAACAGTGACTGTTTTTGTGAATAGCTCTCTGGCTTCCCAGGAACTGTACTTATCTGATTGTACACTTTTCAGGATGTGTGTGTGTGTGTGTGTGTGTGTGTGTGTGTGTGTGTGTGTGTGTGTGTGTGTGTGTGTGTGTGTGTGTGTGTGTGTGTGTGTGTGTGTGTGTGTGTGTGTGTGTGTGTGTGTGTGTGTGTGTGTGTGTGTGTGTGTGCGTGCGTGCGTGCGTGCGTGCGTGCGTGCGTGCGTGCGTGCGTGCGTGCTTTTAACCTTGGTATCAAGAGAGTGGTCAAACAGTTTGGTAAGAGGAGATACACTGTAACTGCGACAAAAATGACATTATTCTAGATAGGAAAATAAAACATTTCAGTCGAGATTACATTTTGTTGTTTTCACATATCCTCTCATTCAGTGGTTCATTATGTCAGAAATGCCCTCCCTTTGATCAGTTAATAAATTTCATATAAAACAAATTTTGTTCCTAAGGCAAGACATGTTTTACATATTTCTGTTGCGAGAATGATTATGTCTCATTTTCAAAACAATCTAACCGTTTGTACATTCTGGTATTGATAATGTTTCTCCATTTTATATGTTGACAAATTGTTTTATTGTCCAGTTCAGTTGGTTTTGTTCTACTTGAAATGTCAGTTGAACAATTCAAAAGTCTGCATGCACTGAATCACTTTCCTCATTTCTGTTACCATGGCAACACATGTCAGAGAGAAAACAGAGCAGCGCCTACTAAACATTACATTTCTTTCACTAATCAAAATGTCTAAAATGAAATATCATTGAATCAAATATATTATTTGGGTGAATGTGGTTATTAATATTTGCATATCAGAATTGCTTTTTATTAGGGAACAAATACTTTGATTTAATTTGTGACAGATCATGAATGGGACTGTAGAGTGTTACGTTGATGGCTCTAGATGTAAAATCAAGAATCTAACCAACACAACCGCTAAACACAACAGAGTAAATGTGATCACTAATAGCACAGAGCAAACAGGTCACATAGCCATGGTGTGAGAGGTGAGGAGTGTCCCTTCAGGTCAGGTCAGGGGGTCCCTGGCCTTCCGTGACCCTCTGTGTCTAGCGGAAAATGCATGGCCTGTCCGATAATTACACTCCATCTGTGGACCGTGTGTGTGTGTCTGTTGCTCCTTCCCCTCTGCTCCATCCTCTCCTCACCCCGACCCTCACCACCTCCTCCCTCCACCACTCACCTCCGCCCCCGTCCCACTCCCATGCCACCGCTCTCTGTTCTGCCCTCTGGCTTTCCATTAAATATGGCATTAAAAGCCCTGGTTTCACCTCAGAGACGGCTCCATCATGCCCTGTCTGCACTGTAATAACACAGCACAAAAGAGATTGATGGGTTGTATTAAACCCTGTGTGTTGTGAGCACATTTAACTAGTAGGTGAGAGAAGAGGGGAATGCAGTTTCCCGGTCAAGTCATTTGGCTCCCTGCTGCCGCCATTGGCCGCTGCTGACAACTTTCTCTGTTGGAACTTCAGAATTTAGAAGCCTCAGAACTAAGAACCTTCAAATCTCAGGATTTTTCTTTTGTTCGTATTCAAAGGTAACAATGAGTTAGACAGCATCTGCTGCGAATGGAAGGGCCACGATTACAACCAGGATACAATGCAGCTTGAGTTAGACATACAGTAGACTGTACAAACTGGTAGATGATGGCTGTACTCTGTGTGTGATGACTGTGTACTGAGAAATCATATTAATATAAGGTTTTCTTACATAGACTACTGAACTGTACTGTGATGACTGTGTTTCCAGAGAGATAATATGAGAGATTGGATACTTGGTAGTTCTGCGCTGTTGTACTTATGAAAGAGGAGCTGTCATGTCGTAATGATGGCTGTGTTTGTGTTTCCGGATTCCCTCTAGTGTCCCACATGTGTCCTGGGCGGTATCGACAAACACTTGAATTTGCTCTGTACAGCCTGCAGAGAGAATGCAGACAAAGCTGGCAATTACAAGTGCTTAGTTTATCATCAGTACACAAATAAAACAGCAAGTAAGCATTCACCACGCTGTACTCTCGGACTGTGCCCCCCGAACACTAATTAACAGACAAACGTGTGTAATAAAAAAGCCCCCTCGCTCTTAGCACCATGACAACGGTCCCAGAAGAGAGACTGACAGATAGACAGACAGGCAGCCATTCCTGCAGATCTGTGTAACCTTGGCTTAACACAACAGTGCTAGGCCATTCTGATTCATATGACGTCAATGCATTGAATTCTGAGCCACGGCATGAACGGCACTGCGTGAAGAAACACGGCTTTAATGTTTGCTCTTAAAGGGATTAGCCTGGCTAATACATAAAGCTAAACCCACTTCTTTCAGACTGAAATGTCTTCCTCCATGTTTTATTCATGCTGCTCATCTAGACAAGGACAGACAGGTGGGGCGGGTGAGGAGGTACTATAGGGGCTGGTAGAAGGAGTGGAGGGAGTGGAGCTGTGACACGGGCATTCCAGATACAGATGTAGGATCTTGATTTAAACTATATTGAAACAGTAAAATAATCCTGCAGCAACAGGATTTAAATGTTTAGTCCATAATGTTCCTTAGTCGGTGGTTAGGCTATTAGCTGGCCAAAATTAGGCTACATGAGTGCAATACTGTTAATATAACCATGTGTTAGTGTGGACTTTTAGTGAATTTTTTGCCAATCAAAAACCCCTTACATGACAATTCTCAGCAACAAAGGAGTGATCAAATTTAGATCCTACATCTGTATCATTATTGGATAGGAATGGCCTTAAAAGTCCATCGTCTGATAGACAGACCTCTGTCAGAATCCTCTCCTTTGTTCCTCTGATACGAGACAGTAGATCTCCCTTTTATCCAGTGCTGTGTTTGTTTTATACCTCTTGCTTACCCAGGGAGTCATGCATTGGGGTTTGATCAGTTGAACACATGAAAGACATGGTTGCTATGGTGCCTAGTGGCAGACTTAGTAGTTTACTCCAGCAAATGTATCCTTAATTACTTGTTTTAAGGGTTTTTTATGTGCATTGTTTTTATCATTTTTTTTAAATAGCTTATCAAGCATTGAACACAGATATAATGTTAAGTTAGTTAACATTTTTTACAACTTCTTCAATCAACTAGTTAATTGTTTAGATTCAAACACCATCCCAAATCTTCATAGAGCCTTATGTCCTGAATCCTCATCTCATCCTCATCTTCTCCCATCTCCTGACCAAAGGCTGGACAAAGATTCAGAAATGTTAGGAACCAACATTCACTATTGTTAGGTTCTAATTATCAGAGTAAAAACTCTACGGACACTATGAAAGCTCAAACCAAGTTTATTCTTCCCAGAGGGTCAATACAGCCGCATAGAAATCCAAACCTATCACTACAAAGAAGGATTCCTCAGAAGTTTTGAAAGGATTAAAGCCACCCTGTGTGAGGAGCTCAAGAACTGCTTTATTCAAAATGGAATCCTACAGAAAAAAATGCAGATGGCGAGGACAACTAGGGGTTAGGAGATTATTAAACAAACTAGAGTGTTTCGTGTACACTCCCAATGAGAGCACTACACTCTTTAGAGGCTTGGCGCAGTTCAAATGTCATCTACAACGCCCTTGCCTATCAGCGTGGAACTATTTAATGCCCAGTCTGTAAAAAATAACTCCTTCCTGCTGCTCGACCACATACAGTGCATTCAGAAATTATTCAGACCCCTTGACTTTTTCCACATTTTGAAACGTCTCAGCCTCATTCTAAAATTGATTGAATTGATTTTTCCCCATCAATCCACACACCCAATAATGACAATGGAAAACAGGTTTTTAGATTTTGTTTTAAATATCACATTTACATAAGTATTTAGATCCTTTGCTATGAGACTCGCAATTGAGCTCAGGTGCATCCTGTGTCCATTCCACAACTTCATTGGAGTCCACCTGTGGTAAATTCAATTGATTGTACATGATTTGGAAAGGCACACACTAAGGTCCCACAGTTGACAGTGTATGTCAGAGCAAAAACCAAGCCATGAGGTCAAAGGAATTGTCAGAGCTTCAAGACAGGTTTGTGTCGAGGCACAGAACAATTATGCAAAAACAATTATGCAGCATTGAAAGTCCCCAAGAACACATTGGCCTCCATCATTCTTAAATGGAAGCAGTTTGGAACCACCAAGACGCTTCCTAGAGCTCTCCGCCTGGCCAAACTGAGCAATCGGGGGAGAAGGGCCTTGGTCAGAGAGGTGACCAAGAACCCAATGGTCCCTCTGTCAGAGCTCCAGACTTCCTCTGTGGAGATGGAAGAACCATCCAGAAGGACAACCATCTCTGTACCACTCCGCAAATCAGGCCTTTATGGTAGAGTGGCCAGACAGAAGCCACTCCTCAGTAAAAGGCACATGACTGCCGCTTGGGATTTACCAGAAGGCACCTAAAGGACTCTCAGACCATGAGAAACAAGATTCTCTGGTCTGATGAAACCAAGATTGAACTCTTTGGCCTGAATGCCAAGCGTCACGTCTGGAGGAAACCTGGTACCATCCCTACAGTGAAGCATGGTGGGAGCAGCATCATGCTGTTGGGATGTTTTTCAGCGGCAGGGACTGGGAGTATAGTCCAGATAGAGAGAAATATCAACGGAGCAAAGTTCATAGAGATCCTAGATGAAAACATGCTCCAGAGAGCTCAGGACCTCAGATTGGGGCGAAGGTTTACCTTCCAACAGGACAATGACCCTAAGCACACAGCCAAGCAAAACGTAGAAGTGGTTTGGTGACAAGTCTCTATATGTCTTTGAGTGGCCCAGCCACGGACTTGAACCCGATCGAACATCTCTGGAGAGATCTGAAAATAGCTGTGCAGGGAGGCTCCCCATCCAACCTGACTGAGCTTGAGAGGATCTGCAGAGAAGAATGGGAGAAACTCCCCAAATACAGGTGTACCAAGCTTATAGCGTCATACCCAAGAAGACTCTAAGCTGTAATCGCTGCCAAAGGTACTTCAACAAAGTACTGAATAAAGGATCTGAATACTTATGTAAATGTGATATTTCAGAAAGTATTCAGATCCATTGACTTTTCCACATTTTGTTAAGCTACGTTCTTATTTTGAAATGTATTCAATTGTTTTTGTCCCTCATCAATGTACACACCATATACTATAATGACAAAGCAATAACAAGTTCTTAGATTTTTTTGCACATTTCTAAGAAATAAAAACTTAAATATAATATTTGCTGGATTGCTGCAGAGACTTTTGTCCTTCTGGAATGTTCTCCCATAGGAACTCTGGAGCTCTGTCACAGTGACCATCGGGTTCTTGGTCACCTCCCTGACCAAGGCCCTTCTCCCCCAATTTCTCAGTTTGGCAGGGCGGCCAGCTCTACAAAGAGTCTTGGTGATTCCAAATTTCTTCCATTTAAGAATACTTGAGGCCACTGTGTTCTTGGCAACCTTCAAGGCAGAAATGTTTGGCCTCTACACAATCCTGTCCTTGAGCTCTACGGACAATTCCTTTGACCTCGCGGCTTGGTGCTTGCTCTGACATGCACTGTCGATTGTGGGACATTATATAGACAGGTGTGTGCCTTTCCAAATCATGTCCTTTTGAGTCTCATAGCAAAGGGTCCGAATACTTATGTCAATAGGGTATTTCTGTTTTTTTTCAAGGGGTCTGAATACTTTCCAAATACACTACCTCAAGCTGAATGGAACTAAAACTGTCCCCCCTGTCTAATGCCTGAACCGTGCTCTTTTGAATGTTTCACTACAAAATCCAAACCCCAATACTTCATGACTGTGCTTCTCGTTTATCAGCCTCCTAAGCCTAACTCTTTCTTTATCCCTAAAATCACTGATCTGCTCACATCACTCTGCTCCACCTCAACCAACATTGTGATTCTAGGCGATTTCAATATCCAAGTTGAGTCTCTCTCATGTCAATCTCCTGCTGAGTTTCTGAGTTTGATTGACTGTCTTGACCTGAAGCGAACTTGTTAATGTCCCCACACACACCCGTGGGCACATACTTGACCGGGTCATTGCTGACTCTGCCCCCATCAACAACTTGCAGGTCTATGACCTCGGTGTGTCTGACAACAAGGTTGTCACACTAGATTTGAAATTCCTACCCCCTCTGACCAAGTCCAAGCACTGGAACTGGAAAATCATCGACCAGAGCCAGCCTGTCAGATGACATCTGGAACCTGTCTCCTCCAGCTTCTTCGTCAGTTGATGAAACTGTGGAGTTTTACAACCAATCCCTGAGCAGTGTGCTTGACCTTCACGCCCCCATAAAAGTACAGGACATCGCATTCGTTCGCTCAGCTCACTCACTGGTTTACTCCAGAACGGAGAAACATGAAATCCACTGAATGCATCCTGGAGCGACGTTTCAGAAACTAAGGCCTCAATGTCCACAAACTGGCCGTTCAAGAGCACCAAAGGGCCTATTCCAAGGCCCTGAAAGAGGCACAGTCGATGTTCTACTCTCATCTCCAGCTCTACTACTCTGACTCCTCCCGCCCTCAACCATCCACCAATGCCACTTCGGCCTCTCTCCTCACCCAGGAAGGTATTGAGAAAACTATCTCCATAATGAAAACCTCCTCCTGTACCATGGATCCTATTCCAACAGCTCTGCTCAAATCATGCACCCCTGCACTCAGTCCTCTGATAACCAAGATTGCTACCCACCCCCTTCAATCTGTCAGTGTCCCACCTGCATTTAAGACCACTGTCATCAGCCCCATTCTGAAGAAGCCCACCATGGACCCAGAAGTTTTGGCCAATTACAGGCCAATATCCAACCTCCCCTTTCTCTCCTAGGTGTTGCAAAACTTGGTTGCTGTACAGCTCCAGGACTATCTAAATCAGAACCACCTATTTGAAAAGTTCCAGTCAAGTTTCCAGCCTGCCCACAGCACTGAAACGGCCCTACTCAGGGTCACCAATGACCTACTGATGGCGGCTGATGCAGGCTCTCCCTGTCTTCTGATCCTCCTGGACTTGATCACAGTGTTTGACACTGGTGACCACCCAATCTTCCTGGAACACCTCTGGGACACCATCGGACTGTTTGGACCAGCTCTGAGCTGGTTCCACTCCTACCTTTGAGACAGGACTGAGTATGTGTCGCTAGGTGGGTCCTGGACCCACAATGTCACCTGCGGTGTCCCACAAGGATCTGTTCTTTGACCCATCCTGCGTGTCCTGTACATGCTCACCCTCTGTCGTGTCATTCCGCTGCTATGCTGATGACACCCAAATGAATTGCAAATAGATGCAATAGAATAGTTTTCAGTGAAAATATTTTTAATGATAACTCATTTTAATAAAATTCCTCCCTCTTTCCCGCAATTTTCCGTATCTTTGGTTATGTTACCCTGGCCTTTGCTTTCGCATACTTTTTTCCAGGTGCAAGTTTCATTCCTGCAACATAGCACCCTAGATCCCACTGCTGGTTTTGTTCTGAAACTGAACAAGGTTGGTCCCTAGTTGGGAGACCAGATGTAGCTGGAAGTGGTGAAACGTCCCACGTGTTCAAAAACTATGTGTTTGACTCATGAACATTTCAACAAATGTTTTTTGTTGTTGTTGAAAAGCACGTTTTTTTTCACATGGGACTTTTACATGTTTATTTTTTGTAAGGAAAATAAATAGACACACCTGAAAAATGATACCTAAATGTCATCAGTTTTTTGTATTGAACTATGCACGTCAGTTAAGAACAAATTCTTATTTACAATGACGGCCTAGGAACAGTGGGTTAACTGCCTTGTTCAGAGGCAGAACGACAGATTACATATCTTTGTCAGCTCAGGGATTTGATGTAGCAACCTTTCAGTTACTGGCCCAATGATCTAACCACTAGGCTACGTGCTGCCCAAGTTGCACAAGTGAATGCATAAAACCAAAATGTGTGTTCTGCACAGTTTGTGTTTGTGTGTGTGTGTGTGTGTGTGTGTGTGTGTGTGTGTGTGTGTGTGTGTGTGTGTGTGTGTGTGTGTGTGTGTGTGTGTGTGTGTGTGTGTGTGTGTGTGTGTGTGTGTGTGTGTGTGTGTGTGTGTGTGTGTGTGTGTGTGTGTTTATAAGGTGACATGATGGAGGGACTTGAGTTCAGGTGAGCAGATTAGGTGGGCAGAGTCTAAATAAATGCTGTAGTGTAGACCTGGGGTTCCAGGTCATCTGCATCAGTGAATAACCTCCTTTCTCTGTGGGGATGAAGACATGCTTAATAATACAAATTATAATAATAATGTAAAAAATATATATCGTTATTTTAATTGCAGACAGAATCTCAAAGTGCTTGTTAAGCAAAATAAACAACAGGTAATTTAAAAAGAAATTTAGGCTAAAACAGTAGCTAAATCAGCTAGATCAAGTCTGTTTGATTTCTTCTTGAAGTCTCCAGATGGACAGCTGCGGTCATGAGAGGATCAGGAAGCTCAGCTAGATGGTCAGCGGAGGTCAACAGGTCATCTTTTTGTGCAGTTCTGAACGTGTTATCAAATTATTTATTTTACATTCTGACATGTATTTTTTTTTTTAAATATATACATTTATTTATTTTACCCCATTTTCTCCCCAATTGCTAGTTACGACCTTGTCTCATCACTGCAACTCCTCAATGGGCTCCTCATGCATTTTGCACAGTGTAAAGGAACTCCCGGAGCCTTCTGAACAATACATAAATTATACACATATACATATTTGACAAGAAAGTTTTTGCTGCTTTAATGAATGGGAATATGCAGTGAATATTTGAAGGGAAAGACCCATGGCAACATCCAAAGAAAACATATATTGTGATTAACGATGCTTGAATAGGTTTCCAGTAAGGATAATTAGTTTTGCTGCTTTCATGAATGAAGTGGAATATACAGTGATTATTTCAGACAGAAGAATGTATCGTCTTTCTCCCTCGACCTGACTGTTGCAGATGACAAATAGAAAGTGTTCTCTGAGGTGAAACATGGTGAAGGACAAGGTACTGTTTAAGAAGCTTTGAAATACAATTTACAAAAGCAGCGAGCCGCAAAACCGTGGAAAGCCAAATTCACACTTCCCCCTAGAATGTCGATGCCTGTTAGTGTTGTAAGGCCAAGCCAAGCTGCTCTGTAAAACTATGGCCAAATGTGCACCGAGGTTCGCCCCAAAAACATAGGGTTAGCTGTGTGGGATTAGACAATCATCCAGTTGAATTGACAGGTAAATTCCTCAAGCTTCTGCCACCACTAAGCTGTGTGAGTGACAGCCCAGGGAAAACAGACATGTTATTTATGCCAGTAAAGAAGTCTACTCCACAAATGTCATTTTCAGATAGTGTGCATTTATTCAGGTGGGAAGAGTCACGTTTTTGCCACAAGTTGTTCTCTCCATCAGAGGACAGTTGTTATAAGAGGAGGAATATACCGTGTCATTACAAATTAAAGTGGTGAATAGGTGGAAAGAGGTCCTGAGGAAAAATGATTGTTCGATTCCTACAGTGTAGTTAATGTGCCAATCATCTTAAATGCATCCAGTCTGAGTAGGGAGGGGAAAACTACAGGTATATATAGGAATAAATAGACCCGGGACTGGTGCTCTTTCACCTGGAACTGCACTAGCCATCACATATGTTATATGCAATGCTGTTCATTGGTGTATCTGTATTGATTTGACGAGCATAATGAGGGATAATAATTATTATAATAGCCTATTGTACAACAATCTTCTCTAAACAATCCATTTCTATAACATTCCCAAACATGTTTACCTGAGTAATGTTTTGTGAATATTTCGCAATTGGGAAATTTCCCTCACAACATGACTAATTAATTTGTGAATATTTAGAGTAGACTTATAGAATCAATTAGAACAGCAGGGAGCATGATAGCTTTTAAAGATGATATTTTACAACAGCAGGTTGATGTTTGTTGTCATGAGTCTTGTCCTGGAGGCAGAACTGAACTGCTTCCGCTAGATTGTACAGCTGCAAAGTCAAAATTGAGTATATCGTAAAAATGTACGTATGAAAACAAACATGTGCTTTTTGGTCTTAATATAAGGTTAGGGTTAGGCATCATGGTTAACAGTGTGGGTAAGGTTAGGGTTTGGTTTAAAATCAGTTTATGACTTTGTGGAAGTACCACTCTGCAGAGCTGAGTTTTTGATACCCTGGTGTAAGCCATCCCTGTACAACTGTAAAGGGCACCTTGCTTCAATGTATGTTCTTGTCATATTGCCAGTAGTCACTGTGTGGTTTAGCTGCCCCACCAACCACCACAACATGAGATAATAGGCAACGTGCTCTCTCATAAGTGAAATAGTTATTGTGCTGAATCCTCATTCAGTAAAGTCCATTGAGAATGACAGCATTAAAAAAGATCATCAGTAATTCATAAATTACCCTGCTAAAACCACCAACACACACTGTCTGAGTAGTGTCCCATTTTATTCACCATTCCAGCCTACCTCTACCCTAAAGCATTGTTTTGACTCTTCTCATCTTTGGAGGGAAACACACTCCTAAAAGACAATTTAATTTTTTTTTGGCAAATGCAAAGAACCAAAGGCCTTGCTCTTTCTCAGCCAGGTCAAGCTGTCCACCTGGGTTTACCTCTCAACCGTAAGCCAAAAAAGGAAAACATATCAAAGCGATTAATATGGAGAGAAAGTCGTCTTTGACCTTTACCAGACCAGCAACGTCAAGACACATACACACACACACACACACACACACACACACACAGTTTTGGTGGGGATCTGGACATTTCCTCTGCAGTGTTCTGACAGGGTTGGTATTTAGGTGGACAACGTACCACTTTGGGCTAACTTGATCTGCTGGGAGCAATAAGAAGAATTCCTGACTGTAGGTTACTATGATCTGCTGGGAGTAATAAGAAGAGTTCCTGACTGTAGGTTACTATGATCTGCTGGGAGTAATAAGAAGAATTCCTGACTGTAGGTTACTATGATCTGCTGGGAGTAATAAGAAGAGTTCCTGACTGTAGGTTACTATGATCTGCTGGGAGTAATAAGAAGAGTTCCTGACTGTAGGTTACTATGATCTGCTGGGAGTAATAAGAAGAGTTCCTGACGGTAGGTTACTATGATCTGCTGGGAGTAATAAGAAGAGTTCCTGACTGTAGGTTACTATGATCTGCTGGGAGTAATAAGAAGAGTTCCTGACTGTAGGTTAATATGATCTGCTGGGAGTAATAAGAAGAGTTCCTGACTGTGCCAGAATGAGCCCACAGGGAAGGTGTTACTAGACATACTACCTCTTCTATTACTTTTTATTTTTTATTTGACTATTTATTATTGATTATTGTACTGCAATATTGAGGAAGCTAACACAAGCACTCGCTTTTTTCACTCTACTTTTTATAATTGCTGTAAACTGTGTACGTGACAAATCAAATTTGATTCGATTTCTTATCTATGGTATCTGTGGTACTATCTGTATCTGCACTTGAGGTGGCAATGGAACAGCACTTTGATTACAAGTGGGTTGAGCGAGTTAACACCTGGCGATATGACTGTATTGACTGAATTGTTGTACTTTTTTATGTAACCTTTATTTAACTAGGCAAGTCAGTTATGAACAAATTCTTATTTACAACGACGGCCAACCCCAGCCAAACCCTAACCAGGACGACGCTGGGACAATTGTGCGCCGCCCTAGGGTCTGTAGTGAAGCCTCTAGCACTAAGATGCAGTGCCTTAGACAGCTGCACCACTCGGGAACGTTCTGTCAGTTTATCTGCCTGTTTGCCTGTCCACCTGTCTTTCAGTCCCTCCATCTCTCAATAAGTCAGGTAAGACTGGTATACAGTGGGTGCAGGATATCCCCATGTACTAACTTCCCTATTATTTTGTCTTTGTATAATTGGATAATTTCAACTCCTTGAGTTAATGGGTGTTACATACAGTAAGTGTGAAAACAGCATGACAAGAACAAGCTGTTTTTGTCCTTGCATTCAAGTACATGATATTTATATCAAGGTTGCTAAACAAACACATGCCATTTTCATTTTGCTCAAATGTTTATTCCATCTGTAAGGTCTAATGTATGTGCATTGGGAAGACAAAGCTGTCTTTATGCCCTACAGGAATGTTATACAATTGATTATCTTTCAATACCTCTTCAGCCAGACATACTTCTCTTGGTCTTCTATTCAGTTCTATAATTGCCAAGATGATTTGTAATGTATACTCGGTATGTGTATAATGAGATCAACATTACTCTTACTATTTCAGAGACAGTATTCCTGTTGCTGATGCATTTAGTGCAATTCTTAGAGATGTAAAAATAAGTTGTGTTTGGACAAGTGGTAAAAAACTGTGACTTTTTGTCATCATAGTTGTATAGCCTACCACCAGTGTCCTTCTACTGGCCACTTACATGGCTTTCACCATGTAGGATTGATCATGTAAAACTTTTTCGTGCAGACTTTTATTTTGCAAAAGTGAAGCATACTGTACCACAGCACATCATAAAGTATTCTCCCCTGGGCAGATTCTGCGTGTAGACCGAATAATCTGCCGGGACTGAACGGGATGCATGAGAGTTTCCTTTTGCGAGGGTTGAGACTTCGCAAACCACAGGAACTCTCCATTTCTAACATGTAAAGTGCCTTCAGAAAGTAGTCACACCTCTTGTCTTTTTCCACATTTTGTCATGTTACAGCATGAATAAAAAAAGTATTCAATTTTTATTTTGTGTCACTCGCCTACACACAATACCCCATAATGTCAAAGTGGAATGATGTTGTTAGACATTTTTAAAAATGGAAAAAAAAACATGAAAATCTGAAATGGCTTCTTATGGCAAACCTAAATAACTCCAAGAGTAAAAATGTCCTTAACAAGTCAGATAAAAAGTTGCATGGACTAACTCTGTGTGCAATAATGGTGTTTAACATAATATTTGAATGATTACCCCATCTCTGTACCCCAGACATACAATTACAGTGCATTCGGAAAGTATTCATACCCCTTCCCTTTTTCCACATTTCTGCAGCATTGACGGTCCCCAAGAACACAGTGGCCTCCATCATTCTTAAATGGAAGACGTTTGGAACCACCAAGACTCTTCCTAGAGCTGGCCCCCAGCCAAACTGAGCAATCGGCGGAGAAGAGCCTTGGTCAGGAAGGTGACCAAGAACCCGATGGTCACCATGACAGAGCTCCAGAGTTCCTCTGTGGAGATGGAGAACCTTCCAGAAAGACAACCATCTCTCCAGCACTCCACCAATCAGGCCTTTATGGAAGATTGGCCAGACGGAAGCCACTCGTCAGTAAAAGGCATATGACAGCCCTCTTGGAGTTTGCCAAAAGGCACCTAAAGGACTCTCAGAAACAAGATTCTCTGGTCAGATGAAACCAAGATTGAACACTTTGGCCTGAATGCCAAGCGTCACGTCTGGAGGAAACCAGGCACCATCCCTATGGTGAAGCATGGTGGTGGCAGCATCATGCTGTGGGGATGTTTTTCAGTGGCAGGGACTGGGAGACTAGTCAGGATCGAGTCACTACAAAGATAAGAGGCGTCCTTCCTAACTCCGTTAACAGAGAGGAAGGAAACCGCTCAGGGCGAGATGGCTAGATAAATGGCTGTGATAGGAGATAATTGCGGAAGGGTTAACAACAGAGACTGCATGTCAAGCCTGAATGTAGGAAATAAGAATTATAAGTCCAGTGCCTTCAGAAAATATTCACTCCTAGGGCTGTTATGGTGACCGTATTACTGCCACACCGGCGGTCATGAGTCATGATGGCAGTCAAAATCCACATGACCGTTTAGTCAGGTAATTAGGCTTCTCCCAGCTCTGATGCTGCTGAAGGTCATAAGTAGCCTACCAAACTTGCTAACTGACCAGGCAGGGGCATGATAATGGTCCATTCCAAATCAGAACTAATTTCACACATATATTATCTAGTATATATAAAGACAACATTAAATGAAGAATATGATGGGTGACAATATTAGCCTATGACGTGTGAATGATACCCAGCTTGTGCAGTAAGGCAAGGAATAGCGCAGGCCTTTTTTTGCGACTTTTTCAAGTCATAGTCGCACACCTCATGTAGCCTAGCCCATAGGCCTATATGTTTTGATAAAGCTGTTATCACAACTACAGTGGCCAAATAACTCCTTAAAATTAAGCACATTAATCTGCTTTATAACTGGTGTAGAGCCTAACAGGCATACATGAGTATCAAGTTTGGGGCAGAAGAGTTTTACCATAAATATTAATTACATGCATAATGGCATTTGCATTCACTTTCGAGAAAAGTGTTTTCCCGCTAATGGATTGCATTTGGGAACATTCACGCCTACTGAAAAAGTTACAAAAGCACAGGCAAAATCCTAGAGGAAAACCTGGTTCAGTCTGCATTCCAACAGTCACCTAAAACACAAGGCCAAATCTACGCTGGAGCTTCTTGGCAAGACCTGACAATAGTTGTCTAGCAATGATAAACAACCAATTTGACAGAGCTTGAAGAATGTTTTCAATAAAAATTGGCAAATGTTGCACAATGCAGGTCTGGAAGATTACAAAGGAAGTCTGTATGAAAGCGGGAAAAGGAACTATGCAAGTTGCAAAAATCGCTTACAGTGAAAATGATAGCATTTGAACTACTTTGCAGATATGAAACAAACAGACACTCGTAATATATCATATCATTAAAAAGTGTTATATTTGACTCAAAATTCCATGATGTACAGTAGGTCATTGCTGGCCGAATAGATGAATGCAGTTCAATGCATGATTAATATAATTCACCAATACATTTCTTGGAAGTCCAAACAATATTGTTATCAGGTTGTAAATCACAGATGGGCTGGTACATTGTTTGCTGCCTCCACCCATTCGAGAAGGAACTGTTTCAGTTTTAATAACTTTATATTTTTACAAAAACGGACGACTGTAGCTAAGGCTGGGAATGTCAATACGATCAAACTAGCAAGGATAATTATGTCAGTCATAACGTGGCTAATAGGCTAGAGCACATGTGTCAAATACAAGGCAAGCAAGTATAAGTGTGTTAACAGTTGAGTCATCTACTTCATGAAATTACAGCCTGATGCACTGCCATTGGTGAATTCAACTTCAACTGCGCTGCTTTTTTGTGTGCCATTTTCAGCACACAACAGAGGGAAAGTGTACAGACAGACACATGCCACAGTCCTAGCAAGGCAAATCAAATGTTACAGTCTTGCTTCGGTTGTTAAAGCTTGAAAATGAATAACCAAAAAACAAAACCTGCAACAAAACACCATGCACAACTTTAAATGTTACAATAACCTATAGATACGTTTTTGTTATTTGGAGTTATTAGATACTTTTTGATTAGGGTCACAGCATATTATGCACATCTGCAAGCATAACAGCAAAAGCTGGACAAATATGATTTATCTATTTTGTTTTAATATGTTAAAATGTCATATACAGCATCCTATGTACATAAGTAGACATTATATCAGGCCATATTTTTTCTAATAAAGCGATGGCCAGTTTGGGTCGCAGTTACACGATTTCTGTCAAATCAAATAGTGTCACGCCTTGGTCTTAGTATTTTGTGTTTTCTTTAATTATTTGTTCAGGCCAGGGTGTGACATGGGTTTATTGTATTGTCGTATTGGGGTTTTTGTAGGCATTGGGATTGTGGCTGATTAGGGGTGTGTCTAGCATAGGCTTGGCTGCCTGAGGCGGTTCTCAATCAGAGTCAGGTGATTCTCGTTGTCTCTGATTGGGAACCATATTTAGGTAGTCTGGGTTTCACTGTGTATTTTGTGGGTGATTGTTCCTGTCTCTGTGTAGTGTTCACCAGATAGGCTGTGATAGGTTTTCTCGTTCCGTTTGTTGTTTTGTAATTTTATAGTTATTTCATGTATCGCTATTCTTCATTAAGGAACATGAGTAACCACCACGCTGCATTTTGGTCCGACTCTCCTTCAACTGACGAACGCCGTTGCAAATAGGCTATGTCTGGCCCGCAAAATGTGTTGTATTTTTTTTTCAATATGGCCTGTGCATTGATTGAGTTTGACACCGCTGGGCTAGCATATCTATTTATGTAGCTAGCTATTTATTTAGCAAGCTAAAAATACAGAGCCTACCGTTAGCTAACTAGCTTCTAGGAGAATGTTTTGTCATTAGAGGAGTGAGTGATTTACTTTTCCCCCTCATATTGTTTTTTGGTGGCTACAGCAAGTGTCATTCTGTTAGCTAGCAAGAAATGGGAATCAATTTGCAAGTTATCAACTTGAACGACTCTTACCCACAGTTAGCATATCTCTTAGATGTCAATCAAATGTATTTGACATTGATCAAATGGGCGGGCAGGCAGGCAACTTCCCATTCACTTGTAAAAACATGGGTTGCGACAAGCATGGATTGGCAGGTAAGCTGCAGAAGGATGAGCATCTTCATCAGTGAAATTTTAACGGCCAATTAGCTAAAAAAAGTTTGAGAGGGTTTATCTAATGTTCCCTCGTTAGATTTTTAGCTCATCTCACTCTGGCTAGCATTCGCTGTTGATCTTGCTGATGTGCATAGGCAACTGAGGAAGAGAGTTGACCTTTTCATGGTTGTTTGATCAATAGGACTGTGAAGTTCCCAAATGTAAGAGGACTCCTGTGGTATTTATATATTTGCCTAAATCAATTCAGGTGTATTTTGTGGCTTTTGGCAAATGTGTTCTAATGATCTAAAGTCACACGGTTGGTATTGCCTGTCTTCATTGTCCAAACGCACGGCCGCTTTCCCACTCTATATCGCTTTAGAATTTTCACAAATGTCTTAAGTCATTCCCAAGCAGAATTGACGAAAACGTCCATATACAGTGGAATACAGTGGAATAATTTTGCACGCCAAATTTTTCAGTTTTTGATTTGTTAAAAAAGTTTGAAATATCCAATAAATGTTGTTCCACTTCATGATTGTGTCCCACTTGCTGTTGATTCTTCACAAAAAAATACAGTTTTATATCTTTATGTTTGAAGCCTTAAATGTGGCAAAAGGTCGCAAAGTTCAAGGGGGCCGAATACTTTCGCAAGGCACTGTAAATGCTCGCTTGTCAGAAAATGTTTTTAAAAAAAGTGTAATATTTTTCAAGGAGTGTATATGGACAGATTTGAATAAGATTCCATGTTGCTATTGATCTAAAATTAACCCTATAAATAGTTGCTGGGCAGGGGATAGAATGACGGTCGAAGATAATAGTAAAGAAATAAAGTCAAAATATAACATAACAAATAGTAAGTTTGAATGACTCTGAGGGGCAGTGTTGTCTGAAGCCTGTTTGCCTGCAGGTGTTTATACACATGCATATACACACACTCTCATTCAAATGCACACATGTGCTTATACACGGACACACACATGTAAATAGTGCCATACATGCACACAAACATATTCAATTGGCCTTGCTGTTATGATTTTTGTGGTCCTTGATGTCTTTAGTTTTTTGCATTGTTCTTTTCAGTTTTCCTTTGTCTTTCTCTTTTTTGTCTTTTGTTCATTTTGATGGATGTTGGTGCATTGGGGGACAGGGGCTTGTGGGATGGGCTCTTGGGGTTGTGGAATGGAATTATAAAAAAATTCTCGGGTGAGAAGGTGTGTCTCTGGTGGTTGAGGAGCAGCTCATGGGAAACTGTGGTGGAGGGGATCTTGGAGGGCTGGTGGCCTGGCGGTTGGGAGCTTGTGCCGGTATCTGATGGGTCGCTGGTTCGGGTCCACGTTTTTGACCCTGTGGGAGGTCTGTCGACGTGCCCTTGAGCAGGGTGTTGACCCTGATCGCTTCTGTGTGCCGCTCTGGATGGGAATCTGTTAGATGACTATGTGATGTAGATGTTGAGCGGCTTCACTGGAAGTAGATTGTTTTAAAATTTTTAAATATATACTTTTTTAAATTAATATTTCTGTCAGTTCCACTTTAAAGGTTCAATCTACCTATTTTATCTCAATATCAAAACATTTCTGGGTAACAATTAAGTGTGATTGTTTTCAATTAAAATTCTTAGCAAAGACCAATTTCTCAAGCAAGAAGGAGTGGGCAGGGGAAAACTAGATGCTATTGGCAGAGAGGTTTGGAACTCTGTTTCTTATTGTAAGGCGTGCGTACTGGCAGTAGAGAAGCAGGAGAGCAAAGACTGTGTTACAATGGCGCAGTTAATGATAAAAACCACAGTGAACATGGACAAGGACATGTGGGGAACAGAGGGTTAAATACACAACATGTAATTGATTGAATAGAAACCAGGTGTGTGGGAAGACAAGGCAAAACAAATGGAAAATGAAAGGTGGATCGACCACCGAACGTCGCCCGAACAAGGAGAGGGACCGACTTCGGAGGAAGTCGTGACAGTACCCCCACTTTGACACCGGCCTCGGGACGACCCGGAGGGCGAGGCACAGGGCGATCCGGACGAAGACAGTCGAACTCCTGCAGCATTAAAGGGTTCAACACGTCCTTGACCGGAACCCAGCACCTCTCCTCTGAACCATACCCCTCCCACTCCACGAGATGCTGAAGGCCCCCTCGCCCGATGCCTCGAATCCAGTATGGAGTGAACGGAGTACGCCAGGGCCCCCAGCTTCCAGCAGGGCAGGCGGAGGGGCAGGTTTCGGGTCTAGAGCCAGACCCGGTGCAAACACAGAGGCCTCACTGCGGTGGCGGTCTGCGTTCTCCTTTTGGAGCAGCACGGCCCGCTGTAGTTGAAAACGGACAGCTTCCCATGTCTCCTCCGCACACCTGAACCAGTCGTCCAGTGCAAGAGCCTTGGTCTGACTCTGATGACAAGGTGCCAGAAACGGCTGGTACCCAGTATGCACTGGAAGGGAGAGAGGTTAGTGAAGGAGTGTCAAAGCGAGTTCTGTGCCATTTTGGCCCAGGGCACGAACGGCAATAGGACAGCAGAAACCTGCCCACATCCTGGTTTACTCTCTCCACCTGCCAATTTCTCTCAGGGTGAAACCCTGAAGTAAGGCTGATCGAGACCCCAGAAGCTCCATGAACGCCTTCCAGACCCTAGACGTGAATTGGGGACCACAATCAGACACTATATCTTCAGGCACCCCGTAGTGCCGGAAGACGTTCGTAAACAACGTCTCCGCAGTCTGTAGGGCCATAGGGAGAACGGACAAAGGGAGGAGACAACAGGACTTCGAGAACCGATCCACAACAACCAGGATCGCGGTGTTACCCTGTGAGGGGAGAGATCAGATAGACAATCAGGTGCGACCAAGGCCATTGTGGAACGGGTAAGGGGTGTAGCTTCCCTCTGGGCAGGTGCCTAGGAGCCTTACACTGGGCGCCCACAGAGCAGGAGGAAATATAAACCCTCACATCCTTAGCCAAGGTAGGCCACCAGTACCTCCCGCTCAAACAGTCCGACCGATCCCAGGATGACCAGAGGAGGGTGACGTGTGGGCCCAATAGATCAACCGGTCATGAACAGCAGACAGGACGTACAGACGCCCAGCGGGACCCTGGACGGGAGCGTGCTCTGCACGTAACGCCTGCTCAGTGACCGCGTCCAGCTCCCACACTAGTGGGATCCATGGGCCGCTCCTCTGTGTCATACAGCCAGGACAATGCGTCTGCCTTCACGTTCTGGGAGCCTGGTCTGTACCAAAGGGTGAAAACAAAACAGGTGAAAAACATGGCTCACCTTGCCTGGCAAGGGTTCAATCCTCAGGCCACCATCTGTGGCCACAGATGGTGCATGAGCTGGAACCCCATCCGGTCTCCCTGTGCACCACCCCTCCCAGCTCCATGGGTATCGGCAAGCCAGGGTCCGAAACTCCAGGGCGAACTCCTGGGCGCTCCTCGTCCCCTGCCTCAGATGGAAAAGGTGCTCACCCACTGCTCTACCCTCGGACTGGTGGTCGAAGACTGCCCGGAATCGGTGGGTGAACTCCTCAAACTGGTCCAACGCCTAATCTACCTCTCTCCACACAGTGTTGGCCTACTCCAGGGCTTTACTGGTGAGACACAAGACGAGGGCGGACACCCTCTCACAGCCCGAAGGAGCCGGGTGGACGGTTGCCAGGTATAGGTCCAGCTGAAATAGGAACCCCTCGCATTTCTCAGCCTTCCCATCATATTCCTGGGTAAGGGAGAGATGAATCCCACTGGGACCAGGAGAAGGAAGGGCACGTAGTGGAGACCCCGGTTGTGCTGGTGGAGGCGCTCCTTGTCTCTCTCAGCGGTCCATTGTCTGGACAACTCAGCCCATGGCGGTGCCAAGATGGTGGAGCATTGCTGCGTGCTCTCGGATGCGCTTCTCCACCCCTATATCCGGGGTACTTGCTCCTGCTGACTCAATAAGTTGGGTCCGGTATTCTGTAAGGCGTGCGTACTGGTGGTAGAGAAGTCAGGCGCAGGAGAGCAAAGACTGTGTTACAACGGCGCAGTTAATGACAAAAATCACCGTGAACAAAACCCATGTAAACAATGGGACAAAAACCCCAGACATAACGTGCACAAGCACTTACAATTAACAATATCGGACAAGGACATATGGGGAACAGAGGGTGAAATACACAACATGTAATTGATGGAATTGAACAAATGGAAAATGAAAGGTGATTCGATGATGGCTAGAAGACCGGAGACGTCGACCGCCGGACGTCACCGGAACAATGAGAGGTACCAACTTCAGAGGAAGTCGTGACACTGATTAGATCTATGAACTAATTTCCCACCTGGTGATGTCTCCAGGCAGACCAAAACTCATTCATACCAAAACAGGCTGAAATGTCACCCTTTTCAAACAGCTGTCACACTAAAATGGCATTATTATATGTTTAATTAAAACCTCATAATGTGGAAATATACAGTTAAAGTCGGAAGTTTACATACACCTTAGCCAAATACATTTAAACTCAGTTTTTCACAATTCCTGACATTTAATCCTCGTAAAAATTCCCTGTTTTAGGTCATTTAGGGTCACCAGTTTATTTTAAGAATGTGAAATGTCAGAATAATAGTAGAAAGGATGATTTATTTCAGGTTTTTTTCACATTCCCAGTGGGTCAGAAGTTTACATACACTCAATTGGTATTTGGTAGCATTTCCTTTAATTTGTATAACTTGGGTCAAATGTTTTGGGTAGCCTTCCACAAGCTTCCCACAATATGTTTGGTGAATTTTGGCACATTCCTCCTGACAGAGCTGGAGTAACCGAGTCAGGTTTGAAGGCCTCCTTGCTTGCACACACTTTTTCAGTTCTGCCCAAAAATTGGGATGAGATTGAGGTCAAGGCTTTGTGATGGCCACTCCAATACCTTGACTTTGTTGTTCTTAAGCCATTTTGCCACAACTTTGGAAGTATGCTTGGGGTCATTGTCCATTTGGAAGACCCATTTACGACCAAGCTTAACTTCCTGACTGATGTCTTGAGATGAGATGTTGCTTCAATTTATCCACATAATTTTCCTACCTCATGATGCCATCTATTTTGTGAAGTGCACCAGTCCCTCCTGCAGCAAAGCACCCCCACAACATGATGCTGCCGCCCCCATGCTTCACAGTTGGGATGGTGTTCTTTAGCTTGCAAGCCTCCCCTTTTTCTTCCAAACATAACGATTGTCATTATGCCCAAACAGTTCTATTTTTGTTTAATCAGACCAGAGAACATTTCTCCAAAAAGTATGATCTTTGTCCCCGTGTGCAGTTGTAAACCGTAGTCTGGCTTTTTTATGGTGATTTTGGAGCAGTGGCTTCTTCCTTGCTGAGCAGCATTTCAGGTTATGTCGTTATAATTCTCATTTTACTGTGGATATACTTTTGTACCGGTTTATATGGATATACTTTTGTACCGGTTTCCTCCAGTATCTTCACAAGGTCCTTTGATCCTAAAGATGAGCCAGACTTGTGGAGGTTTAAAAAAAAATGTCTGATGTCTTGGCTGATTTCTTTGGATTTTCCCATGATGTCAAGCAAAGAGGCACTGAGTTTGAAGGTAGGCCTTGAAATACATCCACAGGTACACCTCCAATTGACTCAAATTATGTCAATTAGCCTATCAGAAGCTTCTAAAGCCATGACATCCTTTTCTGAAATTTTCCAAGCTGTTTAAAGGCACAGTCAACTTAATGTATGTAAACTTCTGACCCACTGGAATTGTGATACAGTGAATTATAAGAGAAATAATCTGTCTGTAAACAATTGCTGGAAAAAAGGACTTGTGTCATGCACAAAGTAGATGTCCTACCCGACTTGCCAAAACTATAGTTTGTTAACCAGAAATTTGTGGTGTGGTTGAAAAACAAGCTTTAATGACTCCAACCTAAGTGTATGTAAACTTTCGACATCAACTGTATTTAAAACACAGGAAAATCTTGTTTGTTTTACTGTACTGGGCCTTTAACCGTTGAGTCAGTCCCTCAAGGAGGGAAATTATTAAGAACCTTTTAAACATCAGCAGTGATATATTAATAAAGTTCATTGAACATCGTCAAGGCCATCCATAGATGAGCTGCACCATCATCGGAGTGAAAGATGAGTGTCATACCTCTTGTGTGTTCATTCATTTGGTAGGAAGAGAGAAGGAGGGTCTGTTTTGTTGTCAGCCACAGGCAGGCAACTAGCTAACACTCTCAGTCAAAAGGGAGGAGGACAGGACATATTTCGGACCTGACCTTTTCCTTCCTTAAATAAACAACAAACACGTCTTTACTCCACAAGCAGCAACACTTACTCCCTCCCTCGCCTATCTCCACTCCCTCCTTCTTTGACACAGCTATCAGCTACCCTTTGAAACAAACCAGTCACATTTTAAGGGCCCTAATACCCCTGTGTTATTGCTGTTTCATAAGGAAAGCCACACCAGGTAAGAATAAAAATAAAGATATCAAAAAATGACTGCCACACACAGAAACGTCATCCCGTCCTAATTTAAATGTTATGCTTGTCCAAATTATATTTGAATATTTTTATAACCCATTCTCCACGGTGTTAGAATCAGTAGGTAAGCAGCAAACATCTATGGGAGACGGTAGAAGCTACAGTAGGAGGTGTGTGGACTGTGTAGTCCTTTTCTTCCTGGATTTAGCTGAGAATGAATGGTGTTTGTCTTTCATATCTTTAATATCCACTAAGTCTCGCCTCCCACTGGATTGTGTTGGTGTTGTCAGAGGCAACGGTCATCCTCCCGTACTTCCTGTTCCCCTGTATGAGAACGTTTCAGTTCCTGTCAAACTATCCAATCAGGTGAGGCCTTTCAGCACAACATCCCCCAAAATGTTTCTCCCATTTCTGGTCCAGTCAATCAAGTCCAATACATGTGGTGATTGGCCATTGAGGATGTGACTTCCCCACTGGGCTTGGTGAAAACAGACCTGCTGTGGGACTGAGACAGCTAGATATATAAGGAGAGAGGCTGCCTTAAGAGACTGTACAAGGCATGAATAATGCAGAGGGCATTTCCATTTTGCTTTTCAGATGACTTGCAGGGGGACTTGTGTTTTAACTACAATCAGCACACGTCTCTAGCACAGTGCAAAGACACAGCTTTGATACAAACTCTCTCTCTCTCACACACATATACACACATACACAAACATACACATGCACACACATACCAACACACACACACACTGCTTTGATACAACACCTCTCATAGCCCAAATGTCCCCCCTCTGAAGCTGCTGCTTTCATCTTGCACAGAAAGAAGCCAGAGACTCTGCTAAGGATACTTCAATGACAGCGAACCCGTCACACACAGACGCATGTTCACACAAAGAAAACTAACACACACACAGGGATTAACACAAGCACACTTTGTCTCACACACCAATATGCGTGCACACACACACACACACACACACACACACACACACACACACACACACACACACACACACACACACACACACACACACACACACACACACACACACACACACACACACACACACACACACACACACACACACACACACACACACACACACACACACACACACCTATTAAGTCATTACATTCCCCTGCATGTTCTTTGTTTGGAGCAGGATCAATTGCTCCTCTTATCAGTCACAGTTAGCTGGCGGAGCATGTAAAGAGGCAGATGTAGGGGGAGGAGTAAAGAGCTGTTTGTCTGCTGAGGCTTTTTTTTCTCCTTTCTGATCACTGCTCAGTGAGGAGGATTCTCACCCAGTCACAGTCATTGTCTGTCTGTCTGTCTGTCTGTCTGTCTGTCTGTCTGTCTGTCTCTCTCTTCCTCTTTCCCACTCTACCTCTCTCCCTCCCTTCCTTTTACTAGGTGGGAGAGTGAAAATGTCCATTCACTGCAATGTCAGAAAAGGGCAGTTAGATACGAGATAGAGATGATTGTCTCGATACGAATGCCAGATCTTCCTGATCTACATTTTAGTGACACTTTTGGCTCCTTGTTATTGTCCTCTGTCCTCCTGTCTCTGTGTGGCTGTAGTTCCATTCACAGCTCACAACTCACTGGTCGTTGTCTGAATATGTAATGTGTTATTGATGGGGTGCAGCGTGATAAGGGTTATCCAACCAAAGATGCTTGGCTTTGATTATACACCAGGGAGGGGAGGGGATGGGAGGGGCCAGAAGGACATAAAATGTCACCTGTGTAAAAGGGAGGTTTGGGGTTGGATGAGCCGTAGCGTGATTACTAATCAGACGATACGAGGCGGGCTGGCTGGCTAGCCAACAGACATGGACCTTTCTCATCAGACACTATTCTTCTCCAGCTCAGATCTTTCTTTCTGACTTAAACATGACTCAGTGATGAAATCTGGCAGCAGGCCGAGGACTTTGTATGCAGACAGATGTAGGTAGAATTGTAGAACTCCCTAAAATGGATGGCACATCTGGTTGAATGGCAGCATTGCGTCAAAAAGGCACAACCGCTGCCTGACGACTGGGCAAGATATAGTACCACGGCAACCTGTCATTACTCATTACCCAATTAAAACAGGTATTGTTTCAGTCCATACCCTGTCCATCTCTTTCTCTTCACCCTTGTCACGTAGAGTAGGCCAGAAGGCTATACTGGAAAACCTAACCTTTATCAAAATAAAAAAGATGGCGGAGTCGCAAAAGTTATTCTGTGTAAGGGTGTTAATTTACAAAGTGATTCCGGAACAAAAACAGTACTGCCATCAAACATATACCTTATGTGCCAGCTAAAAAATAAACAATGCAACCCCATCCACAGCTCAATCCAAAATGCCTCTCTATGAACTGAAACTACTGACAGTGTCTTTCAATATGCCCATTTACATTAATGAGCCATTTGGGACAGGCACTACAAAGTCAGCCCATTCCCTTAGTTCGGGTCCTTATCCAGCATACCCGGAAGCTACAGAGATGGAGAGAGAGAGGAACAGAACAAACAAACAAATGCACTCATCCATAACATCAATAAGTAAAATACATATTTCTTATATTAAATATGAACATTGACATAAGTGTGAAATGTATGTACTAAAACAGAGAAGTTAACTTGTGTGTCGACCCACATTGTTACCTTATCTGATAATGGAGCAGGGAGGAGTTATGAATATGTGCGTGCGTTAAAGAACCAGATGCTGTCCGTGGCCAGTGACGGACTTCTACGTCACAATCCTTCTTCTCCTAGTTTTCTTCCTTCTTTTCCTTCTTTCTCGACAATCCCCCCTTCCCTGATACACTTGTAAATATTCAAATCAAATTTATTTATATAGCCCTTCGTACATCAGCTGATATCTCAAAGTGCTGTACAGAAACCCAGCCTAAAACCACAAACAGCAAGCAATGCTGGTGTAGAAGCACGGTGGCTAGGAAAAACTCACTAGAAAGGCCAAAACCTAGGAAGAAACCTAGAGAGGAACCAGGCTATGTGGGGTGGCCAGTCCTCCTCTGGCTGTGCCGGGTGGAGATTATAACAGAACATGGCCAAGATGTTCAAATGTTCAGAAATGACCAGCATGGTCGAATAATAATAAGGCAGAACAGTTGAAACTGGAGCAGCAGCACAGTCAGGTGGACTGGGGACAGCAAGGAGTCATCATGTCAGGTTGTCCTGGGGCACGGTCCTAGGGCTCAGGTCCTCCAAGAGAGAGAAAGAAAGAGAGAATTAGAGAGAGCATATGTGGGGTGGCCAGTCCTCTTCTGGCTGTGCCGGGTGGAAATTATAACAGAACATGGCCAAGATGTTCAAATGTTCATAAATGACCAGCATGGTCGAATAATAGTAAGGCAGAACAGTTGAAACTGGAAATTGAAATTGTGCCTTTCGGTATTATACTTATACTAACATGTTTATTCTATTCTACTGAGCCATTTACTTTATGTTTGTATTCTTATATTGTATTATTTATTATTGTTGTTGCATTGTCGAGAAGGAACCTGCAAGTAAGACTTTCGTTGGAGAGTGTAAACCATGTGTATCCTGTACAAAAAACTTGAATCTTCTCTTTCTCTTGCATCTCTTTCAGGTAGTGTATGTACTCTGGCTTTAACTAGCTAACTGGCATCTTGGTGTCAGCCAGAGACACACAGCACACACACTCCCTACCTGGAGCAATCACCTGTTGAGATGCAAATTTGTTGGTGAACAGTGGATTTTCTCTGCATGACCTGTTCCTAAATCTATTCGCTGGCTTTCAATCTTTTTCTCTCTCAAATGTTCAGTTTCCTCCCCCAAAAAATATTTTTGGTTTTATGAGTAATGATGACAACCCTGTAAAGCCTTTACTGAAATATGGCTTGGAAGTCACCAATTGCACTCGTACTTTTTGTAACGGCGGTCCTCTGAGATTTAAATCCTCTAAAACATGAATATGTTAATGAGAGGTTTGGATGGTGTTGTGAATGAAATGCAGGAAGCATTTTTCATATGTACTAGATGTTAATGTGTATCTATTGTGGACTTGTATATTTGTGCATATGTATTTGCATATGCAGTAGCTGTCTACATTCGTAATGTGTAGGAATCCCCTGATAATACAGTACCTGACTATCCTTTCTAGCATGAGTGGTCAGTGATAGTCAGGTAATTCAGAAGACAGATGAGGGGGAAACAGAAACTCGGTGATGGGGAGAGGGACACCATGGGGAAGCAATGGAGTGTGAGAGGTGAGAGAGAAAGACATGTGCAAGGAGCAAAATAGAACATCATGAGGGGGTGGAGGGGAAGTGGTGGGAGCTAGAGAGAAAAGGAGATGATTGACAGACAGTGGGTAGTAAAGGATCAACAGATAGTTGAGAGACTGCGACAGGGAGCAGAGTTTGTTAGAAGAGCATAGAGTCAGAGTAGAAAACAGTGAGAAATAAAATAAGTAAAACATTCAAACAGAGAGAAGGATGATAGAATAACGAAAAGGGCAAACAAGAGAGAGAGAGAGAACTAGATGGGAGGGTAGATGAGAGAGACAGGCAGCAAACGGCAGCAGGTGGAGGAGTGAAATTAAGCGATTAAAGGTTATATTTGAGTGACGGACGGACGGACGGGCGGACGGAAGGGCGGACGTGCGGACGGGCGGACGGACGGACAGATGATAGGGAAGAGAAGCAGAAAGTGCAGATGGGAGTTTAACAGATTAACAGGTTAAGGTATGGAGAATGAAGTAATGTAGCATGGGTATCATTTGATTTAGCTAACATTCCTCTATCATGGGTACTGTCTGTTTAGCAATCATTCCACTATCCTGGACATACAAATCATTAAAATATTTACACAAGAAGCAACCTAATATCACACAGTCAACTCTAGTCATTTAGTAAGTTCATCATTCTGCGATTCTCACTGTTAAACTTCGCAAAGTGTTCAACCCAATGGCTCTTTATGTCATAATTTGATCTGATCAGTCAACGCCAATCTTTTCTAAAGTAATCTGGTATCATTTCATTTCAACCCAATAAAGCAAAAATAAAACTATCATCTTCATGTTAAACTGATTAGCTAAGATTCTTCTAGCCTGGGTACCATCTGTTTAGCTAATATTCCACTCCTTGTACTCTGTGTCTGTTCAGCATGACAAGGACTGGCAAGGAGTGGAATGATAGCTAAACCGGCTGGTACTCAGACTAGAGGTAATGATAGCCAAACCGACTGGTACTCAGACTAGAGGTAATGATAGCTAAGCAGACTGGTACCCAGACTAGAGGTAATGATAGCTAAACAGACTGGCACCCAGACTAGAGGTAATGATAGCTAAGCAGACTGGTACCCAGACTAGAGGTAATGATAGCTAAACAGACTGGTACCCAGGCTAGAGTTAATGATACCTAAACAGACTGGTACCCAGACTAGAGGTAATGATAGCTAAACAGACTGGTACCCAGACTAGAGGTAATTATAGCTAAACAGACTGGTACCCAGACTAGAGGTAATGATAGCTAAACAGACTGGCACCCAGACTAGAGGTAATGATAGCTAAGCAGACTGGTACCCAGACTAGAGGTAATGATAGCTAAACAGACTGGTACCCAGGCTAGAGTTAATGATACCTAAACAGACTGGTACCCAGACTAGAGGTGATGATAGCTAAACAGACTGGGGGGAGAGAAAGAGGAGGAATCATGGCCCATCTAACCCCAGGATTTATTCTCTAACCGACACTACGAAGATGAGATTAATCTCACTGCTACCAGTATGCCTGCCTGTCTGCCCACTAAATGCTAAGCATGATCATAATAGTATTAATAATTTGAATTATTACATTATTATACAACCATCAAATA
Source organism: Oncorhynchus keta (assembly GCF_023373465.1). Taxonomy (NCBI): domain Eukaryota; kingdom Metazoa; phylum Chordata; class Actinopteri; order Salmoniformes; family Salmonidae; genus Oncorhynchus; species Oncorhynchus keta. The sequence continues at coordinate 21,396,400 of NC_068455.1, read as the reverse complement.
AAGACCAAAGTAAACAATTGCCCTCATTCAGTTCACAAAAGACAGAAACACATGAACCATGACGACTCAGTACAATTATTTGAATGAGTGATCAATTCAGAGGATTGGTACATTATATGACAAGATAAAAAGCAAGGCACCCCATACGGCACTGCATATGACAGAGAGACTTGTTTCTATTCTGCCTGGGAACATATCAGATGATTAACTTAATCTAATTGTTAATAAGGAAAAACACAGATGTCAAATTGTTGCCTTTGGCTTAGACAGCCCTCAAGGGAGTGATTGAAAAAGCTTATTCTACTTTCTCCAACGCACAAGTGGTTATCTCCATCCTGCTATCACAAAAAGACTTCCACCCTGCTACCATACAGCGGGTAAACGCAAATATTTCCCGTGACTGTGCCTCAAAACCAAATGTCTACATGGCCCACCACTCCATCCTGGACTTGAACAGCCTTTTTGACCAGGTCCACCTATACAAGGCGGCAGTGCCCACCTTCGCCTGGACCCTAAAGGACATCACCCTCAACCGCAGCATGGGTCCTTCTGTAGCTCAGTTGGTAGAGCATGGCGCTTGTAACGCCAGGGTAGTGGGTTCGATTCCCGGGACCACCCATACGTAGAATGTATGCACACATGACTGTAAGTCGCTTTGGATAAAAGCGTCTGCTAAATGGCATATATTAGTATTATATTATCAACATCTCACACAGAAGCAACAGATCAACAGACACTCTGCCCAGAGCAGTGAGACACTCTCCCAGACCTTGCTATTGAGAAAGGCCACCATAGGCAGACCTGGCTCCCAAGAGAAGACAGGCACACTGCCCATAAAATGAGGTGGAAACTGAGCTGCACTTACTAACCTCCTGCCAAATTTTTATTGATTTTATTTAACTAGACAAGTCAGTTAAGAACAACTTCTTATTTACAATGACGGCCTAGCAACAGTGGGTTAACTGCCTTGTTCAGGGACAGAAAGACAGATTTTTACCTTGTCAGCTTTTTACCTCGTCAGCCTTTAGGTTACTGGCCCAACGTTCTAACCATTAGGCTACCTGCCACCCCATGTATGACCATATTAGAGACACATATTTTCCTCAGATTACACAGACCCACCAAGAATTAGAAAAGAAACCCAATTTTCATAATCATGGTGTGCCATCACAGCAACATTTGTGACCTGTCACAAGAAAAGGGCAACCAGTGAAGAACAAACACCATTGTAAATACAACCTATATGTATGTTCATTTTCCTTCCCTTTTGTACTTTAACTATTTGAACATAATATGATATTTGAATTGTCTTTATTCTTTAGGAACTTTTGTGAGTGTAATGTCTACTGTTAATTTGTATTGTTTATTTCACTTTCGTTCATTATCTACTTCACTTGTTTTGACAATGTTACCATATGTTTGCCATGCCAATAAAGCCCTTCAATTGAATTGAACTGAGAGGAGAGAGAGAGAGAGAGAACACAACTGGAACTTGTATTTGTTTACAAGGCTGCTCAAAGAACCGTGTGTGTGTGTGTGTGTGTGTGTGTGTGTGTGTGTGTGTGTGTGTGTGTGTGTGTGTGTGTGTGTGTGTGTGTGTGTGTGTGTGTGTGTGTGTGTGTGTAAAGCATATTTATCGTGTTTTCTGCTTGGGCCAATCTCTAACACACAAGTACACACAGACACACACACTCTAACTACCACACTACAGACTGCATGCATTTCAGCACCATGGACGGCACTGGAATGGCATGCTCTAAATCTGCTGTTGGTGATAGTGGACTAGGTAACGCCACATAGTAGAGGAATACATGATTTGATTCAGATTTAGAGATTCAGATTCAGTGTTTAATAGTCACAGGTGCACAGGTTGCAGGTGTGATTGCATGGTGCAGAAACATGAATAGCCTTCGAGCTCCAACATGCAGGATTAAATAAAATAATACAAATGGTAATAAAAACACAAAAATACAAATACAAATATATACAATACCAGTCCAAAGTTTGGACTTTCTTTGTTTTTACTAATTTCAACTTTGTAAAATAATAGTGAAGACATCCTGTGGCGGTCCTCATGAGAGCCATTTTCATCATAGCTCTTGATGGTTTTTGCGACTGCACTTTTGTTCCATATTGACTGACCTTCATGTCTTAAAGTAATGATGGACTGTCATTTCTCTTTGCTTATTTGAGCTGTTCTTGCCATAATATGGACTTGGTCTTTTACAAAATAGAGCTATCTTCTGTATACCAACCTTACCTTGTCACAACACAACTGATTGGCTCTGTGGTACTATACAATTGTGGCATTGATGAATAAATAAATGTCCATTGTGTTGGAGGCAGAGTAAAGACGGTTAAGGGGGTGGGGGGGGGGTGGATGACCATAGGGGGAGCAGCATGACCATTGAAGGGGAGAGGGGACCCAGTGAAATGGCTCTTGGGCTAGGCAGACATTCACCTGAAGCAGTGCTCTAGAGCTAGCAGGTTTCATCCTACCTCAACTAGCCTGTACCCCTGCACACTGACTCGGTACCGGTGCCCCCTGTATATAGCCTCATTATTGTTATTCTTATTATGTTACTTTTTATTATTACTTTTTATTTTAGCCTACTTGGTGAATATTTTCTTCTTGAACTGCACTGTTGGTTAAGGGCTTGTAGTAAGCATGTTACTGTAAAGTCTACACTTGTATTCGGCGTATGTGGCAAATGAAGTTTGATTTGATTTGATCTACACAACAGATTCTACGATACATTGAACCCCACAGGGAATACAACCTATCACCTGCTGGATTAAAGTCAAATGCAATAAACAGCCCACTGCAGTGACACAATATATTATTATCACTACCATTGATAATGGCAGACCCTGGCCATGACCCCACTCTCCGAGGGGGTCAGAGAATTGGGATATGCAGAAAACACATTTCCACTTGCTTATTCATACACACTTGTCATGGTGGGAAATAGGACAAATATAAGCAACCACCAAATTCTTCTTCTTATTATTATTATTGCTGTAGACTAAGATTATTAAACTAAACTCCACTTTCCTTCCAGCTGGGCAGAGATGAAATTAACAGAAAAACAAAAAAAACACCCAAATGAATCAGAAAAACACAGTCAGTTGCACACCATAGACTCTGCCAGCATAATGCATAAGCCGTTGCATGGCAGTCACAACAACAACATGACTATATTCTAACTGCAATGCACGTTACATCTTTTCGTTTTTCCTTTGTTTCTAATAGCAATGTCCTGCCCTGCTGTAGTGGAGCTTTACTGACTCCTATAGGAGGGTCCCACCTCACTCTACAGCACTGACCTCAAACACTCGTGCTCTCTCTCTCTCTCTCTCTCTCTCTCTCTCTTTCAATCTCTCTCTCTCTCGCTCGCTCGCTCGCTCACTGGTTATCTCTCTTTTTCTCTCTAATTACTGTCTCTGTCCCTCTCTCTCTTTAATTCTCTCTCTCGTTCTCTCTCTTTCTTCGTTCTCACTCTCTCTCACACAATCACACACACACACACCATCACTATGATTCTACACTCTTGTTACAAATGAACTTCTCAAACATTCATTATTTTTGTGGAGCACTTATCTCTGTGCTGATTTCCCATCCAATCTACTGGATACAGATTTGACTTGACTCTATTACAGCACAAATAATGAGAGAAAACACAAATGGAAGATCAATGGAAATGACTCCCAAAAGTGTTATTAAATTACATGTCAGAACTGTTACTGATGCTACATCTGAGTCACTGTACATCGAAAAAGTCACTGGTCTCACTTTGAGGATGCCAAAGTAAAGGGGACTGTTTTGTTTTGTTTGACTTAATTCAGCTCATTATTGTGTGGTTCATGTCCTCATGGATCATCGATGGTTCAGAATTACTGACGGAGGAATGTCCTGTGCTGACCAAATACAATAATACCAGATCTGTTTAAATACAATAATACCAGAGCTGTTTAAATACAATAATACCAGAGCAGTTTAAATACAATAATACCAGAGCTATTTAAATACAATAATTCCTGTCACGTTTTGACCTTAGTTCCTTTATTGTGTCTTTGTGTTAGTTTGGTCAGGGCGTGAGTTGGGGTGGGTAGTCTATGTTATGGACCGGGCAGGCACCGTGTTATGCCGTGAGCACGCTCCTCGTATTGGTCAGGCTAGAGTGGGCATCGAGCCAGGAGTTATGAAACCGGCTCAGTGCATCTGGTCTCCAGTGTGTCTCCTCGGCCCGGGTTATATGGCACCAGCCCTACGCACAGTGTCCACGGTTCGCCAGCACAGCCCAGTGCGGTCTGGTCCCACCGCCGCACTTGCCGGGCTACGGGGAGTATCCAGCCAGACAGGTTGTGCAGGCTCGGTGCTCGAGACCTCCAGTGCGCCTCCACGGTCTGGTCCATCAGGTGCCTCCTCCACGCACAAGGCCTCCGGTGGCAGCATCCCCCCACACACCAGGCTGTCTCTTCCGCCTCCTGTCCAGCGCCTCCAGGTGCTCCCTCCTGTCCAGTGCTTCCAGAGTCTCCCTCCTCTCCAGCGCTTCCAGAGTCTCCCTCCTCTCCAGCGCTTCCAGAGTCTCCCCTCCTGTCCAGCGCTTCCAGAGTCTCCCTCCTGTCCAGCAATGCCAGAGCCGCCCGTCAGTCAGGAGCTTCCAGAGCCGCCCGTCTGTCCTGAGCTGCCAGAGCCGCCCGTCTGTCCTGAGATGCCAGAGCCGCCCGTCTGTCCAGAGCTGCCAGAGCCGCCCGTCTGTCCTGAGCTGCACTACGGTGCTGCCGGAGTCGCCCTTCACTACGGTGCTGCCGGAGTCGTCCTTCACTACGGCGATGCCGGAGTCTCCCGCCTGTCCGACGCTGCTGGAGTCTCCCATCTATTCGGGGCCCGCTGCAAGGGTCCCCAGTCCGAGGTCGGCAGCGAGGGTTGCCACTCCAAAGGTGCCACTTAAAACCTCTTAAAGCTAACGCCCTACTTTTTTCAATTTCCGCCTGAAGACATACCCAAATCTAACTGCCTGGAGCTCAGGCACAGAACCAAGGATATGCATATTCTTGGTACCATTTGAAATACAACACTCTGAAGTTGTGTAAATGTGAATTGAATGTAGGAGAATATAACACAATAGCTCTGGTTTAGATAATACAAAGGAAAAACCATATGTTTTTTTTATTGTTGTATCATCATCTTTAAAATGAACAAGATAAAACAAACATTCAGATAGGATGATGGGGACAATTTCAGTGAAAAACATAAGAGGGCATCAGTACTTGTGCAAAGTTTCAGAATGAAAACTTCCAAAATTAGTGTGCTACATGACATTTATCATGAAGTCACCCAGGTGTCCCACACAAGTATCCCAAATGTACCCAAGTGGCCAAATTGGTGAAGTTATACATTTTGAATGAAATAACTATATACAACACACACACCAAAAAATTTGAGAAAGAAAATGGAAAAAATATATACACATTTACAAAATAACACATTCAATATTTGGAGGACCCTCAGTCCTCTCCACAATATTATGCTGCTGATGCCAGGTGCCATAGCACATCCATGCCTGTAGAAATACATTTGGGCAGATGAACACCACTTGTGGCAGGAGCTGGATGAACCAGCTTCAGTGGTGGATGGACACCTTGGCACTGGGGGCTCCCATTCAGAGTCAGTGTAAATTAATCGTCCTCGTTTAATTTCCTATAAAATTGTGTGCACATCTGTATATCTAGACTTAGATTTAGCTTTTCCTGACATAGTCGCAATACTGATTGATATATAAACAGCTGAATATGCGCTTTACCAAAACAATGCTGTGCGCAACATGCGTTGCTCCCTCCGGTATGAATCGTCAATAGCGAATTAACCTCTTTATGCCGGAGTTTACTACATGGGTTGGTCTTCCAACACATAAACATTACATATTGCCGTTCAGCTCATTAGCTATCTACCCAGCTAGATTTCAAGACAATCAGTGGTCATTGGGTTAAAATACAGTCAATCAACGAAACAGCGGGCAAATCATTGGTGCACAATGATGTCATTACTTGTTGCCATCAAATCGGTTTCTTTCAGTCAATACATCCCGTGAAATGACCCATCAGGTTTGGTTGTGTTGCAAACAAACCAGTTGATTGCAATGAAACCAAACATGACTGGAAAAGTCACGTTCTGTGTGGGTTATTTACCTCGAATGTGTCGTCGAAAATGGAACGAGACGGAATTCATGACACAAGCGGTTCACAAAATGTTTCGTGTTAGGCTATAAAAATGGATTTTTTCAAACAAAAAAACATTCATTGTGTAACAATGAGCATTGGAATTGCAAACAGAGGAAGATCGTCAAAGGTAAACTATGTATTTTATTGCAGTTTGTGATTTTGTTACGCCTGTGCTGGTTGAAATAGTTGTTTTTTATGGGGCTCTATCCTCAGATAATCCCATTGTATTCTTTCACAGTAAATCCTTTTTTAAATCTGACAACGCAGTTGGATTAGCAAGATTCTAGGCTTTCGAAACACGTGAGACACTTGTATTTTCATGAATGTTTAATATGACTATTTATGTAGCGATCACCGTATGTTGTCGAATTTCAGCCCGCTTCCAGGTTCTGTGCTCAGAGAGCTTAAGTGGGCCAAGACTATGGTGGAGTGGGGTTCAAGTCCCGCGCCTCAGCCGCCACCGCAGACAGACTCCCACCCAGACCCTCCCCTATAGGTTTTGCGGCCGGAGTCCGCACCTTTGGGGGTGTACTGTCACGTTCTGACTTTAGTTCCTTTATTGTGTCTTTGTGTTCGTTTGGTCAGGGTGTGAGTTGTTGTATTTCTGTGTTTGGCCTGGTATGGTTCTCAATCAGAGGCAGCTGTCGATAGCTTTCTTTGATTGAGAATCATACTTAGGTAGCCTGTTTTCCGCAGTTTTGTTGTGGGTGATTATTTTCTGTGTCTGTATTTTCGTTTTCATTTTGTGTAGTGTTCAGTTTAAATTAAAGATATGGAGAACACTTATCACGCTGCGTATTGGTCCGATCCTTCCTACTCCTCCTCAGGAGAGGAGAATGAAAATAGTTACAATACCAGAGCTGTTTAAACACAATAATACCAGAGCTGTTTAAATACAATAATAGCAAAGCTGTTTAAATACAATAATAGCAAAGCTGTTTAAATACAATAATACCAGAGCTGTTTAAATACAATAATACCAGAGCTGTTTAAATACAATAATAGCAAAGCTGTTTAAATACAATAATAGCAAAGCTGTTTAAATACAATAATACCAGAGCTGTTTAAATATAATAATAACAGAGTTGCGTACCAAGCTTGCGTTCATCCATCTACAATTTACGATTATTAGACTGGAACCTTGAGTTGCAATTTTACAGACAATATTAAGCCCTAATGAAGTATTATGTTCAGATAAATGTTAAATTCCTAAATTAAACCAGCCTGATTGCCCCTACTATTAAACACTAATGAAGGCCAGCATGAATACTGATACAGCTAATCATTTTGTAATATGACGGTTAACACGGGTGGGTTTTTCCATAAATGCACATGACAGGGTTTCATATTCAAATATGAATATGCGAGAACATTATGAGATAATGGTTAATGGTTGGCCCCTATCACCCAGCCACCCACGCAACTCTGCTGCAGGCAGACAAGTAATGAAGAAATATACACGCACGTACTGACGCATGCACGTATATTCACACACACACACACACACACACACACACACACACACACACACACACACACACACACACACACACACACACACACACACACACACACACACACACACACACACACACACACACACACACACACACACACACAGTCTTCCGGTATATGTTTGAATATATCCAGATGACTGCATGTCTTGTTGTATAATCATTGTTCCAGTCCCCCTCGCACAAGCACCACTCCTCTCCTGTCTCCTGACCTGTCCACCCATCTGCGTTAAAGGGATCCCCCATCCCTTTAACGCTTGTCATCCCAGCATCACACACATCTCCCAGACTCTAACTCGTTGTGCTGTGTTCCCCTGCTCAACACATCTGTGTGTGTCCCAACTGACTCTTGCTGCTAGAACCTGAATCTCACGGCTAGAGTGCAATGCAACGCAACGGCCATAATGAAGGTATTTGCATTTTAAGTGTTTCTATCGTTAGACAATATTTCCTGTTTTGATGTCTGAGGATCTCATTGCAAATGGCCAGTGGCAGTACAATATTTCATATAAGCCGGAAATGTTATTTTGTAAGACTATTGTAAATTTTCATCAGACATTATCCATGTGGAAGATAAGCCTAACAACATTGCAGCTGTACACTGTGTTACTTACTTACTGCAAGGCTGTTGTTTTCTTTTCGCTGGCCTCACTGGACGATATATTCACCCGTGGAGCAATAAGCTCCACATTTAATATGCTGGAAAAGGATAATTAAAACATTCTATTTGGGATTCATTGTTATTGTGCCAGAGGAAAGAGCTTTTCGATATGAATTCTTCTAAATTAATTTGGGTTTTTAACGAGACAGTGTTTGGCTGTGAGGAGAAGAACGAAGTTCACAGCAGTTTGAGCTTATTGCTTTGTGTCCCCATTAAAACATTGCCTCGGACCACGAAACAAAATGTCACGATTCACTCATCTCTGAGTCACTTCGTTTTGAAGACTTGGGATTTCTCCTTTATCCTCTCTCCACATTCGTTCCTCTATCCTATGTACCATTATGCCAATGACTGAGCTATTCTGTAATGCTGTATAGTGACGTTCAGTAACAAACCATGGCTTCATATACACACCAATGTATGAGCTAGTATTCCCACCACAAGTTGTAAGGTTGTTCCACAATTCTCTGTTCCCTTTGTAATGAGTTACAGCAGTAACTGATCACATCGTAGGTGAAAACAAATATTTTTATGTTTGTTGTATCGTCCTCGCATGAATTTAGAAAATAATGCCTCTAGGCCTAAAGTATCAAAAAGAAGCTATTCTCTAGTATTTTGACTCTTCCAAGCAAGTAAAAGTCATCTTTAGGGCCCAAGCTGTAGTATAGTACATTGGTTCCATGGAGTGCACCATGACACAAGAATCTCTGGAGGATAGCGAGGTCAACCGTTGAGCATCGCCTGTTAGACTTCAGATGGAGGAACACTGTGGGCTAAATACACACCAGGGACCCTGCTGTAGGCTTGGAGACAGCTGCTCTTTCTCTTTTTACACTCTGGTTTTGCCACCGACACCGGTTTGGCCTGAGAAGCTCACTGTTAACCTACCACCATCCTCATCATCATCTGTGTGATCTAACCCAACATGGCTCAACGCGGCTCCCTGGCAAGCCCAAATGAAGCCATTACCATCAAGCACGGCTGGACTACATGATTTTGTAGAGCAAAGCAGGGGAATGCCTGTGTGCATGGAGCAGGTTGGCTGCTCTTCAGTCGACTGGCTTCCCTATGATGCTGATGGTCAAATGTTAGCTGAATCACCGCATCAATCTCTCTTACAGTGGCTTGCGAAAGTATTCAACCCCGTAGCATTTTTCCTATTTTGTTGCCTTACAACCTGTAATTAAATGGGTTATGGGGGGATTTGTATAATTTGATTTACACAACCTGACTACCACTTGAAGATGCAAAATATGTTTTATTGTGAAACAAATAAAAAAATAAGACAAAAAAATGAAAACTTGAGTGCATAACTATTCACCCCCCCAAAGTCAATACTTTGTGGAGTCAGCTGTAGCAGCAATTACAGCTGCAAGTCTCTTGGGGAATGTCTCTATAAGCCTGGTACATCAAGCCACTGGGATTTTTGCCCATTCTTCAAGGCAAAACTGCTCCAGCTCCATCAAGTTGGATTGGTTGTACTGGTGTACAGCAAGTCATACCACAGATTAGATTGAGGTCTGGGCTTTGACTAGGCCATTCCAAGACATTTAAATGTTTTCACTTAAAACATCAGAGTGTTGCTTTAGCAGAAGCTTAGGGTCATAGTCCTGCTAGAAGTTGAACCTCTGTCCCAGTCTCAAATCTCTGGAAGGCTGAAACAGGTTACCTTTAAGAATTTCCCTGTATTTAGCGCCATCCATCATTCCTTCAATTCTGACCAGTTTCCTTAGTCCATGCCGATGAAAAACATCCATGCGGCATGATGCTGCCACCACCTTGCTTCACTGTGGGGATGGTGTTCTTGGGGTGATGGAAAGGTGTTGGGTTTCCACCAGACATAGCGTTTTCCTTGATGGCCAAAAAGCTACATTTTTGTCTCATCTGTCCAGAGTACCTTCTTCCGTATGTTTGGGGAGTCTCCCACATGCCTTTTGGTGAACACCAAACGTGTATGCTTATTTATTTATTTATTTATTTATTTAAGCAATAGCTTTTTTCTGGCCACTCTTCCGTAAAGCCCAGCTCTGTGGAGTGTACGGCTTAAAGTGGTCCTATGGACAGATACTCCAATCTCCGCTGTGGAGCTTTGCAGCTCCTTCAGAGTTATCTTTGGTCTCTTTGTTGCCTCTCTGATTAATACCCTCCTTGCCTGGTCTGTGATTTTTGGTGGGGGGCCCTCTCTTGGCAGGTTTGTTGTGGTGCCATATTCTTTCTATATTTTTGTAATGGATTTAATGGTGCTCCGTGGGATTTTCAAAGTTTTGGATATGTTTTATAACCCAATCCTGATCTGTATTACTCCACAACTTTGTCCCTGACGTGTTTGGAGAGCTCCTTGCTCTCTTCATTACATGAAATCCAAATAAAAATCCATTTACATTACAGGTTGTAATGAAACAATATAGGAAAAAGGCCAAGGGGGTGAATACTTTTGCAAGGCACTGTATCCATGGTTACACCTCACAAATGGCTTTTGTTGTTATTCTAGTAAAGAAAATCAACTAGGAAAAATATATCCGTGTTGGTGTCATGAACACTTCAAAATTACCTTTCAGAAAAAAATCTTTAACTATTTCCCAGATTATGCCTAATCATCTAACTACGTATCTGTTACAGTGATATACTGTATATTTCTGGTGTGTAGGATTTATCAGTGGTATAATTTAAAGAGGATGCGAAAATCTATCTGAATGTTAGAAGGTTCAACAACAGGTGCCTAGAGGGTATCACTGGAGGCAGATGACTCTCAGTAATAAATTGACACCTGAGTTGAGCAATTAAGGCAGCCCCCCGCACCTCTCTTTCAGAGGGGTTGGGTTAAATGTGGAAAACACATTTTGGTTGAATGAATTCAGTTGTACAACTGACTAGGTGCCCTCCTTTCCATTTCCCTCCTTTCCATTTCCCTCCTTCCACCCCTAACTCTCTGAAATGAGGAAAGCAACATACTGACATACTCACCTCTAACTCTCTGAAATGAGGAAAGTGACATACCAACAAAATATTGCTCTATCCAGAGTACCCCTGAAGTACCCCCTTGTGTGCATTTTACCAGTAAGCCTATGGTCTCACAAGTCTTCTCAAGTAACCCCTATGTATAGGTCAAGTACCCCCCAGGGGCCCTAGTAACCCTGGTTGAGAACCACTGGGCTAGTGCACAAGAGGAAAGAATGTAATGGGATAAATGTACAATGAGGGGACGAGGTGGTGATGTGTAGCTTAGCTTGTGACCCAAGGAGGCCTGAGCCTTTGTCTGTGCATTATCAAGCAGATAAATGACCAGTTAGAGGAATGTGACTCCCAAAGTGGCCAGCTCGATCATACTTAAAGAGTCTGTCCTCTCCTCACCTGGGAAGATTCTCTGTTCTCTCGGTCTATCGTTCTCTTTACTTTCTTTATTTCTCTCTTTCTCTCTTTCTCTGTCTATCTGTTTCTTTCTCTCGCTCTCTCTCTCTCTCACACACACACTCTGTATCTCTCTCTCACTCCTCTGTTATTGTCCTGTGGTGAATCTCTTCCCAATTCCACACAAAATATCCATCATTTAGAGACAGGAGAGCAGACAGACAGACAGACACAGCTGGCGCATCCCTCTGTCCACATGCACAGAGCAGCACACACATTAACTCAATCAAACAGTGTCAACACCAACACCACTGAGTCCTACCACCTCCTCACGCACCCACCTCGCCCACCCAGGCAACCACAGAGCATTGACCATATTAACACAGCCAAACACCCTCCACCGTTAACACCTGCATTGTCTCCAATGGCAGCCATTGTAAAAGTCCTGTTGTTCTGATGTAATGAAGGGTTATTAAATACTGGTTGTGAGGGGAAGAGGAGGGTTTCTCTTAGCATGGCAAAGCAGTCGTAATCAAATCCATCTACAGTTGTAGTCGGAAGTTCACATACACTTAGGTTGGATTCATTAAAACTTGTTTTTCAACCACTCCACAAATGTATTGTTAACAAACTATAGTTTTGGCAAGTCAGTTAGGACATCTACTTTATTTACTTGATCTACTTTGTGCATGACACAAGTAATTTTTCCAACAATTGTTTACAGACAGATTATTTCACTTATAATTCACTGTATCACAATTCCAGTGGGTCAGAAGTTTACATACACTAAGTTGACTGTGCCTTTAAACAGCTTGGAAAATTCCTGAAAATGATGTCATTGCTTTAGAAGCTTTTGATAGACTAATTGACATCATTTGAGTCAATTGGAGGTGTACCTGTGGATGTATTTCAAGGCCTACCTTCAAACTCAGTTGCTCTTTGCATGACCTCATGGGAAAATCAAAAGAAATCAGCCAATACCCCAGAAAAAAAATTGTAGACCTCTACAAGTCTTGTTCATCCTTGGGAGCAATTTCCAAATGCCTGAAGGTACCACATTCATTTGTGCAAACAATAGTACGCAAGTATAAACACCATGGGAAGGAAGGAGATGCGTTCTGTCTCCTAGAGATGAACGTACTTTGGTGCGAAAAGAGCAAATCAATCCCAGAACAACAGCAAAGGACCTTGTGAAGATGCTGGAAGAAACAGGTACAAAAGTATTTATATCCACAGTAAAACAAGTCCTATATCGACATAACCTGAAAGGCCGCTCTGCAAGGAAGAAGACACTGCTCCAAAATGCTATAAAAAAAGCCAGACTACGGTTTGCAACTGCACATGGGGACAAAGATCGTAATTTTTGGAGAAATGTCCTCAGGTCTGATTAAACAAAAATATAACTGTTTGGCCATAATGACAATCGTTATGTTTGGAGGAAAAAGAGGGAGGCTTGCAAGCTGAAGAACACCATCCCAGCCGTGAATCATGGCAGCATCATGTTGCGGGGGTGTTTTTCTGCAGGTGGGACTGGTGCACTTCACAAAGTAGATGTCATCATGAGGGAGGAAAATTATGTGGAAATATTGAAGCAACATCTCAAGACATCAGTCAGGAAGTTAAAGCTTGGTCACAAATGGGTCTTCCAAATGAACAATGACCCCAAGCATACTTCCAAAGTTGTGGCAAAATGGCTTAAGGACAACAAAGTCAAGGTATTGGAGTGGCCATCACAAAGCCCTGACCTCAATCCTATAGAAAATGTGTGGGCAGAACTGAAAAAGCATGTGCAAGCAAGGAGGCCTACAAACCTGACCAGCTCTGTCAGGAGGAATGGGACAACATTCACCAAACTTATTGTGGGAAGCTTGTGGAAGGTTACTCGAAACGTTTGACACAATTTTAACAATTTAAAGGCAATGGGACCAAATACTAATTGAGTGTTTGTAAACTTCTGACCCACTGGGAAAATTATGAAAGAAATAAAAGCTGAAATAAAATATTCTCTCTACTATTATTCTGACATTTCACATTCTTAAAATAATGTGGTGATCCTAACTGACCTAAAACAGGGAATTTTTACTAGGATTAAATGTCAGGAATTGTGAAAAACTGAGTTTAAATGTATTTGGCTAAGGTGTATGTAAACTTCCAACTTCAACTGTATGTCTGGATGGATGGAAGGACCATTAGAAAGATGCAGGGACATTTCCATTCCAACAAAATGCTATTGTGCATACTTTGGGTAATTCATGATAAACTATGGGACCTATTTCTGACCTACATATATTTAAAACCATTTTAAAAAGTTATCGATAGTGTAATTAAAAATATTCTGTTTGAATTCACTGATAGATTAGATTTTGTGATGAATATAAGAAAACTTTTTCATTTCAGCCCTACTCTTGATCGAGACCCTGGACATTTATGCAATGTTCTTGAAGATATTTTCGTAAAAACTTAATATAAATTGGTTTCAAGTTCTCTCTATAGTATTGGCTTCATTAAAGGGCCAATCAGAAGATGAAATAATAACAAAGCGCAACTGTTTCGGAAAAAAGCTGCAGGATAAATGTAATCACTCTCAAATTCACAGACATATCTATGGATGCATGGACTGACCATCCATGATATTATCATTTTAATGTTTTGAAGTTATATAGTGTTTGCTTAGATTGACTTTGTTTACAAACATTGGTGAACAATACTAAGGGGCTGATCCAGGAGGACCATGGATAAAGGTCACTAGTAAAGCGCTATTTGGTGCCAGTGGATACGGTTAAGCCACCACAGGTGTCCAGGTCCAAGATATCTTCAGACAGGTTTATTCAGATAATGGGTTTCACCACACCAAACTCCACATCAATCTTCAGTACTGGCTGCTCACATAGAAAGTGAGACTGTATAAAAGTGATTATTTCATTTAACTAGGCAAGTCAGTTAAGAACCAAATCTTATTGTCAATGATGGCCTAGAAACAGTGGGTTATTAAGTGCCTTGTTCAGGGGCAGAGCAACAGATTTTTACCTTGTCAGCTCGGGGATTCGACCTTGCAAACTTTCAGTTACTAGTCCAACTAGGCTACCTGCCGCGGTTAATTAGATACTCAAACCTAAACACAGGTCAAATACAATAAACATGAGGAATAGTCCAGAGATTCTGACTGCGATCTCACCCTGAAGACAGGGACGGGGTAAAGTGAGGTGCACAGGGAATGGGAATTGTGATTGGCTGATACAAGTGGGGGGACTTGTAGGTACCACTAAGGAGAAAACTCATTACAAGATTAGATGTGATGTAACACCCACCCTCAGATTTACTCTGTAACTCTAAACCAAAGACTCTAA
Source organism: Oncorhynchus keta (assembly GCF_023373465.1). Taxonomy (NCBI): domain Eukaryota; kingdom Metazoa; phylum Chordata; class Actinopteri; order Salmoniformes; family Salmonidae; genus Oncorhynchus; species Oncorhynchus keta. The sequence continues at coordinate 21,381,305 of NC_068455.1, read as the reverse complement.
TTTACCAGGGATGACAGAAGGCCGCTGGTGTGTGTTCATCTGCCTGGACAGGGAGGCAGAGCTGTGCAGAAGGCAGACAAGGGAAATCCTTGAGTGTGTCTGGCCACCCCATCAGAATCGTAGGGCATAGGCCTCTGGCCAAACAGGGTTTCTGTTGTTTGTGCATCTGGCCACCCTATCAAGAAGATGCTTGAGATCACCAAACCAGAGTGAGTGATGTTGCGGGGACCAGTGCAGACTGTGCAGCAGTTCTGGAAGAGGAAAGCCAACCGGACACAGTGGTGGACCTTATGGCGGCCACCCCCTCTGCCCAGAAAAAGGCAACATGAGGACCTCGGCAGTGAGGGCAGGTTAGGCCCCCAGCGGATGAGCAGGAGTCATCTTGACCCCCGGCACAGTGTCAGCTGAGAACACCGGGACTGGAGACATCAGGGCCACAGCGGCAAAGCTCGAACAAGGATCTCAGGACTGGGGACCGCAGAGCTGCAGCAGATCTCAAGATCTCAACAGGGACCCTGGGACTGAACACTCTGGTGGCTGGACCCATGAAGCACCAATGGGCAGTAGCCACCGGAAAGGCCAGATCCAGGCAGGGGGACCAGGTGAGGGCCTTGGATCAGGAGACGAGGCTGTAGCAGGATGACCAGACGAAGGCCCCAGATCAGGAGGCCAGGCCACAGCGGGAGGACTCAGCTGGGCCCCGGCAGCGACGACAGGTGAGGACTCCGAGATTGGAGCTGAGGTCGGCTGGATCTCCACAGAAGCAACGGGATCTTCTGACCGTGGGGTTTTTGGAGGTGCACAGGGAATTGCGGACTGTGATTGGCTGATAGAACTAACTACTAGTACAGGGTGATGCAACTGCAAAATAAGAGCTGGCATTTTAGCAATTGGAGCAAACCAAGCGTATATTTTAGGTTCTGATGGGATATGACAGTAAAACTTAGCTCATAAGTCATATACTTCAAGAATCAATGGATACATATAATTTATTTGTAGGTCTAAAAACAGATGTGGCAACTGCTGATTTCAATTTTAAAGACAGTTTAATATGATTGATTCGAATCAAATGTTTTCCAGTGGAGCCAGAAAATCTACAAAGAAGCTTAACACCAACAGGCTTTTTGTCTCAGTGACTTGCTACAGTCATCATTTTCCATTGTTTTCCACCTTCCCACCATTATGGACCAACTTCCAGTCCCTTGAGAAACCAAATGGCTATAGCAATCAATGAAATCATCAGAGCAACAAAAATGATCTCAAGCGATGATATATTATAGTATTTTGTAGTAAGATACATGTACAGGAAATGAACATGACTGATGCTACTGTAATTTTAACATTTACATAAACATGTTATATTTACATTAATGGCATCTCAAATCACAACTACTGTTAGTCTATCCATACAAAGATCTAATTTACAGTATAATCTCAACTTCCAGTCGTTTGCCAGGCAACATCTGGGAAATTTCAATATCCCTGCTTCAATGTAACATGTAACAGCTGGTAGGAGAGAATCTGCATTGCTTTGGGGTTACTTTTAGCTGACGACGTGCATGTGTGATTCCCACCATATGGGAAGTTTTTTCTGAACTGTCCTTCCAGCGTTTAGAAACCCAAATGTAATCAAATCAGCAAACATTGAACACTCGCCACTTTATAATTCAGTGTTCTGTGTGACCACAAATATTACATTGTAGGAACAATTTAATGAGAAAAAGAAAGACAAAAGAAAAAAATCACCATTGTGCATATGTATTTCCCTAAACAATAGCATGGCTCTTAGACAATGTAAGAGAGACCACAACGAATCATGTTCTTCATTTGGAGTCATTAGAATGTTAGTGGAAGTGTTCCCCCTTCTGATTCTTACTCCTCTGTGTATTTGTATAAACTATACTTACATGAAGGTGATTGGGTTTATGTGAAGTTTTATGACAGTACTGTACACTGAGTATACAAAACATTAGGGATACCTTCCTAATATTAAGTTTCATTCCCCACCCCCCTCAAAACAGCCTCAATTTGTCGGGGCATGGACTCTAAAAGGTGTCTGAAGCATTCCATAGGGATAGTGGCCCATGTTGACTCCAATGCTTCCTACAGTTGTGTCTGGTTGGCTGGATATCATTTGGGTGGTGGACCATTCTTGATACACATGGGAAAATGTTGAGCGTGAAAAACATAGCAGCGTTGCATTTCTTGACACAAACTGGTATGCCTGGCACCTACCCCAAAATTGCCCTCACTAGAAGCAAGTGTTTCAGACATAAGGAAGTGGATGGCTGCAAACATTCTACTTTTAAACTCGGACAAAACAGAGATGCTTGTTTTAGGTCCCAAGAAACAAAGAGATCTTCTGTTGAATCTGACAATTAATCTTAATGGTTGTACAGTCGTCTCAAATAAAACTGTGAAGGACCTTGGCATTACACTGGACCCTGATCTCTCTTTTGAAGAACATATCAATACTGTTTCAAGGACAGCTTTTTTCCATCTATGTAACATTGCAAAAATCAGAAACTTTCTGTCCAAAAATGATGCAGAAAAATGAATCCATGCTTTTGTCACTTCTAGGTTAGACTGATTTCAAGGTGTTACTGCTAACCTACAAAACATTACATGGGCTTGCTCCTACCTATCTCTCTGATTTGGTCCTGCTGTAAATACCTACACGTACGCTACAGTCACAAGACGCAGGCCTCCTAATTGTCCCTAGAATTTCTAAGCAAACAGCTGGAGGCAGGGCTTTCTCCTATAGAGCTCCAATTTTATGGAATGGTCTGCCTACCCATGTGAGAGACGCAAACTCGATCTCAACCTTTAAGTCTTTACTGAAGACTCATCTCTTCAGTGGGTCATATGATTGAGTGTAGTCTGGCCCAGGAGTGTGAAGGTGAACGGAAAGGCTCTGGAGCAACGAACCGCCCTTGCTGTCTCTGCCTGGCCGGTTCCCCTCTTTCTACTGGGATTCTCTGCCTCTAACCCTATTACAGGGGCTGAGTCACTGGCTTACTGGGGCTCTTTCATACCGTCCCTAGGAGGGGTGCGTCACTTGAGTGGGTTGAGTCACTGATGTGATCTTCCTGTCTGGGTTGGTGGCGGAGATCTTTGTGGGCTATACTCGGCCTTGTCTCAGGATGGTAAGTTGGTGGTTGAAGATATCCCTCTAGTGGTGAGGGGGCTGTGCTTTGGTAAAGTGGGTGGGGTTATATCCCTATATCTCCTGACCCCTTCTGTCTCAGCCTCCAGTATTTATGCTGCAGTAGTTTATGTGTTGGGGGCTAGGGTCTGTGTGTTATATCTGGAGTACTTCTCCTGTCCTATCCGGTGTCCTGTGTGAATTTAAGTATGCTCTCTCTAATTCAATTCAATTCAATTCAAGGGCTTTATTGGCATGGGAAACATGTGTTAACATTGCCAAAGCAAGTGAGGTAGACAACATACAAAGTGAATATATAAAGTGAAAAACAACAAAAATTAACAGTAAACATTACACATACAACAGTTTCAAAACAGTAAAGACATTACAAATGTCATATTATATATATATATATATATATATACATATATACATATATACATATATACATATATACATATATATATATATATATACATACACATATATACACAATGTACAAACAATTAAATGACACAAGATAAAATAAATAAGCATAAATATGGGTTGTATTTACAATGGTGTTTGTTCTTCACTGGTTGCCCTTTTCTCGTGGCAACAGGTCACAAATCTTGCTGCTGTGATGGCACACTGTGGAATTTCACCCAGTAGGTATGGGAGTTTTTCAAAATTGGATATGTTTTCGAATTCTTTGTGGATCTGTGTGATCTGGGGAAATATGTCTCTCTAATATGGTCATACATTGGGCAGGAGGTTAGGAAGTGCAGCTCAGTTTCCACCTCATTTTGTGGGCAGTGAGCACATAGCCTGTCTTCTCTTGAGAGCCATGTCTGCCTACGGCGGCCTTTCTCAATAGCAAGGCTATGCTCACTGAGTCTGTACATAGTCAAAGCTTTCCTTAATTTTGGGTCAGTCACAGTGGTCAGGTATTCTGCCGCTGTGTACTCTCTGTGTAGGGCCAAATAGCATTCTAGTTTGCTCTGTTTTTTTGTTAATTCTTTCCAATGTGTTAAGTAATTATCTTTTTGTTTTCTCATGATTTGGTTGGGTCTAATTGTGCTGTTGTCCTGGGGCTCTGTAGGGTGTGTTTGTGTTTGTGAACAGAGCCCCAGGACCAGTTTGCTTAGGGGACTCTTCTCCAGGTTCATCTCTCTGTTTGTGATGGCTTTGTTATGGAAGGTTTGTGAATCGCTTCCTTAATTCTCTTCCTCTCTTTCTTTCTCTCTCTCTCTCTCGGAGGACCTGAGCCCTAGGACCATGCCTCAGGACTACCTGACATGATGACTCCTTGCTGTCCCCAGTCCAGCTGGCCGTGCTGCTGCTCCAGTTTCAACTGTTCTGCCTGTGATTATTATTATTTGACCATGCTGGTAATTTATGAACACTTGAACATCTTGGCCATGTTCTGTTATAATCTCCACCCGGCACAGCCAGAAGAAGGCTGGCCACCCCACATAGCCTGGTTCCTCTCTAGGTTTCTTCCTAGGTTTGGCCTTTCTAGGGAGTGGCCTAGCCACCGTGCTTCTACACCTGCATTGCTTGCTGTTTGGGGTTTTAGGCTGGGTTTCTGTACAGCACTTTGAGATATCAGCTGATGTACGAAGGGCTATATAAATACTTTTGATTTGATACTATTATACCCCATTCAAAGGTAATTAAATCCATTGTCTTGCCCATTCACCCTCTGAATGGCACACATACAAAATTGTCAATTGTCTCAATAAAAAAATATTCTTTAACCTGTCTCCTTCCCTTCATCTACGCTGATTGAAGTGGATTTAATAAGGGTTCATAGCTTTAGTTGTCTCCGTCATGGAGAGAGCAGGGGTTCTATAAATGGTTTGTACACTCAATGTATGTTATAGAAATATCAAAGAAAAAATTACAAGAGGATTACAACAGCATTTTTTAAGATTAGCATACAAAATGTAAAAATGTAAATTGTTAGAATCCAGTCTGGCCTTCTGCTTGAATTTACAAATCATTTAATGTGTCTAACAAGGAGGAGAACATTTGCTGATCTCCCTTGGGGGGAGTAGGGGGTCTGTCAGTAGGGGTAGAGAAGATTAAGGCTTCTTGAAATAGCTCTCTAGTGATATTGTCTGGTTGCTTCTTGGCATAACCCAAGGCTTTATACCATAGTGACGGCAACATAAATGAGCCCCACTTAGGGTTGAATAGTTGATGGCATACTGTATCTATTCTCACTCTGCAGCTACTGTACATGCCATAGTGAAACTCTGTAGCCTGAGATCAAAGGAAGGAAATAATTGTCATGTTCTGCTGATACTGTGAAAAGAGTTAGACATAAATGAGGCAATTTAAGTAAGTTATGTATGTAAATCAATACACTGTAGAGTGGGATAATTTACTGCCAATGTGTTATCTTTTAGACACAGTGTCCAGCAGTGGTACTGTAGTCTACTGGGGCTGAATGGCACAGGTTAAGATGAAACTGAATAGGGGTTTGATGATGTTCTTGCTTCTGAGAACTAAGGTAGGAAGACATACCTTTAGTTGTTTCTGGGAAGAAGTCATGCCTATCAGTGGAATAAGTGCCTCAGAGGGCTGTGGTGGTACACATCAAGCATTCAGTAAGATCACAGCAAGCCTCCGCCGTGCCACGGCTCATTTACATTGAGACACTGTAAGACTTATAGTTGAGCTCCAGTCCTTTAGACCGCTTCCCCCTGAGGACCTGGCTGCAATGCCTCACCAGGCAGTGGGGTGTGGAGGGAGGAGAGCTGCCCAGCCATGGCGGACGCTGTTGCCATGGTGCTTCTGGAGCCTGGATCTCTTCTGCTGCACTGACTACCTTGGTCTGCAAACCAAAATGGCACCCTATTCCCTATGTAGGGAATGGGGTGCCATTTGGGACACAGTCTCAGTCTTAGGACCCAGCAGATGTTGATCCTGTATGGCTCAGTTGGCAGAGAATGATCCTTGCAATGCCATGATTGTGGTTTTGAATCCCAGGGCCACCCATATGTAAAATGTGTGTTAAACTATATGTCGCTTTGGATAAAAGCATCTGCTAATGGCATATTTTATGGTGAACCCTGGTTGGGTTGGTGTGGAGGAATGCTACTGTAGTGGAGGTGAATGGACACCAGGGGCTGTGGCTGTACATGGACAAGCTTTCCGATCTGCTCCCATTAAAAAGGCATATGAAACATTGTATACAAAAGCTGTTAATAAAAGACTCTTGGAACTCTTGGAAAAAAGATCCATGATTGCGTGTAGTGGAGTCAGTTCAGCTAAACCTAGGGTATGGCAAATTCCATTAAATTCCATTCCAAATTAGACATTATTGGGAAATTGAAATTAATTGACTGCATTTCTACACAATTTTAAAACTCTCAAATGGAGAAAAAGAAGTGTTTTGCAAAAGTATTCATTCTCCTTGGCGTTGGGAGCCTGTGGCATGTGGGAGCCTCCCCATCTAGGAAAATGCTATTTCTGGCACAAACCCAACACATCTCATCACCCAAAGAACACCACCCCCACAGTGAAGCATGGTGGTGGCAGCATCATGCTGTGGGGATGTATTTCATCGGCAGGGACTGAGAAACTGGTCAGAATTGATGGAATGATGGATGGCACTAAATACAGGGAAATTCTTGAGGGGAAACCTGTTTCAGTCTTCAAGAGATTTGAGACTGGGAAGGAGGTTCACCTTCCAGCAGGACAATGACCCTAAGCATTCTGCTAAAGTAACACTCAGATGTTTTAAGGGGAAACATTTAAATGTTTTGGAATGGCCTTGTCAAAGCCCAGACCTCAATCCAATTGAGAATCTGTGGTATGACTTAAAGATTTCTGTACACCAACGGAACCCATCCAACTTGAAGGGGTTAAAGCAGTTTTGCCTTGAAAAATTGGTAAATATCCCAGTGGCTAGATGTGCCAGGCTTATAGAGACATACCACAAGAGACTTGCAGCTGTAATTGCTGCAAAACGTGGCTCCACAAAGTATGGACTTTGAGGGGGTGAATAGTTATGCACGCTCAAGTTTTCCGTTTTTTTTTTGTCTTATTTCTTGTTTGTTTCACAATAAAAAATATTTTGCATCTTCAAAGTGTTGGGCATGTTGTGTAAATCAAATGATACAAACCCCCCAAAATGTATTTTAATTCCAGGTTGTAAGGCAACAAAATAGGAAAAATGCCAAGGGGGTGAATGCTTCCACAAGCCACTTTATCACCACAATATTAAATTTAAAGGTATGAGGAACGACATATACAATGTCAACCACAACTTAAACTCATCTCAAATTGACTCATTTACTTGTGGAACGGTGCATGCATCCACACAAACAAATACTATAGTATTCACTGTAGTGTTTTTGCAGACTAAAGCCCTGAAAATATTACTGTGAACACTGTAATATTTACAGTAGTATTTGCTTTAGTATACCTTAGTATTTACAGTTAACTATAGTATAAATGCTGGAGTAAAACAAAACTGTGGTATATACTATAGTAATTAATGTAGTGTTTTTGCAGATTGTAGTATATACTGTAGTGTTTTTGTGGACATTACTGTAGTATTTACTATAGTGTTTTTGTTTTTTTTACCTTTAACATAGAAGTGGAGTCTTTCTCCTTCAGAAAACCTATTGAAATACTAAAAGAGCACATTCTCCATAACCTGTAGGTAGGTAGGACTGGGGTCTGAATGGATAGTTCAGCACTTCTGCTTGTTTCTATTACCTGTAGGGAACACAATATATGACACAAATTGCAATATGGTGGAGGACAATGGGCAGGGTATATGCAAATGAAATAGTATTTACCAGGTGTGCAACTTTGGTTTTAGAAGTGGGGGGGGCATATCGTTTTTTTCATCCAGTCGGAAAAAACACTCCAAACAGCCTACTCGACTGCTCAGAGGTGTCCGCATGGTCCTAGAGCACACCTCTTCCTTGTTTTGTATCACATTCCAATGATAAAACTAGGGGGGGACAAAAATGCAATTTCAGAATGTGGGGGGGGGGACAGGTCCAGGTTGTGTAAGGGCTATTTGATCAAGAAGGAGAGTGATGGAGTGCTGCATCAGATGACCTGGCCTTCACAATCACCCGACCTCAACCCAATTGAGATGGTTTGGGATGAGTTGAAGTGAAGGAAAAGCAGCCAACAAGTACTCAGCATGTGTGGGAACTCCTTCAAGACTGTTGGAAAAGCATTCGAGGTGAAGCTGGTTGAGAGAATGCCAAGATTGTGCAAAGCTGTCATCAAGGCAAAGGGTGGCTACTTTGTGTGCATGGTGCTGAATTGTCTCTAACTTTTAGTAAGCTATAGAATTCTTCAGTTAGTAGGCAGCTAGAAATACCTTGGCCGGCATCCAGAGTGGCACAGTGGTCTAAGGCACTGCATCGCAGTGCTCGCTATGCCATTAGAGATCCTGGTTCGAGTCCAGGCTCTGTTGCAGCTGGCCGCGACTGGGAACCCATGGGGCAGCACACAATTGGCTCAGCGTCTTCCAGGTTAGTGGAGGGTTTGTTCCCAGCCGGGATGTCCTTGTCCCATTGCGCTCTAGTGACTCCTGTGGCGGGCCAGGTGCGTGCACACTGACATAGTCGCCAGGTGTAGGGTGTTTCCTCTGACACATTGGTGCAGCTGGCTTCCGGGTTAAGTGGGCATTGTGTCAAGGAGCAGTGCGGCTTGGCTGGGTCATGTTTCGGAGGACGCACGGCTCTCGACCTTCGCCTTTCCCAAGTTCATACGGGAGTTGCAGCAATGGGACAAGACTGTAATTGGCATAAAAATAAATAATAATACATAAATACATTTTTGGGGCACAGCCCTACAATGCATATATGAAAATCATAACTGGCACGCAGAACATTAGAAAGGTCAATTGAAAATTAGCACTTCACATGAAAGTGGTTTCTGACCCCCTGCTATAGGCTATATGAATCCACCCTTGTGGAAGGCCCATACAGTGTACTATGAAAGTGTCATTGTCTCTCATTGCATTTCCAAACAACATTGTCTCATGGCTTCCCGCTTCACACTTTGTATAAAGACCATTGGTGGGAAGCTACAGACAGCGCCTTCAACTACATGGGAGGGGAGCACATGGCAGTAGCGCTCTCCTCCCATGTAGCCTAGCTTTATATAATAAAAATAAACAGAACATGTATTTGGGGAAATTCTCTAAATAGCAAGTTGTTCAGTTGTGTTTATTTTCATACCAATACATGAAGCCAAAACTTGCACTGTCTCTGCGCTCTGCTTTCTAAAAGTGAAATAAAAGGTGAGTAGGCTGGCAGCTGCTCTCCAAGCCATGCTCCGCATGGTCCTAAAGCCAATCATTCAACCAATACGCTAAGCCAATCATTCAACCAATACGCTAAACAGACATTGTATTTTAATCGGGATTGGAATTATTTTACCGAACTTTACATTTTTGGTCTTGAGCTATGGTATTCCCAACTGACGCCCATAGTGTGGTGATGTGTGATGTGGGAGCAGAGCAGAGTGGAGCAACGGGGCCTGCCAGCCCAGACAGCCCTGCCTTCAGGAGCCTTTCTGCAGGTAGGCAGACAGTGGCGGTGGGGTGGGGAGGAAGTGATGGAGGAGGCAGATTTCCTCGAGGTCCTCTCCAGTGGTGTACAGTACTTAAGTAAAAATACTTTAAAGTACTACTTTAGTTGTTTTTGGGGAATATAAACTATACTATTTATATTTTTGACAACTTTTACTTTTACTTCACTACATTCTTAAAGAAAATAATGTACTTAATAGTTAAGTACTGTACACACATTATTGTTATTACTATTTATTTTTTACCTTTATTTAACCAGTAAAGACAGTTAATAAGAACAAATCATTTTTTTACAATGACGGCCTAGCAAGAGGCAAAAGGCCTCCTACGGGGACGGTAGCTGGGATTAAAAATACAAATGTAGGACAAAACACACATCACGACAAGAGAGACACCACAACACTACATAAAGAGAGACCTAAGACAACAACACAGCATGGTAGCAACACAAACAGTGGGTCTTGCCTTGGGTATACATAGATGACCAGTTTACAGAGGAGTATAGAGTGCAGTGATGTGTCCTAAAAGGAGCATTGGTGGAGCATTGGTTGGTAAAAAAACATCCAGCCACTCGAGAGCACCCTTACCTGACGATCTGTAAATTATGTCTCCTTAATCTAGCATGGGTAGGATGGTCATCTTAATCAGGGTTAGTTTGGCATCTGGGTTGAAAGAGGAGCAATTAACCTTAACCTGCAGCTTGGATATGTGCTGAGAGAAGGACAGTGTACCGTCTAGCCATACTTCCGAGAACGTGTATGAGGTGACTACCTCAAACTCTAAACCCTCAGTGGTAGTAATCACACCGGTAGGGGGAGAGGCATTCTTCTTACCGAACCACATTACCTTTATTGTGAAGGTGTTGAGAACATGGTTAAGGGCAGAGAAAGCTTGTTGGACACTAAGAAAGCTTTGTTGTATAATGTTAACGCAAAATCCGGGGAGTGACCAGATGAGTATAGATTTGATACTTTAGTATATTTAAAACCAAATCCTTTTAGGCTTTTACTCAAGTGGTATTTTACTGGCGGACTTTTCATTTCCTATTAAGGTACCTTTACCTTTCCTCAAGTATGACAATTGGGTACTTTTTCCACTATTGGCCCTCTCTCATTCAGTAGGCTGTAGATCCAGACAGAAACGGTGGTGTGGAGGCTGGGGTTGGGATGGACAGCTGCTGCTGCTGCTGCTGTTGCCAGAGGAGTTTGGCAGTACTAATGAGCAGGCCGACACCATGCCACAGACACACACTCACACTCACACTCACACACACACACACACACACACACACACACACACACACACACACACACACACACACACACACACACACACACACACACACACACACACACTCTGAAGGAGGGCCAGAGTGGAGAGGAGGCGCTCCAGGGTCAACAATAGTCTGCAGCCAGCCAAACGAGGAGCAAGAAGAGATTCACCCCCATAGCTGGCTGTCAGCGTTGTCTGTTTGAGTTGAGAAACTGCTGTGCTCCCCTCGTCGTGACCCTCAGTGCATTGGATGGGAGGGCAATGTGTTGTGTGTACGATGCTGTGTAAACTGGACAAGCCACATTCCCCTTTAAACGAAGGGGCTCGCTGCATTTTTTGGCTAGAGCGAAGAGCCATTTATCTTCTTCTGAGAGGATTTTTTTTTAAGGCACGAGGATGGATACTATGTTTGCCAGCAATTACTAGACGGAGTGATAGCAAGGAGGAAATGTTGGGAACAGTCAGGAAAAGAGAGACAACAGCTGCTAGCTCATGAAAGATGGAAGAGGCACAGATGGTTCATAATGGCTGCATTAAAAAGCACTGTAAGGAATTGATGTCAATTATATTTCTCTCGCTACATACTAAGAAGTGTTTCGGGCAGGCCAGCAGCACATACAATAATAAAGTGAATTCTTACACAGTAGATGGCAGGACCTGTAGTCATACATGTCCTAAATGATTTAGGTTCCCTACAGAGCTGTACAAATTGAATGTCCAAATTACCACCTCAGCTAGACATACAGTAGGTTGCATTTTAAAGATTAGAACACATTCTATTATTCCCTGGACCAAGAGTGTGTAAAGGCACAGACTAGTATATACTATAAATAACCAAAGAGATTATAGATACGATAACATGTATTATTTGTACATCCATGCAAGGTGGATGAACTTCAAACACAAGCATTTACGCGGTGAGAATAAACATGGCGTTCAGTTGGAGGAGTGGTTTAAGGCACTGCATCGCAGTGCAAGAGACATCCCTGGTTCGAATGCAGGCTGCCTCACATTTGCCTGTGATTGGGAGTCCCACAGGGCAGCCCAGCATTGGCCGGGGTAGGCCGTCATTGTAAATAAGAATTTGTTCTTAACCCACTTGCCTAGTTAAATCATTTTTTTTTTTAAACTTCTATTGCAGCTATTCAAACATATAATGTTGTGCTGACTTGTCCACACTCACACTGACATTATTCTGTGCAGTAATAGTTTGCCTTAAGGGTCTGAGCTGCCTAGGAGGCAGCATTCAAGCAGAGAGAGAGAGGGCTGGTGTATCTCTCATGATTTAAACACTATGGATGGATAGAGGAAGGAAGGGAGAGAGGACACTAGGGAGGGAGGGTGCAGGGTGAGGAGGGGAAAATGCTGATCTCCACAGAGCGAGCAGGGGCTGCTGAGGGGAGAGGAACCCTCCGAGGGACAAGGTACTGATGCCTGGCTACAGAGAGAGAGAGAGAGAGAATGGAGGGAGGCTCCCTCAGGGCCAGAATTGCCAGAGAAAGAGAGAGAGAGAGAGACAGAGATAGAGTGGGGAGAGGAGACCTCCCTTAGGGCCAGGATTGCTCTTACCTTTTGCTGAAGGTGAAGAATGGAGTGGAATGGAAACTCCTGCCCAGCTCCTTCTCCCTCATGTTAATCAGTGGTTGGTCTAGCTCCCTCTATCTCATGTTAATCATGGTTGGTCTAGCTCCTTCTCCCCCATGTTAATCAGTGGTTGGTCTAGGTCCTTGTCCTCCATGTAATCATGGTTGGTCTAGCTCCGTCTATCTCATGTTAATCATGGTTGGTCTAGCTCCCTCTATCTCATGTTAATCGGTGATTGGTCTAGCTCCTTGTCCTCCATGTTAATCAGTGGTTGGTCTAGCTCCTTGTCCTCCATGTTAATCAGTGGTTGGTCTAATTCCTTGTCCTCCATGTTATTCAGTGGTTGGTCTAGCTCCCTCTATCTCATGTTAATCAGTGGTTGGTCTAATTCCTTGTCCTCCATGTTAATCAGTGGTTGGTCTAGCTCCTTGTCCTCCATGTTAATCAGTGGTTGGTCTAGCTCCTTGTCCTCCATGTTAATCAGTGGTTGGTCTAGCTCCCTCTATCTCATGCTAATCAGTGATTGGTCTAGCTCCTTGTTCTCCATGTTAATCAGTGGTTGGACTAGCTCCTTGTCCTCCATGTTAATCAGTGGTTGGTCTAGCTCCTTCTCCTCCATGTTAATCAATGGTTGGTCTAGCTCCTTCTCCTCCATGTTAATCAGTGGTTGGTCTAGCTCCCTCTATCTCATGTTAATTAGTGGTTGGTCTAGCTCCCTCTATCTCATGTTAATCAGTGGTTGGTCTAGCTCCTTCTCCTTCGTGTTAATCAGTGGTTGGTCTAGCTCCTTGTCCTCCATGTTAATCAGTGGTTGGTCTAGCTCCTTCTCCTCCATGTTAATCAGTGGTTGGTCTAGCTCCTTCTCCTTCATGTTAATCAGTGGTTGGTCTAGCTCCTTCTCCTTCGTGTTAATCAGTGGTTGGTCTAGCTCCCTCTATCTCATGCTAATCAGTGATTGGTCTAGCTCCTTGTTCTCCATGTTAATCAGTGGTTGGTCTAGCTCCTTGTCCTCCATGTTAATCAGTGGTTGGTCTAGCTCCTTCTCCTCCATGTTAATCAATGGTTGGTCTAGCTCCTTCTCCTTCATGTTAATCAGTGGTTGGTCTAGCTCCCTCTATCTCATGTTAATTAGTGGTTGGTCTAGCTCCTTCTCCTCCATGTTAATCAGTGGTTGGTCTAGCTCCTTGTCCTCCATGTTAATCAGTGGTTGGTCTAGCTCCTTCTCCTCCATGTTAATCAGTGGTTGGTCTAGCTCCTTCTCCTTCATGTTAATCAGTGGTTGGTCTAGCTCCTTCTCCTTCGTGTTAATCAGTGGTTGGTCTAGCTCCCTCTATCTCATGCTAATCAGTGATTGGTCTAGCTCCTTGTTCTCCATGTTAATCAGTGGTTGGTCTAGCTCCTTGTCCTCCATGTTAATCAGTGGTTGGTCTAGCTCCTTCTCCTCCATGTTAATCAATGGTTGGTCTAGCTCCTTCTCCTTCATGTTAATCAGTGGTTGGTCTAGCTCCCTCTATCTCATGTTAATTAGTGGTTGGTCTAGCTCCTTGTCCTCCATGTTAATCAGTGGTTGGTCTAGCTCCTTGTCCTCCATGTTAATCAGTAGTTGGTCGATCTCCTTGTCATCTATGTTAATTAGTGGTTGGTCTAGCTCCTTCTCCTCCATGTTAATCAGTGGTTGGTCTAGCTCCCTCTATCTCATGTTAATTAGTGGTTGGTCTAGCTCCTTCTCCTCCATGTTAATCAGTGGTTGGTCTAGCTCCTTCTCCTCCATGTTAATCAGTGGTTGGTCTAGCTCCTTCTCCTTCATGTTAATCAGTGGTTGGTCTAGCTCCCTCTATCTCATGTTAATTAGTGGTTGGTCTAGCTCCTTCTCCTCCATGTTAATCAGTGGTTGGTCTAGCTCCTTCTCCTCCATGTTAATCAGTGGTTGGTCTAGCTCCTTCTCCTCCATGTTAATTAGTGGTTGGTCTAGCTCCTTCTCCTCCATGTTAATCAGTGGTTGGTCTAGCTCCTTCTCCTCCATGTTAATCAGTGGTTGGTCTAGCTCCTTCTCCTCCATGTTAATTAGTGGTTGGTCTAGCTCCTTCTCCTCCATGTTAATCAGTGGTTGGTCTAGCTCCTTCTCCTCCATGTTAATCAGTGGTTGGTCTAGCTCCTTCTCCTCCATGTTAATCAGTGGTTGGTCTAGCTCCTTCTCCTCCATGTTAATCAGTGGTTGGTCTAGCTCCTTCTCCTCCATGTTAATCAGTGGTTGGTCTAGCTCCTTCTCCTCCATGTTAATCAGTGGTTGGTCTAGCTCCCTCTATCTCATGTTAATTAGTGGTTGGTCTAGCTCCTTCTCCTCCATGTTAATCAGTGGTTGGTCTAGCTCCTTCTCCTTCATGTTAATCAGTGGTTGGTCTAGCTCCTTCTCCTCCATGTTAATCAGTGGTTGGTCTAGCTCCTTCTCCTTCATGTTAATCAGTGGTTGGTCTAGCTCCCTCTATCTCATGTTAATTAGTGGTTGGTCTAGCTCCTTCTCCTTCATGTTAATCAGTGGTTGGTCTAGCTCCCTCTATCTCATGTTAATTAGTGGTTGGTCTAGCTCCTTCTCCTCCATGTTAATCAGTGGTTGGTCTAGCTCCTTCTCCTTCATGTTAATCAGTGGTTGGTCTAGCTCCTTCTCCTCCATGTTAATCAGTGGTTGGTCTAGCTCCTTCTCCTCCATGTTAATCAGTGGTTGGTCTAGCTCCTTCTCCTCCATGTTAATCAGTGGTTGGTCTAGCTCCTTCTCCTCCATGTTAATCAGTGGTTGGTCTAGCTCCTTCTCCTCCATGTTAATCAGTGGTTGGTCTAGCTCCTTCTCCCCCAAGTTAATCAGTGGCAGTGGCTTATTATGATACACCATGTACTTAGTATAAACTGAAATACAAAATTAGACTCAAAGGTTCGTCATCTTTCAATAGTAGTTAGTCACCTTAACGTTCTACAGTCCATCGCTACCTCACAGCAGTAGGGTACAAGGGGTCCCTTAGTCGGATTCCCTGAGTAGAAGAGGTGGAGGCGGACCACTCTCCAATGTGACCCGCTCACTTAAATCTCTAATGAGCCTGGCAGACATTCAATGAATATTAATGTTCTTTAAGGTGCACTTTGCACTTTCTCCACCGTAGTGATGGCCATTTTTACAGTATGCTGGTATATTTGACGTTGCTCATGGCCTTTCATGGGAATGAGTAGAGAGGGTACATAGGGCACAGTGCTACACGTAATCCCCCCTCGTCCCTGGGATGGGTCCATGGATTACATGACCAGGTTTTTCCCAGGACGCCCTCAGAGTAGGACCGCTGCTAAGGACCCTCTCACACCCAAATCCCAGTTCAATGCTATTGGCTCTGGCAGGTCAGGGCTTTGAGCAGGAAGCTCTCTGCTGAGCCCTGAACCTGAACAGGGTGCCTCTTTAATATTACTGGTCTTACCCATAGCTAATGCTATGAAGCATGAGACTGGGACGGAACCAGTGGCATCCTCATTAAGAACAACCTTCTCCACCCATACTTCCCCTCCACCTACCTACTCTGCCATTCCTACCTCTCCACCTACAGTACCTCCTCTCCTCTTCTGCTCGTTCTCCGCCACCTCCACTCACCCCCTCCCTTCCACCTCCCCTCGCCCCACCTCCATGTTCTTCCTCCCGCCGCCTTTTCCTACAAAGTAAAATCTTGAGTGAATGAAGCAGAATCTGGTTCAAATTCAATTAAGAGACTTGAAAATGGGTCAAGTTCATGTTAATGAATTCCTAAATCATCAGTTGCCCAGCAGGGTGTGACTGAGGTAAGATAGAGAGGAGAGAGGCAGCAGGACCTCCAGGGGTTAAACCCAGACCCATTGTCCCAGGGGAGCCCGTCACAGCACACACCTCATTTGCCTGCATTAATGTTTACATTAGAACACAGCCTCTGTCGTCACAGTGCCACACACACACACCACACATCTGTCAAACAGGGTCTGTGTGCAGGCCCCCAGTGCACTGACGTGTGTGTATTGTATGTGTGTGCATGTGTGTAGGGATGGGTATCTCTTGTTATTAGAAATAAATAATCTGGCAGAGGACCCCGTGCAGTACACGGATCCCACTTTGAGGACACCTGCACTACTGGTTTAAATATGGCATCCAGTTCTCCCTCTGTCAGAAGCAGTGTATGTAGAGTGTAGAGTTTCCTAGTGAAACAGAGGAGTTGAGAGTAGGTCTAGGGTCTGTCATGTAGACAGTTGTTGCATCGGGCATGTTGCCATGCCAATAATGACAGGTATTTTCCCCATTGCGTTCTAATGCAGCTGACTGGGGAGTGGGGCAAAAGCTGAGGAGGTTGGCCTATATGTGTTCCATAATGCATGAGGAGCTTGAAAGAGATGGTATATGTTTGGCTGTCACAGTTCTGTCTCTCTTTCTTTGTCCCTCTCTCTCTCTCTCTGTATCTAATTCTCCCCCTCTCTCTAATTCCCTCTGTCTCTCTCAAATAGCCCCAGGGACCTGCTAGCTAGGGGAACCCAGAACCTTGTTCCTGTTGGGAAGATGATTAACCTCCTCCACTGAGCAGAAACCTACTGATGTTCGACCATTAATACATGAGTAGGTACACATAGTCATGTCTAATCTGTTGGGTTTTTCCCTCTCCCCCTGAAAGTTACTTCTTATTTTTTATCCGATGCAAATGGATTATGTAAACAGTGTGTTTTGTTTTCCTCCCACCTCAGCCCAACACCATCCATAATGACAAAAGGGAACGCAGGGGAGGGAGGGTGGAGAACGGGGGGTGGCTGAGGGGCAATTTTACAGATCCCATTCCCCCGCCTGCTATAGGAGCCGCCTCACTTTTTTGATTAAGATCCAATCATTCCCCCTTTGACAGATCTTGAATGTAAAGTACACCAACAGGCCACGATTGATGGGAAGATAAGCAGAGGCTGGGGCGAGAACCGAACAACAACAGCAGCCACAGTACTAATGGTCCCTCTTAGAGGAGCAGATCATATCAAGACTGAGCCTAGAGTACGGGGTATGCTCGCTTGGACACTAGGCTATTCATTCCTCACATCGAGTATTATCGCAAACAAGGTAGCCACCAAACTGTATCTCCGCCCTTTGGAACACGGTTGATTAATTTCAAATCAAATCAAATCCAATTGTATTGTATTTGTCACGTACACATGGTTAGCAGATGTTAATGCGAGTGTAGCGAAATGCTTGTGCTTCTAGTTCCGACAATGCAGTAATAACCAACAAGTAATCTAACTAACAATTCCAAAACTACTGTCTTATACACAGTGTAAGGGGTTAAAGAATATGTACATAAAGATATATGAATGAGTGATGGTACAGAGCAGCATAGGCAAGATACAGTAGATGGTATCGAGTACAGTATATACATATGAGATGAGTATGTAAACAAAGTGGCATAGTTAAAGTGGCTAGTGATACATGTATTACGTATGGATGCAGTAGATGATATAGAGTACAGTATATACATATGCATATGAGATGAATAATGTAGGGTATGTAACATTATATTAGGTAGCATTGTTTAAAGTGGTTAGTGATATATTTTACATCATTTCCCATCAATTCCCATTATTAAAGTGGCTGGAGTTGAGTCAGTGCCAGTGTGTTGGCAGCAGCCACTCAATGTTAGTGGTGGCTGTTTAACAGTCTGATGGCCTTGAGATAGAAGCTGTTTTTCAGTCTCTCGGTCCCAGCTTTGATGCCCCTGTACTGACCTCGCCTTCTGGATGATAGCGGGGTGAACAGGCAGTGGCTCGGGTGGTTGTTGTCCTTGATGATCTTTATGGCCTTCCTGTAACATCGGGTGGTGTAGGTGTCCTGGAGGGCAGGTAGTTTGCCCCCGGTGATGCGTTGTGCAGACCTCACTACCCTCTGGAGAGCCTTACGGTTGTGGGCGGAGCAGTTGCCGTACCAGGCGGTGATACAGCCCGCCAGGATGCTCTCGATTGTGCATCTGTAGAAGTTTGTGAGTGCTTTTGGTGACAAGCCAAATTTCTTCAGCCTCCTGAGGTTGAAGAGGCACTGCTGCGCCTTCTTCACGATGCTGTCTGTGTGAGTGGACCAATTCAGTTTGTCTGTGATGTGTATGCCGAGGAACTTAAAACTTACTACCCTCTCCACTACTGTTCCATCGATGTGGATAGGGGGGTGTTCCCTCTGCTGTTTCCTGAAGTCCACAATCATCTCCTTAGTTTTGTTGACGTTGAGTGTGAGGTTATTTTCCTGACACCACACTCCGTGGGCCCTCACCTCCTCCCTGTAGGCCGTCTCGTCGTTGTTGGTAATCAAGCCTACCACTGTTGTGTTGTCCGCAAACTTGGTGATTGAGTTGGAGGCGTGTGTGGCCACGCAGTCGTGGGTGAACAGGGAGTACAGGAGAGGGCTCAAAACGCACCCTTGTGGGGCCCCAGTGTTGAGGATCAGCGGGGTGGAGATGTTGTTGCCTACCCTCACCACCTGGGAGCGGCCCGTCAGGAAGTCCAGTACCCAGTTGCACAGGGCGGGGTCGAGACCCAGGGTCTCGAGCTTGATGACGGGCTTGGAGGGTACTATGGTGTTGAATGCCGAGCTGTAGTCGATGAACAGCATTCTCACATAGGTATTCCTCTTGTCCAGATGGGTTGGGCAGTGTGCAGTGTGGTTGAGATTGCATCGTCTGTGGACCTATTTGGGCGGTAAGCAAATTGGAGTGGGTCTAGGGTGTCAGGTAGGGTGGAGGTGATATGGTCCTTGACTAGTCTCTCAAAGCACTTCATGATGACGGAAGTGAGTGCTACGGGGCGGTAGTCGTTTAGCTCAGTTACCTTAGCTTTCTTGGGAACAGGAACAATGGTGGCCCTCTTGAAGCATGTGGGAACAGCAGACTGGTATGTCCGTAAACACACCGGCCAGCTGGTCTGCGCATGCTCTGAGGGTGCGGCTGGGGATGCCGTCTGGGCCTGCAGCCTTGCGAGGGTTAACACGTTTAAATGTCTTACTCACCTCGGCTGCAGTGAAGGAGAGACCGCATGTTTCCGTTGCAGGCCGTGTCAGTGGCACTGTATTGTCCTCAAAGCGGGCAAAAAAGTTATTTAGTCTGCCTGGGAGCAAGACATCCTGGTCCGTGACTGGGCTGGTTTTCTTCTTGTAGTCCGTGATTGACTGTAGATCCTGCCACATACCTCTTGTGTCTGAGCCGTTGAATTGAGATTCTACTTTGTCTCTATACTGACGCTTAGCTTGTTTGATAGCCTTGCGGAGGGAATAGCTGCACTGTTTGTATTCGGTCATGTTACCAGTCACCTTGCCCTGATTAAAAGCAGTGGTTCGCACTGATTCACGCGAATGCTGCCATCAATCCACGGTTTCTGGTTAGGGAATGTTTTAATCGTTGCTATGGGAACAACATCTTCAACGCACATTCTAATGAACTCGCACACCGAATCAGCGTATTCGTCAATGTTGTTATCTGGCGCAATACGAAACATATCCCAGTCCACGTGATGGAAGCAGTCTTGGAGTGTGGAGTCAGCTTGGTCGGACCAGCGTTGGACAGACCTCAGCGTGGGAGCTTCTTGTTTTAGTTTCTGTCTGTAGGCAGGGATCAACAAAATAGAGTCGTGGTCAGCTTTTCCGAAAGGAGGGCGGGGCAGGGCCTTATATGCGTCGCGGAAGTTAGAGTAACAACGATCCAAGGTTTTTCCACCCCTGGTAAAATTTTGGGAGTCTTGTTTTCAGATTAGCCTTATTAAAATCCCCAGCTACAATGAATGCAGCCTCCGGATAAATGGATTCCAGTTTGCAAAGAGTCAAATAAAGTTTGTTCAGAGCCATCGATGTGTCTGCTTGGGGGGGAATATATACGGCTGTGATTATAATCGAAGAGAATTCTCTTGGTAGATAATGCGGTCGACATTTGATTGTGAGGAATTCTAAATCAGGTGAACAGAAGGATTTGAGTTCCTGTATGTTTCTTTCATCACACCATGTCTCGTTAGCCATAAGGCATATGCCCTCTTCTTACCAGAAAGATGTTTGTTTCTGTCGGCGCGATGCGTGGAGAAACCCGCTGGCTGCACCGCCTCCGATAGCGTCTCTCCAGTGAGCCATGTTTCCGTGAAGCAAAGAACGTTACAGTCTCTGATGTCCTTCTGGAATGCTACCCTTGCTCGGATTTCATCAACCTTGTTGTCAAGAGACTGGACATTGGCGAGAAGAATGCTAGGGAGTGGTGCACGATGTGCCCGTCTCCGGAGTCTGACCAGAAGACCGCCTCGTTTCCCTCTTTTACGGAGTCATTTTTTTGGGTCGCCACATGGGATCCATTCCGTTGTCCTGGTTGAAAGGCAGAACACAGGATCCGCGTCGCGAAAATCATATTCTTGGTCGTACTGATGGTGAGTTGACGCTGATCTTATATTCAGTAGTTCTTCTCGACTGTATGTAATGAAACATAAGATGACCTGGGGTACTAATTTAAGAAATGACACGTAAAAAAAAAAACTGCATAGTTTCCTAGGAACACGAAGCGAGGCGGCCACCTCTGTCGGCGTCGGAAGTTCAGACAATTTATGCCAGCAGCTCAGTTTTCTCCGGTTTAAACTTTGACAACTATATATTTTTCTCAATAGAGTTCTCTACTCTGGGGAAGTTTGTCTCAGTATACTCATTGATATACCATAGCTCCTTGAATGTGTCTCTTAGGGAGCAGTAACAATGTCAAGAGGCACTTTTTAATAAAAAGCTTTTTTTGGCCATTAATAATGCTCACCATTATCTTCATCAGTTTCATAGTTCCAACCATCTCAGGGGCCATAGCTGCCATTAATCCCATTTATCAGATCACAAGACTGGAACACAGAACACAGAACAAGCCCATAACCAAGCCAACCATGACACAGACCCAAGAACCAAAACACATCCAGGATACATATCCAAATCCAAACCCAAAAACCTGAACTCCAGGAGGAACCAGATGCAGGACAGAAACACAAACACCAGCCCAGAACTCCCAGCCTGGGGAGATGTTGAGTACGTCCCAAATGGTACCCTATTACATATATAGTGCACTGCTTTTAACCTGGGGTCCACAGAGCTTTAGTCAAAAGTAGTGCACTACACAGAGAAGAGGGTGCCATTTGGAACGCACCCTGTCTTCTTCCCTCCATGTCCTTTCCTGCCAAGTCCTACCAATAGTGGTCATATTAATCACACATACAGAATAGATAGGAAACGAATTACCCTATTGGAGTGAAAAATGACCCTGCCCACAATCTCTCAGCCATTCGCTAAAGATATGTTGTAAACATTTCCAAAGCAGAAAAATGGTGATTAAAGATATCCAATTAGCCTACAAATGGCACCCTATCTACCTGCTGCACTAGTTTTGAGTGGAGTCTTATGGGCCCAGGTCAAATGTACAGTACTAAATAGAGAATAAGGTGCCATTTGGGATGAAACCATAATGTTGTTTACGTTATGTGAATGCACAGTGCAGCAGTAGAACGCCAGTGGGCAGTTTATCTTCTCTCTTTCCATCAAATCCACTGGATGCTTAGCATCTGTTCAATATATCTCCAAGCATCTAACATCCCTTATTTTCCTTGTGTAGCACCAATGTTTTAGGATACGCTAGCTAGCCTATATCACTGCCCACATCACATGTATAGGCGGCGTGGTGAGAATTTCAGTTAGAAATGCCTTTTAAGTCCCTTAACAGACCATATGCTGATTCAGGTTCAGTGTGCCTAGTAGGTCTGAGGAGAGCTGAACGTGGCGTAACGAAACAGCCTTCAAAGGATTGACAAGAGAGGGATAAAAGAGCCTTTGGGTGAAGGTCTCCAAGAGCACAACATCCCTCCATCCCCACTCTTCTCACTTCATTCCTGGGATCCCAACACACTAGATAAACACTGACATATTACTCTGTTGAATAAAAATGACATATACACACAGATTCCAGACAGGCGCAATTTGCATTCACATTTGCCTCTCTATTTCCACTGCTTTTCTTTACAAATTCTCCTCGTCACTTCTAATAATCTAAATAAAACGTCTTTATTTTTGCATTTAAAGGGGCAGTCTGCAGTTGCTACATCTATTGACTAATAAATCAATTATATGTACCCATTAATTATTAAAGAATATAAGTTATAAATGCCTCATTAGCTATAATGCTTATATCATGGAATGTCAGTCCTCGCATCTAGGACTCTGTCTATGAATTTGAAAGTCGTTACATTTCTCCAGCTTTGTTATTGGTTCAACAGCTTATTGCCCCTTTAAGCCTCAGTCTTGGATATATTCCTCTTTTTTGACAGTATGCAAATCTCCTTTTCTTCCAGTACTCAAATGTTGATACTTATGCACCTGTAACCGACACCGTTTGGTATAAAGGACGATTAAAGAGTGCAGACGGCCTTCTATAATTCCTAGAACGCTTCCAAAAAGCTAGGTGTGAGTAAGAAGATGTCAGATGGATTATATGTCAACAAGGAGGGAATGTTTGGAGAGAAGAGAAGAAGACAAGCATACAATAAAAGAGAAAAGGTGGTATGTGTTCCGGTATTATCAACCTAAATCACCTACACGAAGGCATGATAACAAGTTTACATGTGTAGCCTGGCGAAAGTAAACCCAGCACAGGACACAAACTAATTTGGGGTTGTTTATTCTGTCGAAGCTTAATTTTAAAATGGGATCATGTAGAAGGGAAATCACCACAAGATGACCATACAGTAAAGTTCAGTCTAAATCACAAGCAAGTTAAATAAATCTGTTAGTAAAGTGTATAAAAACAATATGAGTACAATAAGTACAAAGTGAAATGTATAATCAGTAGTGGCTCTGCTCTGAACACACTGTCCACGTAATACCCTAACCCCACATGGAACAGTAGATCCTCATCTCACCCATACAGCAGCTCATCAACTCAACACTGGTAATCAGCTAGAAGGAAGCATCCTCATGTCAATCCATCTAAAGTAACGTTGGACCCACGATAGATTTCAACAGCTCTCCAGTGTAATTGCTAGCTCTCACTCTTACACACTGTGCAACGCAATCCCATAACCCCTTCACACCTTATTATGGATCTTTAAAGTGACAGTGTCATCTAGTGGATATAAATTAATACAGCTACGCGCTTTTACCACCTGGCTACATTCTCTCCTGCTACAAACTCAATGTCCTCTGTGACTTAGCACAACTTCTCTTATAGCTTCTCTGAAGAATACAGTACCCAGACTGGTTTAAACCTGGGACAACACTTCAGGACTGAATGAAGCTGATTTAGGAACGTTATATGGGTTAGAGTGTACCCCAGCGTTTGCTCTGGTACTTCTGCATGGAGCAGGAAAAGGCACTTCAATATCTGGTTCATTCACAGAATCATCTGCATGAACTGGCTCAGAACCATCTTGTTCCTCATTAATATCTTCATCTTCCTCACTACCAGAAAAATAACTGTCACTATCAGCATTACCCACAGGTTCTGTGTTTTCCTCTCTAGTTACCTTAGAATCTGAGACTTACTCTAACACTACAAACTCAGGAGTAGAAGGCTCTGGCAAAGAATTAACAGGAGGGGCGATGGGGGTCACTGGCACACTGTTCTTCACTAGCCTAGGAGCAGGGACAGGATGGTCACTCACACATGGCCTTAGATTAACCCTATGAACTGTTTTTTACAGGCCCAGCCTCTAAAGGCTCGACTGCTTCTGTAGTACCCTGTACCTCGATCCCTCTATACACAGTAGGACCCCAAGCATCCTGAATCTTATTTCTACCCTTAGGTCTGTGGCGTAAGTAAACCAACTGGCCTACTGACAGTACACTTTGTCTTTGTGAAGTTCAACTCTCTCTGCTGATTTTTGTTCTGTGTACTCTCTTGCTCTTTCATATGCCTTGTTCAAACGCTCCTGGTGAACAACCAACCAGTCATGTTTCTTGTCGAGCACCTGCTCTTGACCTAACAAAGCATCAACAGGAAGGTGTGGATGGACCCTGAATAGCAGGTAGTACGGCGAGTACCCAGTGGTGGAATGGGGCATCACATTGTAGACATACACCAACTAAGGTAATAGCTCAGGCCAACTGCACTTCTTTAATGGAGGTAATGTGCGCAGGAGATAATGGAGCATTCTATTAAACCTCTCGCACTTAGCATTTCCCCCAGGGTGATGGGAGGATCATGCAGGTTTTCTTGACTCAATAAAGCTTCTACAACTTGGCGATGACTTCACTCTCAAAATGTCTCCCTCAGTCAGAGTGCAATCCTTTAGGTACCCCATACTTCATGAACCACTCCATAAGAAGGACCTTAGCTGGAGTATCCACTTTCTGGTCACGAGTAGTGAACGCCTGAGTGAACTTAGTGAAACCATCCGTTACCACAAACACATTCTCACGACCATCAGACGCAGGTTCAAGGATGGTGAAATCCACTACAACAACTTCAAAGGGCCGTGAAGCTAGGGTTTCATTGGTGCATGTATTTTGGGCTGTGGCATCTTTGTCAGAAAACATATCTGGCGTTTCTTCACCCACTGCTCATCATCTTCATACAGCCCAACCCAGAAACATCTCTGTCTAAGTAGGTTCTGTGTGCATTATATCCCCTGGTGTCCCAAGCTGGCAACGGGAGCTGGTGACATTCACCTACGTAGGTGTCCTCAATCATACGGTACAACAACCTCTTTTACTCAATGTCACTGCTTCAGCATGGACATAACTGGCTTAGTTAATCCTGACCTCTCCTTGTGAGTAGGTTTTTTCTGTCTGTTCCAAAACTTCCAGAACTCTTGAGTGTAGGGTCTATGTCCTGAAACTTGCATAACTCATCTTTAGCGTAACCTCCACGAAGTGCTGGTGTGTTACCCTGAGACTCACTACTATCAGTAGCCACCCTGGCTAGTATGGTTCCAGAGCTGCCCCTTTTTGAATGACATTGCAAATTGCCACACAATCATCATACTCGGCATCATCATTACCAAGCTTAGGCTCAGGCTCCCTTGCAAACGGCTGCCTAGAGAGGGCATCTGCAGCTGTATTGCAGCGTTCTGGGCGGTACCAACGTTAGCTAGCTAGATCTGCCTAACTTTAATTGTCCATAATCCAGTTATGGAATCTGCACAGTAGCTAGCTAGCTACCTATAGTGATGTCTGTATGAAGAACATTTTTGCTAGTTTGTAGTTAAAACTGTCAATGCACGATTGTCATCATAGGTTGGAGGCTCTGAGAGTTGGCATAGATTAGACAAGTGAACACTTTAAGGGTTGTTAGCTACATAAAAATAAAATATCACTGAACCAATCGGGTCTGCTGTCTATTTTTCAGGCTAGAGACCATATTGCAGAGCCTTCAGTGGGCAAGCGGTCATTTGATTGATGAAGAGATGGCCAGCACTCTAATACTGTTGTAGAAGAGTTCCTGCAAGAGGCAAAGGACATGCAACGGAAACCTTGCCAAGATGGCAAGTTGTAACATTTGTATAATATTTTTGTACGGCATGTGTAGCAAAGACTGTATCATTTTACTTGTCCTGTGTCGTTCCTGATTAATGTATCTTTTTGTGTTATTTTTGTATTTAGTTTATTACAGCTCTTCAGGTCCTAATCACTGTTGTCAGACGCTCAGCTGGATGAGAGGATCAAAGAGCTGATTGGGCAGAATGAAGATCTTGGTGCAGAGTCTGTGAGGGCACGCTTAAGAGGGTCAGACAGAGTCTGATCCGTGTCAACCCCCAGGGAGCTGCGAGGAGAGCCATGCAGCAGTGGCTACATCAGAGGCAGTACAGAGTTGCAGGCCCAGATTCTTTGTGGCACATCGAAGGGCAACCATAAACTAATCCGGTAAGTGCATATGCTTAGGCCTCCGGAACACTACACAATTATGCAATCTTAACATCGTTAAAAAAAACATATGATTTATCTGTTTCTATGGTCATGAAATATTTGTGGCCCTATTCTTGGGTATACAGTCCCTTCAGAAAATATTTACCTCTTGACTTTTTCCACATTTTGTTTTGGTACAACCTGAATTTAAAATGGATTAAATTGAGACTTTGCCACTGGCCAACACACAATACCCCATAATGTCAAAGTGGAATTATGTTTTTTGAATTTTTTACTAATTCATTTAAAAATGAACAGCTGAAATGTCTTGAGTCAATAAGTATTAAACCCTTTTGTTATGGCAAGCCAAAATATTAAGTTCAGGAGTACAATTTTGGAATGACTACCTCATCTCAAGGCACTGTAACTGTAATAATGTTATCGATAATAAAAACAGAATGGCGTCACTATAAGAGAAAAACACGTTTTTTGATTTTTAGGTGGAGGATTGTTATAAATGGTGCTGTGGATGGCTACAGCAGACTTGTTGTGTTTCTGAAGGCCTCTGGCAACAACAGGAGTGCCACAGTCATGGAGTCATTCGAAGCAGCCATCACCAGCTACGGAGTACCATCCCGGGTGAGATGTGACCGGGTGGTGAAAACAACAGTATCTGTGCCTTCATGGAGCAGTACCGGGGTGATGAGAGGAGCACTCACAACCAGAGGATAGAGCAGCTGTGGGGGGACGTCTGGCATGGAGTCTCCAACATTTACCATGACGTATTCACCTTCTTGGAGACGGAGCAGATCATCGACATCATCAATGAGGAGCACCTGTGGGCACTGCACTTTGTGTCAGTTGAACCACCATGGGCTGAGGACTGAACAATGTCAGTCAGCTCTGCAATTATTTGTCTCAGGTTCCCCGGCAACGCAGAGGGCCAATCTGACAGCAGAAAGGGATTTGTTCGCTCCAGCTTCAAGCACCATCATCTCTCAAGCCACCACCTCAGCTCCTCCAACCACCACCACCACCACCTCAGCTCCTCCAACCAACACCACCTCACCTCCTCCAACCACCACCACCTCAGTTCCTCCAACCAACACCACTTCAGCTCCTCCAACCAACACCACTTCAGCTCCTCCAACCAACAACACATCACCTCAGCTCCTCCAACCACCACCACCTCAGCTCCTCTAAGCACCACCACATCAGCTCCCCCAACCACCACCTCAGCTCCTCCAACCACCACCACCTCAGCTCTAACCAACTCCACCTCGGCTGTTCCAAACCAACACCACCTCAACCTCTCCAACCACCACCACCTCAGCTCCTCCAATCACCACCTCAGCTCCTCCAACCACCACCACCTCAGCTCCAACCAACTCCACCTCAACTTCTCCAACCACCACCACCTCAGCTTCTCCAACCACCACCACCTCAGCTTCTCCAACCACCACCTCAGCTCCTCCAACCACCACCTCAGCTCCTCCAACCACCACCTCAGCTCATCCAACCACCACCACCTCAGCTCCAACCAACTCCACCTCAACTTCTCCAACCACCACCACCTCAGCTTCTCCAACCACCACCACCTCAGCTTCTCCAACCACCACCACCTCAGCTCCTCCAACCACCACCTCAGCTCCTCCAACCACCACCATCTCAGCTACAACCAACTCCACCTCAACTTCTCCAACCACCACCACCACCTCAGCTTCTACAACAAACACCACCTAAGCTCCTCCAACCACCACCACCTCAGCTCCTCTAACCACCACCACCTCAACTCATCTAACCAACATCACCTCAGCTCCTCCAACCAACACCACATCAGCTCCTCCAACCAACAACACCTCAGCTCCTCCAACCACTGCCGCCGCAGCTCTTTGGTCGGAAGGGGTGATTGTGCCACAAATCCAGTTCACCATCAGCAACAATCAGATGGAACTGTTGCGGACAATAAATCCATTGGAAGGCCCCAGAGGTAGCCTGGTAGTTGACATTCTACAGAGGTTTATGCCAGTTATATCTTCAGCTCCACTCATTCCTACTCAAACCTGACTTACTACACCCCTGATACTCCCCTACTGGGATGAGAAATTGGTCGCTATATCTTCAGCGCCACTCGTTCCTACTCCAACCTGAATTACTACACCCCTGATACTCCCCTACTGGGATGAGGGATTTGACGTTATATCTTCAGCACCATTCGTTCCTTTGAATCAGTTCATTTTTTAAATACTATTTGAGATGTTAAGGACTCATATTTTTCGGTCCTTGAATCAGTTCACCAATAATGACTCTCAGTGACACACACACGCATGTATGCATGTGCACAAACACACACACAAGCACACACACACACACACACACACACTTTGGAGGTGACCCCTGGGGTCCAGTTAGCCCTGCCCTGGCTTGCTGCTGCCACCACAGCTATTATATTAATTCAGGAGCTGTAAGGTTGTGTGTGAAGAGGCTTGAACCCACCGTGCCACAGCCACCAAGGTCAGACACATTTTACTACTAGGCCTTTATAAAGGGAGTGCTTTTCCTGCTGCCTGTATGTTTTCACATCGTCACCAGGGCTCAAAATAAATAAAAAATTGTTGGTAGTACTGTTGCTCAAAAATTTAAAACATTTAGGAGAACCACATAACATTTAGGAGCACCACAAAATAAGATTTTTAAATTGATTGAGATACAGTCTTTATTGGCCTATATAAATTCTAGATGTGCCCTACAAATGAATATGTAACCCTGCATAGACATTTGTTTACAGTTTTCACTTTGGCACTAATTTCAGAACCTTGATATAAATTTTTCAAAACTCTAGATACAAAACTCTAACACTTTTTCCAATTGCTTGGATACAATACACATTAAGCTAAGATGATTTGTTCATTAAACTAAAATCTTGAAAATAAAGAGAGGCGCACACTCTAGGAGCTCAGATGCAAAAATGTAATTACCAACGTTTCGACAGCCAAGCTGTCTTCATCAGGGTATAATCACAAACACTGCGGGATGACTCGTTTATATAGTGTCAAAAGACACAGGTGTCTGTAATCATGGCCAGGAGTGGCCTAATATCATTGGTTAATTATCAAATACTAAAATTACATACAAAGAACAGCATACAAACAACAAATGGATAGCATACGATCATAAATTAATTTTCGACTACACAAGCTTACAAACAATTACAATGGCAAAGTCACAATAATCACAAGAATGGCTTCAGATCAAAGTCTACGTTGAGACCGAAGGGAGCAAGGGTCTTTAAGTTAAAGATCATTAAACTAAAATCACCTGTTCAAAATAACACAACTTAACATCAAAGTATTACCATTTCAAAATGCAATTCACACATTACATCTGAGATGACTGTCTATTCGTTTCATTACAATGATCTAACTATCAATTGATACAACTGCTCAAAATGATAAGTAACTGTTACATTACCCTTAATGCATACTTTTATGGAAACTGGCAAACAATATGCCATGTTTAAATCATGAAAGGTTCAGGATAACGAGATCCATTGACACCAATTATACCGTGGAACATGAACCAATAGGACGACATTATCATTCTTTATCAGACACTGTTTCTATGGTCCCATGTATCACTGTTCCAGACCATGTTTTCAGATTTGACATTACTGTACTCTCACCGACCACTCCATTAGGTACACCTATCTAGTACTGGGTAGGAGCCCCTTTTGCCTCCACAAAAGCCTGAATTATTCACGTTGTGTTGTACGTTAAGAGATGCCCTTCAGCACATCATTTGTGTCCTTTCTGTTAGCTTGAATGAGTCTGGACATTCTCCTCTGACCTCTCTCATTAACAAGGTGTTCTTGCCCTCAGATCTGCCACTCGCTGAATGTGTTTTGTTTATCGCACCATTCTCTGTAAACTCTAGAGACTGTAGTGCATAAAAATCCCAGGAGGGCAGCCGTTTCTGAAGTGCTGAAATCACCACATGTGGCATCAACAATCACACCACGATCAAAGTTGCTTAGATTACGCATCTTGCCTGTTCTAACCTTTAAAGTTCTCTACTCTATATACTCTATATATTAAGTTGCAGGCAGCCACATGATTTGCTCTTCGAAGGAGTAGGCTATTTGCGTTAACACGCAGGTGTACCTAATAAAGTGGCCGGTGGGTGTATGTATGCAGGCCTTTGTAATTGCTTTTCCAACACTGCCAACTCGATACTGATGATTGATTTCACATTGTGGTACGAGTATATAGTGAAATGAGGGGTATCTACAAACAACAACATAGCGATATCATGGAGCCGGCAGGTGATCCAGGTTACAATAGAGGTCAAGTAGTGGGAGGAGGAAGACGTGGTGGTCAAAGGAATGGCAGGGGACAAGCACCTCATCTGAGAGGTGGTTTTGGGCCTCATTTGAGAAGTGTGGGGGAATGTGGTAGAGGACAAGGCCATGGACCAAGACAGCGGCAGCAACCGCAAAGAAATGAAATCCAATGAAATCCGAACAATAGTTGTAAACCATGTCGTAAATCATGACAATGACTGAGGCAGCTCCAATGATTCAGCCAAACCTCAGAAGATCAACCGTGGCCTCAATCATCAGAACTTTCCACAATGAGAACAGGTAAGTCTTCAGCATACACTAAACATTAGGCTACTCTCAATTGTCAAATGACTGTATACTGCATGCCAATGTGCACCTCAGAGTAGGTGAAGTGACTAAATGTGCTCTTACTGTAATTTTCCCTGCAGAATTGAGACTAGGCCAAATAGGGTAGGCAGAGGCAAAATTCTGACTGCAACCAGGTTCCTAATAATAAGGGAATCCCAAAGAAACCATTGGAAAGTCCTATGACCTGAATTTTATTTTTCCCTGGATGGTTTGTCCTCTGGGTTTCGCCTGCCAAATCAGTTCTGTTATACTCATAGACATTATTTTAACAGTTTTAGAAACTTTAGTGATTTCCATCCAATTATATGCATATCGTTGGTTCTGGGCCAAAGTAACAGGCAGTTTACTTTGGGCACACTTTTCATTCGGACATCAAAATACTGCCCCCTAGCTTTAAGACTATTTATTTAACCAGGTAGGCCAGTTGAGAACAAGTTCTCATTTACAACTGCGACCTGGTCAAGATAAAGCAAAGCAGTGCGACAAAAACAACGACACAGAGTTACACATAAACAAACGTACAGTCAATAACACAATAGAAAAAATATATGTACAGTGCGTGCAAATGTAGAGTAGGGAGGTAAGGCAATAAATAGGCCATGGAGATAAAATAATTACAATTTAGCATTAACACAGGAGTGATATATGTGTAGATGATGATGTGCAAGTAGAGATAGAGCGAAAGAGCAAGAGGATAAGTAACAATATGGGGATGAGGTAGTTGGGTGTGCTATTTACAGATTGGCTGTGTAATGGTACAGTGATCAGTAAGCTGCTCTGACAGCTGATGCTTAAAGTTAGAGAGGGAGATATAAGACTCCAGCTTCAGTGATTTTTGCAATTCGTTCCAGTCATTGGCAGCAGAGAACTGGAAGGAAAGGCAGCCAAAGGAAGTGTTGGCTTTGGGGGTGACCAGTGAAATATACCTGCTGGAGCATGTGCTACGAGTGGGTGTTGCTATGGTGACCAGTGAATTGAGATAAGGCAGGGTTTATCCTAGCATAGACGTATAGGTGACCTGGAGCCAGTGGGTTTGGCAACGAATATGTATATATAATATGTAGTGAGGGCCAATGAGAACATACAGGTTGCAGTGGTGGCTAGTATATGGGGCTTTGGTGACAAAACGGATGGCACTGTGATAGACTACATCGAGTTTGCTGAGTAGAGTGTTGGGGACTATTTTGTAAATGACATCGCCAAAGTCAAGGATCGGTAGGATAGTCAGTTTTACGAGGGTATGTTTGGCAGCATGAGTGAAGGAGGCTTTGTTGCGAAATAGGAAGCCGAATCTAGATTTAATTTTGGATTTGAGATGCTTAATGTGAGTCTGGAAGGAGAGTTTACAGTCTAACCAGACACCTAGGGATTTGTAGTTGTCCACATATTCTAAGTCAGACCCGTCCAAAGTAGTGATGCTAGTCGGGCGGGAGGGTGCGGAAAGCAATCGGTTAAAGAGCATGTACTTACTTGCATTTAAAAGCAGTTGGAGGCCTCGGAAGGAGTGTTGTATGGCATTGAAGCTTGTTTGTTAGCACAGTGTCCAAAGAAGGGCCAGATGTATACAGAATGGTGTAGTCTGTGTAGAGGTGGATCAGAGAATCACCAGCAGCACGAGCGACATCATTGATATATACAGAGAAAAGAGTCGACCTGAGAATTGAACTCTGTGGCACCCCCATAGAGACTGCCAGAGGTCCGGAGAACAGGCCCTCCGATTTGACACACTGAACTCTGTCTGCAAAGTAGTTGGTGAACCAGGCAAGGCAGTCATTAGAAAAACCGAGGCTACTGACTCTGCCGATAAGAATATGGTGATTGACAGAGTCGAAAGCCTTGGCCAGGTCGATGAAGATGGCTGCACAGTACTGTCTTTTATCGATGGCAGTTATGATATCGTTTAGTACCTTGAGTGTGGCTGAGGTGCACCCGTGACCGGCTCGGAAACCGGATTGCACAGCAGAGAAGGTGCGGTGGGATTCGAGATGGTCAGTGACCTGTTTGTTGACTTGGCTTTCGAAGACCTTAGAAAGGTATGGTAGGATAGATATAGGTCTGTGGCAGTTTGGGTCAAGAGTGTCCCAAACCGCAGCTGCTTTCCAATCCTTGGGGATCTCAGATGATACGAAGGAGAGGTTGAACAGGCTGCTAATAAGGGTTGCGATAATGGCGGCGGACAGTTTCAGAAATAGAGGGTCCAGATTGTCAAACCCGGTGATTGACAGAGTCAAAAGACTTGATCAGGTCGAATACAGCTGAACAGTAATGTCTCTTATCGATGGCGGTTATGATATCGTTAAGGACCTGATGCAAATTTCTGTTTAAAAAAGCTAGCCTTAGCTTTCCTAACTGCCTGTGAATATTGGTTCCTAACTTCCCTGAAAAGTTGCATATCACGGGGGCTATTCGATGCTAATGCAGAACGCCACAGGGTGTTTTTGTGCTGGTCAAGGGCACAGGTCTGGAGTGAACCAAGGGCTATATCTATTCCTGGTTCTACATTTTTTGAATGGTGCATGCCTATTTAAGATGGTAAGGAAGGCACTCTTAAAGAATAACCAGGCATCCTCTACTGTCAAGATGAGGTCAATGTCGTTCCACGATACCCCGGCCAGGTCGATTAGAAAGGCCTGCTTGCAGAAGTGTTTTGGGGAGCGTGTCATGCATAGGTGTAATAGGTGGCAGGGAAGTCAGGCACAGGAGAGTCAAATGGAGTGTAAAATGGAGTCTTTTAATAAAGTCCACGGAGTGTGCTCCATAACACTAAACGTACATAAACAAACAAACATGGGTATGAGGACCCAACGCGCACCTATACAACAATCACACTACACTGACAATAAAACAATCTCTGACAAAGACATGAGGGGAAACAGAGGGTTAAATACACAACAGGTAAAGAATGGGATAGAAAACAGGTGTGTGGGAAGACAAGACAAAACCAATGGAAAATGAAAAAAGGATCAATGATGGCTCGAAGACCGGTGACGTCGAACGCCGAGCACCGCCCGTACAAGGAGAGGCAACGACTTCGGAAGAAGTCGTGACAGAGCGTTTGACAATGATGAGGGGTGGTCATTTGCGCGCAGTCCCATTACGGATGCAGGCAATGAGGCAGTGATCACTGAGATCTTGGTTAAAAACAGCAGAGGTGTATTTGGAGGGTGAGTTAGTTAGGATGATATCTATGAGGGTGCCCGTGTTTACGGATTTGGGGTTATATCTGGTAGGTTCGTTGATCAATTGTGTGAGATTGAGGGCATCAAGCTTAGATTGTAGGATGGCCGGGGTGTTAAGCATGTCCCAGTTTAGGTCACCTAGCAGCACAAGCTCAGAAGATAGATGGGGGGCAATCAAATCACATGTGGTGTCGAGGGCACAGCTGGGGGCAGAGGGTGGTCTATAGCAAGCGGCAACGGTGAGAGACTTGTTTCTGGAAAGATACATTTTTAGAAGTAGAAGCTCAAATTGTTTGGGTACAGACCTGGATAGTAAGACAGAACTCTACAGGTTATCTTTGCAGTAAATTGCAACACCGCCCCCTTTGGCAGTTCTATCTTGTCAGAAAATGTTATAGTTAGGAGTGGAAATGTCAAGGTTTTTGGTGGTCTTCCTAAGCCAGGATTCAGACACGTCTAGGACATCCGGATTGGTGGAGTGTGCTAGGGCAGTGAATAAAACAAACTTAGAGAGGAGGCTTCGAATGTTAAAATGCATGAAACCAAGGCTTTTACGGTTGCAGAAGTCAACAAATGAGAGACACTGAGGTAGACACTGCAGGGGTAGACACTGCAGGGCCTGGATTAACCTCTACATCACCGGAGGAACAGAGGAGGAGTAGAATAAGGGTACGGCTAAAAGCTAACAGAACTGGACACCTAGTACATTCATTACAAAGAGTAAAAGGAGCAGATTTCTGGGCACGGTAGAATATATTCAAGGCATAATGTACAGACAAAGGTATAGTAGAGTGTGAATACAGTGGGGGTAAACCTGTGCATATAGTGATAATGAAAGCGATATTGTCTCTAGAAATAGCATTTAAACCAGGTGATGTCACTGCGTGTGTGGGGGGTGGAACTAAATTGTTAGCCGAGGCGTGTTGTGCAGTGCTAGAGGCTCTACAGTGAAATAAAAACAATAGTTACAAACCAGAACAGCAATCGACACGGCATGGTGACATTAGGGAAAGGCATGCGTAGCCGGGTGATCATACAAGTCCAGTGCGTGGCTTCAGGCAGATAGCGGCACGGGGCTAGCAGGCTAACAGAACGGCCTTAGAGGGATGACACGACGGAGGGAAGTCTGTTGTGCCCCCATCGTGCAGTTACATCAGCGGACGGATTAGCAGGGCTCCGTGTAGTTATTTCAGGACAATTGGCAAAATGTGTATAGTGGCCGAAGAAATATGTCCGAAGGGCCTCTTAAATCAGCAGTCCAATGTACTTAAGATAGCTAGCAGGCCGCAGATTAGCAGCTGTGCATTCAGGGGTCGTTAGCTGCTATAATTCCAGGTGGAAAAAATATATAAAAAAATATCATAATAAAAATGTTTAAAACAAATAAAAATTTAAAAAAGGTTCAGAGCTTGCGGTAGGAATCCGGAGATATCGAGAAGAATAAGTCCGACTAGCTCTGGTTTGAGTACGCTGTACAGACTGGCAAGAGTTGTCCGGGATAAAGGTAGCTGATGACCGCTAGCAAAGGATAGCTGACTGCTAGCTAGTGGCTTCGGAATGTATTCGATGGGCCTTGTAAGCCAACTGTCCGTTGTGCTCTAGACAGCTAGCATTCATGGGACATTAGCTGCGAAGGTCGGAAGGTGAGAGGGTTCAGAGCTTGCGATAGGAATCCTGGGATATGGAGAGAAAAAAATAGGGCCGGTATGCTCTGGTTGAATCGCGTTGTACAAACTGGCAAGAGCTTTCCGAGCTAAGGTTAACTGATGACCGTTAGCTGGCTAGTTTATGTTGGAGAGATTCCAGTAAGAGGCAAAGAAAAATACATTAGAGAAGAAGCAGGTCCACACCACATTGGGTGATCCGGGTTGCAGCAGAGTATTTTGAAATTAGGGTTTAGAAAAATAGAAATAGATATGCGAAGAAAAATATATAAAAATATATATACATGGGACACGACAAGACGAAGGACAAATATGTCTGACTGCTACGTCATCTTGGATGGCGATATACAAGTTTATCAACACCGAAGAGAGAATAGACATGTGTGTCTGACGTGCTAGTCTTGTTCAATGCAGATCATTTGCCGCCAGTCAAGGAATTTGGAGAGTGTAGTGGGGTAATATTTGATATATATGCATATTATGTACACCTCACATGCGACCCATAATAAGACTAGCTATGCAATTAGTCTATTGAAATGTTGGATTCACATACAAGGCATAAAGCTTAAGTGCTTACAAAGCATTAACAAGCGGAGAGGGAGAGGGGGGAGGGGGAGAGAGGGAGAGAGGGAGAGAGAATCTCACCAGTGCAGGTTAGGAACAAAGAAGAGAAAGGGGACAATGAACTTAAAATCCTTTTATAAGCATCTGACTTGTTTGGATAAACAAATTGAGTTGTTGGCATTACTGTTGAGTTAACTTCATCAGACCTACAGGATGTAAATACACAAGTGGAGAGATAACACAGAGAAGGCTTTTGTCTTCCTGAGAAGACAATAAACCCTCTTGCATAGAGTGTTGATAAGAGTCACTTTGGGGGTTGGGCGGCCCTGCATTCTGTTCAGTATTTTAAGTGTTTGAGTGCTCATATAGGCCTGTGTTGCTCCGCATTCAGTATTACAGTATTTGGAGTGCTAAGATACGTAGCTCTGTATTCAGTATTACAGTATTTGGAGTGCTAAGATATGTATCTCTGCATTCAGTATTACAGTATTTGGAGTGCTAAGATATATAGCTCTGCATTCGATGTTTGAGCATTTGAGTGCTCAGATAGACCTACAGTATGTGAGACTGCACTGAGTATATGGAGTATTTGAGTGCTGAGATGTGTGGTTGATTCTTCCAGATCTAGTTTTATTCCGCTGTGTGAGTGTTGTTCCCTTGGACTTGGCTTTGGTTCTGTTCTGTCTCTGAGGTCATTACAGCAGAACCTGCTGGTTGAACTACAGTCAGAGCTGCCTCTGAATTAATTACCAACTGATCCCTCTCTTTCTAGATCTCTCACTGTCTCTTGCTCTCTCTTGCTATCTCGCTCTCTCACACACTTTCTCTCTCTCTCTCTCTCTCTCTACCTACTTATTTTTCTCTCTTCCTCTTCTAACTCCCTCCCTTTGTATCTGTGTCATATGTGGAGATTTCTTTATAGCCTTGTATTCATTATAACTCTCATGGAATCTAAGTCATGATACCCAACTTTGAATAAATATCAATAATTAAACTGTGGTGGAAATAAATGGGTTACAAATCACACAAACATTTAAAGATTATTGGATGACATCAGGGCTTATATTAAACTTTCATCTGTAATAGGAGGAAGTATCTCCGAGTGCCGTGGCATTATGCTTTTAATATTTCATCCTGTTAATATTTCATGTGTTTTCTGTATTCATGAGGCCGAGTATAACTCACTGAATTGTCAAAATATTGAAATGATGTTGCAATAAAGACCAAAATAAAGAGACGTTGCAGTTTGTCATAATGTATGATGCACTCCGTGACACCAACACTGTGTTTACAGTCTGCACGTTCATTAATCCATATGGTTTCTCATTATACTGTGGACATTGGGTGTATACTGAATGTCAACGGTTGTTTCGCATGACTCTCCACTATAAAGAAGAATGAATTATGGCCTAGCTGCACTCCATCATGGTAACGAAGCAGCCGTCAAGCAAATATATATATGAGAGAGAGAGAGAGCGAGAGCACGAGAAGGAGAGAGAGAGAGCGAGAGGAGAGAGAGAGCACGAGAAGGAGAGAGAGAGCACGAGAAGGAGAGAGAGAGAGCGCGAGAAGGAGAGAGAGTGCGAGAGATAGGTGAGAAGGAGAGAGAGAGCACGAGAAGGAGAGAGAGAGCGAGAGAGAGCGCGAGAAGGAGAGAGAGAGCGAGAGAGAGCGTGAGAAGGAGAGAGAGAGCGAGAAGGAGAGAGAGAGAGCGTGAGAAGGAGAGAGAGAGTGGGCGAGAAGAAGAGAGTGAGACAGCGCGTGAGAAGGAGAGAAAAATAGAGGGACAATAATGTCACCTCATTGCATCACATTGTTCTGAATTACACAATCCAGATCTCAGTGTCCAAACTCTTCTCTCCCCTCCCCTATTCTCTCCCCTCCCCTCTGTCTCTCCTCTCCACCATAGGAACACCATAGGAACACGTATCTTCCTCAACGAGGACTATCCTGAAGGTGTGCGCCAGAAGAGGAAAAAGCTTATCCCAGCCATGAAAACCAGAGTGTGTTGGAACATTGCTTACATCTGCTATGACAAGCCACCAGCTGGGGGCCAACTGTGGG
Source organism: Oncorhynchus keta (assembly GCF_023373465.1). Classification (NCBI taxonomy): domain Eukaryota; kingdom Metazoa; phylum Chordata; class Actinopteri; order Salmoniformes; family Salmonidae; genus Oncorhynchus; species Oncorhynchus keta. The sequence goes on along the minus strand of NC_068455.1, from coordinate 21,342,738 downwards.
GAAAATTCGGGACTGCCCAGTGGGAGGATCCGAACTTGAAAGCAGCAGCAGCCCAAGTGATAGCGGTGGCGATACCCCCATTTCCAAATCAAGAATAACCTTTTTGTATCAGGTGTTGGGGGGCGCACCTGGGAATGGAGAAGACCCGGGAACGGATCGCCACCCGGTTCCACTGGAAGACTATTGTCGCAGCTGCCCGGAGTGTCAAATCACTGCCCCAAAAGCACACTTCCGAAACCCAGCTTATACCCCCAAGCCATACGACTGCGGAACAATTAATCAAATGGCCACCGGACAATTTACATTGACCCCCCCCTCTCTCTTTTTGTACAGTGCTGCTACTCGCTGTTTATTATCTATGCATAGTCACTTCACCCCCACCTACGTACATGTACAATTTACCTCAACCTGTAACCCCACACACTAACTGTCATGAGTGACAGACCACTGAGCCAATCACAGTGCAACGCTCCATATTTTCTGCTGGCTTGCGCTACCACTAAAGTAGCACTGAGCTAGGCTGAAACACCTGTATTTTGGAGCTGCCTTACTCAAGGAAACAAATAAGAGATAGTATTTGTATGTGGCTTTATTAACTCAATGATATATATATGTGATATGTGACATGTATTAATGCCAAAATAACATGCAAAACAGAAAAGCCCCATTTTTTGCAAAACATGTGGGGCTCAAAACAGGGCCCACCTGACCTGAGTGACAGGCCGCCACTGAGTGATTGGTTAAACTCTCGTGGCGCGAAAATTCTAAAATACAGCTATGGTGCATCATTATGTCTGAAGCACCTCTCATCACTCATAATTATGTAGGAAGACTGGAAAACATCCCAAATAGTGTCTAACGGGAAGTTTCCCTTTAATGCAAGCAGGCCGGAGCGCAGCCAAGTGGCGGAACAGAGCCTACTGGAAGCCCATTAATCAGCGCCTGCCTGACTGCTGCTGCAACAGTACTACTGAGGAGAGGGGGGAGGGAAAGGGAGTGGAGAGGGTAGGCGAGGGGAGGAACAGAGCCTACTGGAAGCCCATTAATCAGCGCCTGCCTGACTGCTGCTGCTACAGTACTACTGAGGAGAGGGGGGAGGGAAAGGGAGTGGAGAGGGTAGGCGAGGGGAGGAACAGAGTCTACTGGAAGCCCATTAATCAGCGCCTGCCTGACTGCTGCTGCTACAGTACTACTGAGGAGAGGGGGGAGGGAAAGGGAGTGGAGAGGGTAGGCGAGGGGAGGAATAGAGCCTACTGGAAGCCCATTAATCAGTGCCTGCCTGACTGCTGCTGCTACAGTACTACTGAGGAGAGGGGGGAGGGAAAGGGAGTGGAGAGGGTAGGCGAGGGGAGGAACAGAGCCTACTGGAAGCCCATTAATCAGCGCCTGCCTGACTGCTGCTGCTACAGTACTACTGAGGAGAGGGGGTAGGGAACGGGAGTGGAGAGGGTAGGCGAGGGGAGGAACAGAGCCTACTGGAAGCCCATTAATCAGCGCCTGCCTGACTGCTGCTGCTACAGTACTACTGAGGAGAGGGGGGAGGGAAAGGGAGTGGAGAGGGTAGGCGAGGGGAGGAATAGAGCCTACTGGAAGCCCATTAATCAGTGCCTGCCTGACTGCTGCTGCTACAGTACTACTGAGGAGAGGGGGGAGGGAAAGGGAGTGGAGAGGGTAGGCGAGGGGAGGAACAGAGCCTACTGGAAGCCCATTAATCAGTGCCTGCCTGACTGCTGCTGCTACAGTACTACTGAGGAGAGGGGGGAGGGAAAGGGAGTGGAGAGGGTAGGCGAGGGGAGGAACAGAGCCTACTGGAAGCCCATTAATCAGTGCCTGCCTGACTGCTGTTGCTACAGTACTACTGAGGAGAGGGGGGAGGGAAAGGGAGTGGAGAGGGTAGGTCGAGGGGAGGAGAGGGAGAGGGTATTTTGGTATTTGGTATTTTATTAGTATCCCCATTAGCTGTTGCAAAGGCGGCAGCTACTCTTTCTAGGGTCCACAAAAAACATGAAACAGAACATTAATAGAAAAGAACAGCTCAAGGACAGAACTACATCAATAATATATATATTTTTAAAGGTACATGTAACCTACATATCAGTACAAATACATACACACAAAATATCTAGGTCAAATAGGGGAGAGGCGTTGTGCCGTGAGGTGTTGCTTTATCTGTTCTTTAAACCAGGTTGGCTGTTCATTTGAGCAATATGAGATGGAAGTTCCATGCAATAATGGCTCTATGTAATACTGTACACTTTCTTGAATCTCTTCTGGATTTGGAGACTGTGAAAAGACCCCTGGTGGCATGTCTGGTGGTATAAGTGTGTGTGTCAGAGCGGTGTGTAAATTGACTATGCAAACATTTTGGGATTTTCAACACATTCATGTTTCTTTTAAAAATAGCAAGTGATGCAGTCAGTCTCTTCTCAACTCTTAGCCAAGCGAGACTGGCATGGCATTTATATCAGCCCTCTGATTACAATGAAGAGCAAGACCTGCCGCTCTGTTCGTGGCCAACTAGGTCTTTCCTTGAAGCACACGACCACACGACTGAACAATAATCAAGATAAGACAAAACTAGAGCCTGCAGGACTTGCTTTTTGGAATGTGGTGTCAAAAAAGCAGAGCATCTCTTTATTACAGACAGACCTCTCCCCCTCTTTACAACCATTGAATCTATGTTTTGACCATGTTTACAATCTAAGGTAACGGCAAGTAATGTAGTCTCCTCAACTTGTTCAACAGCCACACCATTCATTGCCAGATTCAGCTGAGGTCTAGAACTTACGGAATGATTTGTACCAAATACAATGCTCTTAGTTTTAGAGATTGTCAGGACCCGTTAATTACTGGATACCCATTCCAAAACAGACTGGAACTCTTTGTTAAGGGTTTCAGTGACTTAATTTGCTGTAATTTTATAAAATATATATTTTCCCGCTTCCAGCCCCAGGTTGAGATTTGGAGGGCTGGTCTTTATGTTAGATCTTTTATCCAATCATATTCAGCCATCATGTGTTGCCAGGGGTCTAAAATCTGCCCTCAGGCCTTCAGAATCAACAGTGCGGGCGCTTGTAGCTTAAAGTGAATGGAAATTTACATTTTGTGTCAACCAATCAGCTTTAGAGTTGGCTATTGTACGCCTGCTGGCTGGCTCCAGTGTTACACAGGAGCCAGCTAGCAGGCGTAGTGTGTGCACGTCTTTTGATTGGATAACCAATATTGAGAGGCAGGTCCTATGGGCAGGTCTATGCAGAACCTCAGAACTAGGAAACTGAATTTGATAAACAAATGAATTTGCGTACTACTAAGCTGTTTTTTCAACCCACAATGGCGGAAGGAGGAGAAGATATCGATTTGGTCGAGGATATCATTATAACCCCATTCTCAAGACAAACTTTTCAAGAAAAGTTAGACATTGTAAGGAGAGGTCGCCCGACGCCGACGCTACAAAGCCTGTCACAGGCGGGAAAGGGGTTAGTTCGCCACTTTCAAAGTTCCAACTACGAGCGCTATCAATGGCTCACAGGCTCCGAGAAGCACTGCAAACTGTACTGCTGGGAATGCCTATTATTACAATTGAGCAAGAGAGAGGCGCAGATTCACGCATCTCAAGTTCACCCAGCGCACGCAGAGGCCCAGGACAAGGAGACCCACGCACATACTAGCAACAACTCCACAGCAATATTCTGGACAACATTCTTTGCCAGATACAAAACAGGTTTAAAGACCACGAAAAATGTATGTTTCTCCCACTCCTGGACCCCCAGCACTTTCAGACCTACCGGGAAAAACCCCGCAAACAGCCTTCTCCAGCTTAACAGAGAGTCATGGAACACTGTTCGACCTATCCAAGCTAAAAACAGAACTGACTGTAATGTATCCTATGACTGATTTTGAAGGGAAAAGTCCCTCTGATCTCCTTGATTTCCTCAAGCAGAAAAAGCTGAATGAGGACATGGGGCAACTTTACACATTGGCATGTGTGACAGTGACTATCCCTGTGTCCACGGCTTCTCTCGAGTGGTCATTCTCGGCCTTAAAGCGAATCCAAACGTATTCCAGAAATGCTACTGGACAGACTCGGCTTTCAGCATTAGCCTCCATGTCGATAGAAAATGACTTATTGGTGGAACTAAAACGCATAGATACAACAGAGTCCTTGAAGTCTTCTTGAGGAAAGAAAGGAGGATGGATTTTGTGTTCAAATAATCAGTCTTTGGTGAGTAGGCATACAATGCATTTTATTTTTTATAAAATGTGTATGTATGTTTCGCATTTTATTCTGTTAATATTAAATAGGCTATTTGCCATTTTATTTTGTTAATATATAGGCTATGTTGCAAATTATTTGTTTTCTTTCTTTTATTTGAAGTGACTAGTTGTGTGTCTTTATCATCACGGTGAAACTGCTTTGGGTGAGACGCAACGCCTGGTTATACTGCGTTTCTGTCTAAATGTATAGTGTCCAGAGCCATGGCATCATAATGATGGTAATAAGAGGTGGATTAATTCTGGTGGGACTGTGTAGGACCTCACTGAAGGCCCAGGCCCCAGGCCTACGGCACGCCACTGCATATTCATCACAAAACCATTTGATTTTTCCAATTAGTTGATTGATTACTTAATTGGCGAAGTGGGCAAACTTAGGCAGGAAATGCTAACAATGAACAGTGAGTGAGCCATCGTATTCATGCATAAAAAAATATATATTCCTATAAGCTTGCTGCCAGTCCTTAGTAAACTGTTGGAAAGAAATGTGTTGACCAAATACAATGCTATGTCTCTGTAAACAAATTAACAACAGATTTTCAGCATGCTTATAGAGAAGGGCACTCTACATGTATTGCACTGACACAAATGCGTCTGGCTGGAATAATATGTTATGGCCTTTCTGTTGCATTTCAAAGATGATGAATAAAGTGTTTTTCTTTATATTATCTATTACCAGATCTAATGTGTTATATTCTCCTACATTCATTTCACATTTCCACAAATGTTTGTGTTTCCCTTCATATGGTATCAAGAATATGCATATCCTTGCTTCAGGTCCTGAGCCATAGGCAGTTAGATTTGGGTATGTCATTTTAGGAGAAAATTGAAAAAAATGGTCTGATCCTTAACTTCTTATTAAATGGCTGAGATCCCGCTAACGGGATCGATATGACAACAGCCAGTGAAAGTGCAGGGCACCAAATTCAAAACAACAGAAATCCCATAATTAAAATTCCTCAAACATACAAGTATTTCACACCATTTTAAAGATGCACTTCTTGTTAATCCCACCACAGTGTCCGATTTCAAATAGGCTTTACGGCGAAAGCACCCCAAACGATTATGTTAGGTCAGAGCCAAGTCACAGAAAAACACAGCCATTTTTCCAGCCAAAGAGAGGAGTCACAAAAATCAGAAATAGAGATAGAATTAATCACTAACCTTTGATGATCTTCATCAGATGACACTCATAGGACATCATGTTACACAATACATTTATGTTTTGTTCGATAATATGCATATTTATATCCACAAATCTCGGTTTACATTGGCGCCATGTTCAGAAATGCCTCCAAAATATCCTGAGTAATTACAGAGAGCCACGTCATATAACAGAAATACTCATCATACACTTTGATGAAAGATACATGTTTTACATATAATTAAAGATACACTTGTTGTTAATGCAACCGCTGTGTCAGATTTACGAAAAAAGCATACCATGCAATAATCTGAGAAGCACTCAGAAATACACAACATTTCTCCGCCATGTTGGAGTCAACAGAAATACGAAATTACATCATAAATATTTCCTTACCTTTGATGATCTTTCATCAGAATGCAGTGCCAGGAATCCTAGTTCCGCAATAAATCATTGTTTTGTTTGATAATGTCCATTACTAGTCTCCAATTAGCTACTTTGCTAGCACATTTAGTTCACATGTCCAAAAGCTGGCGCCGGTCCAGGCGAACTTGGACGAAAACTTCAAAAAGTTATATTCCAGGTCGAATAAACTGGTCAAACTAAGTAGAGAATCAATCTTCAGGATGTTATTATCATATATATCCAATAACGTTCCAACCGGGGCATTCGTTTTTGTCTACAGAGTAATGGAACGCATGGCGATATCATGAGAAATGCGCCTGAGCAGAAACTGGCATTTTGCCAGACCACTGACTCAAATAGCTGCCATCCGGTCCCACATCACTTTAGAGGCTTCATTTCCACGTTCTACTGACTGTTGACATCTAGTGGAAGGCGTAGGAAGTGCGAACAGATCCATATCTTACTGGGATGTGAATCGGCAATGAGTTGAAAATCAACCAGCCCCAGATTTTCCACTTCCTGTTTGGAAGTTTGCCTGCCATATGAGTTCTGTTATACTCACAGACAAAATCCAAACAGTTTTAGATACTTCAGAGTGTTTGCTATCCAATAGTAATAATAATATGCCTATATCAGCATCTGGGACAGAGTAGGAGGCAGTTCACTATGGGCACGCAATTCATCCAAAGTGAAAATGCTGCCCCCTATCCCTAAAAAGTTAAACCAATTCACTGCATGGAACAACAGATAATCCCCCCCAAAATCTAAAGGAAGTCTGTTCTGAAGTGTCTGTCCTATATCTGACAAAGATAAGAAAGATCAGGAAGCACTTTTTTTTCAAAAAAATGTTTTACTTGCCTTTTAATTTGTGCTTGTGTGCCTGGCTTAATAGAGCAATTGAATACTATCAAAATTGCACACATCACCCATCTGGCAGTCCAGTAGACTAGAGAAAATGCTCGAAGCATTTTAAATAGTGTGTGTGTGTGTGTGTGTGTGTGTGTGTGTGTGTGTGTGTGTGTGTGTGTGTGTGTGTGTGTGTGTGTGTGTGTGTGTGTGTGTGTGTGTGTGTGTGTGTGTGTGTGTGTGTGTGTGTGCGTGTGTAGATGTGCCTACAGTAGCATCACTAAGGGGTAAACTAGCCTGCACAGTTGGCTAGGGACTCTCCTCTATCTAACCTGTCCCCATCGCTCACATCCAGATGTGTCTGTCCATCTGTTGCCTCTGACAGATTCTCCATCCCTTACTAGTCTGATTGGGAACATGCGGAACACAGTCACGTTAACTAAGTACCACTTTGGAGAAGGAAATCCGATTACATAACTACACCACTGACATTGGAAGTGATACAAACAGGTTTACAGCAACAAAATGTATAAACTCATTTGAAGTTGCTCAGATGGATGATCAAGAAAAAAACAACATTAAATACTTCAAAAGGGGAAACAATGATTGATGACAGATTTTAATGTGATTATAGTTCAGCGAAAGAAAGGCCAGAATAAATGCATTATAATTATAGCTTTTATTGTAAGAATAATTTTATTGTAAGAACCCCCTCCCCCCTCACCACTTTGAAAACGAGAGAGCCGGGGCAATAAACAGCCATTAATAACTTGGCAGTGATTGCTCTCCACATTTGCCTATAACAATTTTTTTATTTTTCAGCTAAGCACTTGGCAACTTTTTTTGTGTTTTATACAAGTCTCAAATCTTAAATTCTGGCAGATCATGCTTGGGCTATTAGCAGTGGAAAATATAATGTTCCTACTGATTTCTGCTATTGACAAGCCTTCAGCCGAACGTTGTATAAGCTAGGGCAGCAATCAGCACCTAATTAAATTAAGAATTGAGTATATGAGGTAATTATTATTCCCGCATTGATGTTCTTTCTCTTTGTGATGCTGAATAAAATTAAAGACTTTCTTTTGTCAGACTTTGTGTAGAGATGCCAGTGCGTCTCAGCTCTTAGACACAGAATCCACAGTGACAGTTGGCCTTTTAACTCGGCTCTGTCCTATATTTTTTAGATCGCCCAGCCGGAAAAATGTCCAGGGTCCTACTGGGCCCATTATGAAAGGGGCTTTGAAGGCCGTTCTGTCAGAGCGTAGGAAGACTCAGTGTGTGTGTACGCGCGTGTGAGTGAAGGAAGGATCAGAGTCAGGCACAGCTAAGCCCTGATATCAAAGAGTACTCGCCCCACACACAAATGTACACATTCAGACCCCCTCACCCCCCTTCAACACAAACACACAAGTGCTGCAAAGAAAGACTTAGAAAAGCTGCAGCTGGCTCAGAACAGAGCGGCACGTCTTGCCCTTCAATACACACAGGCTAATGTCAACAGTATGCATGTCAGCCTCTCAAGGCTCAAAGTAGAAGAGATACTGACTGCATCAATAATTTTTTTGTGAGAAATATTATTGTGTTGGAATTTCAAGATTGCCTGTACAATAAACTTACATACAGTATAGCTCTGACAGACATGCTTATCACACCAGACATGCCACCAGGGGTCTCTTCACAGTCCCCAAATCCAGAACAAATTCCATTGCAACATACAATATTATATAGAGCCATGATTGCATGGAACTCTCATCTCAAATTACTCAAGCAAACAGCAAAATTAGCTTTAAAACCCCCAAAATAAAACAACCGCACAGCAGAACGCCTCTCCCCTATCTGACTCTTAGGTACATGTACTGATGTGAGGGTAACATGCTATGTCTCTCTCATTCTTCCCCACTTATTTTGTGGAAGGTGAGAATGAGGTGAGAATAATAATAATTAGTAATGGAACTGAAATACAGACAGTGAATTTATTTAATTCTCAGTTCTCACCTTATTTGTTACATTCCCACCTCACATATTCAGCATGTGTATTATTAATGAATGATTAGCTGTAAGATGTTCTTACCTGCACATTTTCTGTGTTTTCTCTAAGCTCTGTGTGCAAATATTCATGTTAATCTGTATTGAAATGAATATCAACACTGAACACAAATGTGAAAAGGGGACACAGGAATTAATTGATTTTTCACGTGTTTGAAAGTCCTGCCATTTCATTTAACACAGGTCACCTCTTGGTCAAATACCTCATAGACTCTAGAAAAAATATGATTCCATAAAGCAGACAGTGGATAGTGACAGAGATGGATGCAGGCAGCCAGTATATAGCCTTAGAACATCAAGCGTAGTGGTAAATCAATGTGGATTATCTTCAGTCATGAGGACATGGACCAGCAAGAGAATAAGACAAGGTGACTGGAGGTGCAGTGATGTAAACTTGATAAGCGTACAGATTATTCCTCCTCAGTATAACTGCTCGTTGAAGCAAAAACTTGAAAAGTGTCAAAGTTATCTATAGATTTCAGAGAGTGCAGATGTTATCAGTCTACCATAGAAATGAGCTGTTATTTCTCTGCAGCAGCAAACCTTATTCTACGAAGAATGGTGGAAAACTCTCTCTGTAACGTCTTAACTTGATATGTGATCCGGATTTAATTTGCAGAGAAAAACGATCTGAGGTTTGAATTAATCTCCATCACTGTGATTCTGTGGCACTTGTATTAGATTCATTCTGTTTTATGGGGCGATAGGTTCCTCACTCCAACTGTTTGTGTGTTTATGTGTGTGGGTGTATGTAAGAGAAAGAAGAGAGAATAAAGAGAGAGAGTGAAAATAAGGAAATAAAGAGAGTAAAAGAGAAAGAAGAAAAAAGACACAGAAAGGAAGGAGATAAGGACAGAAGGAGAGGAATAGAGAGAGAGACTGACCTCTTGAGTGTTGTGGGGATGCTGGACTGCTACACACCACTAGTGTATGATAAGCCTTTCCAATGCAGGTGCTGTCAGGGTCTGCTGGATGTGTCAACAAGATAACACAGTTGCAGGAGGTAGTTCAGGAAAGAGACCCAGAGGGAGACCAGAGGAGAGACCAGGAGAGAAACCATAGAATAGACCAAGAGAGAGACCCGTAAAGAGACTCGGAGGGAGACCAGAGGAGAGACCAGGAGAGAGACCAGTAAAGAGATGCAGAGAGACCAGAAAAGAGACCAATAAAGAGCCCTGGGGTGAAACCAGAGGAAAGACCATTAGAGAGACCAGTAAAGAGACCCAGAGGGAGACCAGAGGAGAGATCGGGAGAGATACCAGTAAAGAGACCCGGAGGGAGACCAGAGAGACCTAGAGTGAGACCAGCAAAGAGACCTAAAGGTAGACCAGAGGAGAGAGCAGAGTAGAGACCAATAAAAAGACCCGGTGGGAGACCAGACAAGAGACCAGGAGAGAGACCAGTAAAATGACATAGAGGGAGACCAGAGGAGAGACCAGGAGAGAGACCAGCAGGGAGACCAGGAGACCACACTGCAGAGCTACCTCCAAAGCAAGGTTCATGGTGGAAAAACACTAACCTGCGTCTCGCAAGGGGAAAGTAATCAGATTACGTTACTGAGTTTGGGTAATCCAAAAGTTACATTACTGATTCCAATTCTGGACAGGTTACTAGAAACTGTAACAGATTACATTTAGAAAGTAACCTACCCAACGTTACTTATACTGCAGGTCTCCCAGACCATAGGGGACAGTTTCTCCTAGTACACACACTACTTCAGTCCCCTCGTCAAAACTCAGCAGAAAACAATACATCCCTCTTCTTCTTTCTTCTTCTAAAGGCTGGGAGCTAGCAGGGGGTTGAGCAGCTCTCCGCACACCAGTGTACATTCAAGGGGATGTCACTCAGACTCACATCAAAGACAAGCAGGGGATCAAGAGCTTCACATCACATAGTACAGTAGCATTATGCAACTATTTTAAATATGTGCAACAAGTTTGGAAATGTATTGGAGATCAAAGACCTTTCAATTTAAAGTTGGTCATCTTTTCAACTACATTACACATGCATTACATGTTCAGTACACATGGAGACAGGTTGACAGCAGCTGTTCCTATTGAGTAAATATATTATTGTGTTAATGGTTTGGGCATCCCTTTTGGCCATCCCTTCCATAAACTGTATGGAAATATACTGTATGTTTTGTATTCCTATTGTGAACACAGAGACAGAGGATTCTCAGAGCTTGTCAAGCGTATAGTGCATAAGAACGTGTGTTGATAGTGAGCTACACAGCAGCAGAGGAGAGTGTTCCGCAGGGGGTATTTAGAACAATGAGCTCATTTATAATGAATTCTCTGTTTTTCCTCCTGGGCTGTTCATAAAGACTTATAATCTCAGCACTATCCCCTTTAGTTTACCCACTGCTACAGCCATGACAGCACAGTCCCCCGCCAGGGACAGGTGGGGAATTCACTGAGGTGTGATAACGTGTGTGTGTGTGTGAATATTTTAAACATGTGTAGGTTCATGTGTGTGTGTATGAGTGTGTACGCATGTGTACTGTGTATTTCTGTGTGTATGTACGTGTGCACCTATACTGCATGTGTGTGTGTTCCTACATAGTGAAAAAATGCTATGCTATGGATAGTAGTCCTGCAGTAGCCATTAATATTTGATATGTATATATATAGTATATCATATATACATCACATGCGACTCATAAAAAAGACTATGCAATTAGCCTATTAAAATGTTTATCTGACTCCATAAGATAAATAGCAATATGCAAGAACACTATGGTTGAGTTACAGTAATAGAACACAATAGTTACAGTAATAAAACACGATAGTTGAGTTACAGTAATAGAACACTATAGTTGAGTTACAGTAATAGAACACAATAGTTACAGTAATAAAACACGATAGTTGAGTTACAGTAATAGAACACTATAATTACAGTAATAGAACACTATAGTTGAGTTACAGTAATAGAACACTATAGTTGAGTTACAGTAATAGAACACAATAGTTACAGTAATAAAACACGATAGTTGAGTTACAGTAATAGAACACTATAATTACAGTAATAGAACACTATAGTTGAGATACAGTAATAGAACACAATAGTTACAGTAATAAAACACGATAGTTGAGTTACAGTAATAGAACACTATAGTTACAGTAATAGAACACTATAGTTGAGTTACAGTAATTAAACACGATAGTTGAGTAACAGTAGTAGAACACTATAGTTACAGTAGTAGAACACTATAGCTGAGTTACAGTAATAGAACACTATAGTTGAGTTACAGTAATAGAACACTATAGTTACAGTAATAACACATTATGGTTGAGTTACATTAATAGAACACTGAGTTTTAGTAATAGAACACTATAGTTGAGTTACAGTAATAGAGCACTATAGTTGAGTTACAGTAATTAAACACGATAGTTGAGTAACAGTAGTAGAACACTATAGTTGAGTTACAGTAATAGAACACTATAGTTGAGTTACAGTAATAGAACACTATAGTTACAGTAATAACACATTATGGTTGAGTTACATTAATAGAACACTGAGTTTTAGTAATAGAACACTATAGTTGAGTTACAGTAATAGAGCACTATAGTTGAGTTACAGTAATAGCACACTATAGTAACAGTAATTGAACACTATAGTTACAGTAATAGAACACTATAGTTGAGTTACAGTAATAGAACACTATAGTTACAGTAATAGAACACTATAGTTGAGTTACAGTAATAGAACACTATAGTTGAGTTACAGTAATAGAACACTATAGTAATAGAACACTATAGTTGAGTTACAGTAATAGAACACTATAGTAATAGAACACTATGGTTGAGTTACAGTAATAGAACACTATAGTTGAGTTACAGTAATAGAACACTATAGTTGAGTTACAGTAATAGAACACTATAGTAATAGAACACTATAGTTGAGTTACAGTAATAGAACACTATAGTAATCGAACACTATAGTTGAGTTACAGTAATAGAACACTATAGTTGAGTTACAGTAATAGAACACTATAGTTGAGTTACAGTAATAAAACACGATAGTTGAGTTACAGTAATAGAACACTATAGTTGAGTTACAGAAATAGAACACTATAGTTGAGTTACAGTAATAGAACACTATAGTTACAGTAATAGAACACTATAGTTGAGTTACAGTAATAGAACACTATAGTAATAGAACACTATAGTTGAGTTACAGTAATAGAACACTATAGTAATAGAACACTATAGTTGAGTTACAGTAATAGAACACTATAGTTGAGTTACAGTAATAGAACACTATAGTTGAGTTACAGTAATTAAACACGATAGTTGAGTAACAGTAGTAGAACACTATAGTTACAGTAGTAGAACACTATAGCTGAGTTACAGTAATAGAACACTATAGTTGAGTTACAGTAATAGAACACTATAGTTACAGTAATAACACATTATGGTTGAGTTACATTAATAGAACACTATAGTTACAGTAATATAACACTATAGTTGAGTTACAGTAATAGAACACTATAGTTACAGTAATAACACATTATGGTTGAGTTACATTAATAGAACACTGAGTTTTAGTAATAGAACACTATAGTTGAGTTACAGTAATAGAGCACTATAGTTGAGTTACAGTAATAGCACACTATAGTAACAGTAATTGAACACTATAGTTACAGTAATAGAACACTATAGTTGAGTTACAGTAATAGAACACTATAGTTACAGTAATAGAACACTATAGTTGAGTTACAGTAATAGAACACTATAGTTGAGTTACAGTAATAGAACACTATAGTAATAGAACACTATAGTTGAGTTACAGTAATAGAACACTATAGTAATAGAACACTATAGTTGAGTTACAGTAATAGAACACTATAGTTGAGTTACAGTAATAGAACACTATAGTTGAGTTACAGTAATAGAACACTATAGTAATAGAACACTATAGTTGAGTTACAGTAATAGAACACTATAGTAATAGAACACTATAGTTGAGTTACAGTAATAGAACACTATAGTTGAGTTACAGTAATAGAACACTATAGTTGAGTTACAGTAATAAAACACGATAGTTGAGTTACAGTAATAGAACACTATAGTTGAGTTACAGAAATAGAACACTATAGTTGAGTTACAGTAATAGAACACTATAGTTACAGTAATAGAACACTATAGTTGAGTTAAAGTAATAGAACACTATAGTTGAGTTACAGTAATAGAACACTATAGTAATAGAACACTATAGTTGAGTTACAGTAATAGAACACTATAGTTGAGTTAAAGTAATAGGCAATTAAGAAATGTCTGAGAGATTGAATTCTAAATACAAACATAATGAATTTCTTTGTGAAATGAATGGATTTACATACAAGGCATAAAGCTACATAAAGCTAAGTTACAATAATATATATATATATAATATATGCCATTTAGCTGACGCTTTTATCCAAAGCGACTTACAGTCATGTGTGCATACATTCTACGTATGGGTGGTCCCGGAATCGAACCCACTACCCTGGCGTTACAAGCGCCATGCTCTACCAACTGAGCCACAGAAGGACCACAAAAGCAAAGCATTAACAATTATTAGAAGGCATTATTATATGTATGATCAGAGAGACAAAGAAACCATGGTTTGTTCAGGAACAGATAATAGAACGAACAATGAATCTAAGAACTTTTATCTGAGTTGTTTGGGTTCAAAAATAGAGTTATTGACCAATATTATTAATGTAAAGTTAACCTCCAATCAGATATCAGACCTACAGGATGTAACCATAACAGAACCTCTGCTTCTCAGAGGTGTGACAATGGGGGCTGGCAAGATCAACACAGAGAATGCTGAATTCCCAAGACAACATAGAGGATCTTCTTGCATACAGTTGATAAGAAGAGTCACTTTGGGGGCTGGGCAGCCCTACAGTCCCATTGACAGGCTCCTCTAGCACCAGTGGGTCTGTTGTGACATCTTCATTATGTGGTTATTAATGGTGAGAAGAAGGAAGCGCTATTGTACCTAGCCAAGAGCCCTTACACAGACTACAGCTTCCTGCCTTGCCCTATTTTTAGCTGTGCTGATAAAAAGCACCCTAGTAATACAGACATGGCAGGATGTTATTATTTTAAATGAAATTATGTGCTGCAGATAGAGTGATGCCAACAGTTCATCAACTTGTCATCACGGAGAAAGCAAATAGATACCATGGCTTAACATGTCTGACAGAAACTATTCACAATAATTTGGGTTTTAATGCGAAAGGAAGCCAGTCACAATTCGTATTGCTGTGTTGCATGGCAGTATTAACAGTATGTGTATCTCTGTACTGTCGGTGACACAGCATCCTCAGTCCTCCATGAGATAGAGAAGGAGAGGAAGAGACAGAGACAGAGACAGAGAGAGGGGGAGAGAGACAAAGAAAGGGAAGGGATGTGACAAAGGGTGAGAAAGGGAGAAGGAGAAAGAGAGAAAGAAAAATAAAGAACATTTGCTTGACTAGGTGAGATAATTAAAGGAAAATGTCACTGCTGCTATTTCACTCTATATGTCCATTAATATGTTATTAACATGTAATATGTGTCATAAAAATTGAGAATTGACTCTATGCGCAAATGAGTTCTTCTGCATCTCACCAGTAGAAACGGGCCATCTAAATTTCCTAGTTGTAAGCCAACCACAATATCCAGGATTCATAGTGATTTCAGAACGTAGTACCTCCCCTGTCGAGGTGGATCCAGTTGAGAATGGTCATCAACAGGTAGCTAACGTTACTCACTTGACCAATCGTTCGCTCGTTTTTGTTGACAACTGTAAAGTTTAGTCATGTGTGATGCTCAATACCTGGATGTGCAAACTACAAACAAAAATGAAGGCATCTGAACAGCCAACATCAGCACAGCAGAAAAGAAGTTGAGCAGAGGTAACGTGGCTAACTTAGCTAATACCCACAGACATCATTCAAACAGCTTTAGAAACTTCAGAGTTTTTTCCATCCAAATATACTAATAATATGCATATATTAGCAACTGGGACTGAGTAGCAGGAAGTTTACTCTGGGCACCTCTGGGCACCTTATTCAGCCAAGCTTCTCAATACTGCCCCCAGCCATAAGAAGTTAAATAGCACCCGCAAAACACCAGTCTCAATGTAAACAGTGAAGAGGCGACTCCGGGAGGCTGGCCTTCGAGGCAGAGTTCCTCTGTCCAGGGTCTGTGTTCTTTTGCCCATCTTTATCTTTTATTTTTATTGGCCAGCCTGAGATATGGCTTTTCTTTGTCACTCTGCCTAGAAGGCCAGCGTCCCGGAGTCACCTCTTCACTGTTGACGTTGAGACTGGTGTTTTGCAGGTTTAATAAGCTGCCAATTGTGAGGACTTGTGAGGCGTCTGTTTCTCAAACTAGACACTCTAATGTACCTGTCCTCTTGCTCAGTTGTGCACCGGGGCCTCCCACTCCTCTTTCAATTCTGGTTAGAGACAGTTTGTGTTGTTCTGTGAAGGGAGTAGTACACAGCTCTGTATGAGACCTTCAGTTTCATGGCAATTTCTCACATGGAATAGCCTTCATTTCTCAGAACAAGAATAGACTTACGATATTCAGAAGAAAGTGCCTTGTTTCTGGCCATTTTGAGCCTGTAATCAAACCCACAAATGCTCATGCTCCAGATACTCAACTAGTCTTAAGAAGGCCGGTTTTATTGCTTCTTTAATCAGGTAACATAATTGCGAACGGGTTTTCTAATAAATTAGCCTTTTAAAATTATAAACTTGGATTAGACAACACAACGTGCCATTGGAACACAGGAGTGATGGTTGCTGATAATGGGCCTCTGTACGCCTATATAGATATTCCATAAAAAATCTGATGTTTCTAGCTACAATAGTCATTTACAACATTCACAATGTCTACACTGTATTTATGATCAATTTGATGTTATTTTAATCGCCCAAAGATTTTCTTTTCTTTCAAAAACAAGGACATTTCTAAGTGACCCCAAACTTTTGAACGGTAGTGTATACTGTACACACACACACACACACTACAGTAGCACAGCCTGGGAGAATACATTACTGTCCACTCTGTGATTATGACTCCATCCATCATTCTATTTCCTCTCTTCCTGCTGCAGAGGGTTTCATGTAGCTCCAGGTGCTGATGGGACTGGCGCCCGTTGAAAAGCAGCTCCCGGTTCCTCGGTCCAGCTGGAGCCTCTGGCATGCAAAGGCCCAGGGAAGGGGACAGCCAGGGCCTGAGGCGTGGAGGGGGTAGAGGGACCAGGGGGACCAGGGGGAACCTGACACAAGTAGGGCCTGATGCCCGTGGCTCCTGACTCCCATTGAAACAATTGGCAGCTCCCTTGGCTCCACCGAGTGCCGGTGGCAGGCAACGTTAAGTGTTAACCCATCTATGTTTACCAGTTTCCATCCACCTGCATGTTTTCTCCACCAACCCCATTCCCTGTTGAGCCTCAACTCATCTCAGCGTCAGAGATCCATCATAGCGATGGGCGGGATGGTATATATGGTGCCTCCTGTCTATTCTGTTAACACCTCATCCACAGTCTCTGTGAACCTGAGCCATGATGACGCAGTGTATAGTGATTACAATGCCATGTACACGTGCACATGTCACACTCTGGCCGAGAGAGGCTGTGACTATAATGACTGGAATGCCAGACTACGGCTGTTTCTCTTAAATGAGGGGAACACCTCAACCAGTACATTAGATGTACAAGCATTTCACTACACTCACATTAACATCTGCTAACCATGTGAATGTGACAAATAAAATTTGATTTGATTTAGAAACACAGGTTAGTGACAGACCGCCTATTAAGCTGGGTCATGAGCAACACAATGGACCAGACAAGGCTTTATCAAAAATGTAAATGTTTATTGCAAAGATATTTTCAGTTACAAGATTAAACCAACTGGAAATTTCTGTTTAGCTTTACCAGCAACAATCATTGCATACCCAGATGGTGACTTGCACACGACTCAAGACAATTATAACACCTAGGAATACAATCGTGTTACTGTCACTTACCTCCGCTGTACCCGCACCCCACCCCTGTCTGCGCATTATGCCCTGAATATATTCTACCATGCCCAGAAACCTGCTCCTCTTATTCTCTGTCCCCAATGCTCAAGGCGACCAGTTTTGATAGCCTTTAGCCGCACCCTCATACTACTCCTTCTCTGTTCCGCGGGTGATGTGGAGGTAAACCCAGGCCCTGCATGTCCCCAGGCACCCTCATTTGTTGACTTCTGTGATCAAAAAGCCTTGGTTTCATGTATGTCAACATCAGCAGCCTCCTCCCTAAGTTTGTTTTACTCACTGCTTGAGCACACTCTGCTAACCCTGATGTCCTTGCCGTGTCTGAATCCTGGCTCAGGAAGGCCACCAAAAATTCTGAGATTTCCATACCCAACTATAACATCTTCCGTCAAGATAGAACTGCCAAAGGGGGAGGAGTTGCAGTCTACTGCAGAGATAGCCTGCAAAGTAATGTCATACTTTCCAGGTCCATACCCAAACAGTTCGAACTACTAATTCTGAAAATTACTCTCTCCAGAAATAAGCCTCTCACTGTTGCCGCCTGCTACCGACCCCCCTCAGCTCCCAGCTGTGCCCTGGACACCATTTGTGAATTGATTGCCCCCCCATCTAGCTTCAGAGTTTGTTCTGTTAGGTGACCTAGACTGGGATATGCTTAAAACCCCGGCAGTCCTACAATCTAAGCTAGATGCCCTCAATCTCACACAAATCATCAAGGAACCCACCAGGTACAACCCTAACTCTGTAAGCAAGGGCACCCTCATAGACGTCATCCTGACCAACTGGCCCTCCAAATACACCTCCGCTGTCTTCAACCAGGATCTCAGCGATCACTGCCTCATTGCCTGTATCCGCTACGGTGCCGCAGTCAAACGACCACCCCTCATCACTGTCAAACGCTCCCTAAAACACTTCTGTGAGCAGGCCTTTCTAATCGACCTGGCCCGGGTATCCTGGAAGGACATTGACCTCATCCCGTCAGTTGAGGATGCCTGGGCATTCTTTAAGAGTAACTTCCTCACCATTTTAGATAAGCATGCTCCGTTCAAAAAATGCAGAACTAAGAACAGATACAGCCCTTGGTTCACGCCAGACCTGACTGCCCTCGACCAGCACAAAAACATCCTGTGGCGGACTGCAATAGCATCGAACAGTCCCCGCGATATGCAACTGTTCAGGGAAGTCAGGAACCAATACACGCAGTCAGTCAGGAAAGCTAAGGCCAGCTTCTTCAGGCAGAAGTTTACATCCTGTAGCTCCAACTCCAAAAAGTTATGGGACACTGTGAAGTCCATGGAGAACAAGAGCACCTCCTCCTAGCTGCCCACTGCACTGAGGCTAGGGAACACGGTCACCACCGATAAATCCATGATTATCGAAAACTTCAACAAGCATTTCTCAACGGCTGGCCATGCCTTCCGCCTGGCTACTCCTACCTCGGCCAACAGCTCCGCCCCCCCCCCCCTGCAGCTCCTCGCCCAAGCCTCTCCAGGTTCTCCTTTACCCAAATCCAGATAGCAGATGTTCTGAAAGAGCTGCAAAACCTGGACCCGTATAAATCAACTGGGCTTGACAATCTGGACCCTCTATTTCTGAAACTATCCGCCGCCATTGTCGCAACCCCTATTACCAGCCTGTTCAACCTCTCTTTCATATCGTCTGAGATCCCCAAGGATTGAAAGCTGCCGCAGTCATCCCCCTCTTCAAAGGGGGAGACACCATGGACCCAAACTGTTACAGACCTATATCCATTCTGCCCTGCCTATCTAAGGTCTTCGAAAGCCAAGTCAACAAACAGGTCACTGACCATCTCGAATCCCACCGTACCTTCTCCGCTATGCAATCTGGTTTCCGAGCCGGTCACGGGTGCACCTCAGCCACACTCAAGGTACTAAACGATATCATAACCGCCATCGATAAAAGACAGTACTGTGCAGCCGTCTTCATCGACCTTGCCAAGGCTTTCGACTCTGTCAATCACCATATTCTTATCGGCAGACTCAGCAGCCTCGGTTTTTCGGGTGACTGCCTTGCCTGGTTCACCAATTACTTTGCAGACAGAGTTCAGTGTGTCAAATCAGAGGGCATGCTGTCTGGTCCTCTGGCAGTCTCTATGGGGGTGCCACAGGGTTCAATTCTAGGGCCGACTCTTTTCTCTGTATATATCAATGATGTTGCTCTTGCTGCGGGCGATTCCCTGATCCACCTCTACGCAGACGACACCATTCTATATACTTTCGGCCCATCATTGGACACTGTGCTATCTAACCTCCAAACGAGCTTCAATGCCATACAACACTCCTTCCGTGGCCTCCAACTGCTCTTAAACGCTAGTAAAACCAAATGCATGCTTTTCAACCGATCGCTGCCTGCACCCGCATGCCCGACTAGCATCTCCACCCTGGATGGTTCCGACCTTGAATATGTGGACACCTATAAGTACCTAGGTGTCTGGCTAGACTGCAAACTCTCCTTCCAGACTCATATCGAACATCTCCAATCGAAAATCAAATCAAGAGTCGGCTTTCTATTCCGCAACAAAGCCTCCTTCACTCACGCTGCCAAGCTTACCCTAGTAAAACTGACTATCCTACCGATCCTCGACTTCAGTTTATCACAGTGCCATCCGTTTTGTCACTAAAGCACCTTATACTACCCACCACTGCGACTTGTATGCTCTAGTCGGCTGGCCCTCGCTACATATTCGTCGCCAGACCCACTGGCTCCAGGTCATCTACAAGGCCATGCTAGGTAAAGCTCCGCCTTATCTCAGTTAACTGGTCACGATGGCAACACCCATCCGTAGCACGCGCTCCAGCAGGTGTATCTCACTGATCATCCCTAAAGCCAACACCTCATTCGGCCTCCTTTCGTTCCAGTTCTCTGCTGCCTGTGACTGGAACGAATTGCAAAAATCGCTGAAGTTGGACACTTTTATCTCCCTCACCAACTTCAAACATCAGCTATCTGAGCAGCTAACCGATCGCTGCAGCTGTACATAGTCTATTGGTAAATAGCCCACCCATTTTCACCTACCTCATCCCCACAGTTTTTATTTATTTACTTTTCTGCTCTTTTGCACACCAATATCTCTACCTGTACATGATCATCTGATCATTTATCACTCCAGTGTTAATCTGCAATATTGTAATTATTCGCCTACCTCCTCATGCCTTTTGCACACATTGTATATAGACTCCCCTTTTTTTCTACTGTGTTATTGACTTGTGAATTGTTTACTCCATGTGTAACTCTGTGTTGTCTGTTCACACTGCTATGCTTTATCTTGGCCAGGTCGCAGTTGCAAATGAGAACTTGTTCTCAACTAGCCTACCTGGTTAAATAAAGGTGAAATAAAATAAATAAAAAATACATAATTTCATACATAATTTCATCATCATAACAATCTACCTGGTGAAGCCACCATTACTGAGAGCATGGGGGAGCACGGGGTGTAAAAAAAAATAAACGATAGCCGACAACCATGTTAAGAACTCAGCACTATGAGCTAGCTCCAACCAGAGCTCCGCACCTCAGACCTTTGACCTTTGTCGTTTGGACCGACAACTTGCATCTTGTACACCAACGGGTGCTCAACCCCAAAAACGGTTATAAAGGGGGCATAGGGCGTAAACTGCAATGAAAGAGAGAGCGTAGTTAGGGGATGCTCCAATCACAGGATGGGTGGTTAAAAAGTTAATACGATTAAGCACAGCAAATCTCCAAGTCACAGGCAATCAATTAAGGGCAATCATTTGTGAGAACATGCAAAGAACAGTGAGAATGAAATTCATAGAAGAGCAGAAGTCCACCCTATGACACACACCCCCACCCGCACCACAAACAGAACTGTGCATACACCCCACCCACACCACAAACAGAACTGTGCATACACCACCACACACACCACAAACAGAACTGAGCATACACCCCCACCCACACCACAAACAGAACTGTGCATACACCACCACACACACCACAAACAGAACTGAGCATACACCCCCACCCACACCACAAACAGAACTGAGCATACACCCCCACCCACACCACAAACAGAACTGTGCATACACCCCCACCCACACCACAAGCAGAACTGTGCATACACCCCCACCCACACCACAAACAGAACTGTGCATACACCCCCACCCACACCACAAACAGAACTGTGCACACATACACACCCAAAGCACAAAGAGAACTGTGCATACATACGCACCCACACCCCAAACAGAACTGTGCAGACATATGCACCCACACCCCAAACAGAACTGTGCAGACATATGCACCCACACCACAAACAGAACTATTCGTACATACGCACCCACACCACAAACAGAACTGTGCAGATGTACGCACCCACACCACAAATAGAACTGTGCATTCATACGCACCCACACCACAAACAGAACTGTGCATACGCACCCACACCACAAACAGAACTGTGCATACGCACCCACACCACAAACATAATTGTGCATTCATAAGCACCCACACCACAAACAGAACTATGCATTCATACGCACCCACACCCCAAACAGAACTATTCATACATACGCACCCACACCACAAGCAGAACTGTGCATACACCCCCACCCACATCACAAACAGAACTGTGCATTCACCCCCACCCACACCACAAACAGAACTGTGCACACATACACACCCAAAGCACAAACAGAACTGTGCATACATACGCACCCACACCCCAAACAGAACTGTGCAGACATATGCACCCACACCACAAACAGAACTATTCATACATACGCACCCACACCACAAACAGAACTGTGCAGATGTACGCACCCACACCACAAATAGAACTGTGCATTCATACGCACCCACACCACAAACAGAACTGTGCATACGCACCCACACCACAAACAGAACTGTGCATACGCACCCACACCACAAACAGAATTGTGCATACATAAGCACCCACACCACAAACAGAACTGTGCATTCATAAGCACCCACACCACAAACAGAACTGTGCATACGCACCCACACCTCAAACAGAACTGTGCATACGCACCCACACCACAAACAGAATTGTGCATTCATAAGCACCCACACCACAAACAGAACTGTGCATTCATACGCACCCACACCACAAACAGAATTGTGCATTCATAAGCACCCACACCACAAACAGAACTGTGCATTCATACGCACCCACACCACAAACAGAACTGTGCATTCATACGCACCCACACCACAAACAGAATTGTGCATTCATACGCACCCACACAAAAGCATGCATGCACATACACACACACACAAAGACGTGTGCATACACACTGCACATAAACACATTCACATTCACCACTCACACTCCTTCTTTATCGTGACAAGATCATGACTTACACCCGCATGACTTCTTACACAACCAGCTCACACAATGATATCCATTCAGCTACTTGTTCATGGCAACATGTGTATGAGTACCATACTGTAAACCCATTTCCTTGTGTTCCTTGTTTGCTTACAAAGTTGTGTTGAGGATACAGAACACAAAGTGTTCCGGGAGAGCGTCTTAGCAATGTTGTGTAACTGAAGCTTTCCATCTGTCCGTCTGTCATGTGGCTGCTGTCTGTCTGTACTGTAGCCAGGAAGAGGAGTCTCAGTCTGAGTTTGGCACGTCTGACTCTTCACCTTCTCAGGGGCAATCAGACAGGTAGGAAAGAGTGATGTTGCCAGAAAGCGATTAACCTCCAAAGTCTGGACAAATTGAAGCTCTGAGGTCTCCTCATTCCACAATCCAGCTGGAACTTCTTCTGATTGCACTCTCTCTCCTTCTCCTTATCCTTCTCTCTCTCCTTCTCCTTCTCCCTCTCTCTCTCTCTCTCTCTCTCTCTCTCTCTCTCTCTCTCTCTCTCTCTCTCTCTCTCTCTCTCTCTCCCTCTCTCCCTCTCTCACGCTCTCTCTCTCCTGTCCTCTCTCTCCCTCTCTCTATTTCCCATCCCCATCTCTCCCTATGTGACACTGAGGGTCTGATGACCACAGGATTGATATCCACACACACAGAGAGACTGAGACCGTGTCTCCTATTTCGGTTGTCAGTGGCATTGGGCTGCATCAGAGAGTTTGACTGACTCAGCTATGATATTACAGTAAATTGTCGGGGTCTTGGCCCTGGAGCGATGGCTCTGCCACAGGCTGATATTACAGTAAACACTGCAGGCTGCCCTTGTGACCACAGAAACTGGAGCAGACTCATTGATTCCCACACAGCACAGCATAGCCATTCCTCAGACATCAGACAAGTCATTTGTTTCAACTCACTGCTGAAATCTAAAGGTTAGATATACTGTATGTGGTATGATTAATAGTTTAAATATTAAAACACATTATTGACTTAATCCTTAAAAAACACAAACATAGCTTGAAGTTCTGCATCATGAATTAAGGTTTGCAAAAAAGTTAGAATGCACTGCAAAGTGTATACTGGTGAAAAATCATTGTACTTATGTGACTCACCACCTGGATTTGGTCTTATGTAGCAACATTTCAAATTGTGTTTTTTACATTGTCTAAAAGTGGAGACTGAGAACTACCAAATGGTATATCATACACTGCATTTTTGAGGACAATGGGAAAGTAATTATGCTATGAAAGTTGATAAACTTGTAAACACACTGAGAAAATGGCCTTTGAATGTTTTGGTATCGAGTGAAATGCTCTTCTTTGTCTACACCCATTCAGCATTGTTCACACCCTCTTAAGCTTTAGCCCCTGTCACGCTCTGATCTGTACACCTGTCCTTGTGCTTGTCTCCACCCCCCTCCAGGTGTCGCCCATCTTCCCCATTATCCCCTGGGTACTTATACCTGAGTTTTCTGTATATCTGTTGCCAGTTCGTGTTGTTTGTCAAGTCAACCAGCGTTTTTGTATCAGCTCCTGCTTTTCCCCTGTCTCAATTTTCTCGTCCTCCTGGTTTTGACCCTTGCCTGTCCTGACCCTGAGCCTGATCACTCTGCCTGCCCCTGACCCTGCCTGCCATCCTGTACCTTTGACCCATCTCTGGATAACCGACCTCTGCCGGACCTGACCCTGAACCCGCCTTCCGTCCTGTACCTCTGCCCCTGTTGCTGTAATTAACATTGTTACTTCAACACGGTCTGCATCTGGGTCTTACCTTATCCTGATAGCCCCACCCATCTCATTTCGCTCTAGGAGCGTTCAGAGCGCAAACTTGACACTCTGGCTGATGATTTGTTTACCTCTGGATAACACGAAAACAGTCTAACCAGCTCTGCTGGCAACAATTACTCATTTTGCCGACATTTACTGACACGGCCATATTCAACAGGTGCTGTACACTTTCGCTTAAGACATGTAGCTAGCTAGCTAGGTAAACAATGAACCTAGCTAGGTAAACAGTGTGTAAGATAAGAGCGTCTGCTAAATGACTTAAATGTAATGTAAATGTAAGATCACACATGTCACTTAACGCTAGCTAATGAGCCAGCCACCCAACGTTAGCTAGTTAAACAACAATGGACATAGTGCCAAATCATGTCATTACTACCCTGCATGAATCTGCTGAATCTGTTGTTAGCTAGATAACATTAGGCTCTAACTAGCAAGCAAACGGTTACGGGATACGAATAATAACATCATACACGTAACATTAGATAGGGAGCCAGCCAGCTAACGTTAGCTAGCTAGCTAGCAGTACACATTAGCTTGAAATGAAACCACTTTCTGTCAAAATTTGAAATGTGTAATATCTGAAAATTGTAGCTAGCTAGGCTTTCTTACCTGTATACATCATCATGTATGATGGACGCGTCTCCCTGTCATGGATGCCATTCCACGTTTGCCCTTAGTTTGAACATGTAATCTGGTGTTTTCTCCATTTCTTTAGCTATCATACTCTAATTCCACTGATTTCAAAACTTGATCCTCCAGAAAGTGTAGAACAACACTTATGCAGCTCCACTACACGATACAATACATTTAAAAAAGCCAAGTTCGACAAGATTAACAACACAGACTGACCAGCTCAAATAGACAGAAACTTGCTATATGGCAGACCAATCCTTTCTCCTCTCTCAGCATGTCCAGCCCACTCATTATCTCAGCCAATCATGGCTAGTGGGACGGTTGCTGGCTTTTACTGTGGCTTAACCAACAAGGCTCGTAATTTAACAATTGTATTCATATTTACAGATGGCATACCAGTTTGTTATTAAGGCACATGAAAGTTCACATGTTCCAGAAGGCATTCCTGCCAAAAAACGCATATAACGTCAAATGGTTCTCCTGTGAAGTTATGATTTGCAACATACACCTAGTTTAATGAAACGGGTCACATATTTCTTTGTAACTCAATGTACTGGGTATGAATTAATGCATTTCTTAACTACATGACTGCAACAGATTTTTTTGTGAACATTACGTTATTTGTTCACCAGGTTTGCATCACACAAAAAGCAGCATTTTCAACTAATTAAATTAAATGTAACCAAATGCATTCATTCCAAGAAAAATACACATTGAACCTTGCATTTTGGCAGTGTTCCCTGAGCCTTACGGTGTTACAGTTTTACATGTCATGATATTAGCTTTCCTGCTCTAATGTATCAACATCTTATTCACCGAAGCTCCAGATTAAAGTCAACTGTGATCAGATCCAAGTCGCTAGCTGCCTCGCTTGCTGAGGAGGAGGAAATCCAATCTGGCCACAAATCTTGGTTTCTGTTAATGTGACTGCACTGCTAAGGATGATGGGAAACGTGGTCCAGGAAATGGGATTCCGGTCTCTGCCTTCTGCTTTCTGCAGGTGCTCAGTCTGTGGTGGCGAGTTACAGCAATGATCTCTGGCCTGGAAATTGACATTTTAATTCCATTAAAGCCAAACTGTCCTGCAGGGTGCATCTGCTGCTCTTACTGATTGTTATTGGCCTTTAAATGATGTGTCAGACCAGCCTGGGCTAACGGTCGCTAGGTCGCAGCCAAAGGCATCAAATCTGATTACAATAAAGGGGACAAGACAACTTCCCTGTATACCTCTTGCCCTTCCTCTTTCTTCGCTTTCCCCTTTTTTTATATACTTTTATCTTCCCTTGTTTGCTGGGTGCTACCGGAAAACACTTGAACTTCAATAAGCTATTTCAATAACCAACCATAAGATATCAAGGTCTTAATTTGCTCTCATTAAACTCTCTGACCTCTTCCAGGGCACCTTGTCTCTCTCTCTCTCTCTCTCTCTCTCTCTCTCTCTCTCTCTCTCTCTCTCTCTCTCTCTCTCTCTCTCTCTCTCTCTCTCTCTCTCTCTCTCTCTCTCTCTCTCTCTCTCTCTCTCTCTCTCTCTCTGTGTGTGTGTGTGTGTGTGTGTGTGTGTGTGTGTGTGTGTGTGTGTGTGTGTGTGTGTGTGTGTGTGTGTGTGTGTGTGTGTGTGTGTGTGTGTGTGTGTGTGTGTGTGTGTGTGTGTGTGTGTGTGTGTGTTTGTTTCTGTGTTCTGTGACATGTTTATAAAACAATAATAAACACCAAAGGAAAGAGACAAGCAAATACAAATAAGAAGGTCAAAAGGCTAATGCGACATGCTATGTCTGACATTTTAACTACATAGAAAACAACCCAATGTGATCCTACACACTACGCAGTGTCACCTCCTAACCCAATAGAGTGGCATAGAGCACTGTAGGGGGCTGTAGAGGGTTGCATTAACTACGACATTTGGTCAACAACCACTAATGCTTCAGGGCAAGAAGCATTTATTTTTTCTCGGGTTGTTGATTTGACCAAAACACTTCTGCCCTTTCTCCTCATATTAAAAACATAAACCTGTGTGACAGACTGCGAGACAAACAATAAACAGCTTGGCTTGGAAATAGTCTGTCCAGAAATGTTTTATATTATGTGGATATTTCAAGCTACATAGAAACACCACTTGACAACTAGCTCTGTCTAACAATGTAATACTATATATTTAACATCCTAGTCCAAATACAGCACATAGGCCAACAAGCCATGATGGATAAACATGAACTGTATGTGTCAGCTGGTTTCTAAGATGTGTCTCATTGGCTGTCAAAGGGATTGAACAGTATGTGACATTATGACATGCATACATACTGCATGGCCTACTGAGACTGCAGGGATGAGATCACAAGACTGAGAAACAATAACCTCTAACTCAGTCCTAAAGTAAAAAAATACACCTCTCTCTCTGTCTCTCTGTCTCTCTGTCTCTCTCTCTCTCTCTCTCTCTCTCTCTCTCTCTCTCTCTCTCTCTCTCTCTCTCTCTCTCTCTCTCTCTCTCTCTCCCTCTCTCTCTCTCTCTCTCTCTCTCTCTCTCCCTCTCTCTCTCTCCCATCCCACCCCCTCTCCATCCCTCTCTCTCCCCCTCCTCTTCCTTCCTCCCATTCTCTCTCTCTTTTTCCAATCCTCTTATATCTTTTGCTCCTCCCCCCACCCCACCCCTCTCTTTCCCAATGTTTATCCAGTTATCCCATCTAAGCCTGACCTTAGTGGGGATGTGTCCGATCTCTAGGTCCATGCATCATTCAAAGGAAAGGAGAGATTCATGAGCCATGCAAGTTGCATGAATGAATCATGACCATAACAGAGTGTCCAATCAGGTTATGAGTGACACATCTCAATCCCCAAGGCTAGATTAAAAAAAACAAGCCTAGTTCCCCTTTGCAGTGTCCAATTGCAACCATACTAATCTAGTATCTCTTCCATACTGAAACCATGTTTTTAGTCGGTCGGATGAAATGGAATGGTGGGACATTCTCTTACTCTCACCTTCAAGTGATGCTACCACAGCTCAGCACTCTCTGGGTTTCATGATGCGTCTACGTTCTAATGCAGTGTTGTTGTAGCCCCGGACTTGTTAATTATCAAGCCCTCAATGAGTTGAATTAGGTGAATTTGTCTGGGGATACAACAACAATGTGTGCTGTTGAGTGCACTGGAGGAGTTGGGAAACACTTTTCTAATGGAATGTGCAGAGTTTTTTCTCATTCCATTCATCATTAATGTACAGAGAATCACATTATATACCATTTAAGTGCTTGCAATGAGGCTACGCTGACCTATATATTCATATAAGCAGCTACGGTGTCTATACAGTACATGCTAAGGGCACAAACAGTATCGGGGAAAAACTTGTTGTTGTGCCAATGTTGAAACTACATTGGGATTGCCACTTTCCCCTGAGAACAGGACAGGTTTAACAGTGTCTTTAGAGGTGTGAGACAGAACAGGAGGTATGAGAGGAGAGGTTTGTGGGTAGAAATATGGAGTAGGCAGGCAGAGGGGGGGAATGAAGTAAATGATTACTTTAATAGAGCTGGGAGAGAGATTTCTCCGAAAGATGAAGAGATGGAATTCTCCACCAGACATTGATAACTGCAATATGTGTGTGAGAGTCTATGTTCCCAAGTGCCTTAGAGGGAAGGGAAAATCACATTCATTCTTCCATTTCATCCATCTTTAGGCTTCTGTGTGATTTCATAATACGTTTTCCCCCCTCTCCTCTCCTGTAGGTAATATGGCCACCCTGGCAGCTGCTGAAACCACATGGTGTGTCTCTGAGGCCTTCATAGTTAGAGAAAGGAGGAAATCTCATTTTCAGGCTATGGTGGAAGTCTGTATAGTGGGAATCCACTGTATCATAAGTTATCAACCGAGATACTATTCTATTTATTCTGGAACTAAAGTAATGATTCTTGTTAATTCTGGAATAAATAATGGGTTCTTTTATCCTCTTTCTTTTTCTCACTCTCATTATTTCTGGTGTCAAAGAGCCATGTGAGGGAGACAAAGAGCTTTTGTTTTCGACAAATTATCAATAACGGAGTCTCATTGTGCCAACATCAGTATGATCCAGCACTTGGACACATGTTAGAATAACCACATTTTGCTGTCAGATAGGAGCTGTATGTTTCACATTGTACAGTGAATCCTCTCCAAAGCCTAAACAATTATTAGTTCCTTTTTCACGACCTAAAAAGTTAGAGGTAAGGCTTTACTTTTGAAAAGTATTCGTTACTGTGATATTCTGAAGTCTAAATCAATATTCCAGTCATAATTTTCTTCAGCCAGGCAGAATGTTTGAAAGGGTTTTTGGGAGTGGGGCAATTCCTTTTTGAGTCTCCATCGTAGATTTAAAAAACATTTTTTTAAAGATGAACTCTTGTGCTCAGCTTGGGCTGAAGAGGATTCATTGAGCAGCTCTGTCCAACTGTGACAGTTCATTGACTGGTAAAATGGAATGGGACAGGACTTGAATGCAGAATTAAAACCAAGTTCTTCCTACTTGTGTCACATAAAATGAATTCAACCATGGTATGCCGACTGCCTAGCTTTATGGAGTAGGACTTCTAGAACTGACAAAGTAATGACTGTTCTGATAGAAATGTAGTTCAATCTGCCTCACTCAATCTCTTTGAACGTCTTAACAATACGATATAGACCTAATTATGCATTGAGTCCCCTTTCACTTTTTGTCTTCCACTAAATCTAGTCAAATATTAATTTAAATAATTTTTAAATGGTACCTTTGGCTGTGCGGTGGCAGACATAAAGAGAGAGCATACAGCTTTATGCTGTAAGTCTCCATTTCCACACCACCACAGTGTTGACAACTAAGCCTTCAGCCTTAAAATTTCAGTGTCCCGTCTGGGATGAAAACTAATTCTGCAAGACTTGTGCACACACTCACGCGCACACACATTTGCATTACACGCACTTGCACACACACACACACACACACACACACACACACACACACACACACACACACACACACACACACACACACACACACACACACACACACACACACACACACACACACACACACACACACACACACACACACACACACACACACACACACACATGAATAACACACACAGTGATACAACCAAAACATACATTAAATCTAGTTATGCCATACTAGGCCGTCTACTTTTATTTTTTGTTTATTTAATTTGTTTCACCTTTATTTAACCAGGTAGGCTAGTTGAGAACAAGTTCTCATTTAAAACTGCGACCTGGCCAAGATAAAGCAAAGCAGTGCAACAAAAACAACAACACAGAGTTACACATGGAATAAACAACCATACAGTCAATAATACAGTGGAAGGGGAAAAAAGTATATATACAGTGTGTGCAAATGAGGTAAGTTAAGGGAGGTAAGGCAATAAATAGGCCAAATAGGCCATAGTGGTGAAGTAATTACAATTTAGTAATTAAACACTGGAGTGATAGATGTGCAGAAGATGAATGTGCAAGTAGAGATACTGGGGTGCAAAGGAGCAAAATATATAAATAATGTATGGGGATGAGGTAGTTGGATAGGCTATTTACAGATGGGCTATGTACAGGTGCAGTGATCTGTGAGCTGCTCTGACAGCTGATGCTTAAAGTTAGTGAAGGAGATATGAGTCTCCAGATTCAGTGATTTTTGCAGTTCGTTCCAGTCATTGGCAGCAGAGAACTGTAAGGAAAGGCGGCCAAATGAGGAATTGGCTTTGGGGGTGACCAGGGAAATATACCTGCTAGAGCGTGTGCTATGGCTGGGTGCTGCTATGGTGACCAGTGAGCTGAGATAAGGCGGGGCTTTACCTAGCAAAGACTTGTAGATGACCTGGAGCCAGTGGGTTTGGCGACGAGTATGAAGCGAGAGCCAGCCAACAAGAGCATAAAGGTCGCAGTGGTGGGTAGTATATGGGGTTTTGGTGACAAAACGGATGGCATTGTGATAGACTGCATCCAATTTGTTGAGTAGAATGTTAGAGGCTATTTTGTTGTTGTGTCTTTACTATCATTAACTGAAGACTGATAGTTTTTTATCAAAGATTCTCTGTAATTAGTTATTACACGATTAGACTGATTAATCATGTAACCGCAATTACTTGGAAGTCGGGGCACCAAGGAAAAATATTCAGATTACAAAGTTATAATTACCTAAAATAACTTATCATATATTTTATCTGATCAATTAGTCTTCGAATTAATACATTTTTTACTTTACCTCACGTTAGTCTCATTCCAAACGTGGTAAATAGTTGGATATAGTATATCTGCACGAACCCAGTCTTCGCTATGAGTCATCCATACATCAATTGTCTTAAATCATTTATTTATTACTAACTAAGTAACTCACAGAAATGCATAAACAAACAAGGTAAATGTGGTTACATGAAATGATAGGAGAATGTGCCCTAGTGGGCTAAACCGGCATGGCGGCTTGTTAGACAAAAGGGGCAGTGGGGGTTGACTAAGAAGTCACTACATTCGGGAACAATTGCAATCAATATATATATATATATATATATATATATATATACGCTCAGTGTCTTGATCGCTGGTGAAAAGTTTGTTTCTTTTGTAGAATTGTCCATCTCTCTCCCTCTCTCTCTCTCGGTTGTGGTTAGAGGGGATTGTTCAGAGTGACATTCGTTATAGAATGGATGTGTCACGAATATTACCGAAGGTGACTCCCCTTCTTGTTCGGGTGGCGCTCGGCGGTCGTCGTCGCCGGTCTACTAGCTATCGCCGATCTGTTGTTCTGTGTTCCTTTAGTTCTGTCTAATTGGTATCACCTGTTTCTTGTTTGGTTGTTAGGGTAGGGTTATATATAGTTTGTTCAGCACGCTTCTGTTTCGTGCGGGCTTGTTCGTCTGTTTTGTTGTTTGAGTGTAATTTTGTTTGCATTTGGGTTTCACGCTGTCCGTTTATATTTCTGATCATTTGTTTTCGTACTTTTGTTTCCGGGACATTAAAGCGTGTTTTTCCCACATCTTTTGCTCTCTGCGCCTGACTTCACACCTCCTCACTCATTTATTGTAACAGAAGCCCGCACCACTTATGGAGTCAGCAGGAGCAGTGACCACTCCTCTTCCCACTATGGAGGAGAGAGTCCTTCATCACACGTCCATCCTCCAGCGCCTAGGATCAGCGATGGATCAGATGATGGAGAGGATGGATCGTTGGGAGAGGAATGGTCTCCCTACTACCCCACCAACCCTCCCACCAGCAACTCTACCATCTCCCCCATCTGGATCCGGCTCCAGCGCTCTGCGCATTACGCCTCCGAGGGAGTACGATGGAGCAGCGATGGGGTGCCAGGGATTCCTGCTTCAACTAGACCTCTACCTGGCCGGCTCCCTCGGAGGAGGAGAGAGTGTTGGTCCTCATCACATGCCTTACCGGTAGTGGGCTAATGCGGTCTGGAACAAGCCCGACTCAGCGAGGGACAACTACCCGGAGTTCACCCGTCGTTTCAGGGCCGTGTTCGATCACCCTCCAGAAGGTCGAGCGGCGGGTGAGAGATTGTTCCATCTCCGACAGGGGACGAGGAGCGCGCAGGACTTTGCGCTGGAGTTCCGGACCTTGGCCGCTGGAGCAGGGTGGAACGACAGGGCCCTGGAGCGCGTGCTACGGATGGGTGTTGCCATCGTGACCAGTGAACTGAGATAAGGCGGAGCTTTACCTAGCATGGACTTGTAGATGACCTGGAGCCAGTGGGTCTGGCGACGAATATGTAGCGAGGGCCAGCCGACTAGAGCATACAAGTCGCAGTGGTGGGTGGTATAAAAATGTCGGGCATGCGGGTGCAGGCAGCGGGCATGCGGGTGCAGGCAGCGATCGGTTGAAAAGCATGCATTTGGTTTTACTAGCGTATAAGGTGCTTTAGTGACAAAACGGATGGCACTGTGATAAACTGCATCCAGTTTGCTGAGTAGAGTGTTGGAAGCCATTTTGTAGATGACATCGCCGAAGTCGAGGATCGGTAGAATAGTCCGTTTTACTAGGGTAAGCTTGGCGGCGTGAGTGAAGGAGGCTTTGTTGCGGAATAGAAAGCCGACTCTTGATTTGATTTTCGATTGGAGATGTTTGATATGAGTCTGGAAGGAGAGTCTGCAGTCTAGCCAGACACCTAGGTACTTATAGATGTCCACATATTCAAGGTCGGAACCATCCAGGGTGGTGATGCTAGTCGGGCATGCGGGTGCAGGCAGCGATCGGTTGAAAAGCATGCATTTGGTTATACTAGCGTTTAAGAACAGTTGGAGGCCACGGAAGGAGTGTTGTATGGCATTGAAGCTCGTTTGGAGGTTAGATAGCACAGTGTCCAATGACGGGCCGAAAGTATATAGAATGGTGTCGTCTGCGTAGAGGTGGATCAGGGAATCGCCCGCAGCAAGAGCAACATCATTGATATATACAGAGAAAAGAGTCGGCCCGAGAATTGAACCCTGTGGCACCCCCATAGAGACTGCCAGAGGACCGGACAGCATGCCCTCCGATTTGACACACTGAACTCTGTCTGCAAAGTAATTGGTGAACCAGGCAAGGCAGTCATCCGAAAAACCGAGGCTACTGAGTCTGCCGATAAGAATATGGTGATTGACAGAGTCGAAAGCTTTGGCAAGGTCGATGAAGACGGCTGCACAGTACTGTCTTTTATCGATGGCGGTTATGATATTGTTTAGTACCTTGAGTGGGGCTGAGGTGCACCCGTGACCGGCTCGGAAACCAGATTGCACAGCGGAGAAGGTACGGTGGGATTCGAGATGGTCAGTGACCTGTTTGTTGACTTGGCTTTCGAAGACCTTCGATAGGCAGGGCAGGATGGATATAGGTCTGTAACAGTTTGGTTCCAGGGTGTCTCCCCCTTTGTGTCTCCACCCTTTGATTAAATATTATACATTCAAACACACATTGTAGTTATATTGTAATATTGAAAAGGCCATTTCTATTTTTATTAGAGATATTTCTTGTCATCAAAACATCACCTAAACATAACCCAACACTTGCATTCGCCATAACTGTTTCTCAGGCCTACATCCGAATCATAATTCTTCTTATCAGGATTTTCGTTACAATCTTCATTAAAATAATATTGAGATGGGATACAACCTAGCCTCCCTAAACATCAAAAATGGTCTCATCAAATATAAATTCCCCACAAATAAAAGATCCAGATTCGTCCACTTGTTCTGTAGGCATGCATTCAGTCCTCCACGGGTCAGAACCTGGAATCGGCCCATACCGCACCATCTATTGTCATCGATTTCTACAGAGTCCTGGAAATAAGGCCTCATACACAGGGAATTAGACAACAGCCCCCTAAAACTAAAACAGTCACACAGGTGAATGTAGCCCATAACACAGTGATCATAACCTTTTTCCATTTTCCAAACGTACTATCAAACCCAATTAGTCAGAGAAGTATCCACCCCAGAGTTTTCTGCCAAACCGTGAGCCAGGGTGGTCAAACCAGCTGAGGCTTCGGGCACTGATTCGTCCGGAGCTGTGTTATTTGGGATGTAAGCACAAACATGGTCCTGATAATCACGCATACTTCTCCCTTTTCAGCCATTAACCTCTTGATTCTAGCCATCCCGGATCCGGGATCGTGAATACAGCCTCAAGCTCATTACCATAACGCAACGTTAACTATTCATGAAAATCGCAAATGAAATGAAATAAATATGCTCTCAAGCTTAGCTTTTTGTTAACAACACTGTCATCTCAGATTTTAAAAATATGCTTTTCAACCATAGCAAAACAAGCATTTGTGTAACAGTATTGATAGCTAGCGTAGCATTTAGCGTTAGCATTCAGTGGGCAACATTTTCACAAAAACAAAAACAGCATTCAAATAAAATAATTTAGCTTTGAAGAACTTCGGATGTTTTCAATGAGGAGACTCACAGTTAAATAGCAAATGTTCAGTTTTTCCTGAAAGATTCTTTGTGTAGGAGAAATCGCTCTGTTTTGTTCGTCACGTTTGGCTACCAAAAAAAAACTAAAATTCAGTCATCAAAACGCCAAAAAAAAAATCCAAATTAACTCCATAATATCGACTGAAACATGGTAAACGTTGTTTAGAATCAATCCTCAAGGTGTTTTTCACATATCTCTTCGATGATATATCGTTCGTGGAAGTCTCCTCTCTCCTCTGAATCACATGGATGAATGGGTGCAGGTGAAGATTACGCACCAATTTCGACAAAGGACACCGGGCAGACACCTGGTAAATGTAGTCTCTTATGGCCAATCTTCCAATGATATGCCTACAAACACGTCACAATGCTGCAGACACCTTGGGGAAACGGCAGAACCTGTAGGCTCGTTCAGGGCACATTCACAGCCATATGAGGAGACAATGGAAAACAGCGCCTCAAAAATTTAGCTCATTTCCTGTTTGAAGTTTCATCTTGGTTTCGCGAAATTCCCTTAACAATTATATAAACAGTGTATGGTAATGTGGCCACACCGTCTCCCATGAGCTTCCCCAAGTTGTGACAAACAGACCAGTTCGTAGCTGGATTCTTCACCAATCTTTTATACTTTCTCCGGAACATGACATTTGTTCGTACCTCAAGTTCTGTGAGGTGGAAGGATTTCCATTGTTCTCCATGGAAATCTACTCTCTCTATACTGTGTGGCCATGTGGCAGGGTCTTCTCAGGAATTTACGATATCTCTCTGACCACAGCAACTTAGTTGAAAGAGGCAAGGGGGAGGCAGGGAGAGGGGGATGGGCTTGCTATACCCAAAGAGGCCAACGTCATGACAGTGTAAATGACATCGCCGAAGTCGAGGATCGGTAGGATAGTCAGTTTTACGAGGGTATGTTTGGCAGCATGAGTGAAGGATGCTTTGTTACGAAATAGGACAACAATTCTAGATTTAATTTTGGATTGGAGATGCTTAATGTGAGTCTGGAAGGAGAGTTTACAGTCTAACCAGACACCTAGGCATTTGTAGTTGTCCACATATTCTAAGTCAGAACCGTCCAGAGTAATGATGCTGGACGGGAAGGCAGGTGCGGGCAGCGATCGGTTGAAGAGCATGCACTTAGTTTTACTTGCATTTAAAAGCAGTCTGGAGGTTAGTTAACACAGTGTTCAAAGAAGGGCCAGAAGTATACAGAATGGTGTCGTCTGCGTTGAGGTGGATCAGAGAATCACCAGCAGCAAGAGCGACATCATTGATGTATACAGAGAAGAGAGTCGGCCCGAGAACTGAACCCTGTGGCACCCCCATAGAGACTGCCAGTGGTCCGGACAACAGGCCCTCTGAACTCTATCAGAGAAGTAGTTGGTGAACCAGGGGGGCAGTCATTAGAGAAACCAAGGCTGTTGAGTCTGCCGATAAGAATGTCGTGATTGACAGAGTATTGTCACAGTATTGTCTCTTATCGATGGCGGCTATGATATCGTTTAGGACCTTGAGCATGGCTGAGGTGCACCCATGACCAGCTCGGAAACCAGATTGCATAGCGGAGAAGGTACGGTGGGATTTGAAATGGTCGGTGATCTGTTTGTTAACTTGACTTTCGAAAACCTTAGAAAGGCAGGGTAGGATAGATATAGGTCTGTAGCAGTTTGAGTCTAGAGTCCCCCTTTGAGGATGGAGATGACCGCGGCAGCTTTCCAATCTTTGGGGATCTCAGACGGGTTGCAACAATTGAGGCAGATAATTTTACAACAAGAGAGTCCAGATTGTCTAGCCCGACTGATTTGTAGGTGTCCAGAATTTGCAGCTCTTTCAGAAGAGCGTCTGCTAAATGACTTAAATGTAAATGTAAACATCTGCCATCTGGATTTGGGTGAAGGAGAAATGGGGAGGCTTGGGCGAGTTGCTGTGGGGGGTGCAGGGCTGTTGACCGGGGTAGGGGTAGCCAGGTAGAAAGCATGCCCATAGAAAAATGCTTATTGAAATTCTCAATTATCGTGGATTTATTGGTGGTGACAGTGCTTCCTATCCTCAGTGCAGTGGGCAGCTGGGAGGAGGTGCTCTTATTCTCCATGGACTGTACTGTGTCCCAGAA
The DNA here is from genome assembly GCF_023373465.1 of Oncorhynchus keta. Classification (NCBI taxonomy): domain Eukaryota; kingdom Metazoa; phylum Chordata; class Actinopteri; order Salmoniformes; family Salmonidae; genus Oncorhynchus; species Oncorhynchus keta. The sequence continues at coordinate 21,305,187 of NC_068455.1, read as the reverse complement.
AGTTTTTGAGTTTGTACTACAGGATGCAAAATTTCTGCTTGAAGAAGCTAGCGGTAGCTTTCCTAACTGCCTGTGTATATTGGTTCCTAACTTCCCAAAAAAGTTGCATATCACGGGGGCTATTCAATGCTAATGCAGAACGCCACAGGATGATTTTGTGCTGGTCAAGGGCAGTCAGGTCTGGAGAGAACCATGGGCAATTTCTTTTCCTGGTTCTAAGTTTTTTGAATGGGGCATGCTTATTTAAGATGGTGAGGAAGGCACTTTTAAAGAATAACCAGGCATCGTCTACTGACGGGATGAGGTCAACATCCTTCCAGGATACCCGAGCCAGGTCGATTAGAAAAGCCTGCTCACTGAAGTGTTTTAGGGAGTGTTTGACAGTGATGAGGGGTGGTCGTTTGACCGCAGACCCATTACGGATGCAGGCAATGAGGCAGTGATCGCTGAGATCTTGATTGAAGACAGCAGAGGTGTATTTGGAGGGCAAGTTGGTTAGGATGATATCTATGAGGGTGCCAGTGTTTACGGATTTGGGGTTGATCTGGTAGGTTCATTGATAATTTGTGTGAGATTGAGGGCATCAAATTTAGATTGTAGGATGACCGGCTTAACTAAGGCTTAACTGTGAGAATTCAATCTGTTCTGTGTGTACTATACGTTCACATGTTATTTTTTGTTTTGGATATCTGTATGAATGAAATAGTACATTGAGGGCATTATGATTTAAAGGAATTTGTGGGAGTTAGACACCACTGTGAATGCCCCCTTGCAAATGTGAAAAATATTTTTCCACTCATATATACAGTATCTCGTGTATGCAATATGAGAGAGAGAGCGAGAGAGGGGGGGGGCAGAGAGAGAGAGAGGAAGAGGGAGAGCGCGAGAGAAAGAGAGAGAGAGGGTAACAGAGCGAGAGAGAGAAGAGGGGGAGAGGGAGAGGGAAACAGAGCGAGAGAGCGAGGGAGAGCGAGAGAGAGAAGAGGGGGAGAGGGAGAGGGAAACGGAGCGAGAGAGTGAAGGAGAGAAAGAGAGAGAGAGGGTAACTGAGCGAGAGAGAGAAGAGGGGGAGGGAAACGGAGCGAGAGAGCGAGGGATAGAAAGAGAGAGAGAGAGTAAAGGAGCGAGAGAGAGAAGAAGGGGAGAGGGAGAGGGAAACGGAGCGAGAGAGCGAGAGAGCGAGGGATAGAAAGAGAGAGAGAGGGGAGAGGGAAAGCGGAGCAAGGGGGAAAAAGAGGGAAAACAAGCAAGGGAGAGAGAGAAGGGAAAGGGAAAGAGGAAGCGGAGTGAGGGAGGGAGGGAGGGAAACAGACAGAGAAAGAGGGAAACTGAGTGAGGGAGAGAGAAAGATAAAGAGAGAGAGAGAGAGAGAGTAGGTGAGAGGGAAACGGCAGTTTGATTTGATTTGATTGTGTTTATTTGTCTATTTAAAACACAATTCAGCCACACAGTGGCCACACTGCATTAAAATCATTAAAGATAACACAAAAAGGTTTTACAGTTTCCCACAATGGTCCTCTGTGATGTGATTGGCTAAACACAGGAGGACAGGAAGGCTTTGATAATGCAGAAGGAACCCTCCCTCATCCTCCTAGGCTTTCTGTGGTCTGCAGTTTGTATGCGTCGATTTTTCTATTAAGTTTCCTTTCCTTCTGAACACACCCTGTTTCTAATCACTACGTTTTGGTTTTGGGGAAGGCATGTTTCTGGAGATTTGAAGCTCTTTGAATTTCAACTTCCATCTCTGAAATACTGTAAGATGAAAAGGAAATAAGAAGAACATTTGTTTTTATGAAAGTCCTCTGACTAGCAATTAGTGGGTACTCCGGTGTCACTAATTGAGTCGTTGGCTTCATAATTGTGCATAAAAAGGAAATGATAGATTTTTGGAGGTGCGTTAACTGGTTCCATAATCCTTTGACCAATTAGACTGATTGATACAAAAGAGGGAGGTCCCAGTAGGTCATGCATCTGTTACTGTTCTTCATCCCTCTCTTGTCCTCCTCCCCTCACCTCCTCACAGCGGAACGATTGAAGTGATTGAAAGGGAGAAGAAAGAAAAAAACAAGTGCCACTAAGAACTTAATCAGGAAAATCTAAAAGGGGAGCCTTTGATGTGAGAACCTGACTTTGTTCTTGATACTTTTATGTTTCCCATAGTTATAAAGACACACAAAGGCGGAGAATCGCTCTGTTCACCAAGGCTCTTGGAACGGTTTCCTATGGTGAAAAAAGCAGGCAGCTATGGAACACTGTTTGGGTTATTGCAAGTAAAAAAAGATACACATAAAATAACCTGATTGGTCAACACACAGGTTTATTGACCAATCAGGACCTGACTATGACTGCATGTCACATAATAATTGAACATATTCATTATTACACATTGATTACACTATCGTTCGTATTTCATTTTTCACAGCGATTCACCAATATGTATGCTATGATGCTGGTAAAATTTTGTCTCGCACACCTGCATCTGGAGTGAGAGACAGACACACATTTCCCCAAGCTTTAGGGAACAAACAACTGCGTTGATTAGCTAGCTAACTATTTAGCTAGGTGTCATCATCTAAAATACCCTTCATTTATAAGACAATATTTGTATTTACTTGATGAAGGTAAGACCCGGTCCGGTCAAGCCACACAAGCCAAATGAAGCTCGCTACTTATATTGTTAGCTTGGGGCAACAGGGGTAGGTAGCTTGTTATTTTCATGAACTAAATAAGAAAACAACAAGTGGCTGTCTAGTTAATACTAATACATGGATTCCTAAATCATTATTAAGAATATTGAAAATAATTTCTGTTCATTGTTTTCAGGCTGGTTGCATTGGTGCAAGTTAGGTACCCAGCTAGTAGGAGAATGTTGGACAACCTAGCTAACATTTTTGATCCTGCTCGTTTGATCCTGATCTTATTTCAAATGCTTATGCATTTTTTCGGGGTGGACGTTTACCCATTCGGTCGAACAAATAGTGCCAACTCGGTACTATAGACACATTGTGGCCGGTGTGTGTGCTTGTTTGAATACTTTGTTTTTATACTGCTTTGACAGTGCTGCTGACTGTAGTGGTGGCCCTTGGCTTGCTCATTCAAATTCAGCTCAGACAATATTCTAAAGGTCCTGATTCCAACCCAAGTTAAGAGTGTGTACATGGAACATAATTCAATTTTTATGCACTTTTCTCTCTGTGTATTCTGACCTTGAACTTAAATGTGATAATAGCTATTCGTTCGGGGTGGAGATCTAAGAAATGAAGGTGTGGCAGAGGTGTGTCTACAGATAAGCCATATTCTGACCTTGACTTTATTCCCTCATAATTCCACTACCTTGATGCGTGAGAAACCATGAAAAAGGTTGAGCGAACCTGTCACGCCTGCTCCCACACTTTCCCCCTGGGGCTTGAGGACGCCAGGCTCCCCAGTATTGTGCACTCCAGCCATCATTATTATGCACACCTGTCTTCCCCCTGTCACGCGCATCAGTGATTATTGGACTCACCTGGACTCAATTACCTCTGTCATTACCTTCCCTATATCTGTCTGGTTCCCCACTCTGTTCCCTGCTTCTGCATTGATTGTCTTATGTCCTTGTATACCTGTGTGCTGACGCATTCCTGTCTTGTTTTATGTCTGTTCCTGATTAAATGTTTGACTCCCCATACCTGCTTCTCATCCCCGGCGTCGGTCCTTACAGAATCTTCCGGTTCCAAGTGGATGAAGCATTCTCCATGCACTGTAATTTATAAATGGATAAGAGCTAGTGATAAGAGCGAGGTTAATGAGTAAAATATTTGAAGAAGGGGATTATTTCGATTATTTTTACTTATTATCCATAGAGATGAATGTGAAACCAGCCATAAGAAAATAACCTGAAAATCATATCAACCTGACATGTATTGTGGCCACTTTACCATAGTGAAATAGGCTATAAATAGCTGTGCCATTAATCAGAATTCCAAGCTATAGCTACTCTATTTTAAACCTGGACACTGGCGCACTGTTCATGACAACTGGACTGTTGTCATACAGTTCCATGATTAGTGAGAATTTGGGTGGATTTTTGGGACTATAGTTCAACCCCATTGTACACTTTTTTCATCTTCCAATATTTAATGGATTGAACTTTCAAGATGGATCAAACCACTGTGTTTTTTATTCATCAATACATTTTGTGAGTAAATGCTCTCCTAACCTATTTTTTAAATGACTCATACATACTTTCCTAATCCTAAAATGTGCCTAAATAATCTACAAAATCCAAGTATTTTTAAATCTACCAGTTGGTGCTGAAACAGATTAAGATGCATAGATGGCATTCTTTAATTGATGCCTATTTTCGGAATCCGTTCTCTCAATGAATGAATGAATGACATTTTATTTTCGTGTCGAAATCGCCTATAGGCAACCCATCTCTAATGGGATTAATTGACACATTAACTAACATTACAATAATTCACTATGGTAATTCAATTATAATTTGCTTCCGGCGTTCTCTGCATTGCGTATCTTGTAGAGTGAAAAAAATATAATAGTCAATAAGGTTTTCCAGACAATAATTACATCCCTAGAGCAGTACAATAATATACACACATAAAGTTGGAAGTTTACATACACTTAGGTTGGAGTCATTAAAACTCGATTTTCAACCACTCCACAAATTTCTTGTTAACAAACTATAGTTTTGGCAAGTCGGTTAGGACATCTAAATTGTGCATGACACAAGTCATTTTTCATCTGTACAAACAATAGTACGCAAGTATAAACACTATGGGACCACGCAGCCATCATACCGCTGAGGAAGGAGATGCAATCTGTCTCCTAGAGATGAACATACTTTGGTGCGAAAAGTGCGAATCAATCCTAGAACAACAGCAAAGGACCTTGTGAAGATGCTGAAGGAAACAAGTACAAAAGTATCTATATCCACTGTAAAAAGAGTCCAATATCGACATAACCTAAAAGGCCGCTCAGCAAGGAACAAGACACTGCTCCAAACTGCCATAAAAAAAAGCCAGACTACGATTTGCAACTGCTCATGGGGACAAATATTATACTTTTTGGAGAAATGTCCTCTGGTCTGATGTAACAAAAATAGAACTGTTTGGCCACAATGACCATCGTAATGTTTGGAGGAAAAAGGGGGAGGCTTGCAAGCCGAAGAACACCATCCCAGCCGTGAAGCATGGGGGTGGCAGCATCATGTTGTGGGGATGCTTTGCTGCAAGAGGGACTGGTGCACCTCACAAAATAGATGGTATCATGAGTGAGGAAAATTATGTGGATATATTGAAGCGACATCTCAAGTCAGGAAGTTAAAGCTTGGTCGCAAATGGAACTTCCAAATGGACAACGACCCCAAGCATACTTCCAAAGTTGTGACAAAATGGTTTAAGGACAACAAAGTCAAGGTATTGAAGTGGCCATCACAAAGCCCTGATCTTAATCCTATAGAAGATTTGTGGGTAGAACTGAAAAAGTGGATGTCTACAAACCTGATTCATTTACACCAGCTCTGTCAGGAGGAATGGGCCAAAATTTACCCAACTTATTGTAGGAAGCTTGTGGAAGGCTACCCGAAACATTTGACCCAAGTTAAACAATTTAAAGGCAATGCTACCAAATACTAATTGAGTATGTAAACCTCTGACCCACTGGGAATGTGATGAAAGAAATAAAAGCGGAAATAAATAATTCTCTCTACTATTATTCTGGCATTTCACATTCTTAAGATAAGGTGGTGATGTTAACTGACCTTAGACAGGGAATTTTTACTAGGATTAAATAATAAATGTCAGGAATTGTGAGCAATATCCCTGATCTTACCTGTTTTAATACGCAGAGGCAATATCCCTGATCTTAAATACACAGAGGCAATCAAATCAAATCAAATGTATTTATATAGCCCTTCTTACATCAGCTGATATCTCAAAGTGCTGTACAGAAACCCAGCCTAAAACCCCAAACAGTAAGCAATGCAGGTGTAGAAGCACGGTGGCTAGGAAAAACTCCCTAGAAAGGCCAAAACCTAGGAAGAAACCTAGAGAGGAACCAGGCTATGAGGGGTGGCCAGTCCACTTCTGGGTGTGCCGGGTGGAGATTATAACAGAACATGACCAAGATGTTCAAATGTTCCTAAATTACCAGCATGGTCAAATAGTAATAATCACAGTAGTTGTCGAGGGTGCTGCAAGTCAGCACCTCAGGAGTAAATGTCAGTTGTCTTTTCATAGCCGATCATTAAGAGTATCTCTACCGCTCCTGCTGTCTCTAGAGAGTTGAAAACAGCAGGTCTGGGACAGGTAGCATGTCCTGTGAACAGGTCAGGGTTCCATAGCCGCAGGCAGAACAGTTGAAACTGGAGCAGCAGCACGGCCAGGTGGACTGGGGGCAGCAAGGAGTCATCATGCCAGGTAGTCCTGAGGCATGGTCCTAGGGCTCAGGTCCTCCGAGAGAGAGAAAGAGAGAGAGAAAGAGAGAGAGAATTAGAAAGAGCATACTTAAATTCACACAGGACACCGGATATGACAGGAGAAGTACTCCAGATATAACACACTGACCCTAGCCCCCCGGCACATAAACTACTGCAGCATAAATACTGGAGGCTGAGACAGGAGGGGTCATGAAACACTGTGGCCCCATCCGATGATATATATCTCTCATACATGAATTCATCCTTAATCAGACAAAAGGTTCTCAATTTGGGTTTATGATTAATCTCCTCCACCCATTTTTTTTCAATTTTTCATATTGCATCAACAGTTGTTTTTAATCATAACTATGTCTCCCTTAATTTGGTTTTCATAGAGATGTTCACAGTCAGACTGTTGAAAAAGGTCAGACAAAAAGTAACGTACTGCTCTGTTATCAACATGTTTGTTTTTAACCCACACTCCTGGTGAATAGTCCAGAACAGGGCACACTCATGTCTTATACAGTTTGGAATACGTGGCATAACCAAGATCTTTGAGTGTTTTGGTTCTTCCTATAACTCCCCCAAGAACTCTACTTGCTGAGTCGGCCAGGGCAGATGTTGAGTATAGAAAGGTATTATGTGTAAGGGTTGCGGAACTGGTGTCAGACGCAGGAGAGCAGAAATAGGTAATAGCCGGAGAAGTTTAATTACCAAAACCCCAATACAAAAAGAACCTACATGGGTACAAAACCCGATGCGCACCAGTAACATAGCATACAAGCACTCACAAATAAACAATTCCACACAAGGACATGGGGGGAACAGAGGGTTAAATACACAACAATTAATGATGGAAATGGAAACCAGGTGTGTAAGAAAACAAGACAAAACAAATGGAGAATGAAAAATGGATCGACGGTGGCTAGAAGACCGGTGACGCCGACTGCCGAACATCACCCGAACAAGGAGAGGAAACGACTTCGGTGGAAGTCGTGACAAGATGTTTGTTAAGAAATTACCCAAATATTTATCAATGCTAGTAAACTCCAGAATGTCTTCACCAAAACAAAACTGAAAAACACTTCTCTTAGTAGCTGGTTTTCTAAAATGCATTATCTGTGTTTTTGTCTCGTTAATCGAGTCTCCACCTTTTACACCAATTGGCTGCACATAATAACATGTTCTGCAGGTCTTGTTCCGTTTCTGCCATCAAAGGAATATCATCAGCATGTAAAAAGATTCTTAGCATGTCATCATCATATCTTACTCAAACATTTAACTGTTTAATTTCTTTTGCCATATGATTTATAAACAAAGCAAACAAAGCCGGTGATAAGGCATCTGATAGGCTAAAAGATCCCTTATTTACAAAATCAAAAGCTTTCTGGAAATCAATGAAACATTCAAAAGTAGGCTTCTCTTCATATAATCTATTTCTGATTATTGTACAGACCGAGAAGATATGATCTATACAAGCTCTGGATTTATGAAAACCATTTTGTTCTTCCACCAGAATGTTTTGGTCCTCCAAAAAATGTAATTAGCCTATTGCTGAGGATGGATGAATATAATCTATAAACCATACTTAATAAACGTATGCCTCTATAGTTCAGTGGCACTCTCGGGTCATTTTGTAAAGATTTGGGAATGGGATTCACTATAGACTAATACCAAGTGGATGGCAGTATACTGTACTAAAAAAACATTTGGAGCAAATTATATAGGATGTCAAATAATTTAGGGGATTTTCAAATCTCATTAGGCAATTCATCAATACCAAAAGGTTTCCCATTTTTTGCAGCGCCAATCACCTTCTTAACTTCTGCCATAGACAGCTCATAATTTACTGTAAATATGGGCCACATATAACGTATAAGAGGGTTCTAACATTGTATTTTCCAGTTTAGTTCTCAGTGAACATATGTCTTTATAAAATTATTGCTCAAAATATGTCACATTTTCGTTACCTGAGAACAAATTAGCAAACTCCTTAAGTACCTGTGTAATATCAGAATTGAGCTACCCCCTGCTCTTCTATAGCTTCCATTGGAATTGTCTTATGTTGTTTTGAATGAAAACTCCACCAGAAAATCTGTTAGCCAGTAAGGGAGGGGGGCTTTCATTGGTTGAATGACATTTATGCAGCGTGCACAAGGGAACCACTTTGCAAAGCCCGTTGCACACCTTCATTGGGTAAGTCTGAATACCAACTACTGAGAAGTGCATAGGAAAGGGCTAATTTACTCAATCAGAATCGGCCCTAATAGAATAATGCTGTTTGACCTGTATCTTATTTGACACCAAAGACCCAAATGGCGTTCCATAGGCAGCACCTTCCCTGATACAACACTAGCATTGATGTTTCTCTTCTCCACCTCCTCTATCTTTCTTATTTAACAATCTGCTTTATTATCTGGCTTATTACATCTGGGATAGATGAGGTGGGCCCTCCACCCACTCTCTCTATTGTTGCTGATAGAAGAACTAGGCCTAGGCCTTTTTCTGTGAAGAGTGATCACAGCCCAGTTATTGCAATCATCTGTTCAGAGTCAGACAGAACATTGTGTATAGTATACAGACACAACAGACCTGGCACAGAGACTAGACGGCCTGTCTGTCCTTCTTCACTGTTACAACCTGAAGTTCTGCAATGTGACACTAAGTCCATGAGTCATGAAAGACGAAGACAGTCTATTTGATTACTTTGCTATGTTGCTAATCTCACTAAAGAAGGATATGGGTAAGGTCCGCTCTTAGATATTTGCAGTGGGAAAAAGTAAAGTTGATTATTTTCAGGACCAATGTTTCGTTTTGCAGGTCTCATCGGTGTCCATTTCACTAAAAACACAGAGTGCATTTTAGATTAACCTATCTATTTAAATAACAAATAATGAATATTAATGTATCCTTCAATTTAAAAGACCCTTGCATATTGAACTGAGGATGTATTTACTAGCAGACCAACATACTATATCCTTAGTCAGAAAAAAATGAAAGGTTCTCAAGTGCATGCATGTGATGTTCACTAGGCGATTGTCTCATAGAGGAAAGGTTTTATCTAGTCATGGAAGACGCATGAGGTCAGACATTCCTACACATGGCAAACACTTGACCGTCATTACAACACTCATCATGATTTGTTTCCCCTAGAATAGGTTTTCATATAATTATGAATTACATGTCTATCATGTTTCCCCTGTGGGATCGGCCCATATGTACATGTATATCCTGCCACCATGAGATATTATTTACAGCAAATAAAGGGGATAGCGAATCTGGCCATGCGTTTCGGAGTGAGTGTTCATTTATCAGTGCCTGGCAGATGTTCCCAGGAGCTGCTTTGACTGGCGTGGGCAGGGCACATGCATACAGCAACTCACTCACTCGATCCTTTTCACAAATCAGAAAACACATCTTACTCTTCGTCAAAAAGGAGGTGACCTGTCTGGCTGTCTGAATACAAGGGGCGTGACAAGTTTCCAGTCTAATCTAGGGATATATCTTTAATACCGTGGGAGAAGCAGCCATTTGGACTAAAAGTGAATATCCAATCATTTGATATTCCCCTGTCTTATAATTATTTGGAATTGTTTTCAGTGTCCCGACGACCCTGCCTTACCTTTTAGGTCCTCATACTCTACATATCACCATGATACAGGAGTAGCAAAAACAGTTCTCCTATCCAAACGCTATCAATTTGATTGAGTTGGTGAAAGGGAGCAGCTGGAAACTTTGGGGTAGAAAAATATAAGAAAATGCATCTGAAGAAGGACACAGACCATTAAACAGCTGCAGTCAATACAGCTAGCAGCTAGCTAGAGAAACAATGCAGAATGGTCTGACTTCCCTGCCTGCAGTTACTACTCCACTGTGTTAACACAAGAGAGATAACAACAACAACAACTAAGCCTGAATCTAGTGGTCTGCTCTGCTGAGGATGACAAATCATCTCCCCTATTTCCTCACTGCATGGTCTACATAAGCACAGAAAACCAACGGAGGGTGCCTCAAAACCCCTTCATTTTTCAGGCATAATGAACTTCTGTTTCCCAGGGGACCCAGGCAGAGAAGGGGAGAGAAGGATAGGATCAGAGAGGGGGGTAGAGGAGGAGAGATGGAAGAGGAGGAGAGGCCCCACTGAGGAGCTACATAGTGGTCATACCAGGTTAATGGTAAAGGTAGGTAAGCAGTGCTAGGTAAAGCCCTGCCTTATCTCAGCTCACTGTTCACCATAGCAGCACACGCTCCAGCAGGTATATTTCACTGGTCACCCCCAAAGCCAATTCCTCCTTTGGCCGCCTTTCCTTCCAGTTCTCTGCTGCCAATGACTGGAACAAATGGCAAAAATCACTGAAGCTGGAGACTCATATCTCCCTCACTAAATTTAAGCACCAGCTGTCAGAGCAGCTCACAGATCACTGCACCTGTACATAGCCCATCTGTAAATAGCCCATCTGTAAATAGCCCATCCAACTACCTCATCCACATACTGTTCTTTTTTTTGCTCCTTTGCACCCCAGTATCTCTACTTGCACATTCATCTTCTGCACATCTATCACTCCGGTGTTTAATTGCTAAATTGTAATTATTTCGCCACTATGGCCTATTTATTGCCTTACCCCCCTTATCTTACCTCATTTGCACACACTGTATAAAGACTTATTTTTATTTTGTGTCATTGACTGTATGTTTGTTTATTCCATGTGAAACTATGTGTTGTTGTTTGTGTCACACTGCTATGCTTTATCTTGGTCAGGTCACAGTTGTAAATGAGAACTTGTTCTCAACTAGCCTACCTGGATAAATCAAGGTGAAATTAATACAAATATTTTTAAAAATGGATGCCCCAGGCTGGAGGTACCACTGCTTCATACTCACAAACTGGTGCTAGCCCTTTTTCAGCCAGATATGCAGCAGATATTCAGATGTTCTCATCTCTCCACATTATAGTGAAAGTAGTATGTCTCAGACTCCCATTCAGAATGATGGTGATGATATCACATATCACATATCTACCTATGTGAGTATTGATTGAATGATTACCAAGTCTTTAGGGCATCTATAACTAGGAAAACAGAGGGCTCCAATTAGCAATCAATGGAAAGGGGGAGGAGAGACCTTAGTAAACTTTTGGTTCTACAGCGGAAAAACCTTGCAGAGAGCAAAGACAAAGGGGATACCTAGTCAGTTGCACAACTGAATGTATTCAACCAAACCCCTGTGAATCAGAGAGGTGCGAGGGTAATCATCGCCCGGGGAACAGTTGTTGGGGGTTAACTACCTTGCTTAAGAGCAGAACGGCAGCTTTTTCCATCTTGCCGGCTCAGGATTTGAACCAGCAATATTTTGGTTGCTGGCCCAACACTCTTAATCGCTAGGCTAGCATTTGTGTGGATGGAAATGGTGTTAATTGTTTCCATGAGACCCCAGATTGAGTCAACAGATCATGGTAAACCAGATAATGGTGTGTAAACACACACTTAAACAGTATTTGAACTGTCGGCTACTTTACATAAGCAAACAATTTGTGTAGCAGGGAGGAAAATAATGGATACACATTAGTGTTTGAGAGTATTCCGTCTATCGCTGAACAACAGAACTGACTACCCTGTTTTAGTTTTAGTCAGAGAATGTAATGTTCTCTCGCTCTCTCCCTCTGAAAGCCAGACTGATGTTTTTTAAAGAGCAAGGTTGCCATCTGTGTATTTTGCCCAACATTATTTTCTGGATTATTGCCTCTGCTCTCTATCATTCTGTCTCTCTTAGTCTCCTAAAGGAGCTTCTGCAAATCATCTTCTTCAACTGCTGACCCCAAAAACCAGAAACATGCACAAAACATGCTTGTATGCACATGTACTATACACTCTCCCTTGTGGGGTAGTTATTTAAGCCCCTGTCATTGCCTGAGGTTGAGAAGACACTACTTATATATTAAAAGTGAGCATTGGGTGGAAACTAGAAACATATATGCTGTAGAAGTAAAGCTATTTGAATTTGAGTACTTGAAACTTGAGAGGTCAGTTGTCTTAATTAGGGCTGCAATCCCGTTAACGGGATCGATATGACAACCACCAGTGAAAGTGCAGGGCGCCAAATTCAAAACAACAGAAATGTCATAATTAAAATTCCTCAAACATACATGTATCTTATACCGTTTTAAAGGTAATCTTGTCATTAATCCCACCACAGTGTCCGATTTCAAATCGGCTTTACAGCGAAAGCACCACAAACGATTATGTTAGGTCACCACCAAGTCACAGAAAAATGCAGCCATTTTTCCAGCCAAAGAGAGGAGACACAAAAAGCACAAATAGAGATAAAAAATTAATCACTAACCTTTGATGATCTTCATCAGATGACACTCATAGGACTTCAGGTTACACAATACATATATGTTTTGTTTGATAAAGTTCATATTTGTATATAAGTATAGATTGGCGTGTTACGTTCACTTGTTCCAAAAACATCCGGTGATATTGCAGAGAGCCACATCATTTTACAGAAATACTCATTATAAATGTCGATAAATACAATTGTTAGACATGGAAATATAGATATAACTCTCCTTAATGTAACCGCTGTGTCAGATTTATTTTTTTACTTTACGGAAAAAGCAAACCATGCAATAATCTGGGACGGTGATCAGAAAGAAAAACAATTATCCACCATGTTGGAGTCAACAGAAATCAGAAATAACATTATAAATATTCACTTACATTTGATGATCTTCATCAGAATGCACTCCCAGGAATCCTAGTTCCACAATAAATGTTTTTTTTATAATGTCCATTATTTATGTCAGTAGCTACTTTTGGTAGCGCGTTTAGTACACAAATCCAAACGCTTGTGCAGGTCCAGCCGAACGTTGGACAAAAACTTCAAAAAGTTATATTACAGGTCATAGAAACTTGTCAAACTAAGTATAGAATCAATCTTTAGGATGTTGTTAGCATAAATCTTCAATAACGTTCCAACCAGAGAATTCCATTGTCTGTAGAAATGCCATGAACCGCAGGTCGCTATCATGTGAAATGCGCAGGACCAGGACCTGGCTCTCTGCCAGACCACTGACTCAAAGAGCTCTCATCCGGCCCCACAATACAGTAGAAGCCTAGTTCAAGTTTCTAAAGACGATTGACATCTAGTGGAAGCCCTGTGAAGTGCAACATAACCAATATCCCACTGTGTATTCAATAGGGGCTGGGTTGAAAATCGACCAACCTCAGATTTCCCACTTCCTGTTTGGATTTCTTCTCAGGTTTTTGCCTGCCATATGAGTTTGGTTATACTCACAGACATCATTCAAACTGTTTTAGAAACTTCAGTGTGTTCTATCCAATATTAATAATAATATGCATATATTAGCAACTGGGACTGAGGAGAGGGCCATTTACTCTGGGCACCTTTCATCCAAGCTACTCAATACTGCCCCTGCAGCCATAAGAAGTTAAGAGAAAGTTCTAGAGCTTAGTGTGTCTGTGTGAAGTGTGAACCATTGTAACTCATTTGTATAAACTGTTCTTGTGGTGAGTATTTAGCAGATTTACGGATAAACTGCTTTCTGTTGTCTGAGAATATTTAATTGATGAATGAATCCATGAAACGCATCCCTTGCATTCAATGCTGCAATGAGATCTGTCCTAAATCCATAATGGAGAGTCAGCGTTAGGAAATGCAGACCAAGGCTAAATGTGAGCTATTCTTTACTAGCACAAATCCATGTACACTATTTCAAAGGAACATTTTATAGCTTCCTCTCTCCTTCACTTGTGTAATCTGTTGTTTTATGTATGAAAAACATGCAGTATTTTTCTGTGATGGATGTAATAGAGACAAACCCTGCAAAGTCTCCAGAGACAAGATAAGAAAGGAAAATCGAAAGCAGAGCTAAGAGTCTTAACTGACAAGCTGTTCAGGGCCGGTTAAGTCACTCAAAAAACTCTGTCATATATAAGAAGATAACGTTTCATAGAGAAGTGGAGTTTATTTTTTATTTTTTCATCTGTTCTTCTGTTTGTTTTGACAGTAACTTGAGCCTGTCTCATAGTAGATAGAAATGACTGTACAGGCAGTACATGTGTTGCTGTGGGGTCGTATGCTACATGAGTGAGTAGCACTTTCTGGTGATAAGGAACAAAATAATATCTCAAATGTGTATTTTCTCAGTTGATGATTTGTCCCTCAATCTTCTCTCACAAAGTGTCAGTTGAAGACTCAACCCAAAGACAAACATTAAACTTTCTCTTCCTACATCAATACCACTCTATAGACCCCCAATTAAATCCTAAAACCCTCAGAGAAATGACTACAGTCCCTTGTGAAGCTATAACTGACTGCAGTCTCTCTATTTCACGTCAGAGAATCACTCTAGTTACACAAGACTGATGTAAGAGAATCCCCAACAGTAACTATAAAACTGCTTTAAGAGTCGAGGCATTTTAGAAGCATTTGAGACTTGAAGATTACAACCCAAAACGTGCAGTATCAGGGACCCAAAACTGGAGTAAAACACTCCAGGCGCAACACTCTGATTCAGCTGACAATGGCATTCAAATTCAATAACAGAACCTTTAGAGTGAAAATTACTTTAGCAATACAGACTGATCCAAAGAAAAGCAAAACCACCAAAGATCAGAGGCACCAAATTATAGGGCAAAAAAACGTGTCATTTTGCACCATGGCAAAAGTAATTTACCTCTCCAGGCCCGAGCTCTAAAGGTGTTAGAATGATCACCAACTCATTTGGGGTAACAAAGTATTCTAAAGTCATTTGGGGTAACAACAAATAATCAAAAAATTGAAAGGAGAGGAGCTCTCTCGCTCTCTCTCTCTCTCTGAGTGTAGTGCTTTGCTTTTCCCCTATTTTCATCTTGAATCAATGTTTGCTTTCGCATCGGCATGAATAATGCATGGTTTAGGAAACTAGCTTAAAGCCGCTCTGTAAATATTTAGTGGTGCGTTCCGTTAGCTGCAGCCTGACCTGATGCAATCCCTTCACTTCAATTAAATGCAATCGATGTCTCTTGTCTCACGTAAACTACTTCTTCTTCTCATTTCCTCTGAAGGATTATGTCTTAACATGAATAAAAGCTGACAACAGAGTCCTAGTTTGAGGGAGATCCCTTATAGATTCCACTGTCTACACCCATGAAATGTTTTGTAGAATAATTTGTGTGCAGCTTTCTTTCTTTTTACAGTTTACTCTCGTTAGTCAGCACCTCTATAAAAACAATCTGGGTGTGCGTCAGTTTATGCCTTTCACTAGACAACACTATCATGTTGAATGTTTTTACATATTATAATGATACATCTGCATTTCTGTATTCATTTGCACATCCTACTGTATTGTGGTTATGATTCTTCCGAACGCTCACAGGCCACTACAGCAAAACCATTGCCTTGCTAAAAATCAGGGTTTTTGCAGATGGACCTGAGGCCCTTATATTGCACTTCACAGCAATAATACTCAATAACACACTCTTTTTTTTCTCGAAACAAAACAAAGGTCAGTGCATTCTATCTTTGTTTCCATCTCTCTCTCTCTCTCTCTCTCTCTCTCTCTCTCTCTCTCTCTCTCTCTCTCTCTCTCTCTCTCTCTCTCTCTCTCTCTCTCTCTCTCTCTCTCTCTCTCTCTCTCTCTCTCTCTCTCTCTCATTGTATAAAGGACCAGACTCCTCTGGACACAGCATTTACTCCTCTTGTACTGCTGCAGCTTTTATTTGTCCCGCTACAAAGAGAAACACACCAGTCCTATATCACAGAGGCTCCATGGCTGGGATCAATAGGCTAGTATTGTGTGGACACACAGACAAATCAATGCAGCCAGCCAGCCCCCCCAGACCAGACCTGCGTGTGGATTGAGGAATACATCTAGCAGGCGTGATGAATGTAGGAGTTGTTTGGGGCCAGTTAAGTCACTCAACAAACTGTCATAAATCAGAAGAACACTTTTCATGGAGAAGTGGAGTTGATTTTTTTAGGCTGTTTTTCTGTTTGTTTTGACAATAATTTGAACCTGTCTCGTAGTAGATGGGAATGACTACACAGGCAGTGCTACATGAGTGAGTAGCACTTCCTGGTGATAATGAACAAAACACAGAATTAGCATGCTTGCTGTTCTGAAGCTTTTTCATGATGCTTCCACGACTAGCCCTGGCCTCCAAATTTCAGTTATTTTTTAGGATAAATTCATAACTAGGCTGAGCAAGTACAGAGCAAGTACAGTAGTTATCCTTCTGAGGTCCAGAGGACGGCCCAGTACGGGGCAGAGTTGAGAGGTTGGAGCTGGTGCTCGGCTGGGTGGTGTTGAGGGTTTGGAGCTGGTGCTAGGGCTAAGGCTAGTATCTGTGCTGGATGGGTAGCTCTGCTCCACAGGCAACATCCTCCACTCCTCTCCACAACACCCTGAAGTGATAGAGAGAGAAAAATATATCTCTTTCCTTGACCACAATTACCAGCCCACATGAATGTGAGGCAAGTTCTAAAAAGGTATGTGTCAAAGGCAAGCTGCTCCAGCCTCAATGCCAGTGTCACGCCTTGGTCTTCGTATTTTGTGTTTTCTTTAATTATTTGTTCAGGCCAGGGTGTGATATGGGGTTATTGTATTGTCTTATTGGGGTTTTTTGTAGGCATTGGGATTGTGGTCGATTAGGGGTGTGTCTAGTATAGGCTTGGCTGCCTGAGGCGGTTCTCAATCAGAGTCAGGTGATTCTTGTTGTCTCTGATGGGGAACCGTATTTAGGTAGCCTGGGTTTCATTGTGTATTTCGTGGATGATTGTTCCTGTCTCTGTGTAGTTTCACCAGATAGGCTGTAATTAGGTTTCACGTTCCGTTTGTTGTTTTTGTATTTGTATAGTTATTTCATGTGTCACTTTGTTCATTAAAGTCATGAGTAACCACCACGCTGCATTTCGGTCCTTCTCTCTTTCTACAAACGAAGAACGCCGTTACAGCCAAACAGAGAAAGGAATTGCTTCACTTATTATTCAACCATATCAGAAAGTCTATATTTTGGGATTTGCAAGAAAAGAGAAAATACAAAAGTACTGTAATACCGATAGTGCCAAGTCTGGAACCAATAGGACACTGAAAAGGTTCTACCCGCAAGCTATAAAACCTTTTTAAAGTTAGTTAAATATTTAGTCACTTTAGTCCTAGTTACAGTTGAAGTCGGAAGTTTACATACACTTAGGTTGGAGTCATTAAAACTCGTTTTGTAAACCACTCCACAAATTTCTTGTCAACAAACTATAGTTTTGGCAAACTATAGTTTTGGACATCTACTTTGTGCATGACACAAGTCATTTTTCCGACAATTGTTTACAGACAGATTATTTCACTTATAACACACTGTATCACAGTTACAGTTGGTCGGAAGTATACATACACTAAGTTGACTGTGCCTTTAAACAGCTTGGAAAATTACAGAAAATTATGTCATTGCTTTAGAAGCTTCTGATAGACTAATTGGCATCATTTGAGTCTATTGTAGGTGTACCTGTGGATGTATTTCAAGGCCTACCTTCAAACTCAGTGCCTCCTTGCATGACCTCATTGGAAAATCAAAAGAAATCCAAACAGTTCTATTTTTGTTGAATCAGACCAGAGAACATTTCTCCAAAAAGTATGATATTTGTCCCCATGTGCAGTTGCCATCCGTAGTCTGGCTTTTTTTATGATGGTTTTGGAGCAGTGGCTTCTTCCTTGCTGAGCGGCCTTTCAGGTTATGTCGATATAGGACTTGTTTTATTGTGGATATGGACACTTTCTACCTGTTTCCTTGAGCACCTTTTCAAGGTCCATTACTGTTGTTCTGGGATTGATTTGCACTTTTCGCACCAAAGTATGTTCATCTCTAGGAGACGGAACGCATTTCCTTCCTGAGCGGTATGATGGCTGCGTGGTCCCACTGTGTTTATGCTTGCGTACTGTTGTTTGTACAGATGAACGTGGTACCTTCAGGTGTTTGGAAATTGCTCCCAAGAATGAACCCGACTTTGTGGAGGTCTACAACTTGTTTTTTGAGGTCTTGGCTGATTTCTTTTGATTTTCCCTTGATGTCAAGCATAGAGGCACTGAGTTTGAAGGTAGGCCTTGAAATACATCCACAGGTACACCTCCAATTGACTCAAATGATGTCAATTAGCCTACCAGAAGCTTCTAAAGCCATGACATAATTTTCTGGAATTTTCCAAGCTGTTTAAGGCACAGTCAACTTAGTGTATGTAAACTTCTGACCCACTGGAATTGTGATACAGTGAATTATAAGTTAAATAATCTGTCTGTAAACAATTGTTGGAAAAATGACTTGTGTCATGCACAAAGTAGATGTCCTAACTGACTTGGCAAAACTTTAGTGTTAACAAGAAATGTGTGGAGTCGTTGAAAAATGAGATTAATTGACTCCAACCTAAGTGTATGTAAACTTCTGACTTCAACTGTACATATCTACCTCAATTACCTCATACCCTTGCGCCTCAACTTGGTACTGGTACTCTGTGTATATTGCCAAGTTATCGTTACTAATTTTGTATTTGTTATTACTTGTATTATTACGTGTTTAACGTTTCTATTATTTCTCTGTTTTCTATTACTCTTCATTGTTGGGAAGGGCCCGTAAGTAAGCATTTCACTTTTAGTCTACACCTGTTGTTTACGAAGCAATTTTGATTTGATTTGAATTTGATCAGTGTTTCCCAACTTCGATCCTCGAATACCCCCAACAGAGTACATCATTTTGTTGTGGCCCCAGACAAGGACACCTTATTCTACTTGTCAACTAATCATTGAGCCCTTGACAAGTTGAATCAGCTGTTTTTGTCCAGGAGTTGGGAAACATTGATCATAGTTTAAAAGTAGTGCACAATGTAGGGAATAGGGTGCCATTTGGGACACAGTCTTATTGTATGCACCAGATCATTCTACTTGATTGTGTAACCTTCTGGTAAAGTGGGCGAGATTACCTTAATTCTTGAATGCCATTTTTAGAAACAAAGGGCCATTTCCCTTTCTGCTTTGTTGTTGTTATTTTTTATTTCGTGGAAAGATGGATGCACTTCTCTTCTAATACAAGAATGGTATACATTTTTAAAGCCCATGAACCTCCCTTTGAAATTGGGACAATCCACAAAATGGATGAAAGAAAGGGTGCTCTAACCCTGACCGGCAGCTCTCTCTCCTATGGCTCCAGGTGCTGAATTAATAAGCAGTTCAGAGAGTCCTGAAATAGCTGAGGAGCTGAGGAGAGACCAAATGGGCCTCGTCAGAAGTCAGGGGACAACACATTCCTACTGAGTAGTGGAGAAACACCACTATAGCTCCAGACTCGTAATGGTTGGCCTGTCAGAATACAAAACAACAGACAGGAAGAAAGCAAAAGATCATCATCCTCTACTGCCAGCCACCAACTGCAATCTTAAAGAGACACAATATGATCACAATCAGTTTAACTGTTTGTGATCATATTGAACTCTTTAAAGTGTTTTGGGGGGTTATCTGTACTTCACTTAAGTATTTACAGTGCCTTCAGAAAGTATTTATACGTATTCCACATTTTGTGTTACTGCCTACATTCAAAATAAAATGCATAAAAAAATCATTTTCCCACCCATCTACACACAATACCCCACAATGACAAAGGGAAAACATGCTTTTAGAAAATGTTGCACATTTATTTAAAAAGAAATACAGAAGTATCTCGTTTACATAAGTATTCACACCCCTAAGTCAATAAATGTTAGAATCACCTTTGGCAGTGATTACAGCTGTGAGTCTTTCTGGGTCAATCTCTAAGGATGCAGTGTTTTTAAAGTATATTAAAGTATCTTTATTTTTAAGTAACGGTCCAATGCAGCCGTAATTATCTGAATAATTTCTGAGTAACAATTTAAGTACCTTACTGTGATTGTTTTCAGTAAAAATGGTCAAAAAGAAACAAAAATTGCTTCTTAGCAAAGAGCAATTTCTCAAGCAATAATTTTGCTAGGATTGTCTGGGAGTGGTCTGAGTGGGGAAAATTAGCTGTTATTAGCAGAGAGTTTTGAAACTGTCTTTCTTACTGTTCTATTAACTAATGTCACCAACCAAAACAGGCTGAAATTACAGGCGGCCTTTTCAAACAGCTCATACAGTTAAAGGCCATTATCATCATTTTCAGTATCACAGTATCATTCCAACTTCATAGTGTGGAAATGTACTGTATATAAAACACAGGGAAATCAACATTTTGACTGCACTGGGCCTTTACGTATGACAATTGAGTACTTTTTCCACCACTGATTAGCCTAACAGTAATATAAGAAAAAACAGCTAGTGAACTGGGAGTGCTGCTATACAAACTTTTTAAGACTGGAATGCTTTCATACAACAGTATCCCTGCGGTGAAAAAATCTTGCGAATCTGTGGCATTTAGGATTGTCTCCTTCATTTCTGTCATACCAATAAATGTTCTGATGTTATTCTACTCTCACAAAGGAGGCTCCTCTGCTCAGACATATTCTCAGCTATTAAAGCTTTTCTTGCACTACAAAATGTTGCCAATGTTGTTGTCTACCGTTTTACTTTCCAAAGGGAATAAAGGCATAAAACAAAAACATGAAACTTTCTCTATCTGTGCTTCACTTTGAGATGTTTTCCTTATTTTTTAATTGCAATGCTCCTACCTGTGTGAGTCGTTGAAATCCCAGGACTTTATCTTTTAATTCCATGATCAGATTTTTCATGCTGTGTATAATACTTGAATACTGATATAGTGACACATACAACTGGGCAGTTTTACAGTGTAAGTGACGTTTCTGATTTATATCTGACAAGTTCATAGGGACAAACCATAGATTGTAACTTAACTCGATAAATCTGAGCATGGAGTGCAATAGGATAGGGAAACAAAATATCCATGAGATTTATTGAATGCCAACAAATTAGCATAGATTTTCTAAACCAGAGAACGGGCTGTACTGTGACATTTTACCTTTTTGCAAAAACGTGCCAGGGTGGAGTTTTCAGGCTAATATGCCCTATGAATAGAATGAAAATCAATAAAGATATGACCAAATAAAATAAATAACCTAAGGCTCAATGGCCTTTGTAGTTCAAGTTCTCTCTTAGAAATTAAAGGTAACATTAAATCAGATAAACAGATAAAGGGTGGCTGGTCGATGGCTAGTTTGTGAGAGCGTTAAATGTTTTTACACAGGTTGTTTCTTCCCTCAACAGACGGATGGTTTAATGATTCCTTCTGTTCTCTCTCTCTCTCTCTCTCTCTCTCTCTCTCTCTCTCTCTCTCTCTCTCTCTCTCTCTCTCTCTCTCTCTCTCTCTCTCTCTCTCTCTCTCTCTCTCTCTCTCTCTCTCTCTTAGTATTGGAGATATCACCCAGCTCTTACAGTTTCCTCTCTCTACTGAGTTTACCTTGATCTACTGTATTTGTGAAAGTTCACAAGCCCACGATTAAAACTTCAATTACGCAGAAAACCGGGCCTTTTTCCTACTTCAATGGAACCCCCTTTATCCATCATCATGACCATCGCCATCAGGGACATGAAAGGGTGAAATGTATTTTCTGTTCCCAATCAGATCACGAAAACCTCTAATCTTGTTAAGCATCACCTCTGAGGCAAGCTATTGCAATGTCCGCTACATTTCTCATCAACAAGCAGTCTGATTCTACTGCAGTTAGTGCCACAATCAGTGCAATGTTGTTCTGTTAGAATCATAACTCTAAAGTTCTATCATGTCCCCAAGCAGCACTTTACAACCCATCCTTTCCTCCAAGACTTCAGTACCTTCCAACCAGTAGTTAAAAAAGTATATTTAACTCACTATCAATACACACACAAGCACACACACACTCTGCCCAAGGTTTAGCCCCTAAGCTTCTACTATCTCTGTCAAACAGTCACCAACTGCATGATTGGGCTTCCTGATGGTCATGTTCCTAAGGGCAATGTTAAAGATGAATGCCTTTTTGGCCCCAACTAGCAACTGTAGAAACACAATACACCCTTCTTCTCATCTCAACAATGCACAGCTTGACACAGCTTGACTTACACCATTTTTTCCCTAGAAATACAATTCTTTAAAGGCCCAGTGCAGTCAAAAATGTGATTTCCTGTGTTTTTTATTTAAGTGATGTTTGAAAAGACTGCCCGAAATTTCAGCCTGTTTTGGTGTGATGGAGTTTTGGCCTGCTTGGTGATAACACTAGGTGGTATAAGTTAATTAACCAATAACAAAGAGCATTTCAAACCTCTCTGCCAATAACAGTTAGTTTTCAGGTTGCAAATGTATGCTATTAGGCTAGTCCAATTAGGCCCATCACTCAGATCACTCCCAGACTGTCCTTTTCTTGAGAAATTGCTCTTTGCTCAGAAGCAATTTTTTGTATCTGTTTTTATATTTTAATAAGGTACATATTTGTTAAGGTACATATTTGTTATGCAGAAATTATTTTATATTGACATGAAAACGGTTGCATTGGACCTTTAAAGACAACTGTTCATGTACTGAAAGAGTGTGAGGAATATCTACTGTACAGTCTAAGGCAGTGGTTTTCGAAGTCGGTGTCACAACCCCAGGGAACAGCAGTGGGGTCACCAAAATATGTTTTTAAAAATATATATATATACACATTTGAGGGGATTACAGATTATTGTATGGGACAAATGTTTTTGAGAAAGATAATTTAAAAAATACAATTTCATTGAGTAAATGTATTTATTGGTTTCTTTTCAGTTTGATAAGAGATTAAATGTACTGAATTTAAAGTGATTTGTTGATATAAATCGAAATGAACCGATTTTAAGGTTGTGTCACTATTTGGAGTGGGGTGGAGTCATGAGAAATGAATGCAAAAATAATGGGGTCCCCAGAAATCAAATCACATCAAATCAAATGTATTTATAAAGCTCTTCTTACATCAGCTGATATCTCAAAGTGCTGTACATAAACCCAGCCTAAAACCCCAAAGAGCAAGTAATGCACGTGTAGAAGCACGGTGGCTAGGAAAAACTCCCTTGAAAGACCAGAACCTGGGAAGAAACCTAGAGAGGAACCAGGCTATGAGGGGTGGCCAGTCCTCTTCTGGCTGGGCCGGGTGGAGATTTTAACAGAACATGGCCAAGATGTTCAAATGTTCATGGATGAACAGCAGGGTCAAATAATAATAATCACAGTGGTTGTCGAGGGTGCAACAGGTCATGACCTCAGGAGTAAATCTCAGCCAATCTTTCAGTGTCTCTACCGCTCCTGCTGTCTCTAGAGAGTTGATAGCAGCAGGTCTGGGACAGGTAGCACGTCCGGTGAACAGGTGTTAAGATAATTATGTTATCAATGTTCATAAACTGAACTTCAATTAAACTACTCGGTCTGTTACCAAGAATTTGTAAGACTCCTATTGAAATGAAACAGACAGAGGCCAGTCTACAATAGTCAGCAACATTTATTTACGAGAGCTCTCCCCATCATATCATGTAGATTGGTTTAATTATCTCCCATTTCGTCATAAATGTCCCTCCTCTTCTCAGACAATGACAATATAGTCTACAAGTTCTACTACGCATACATTGCTTATCACATCCTACAACATGTGGCACTATGTACTGAAAGCCCAACAGTTTCTCCCCTCTTTGTGTGGGGAGACTTCCTTCCCTGTTATCAGTTTCACAGAGGTCACAAATTGTCTGCCACAGTTCCTCTTCACTTATGGACAAACATTCTTCATCATTATACAGAGACAGGGTAGAATTCTGTTAGTTATAGTTCTACATTAAATCATTTAGTCATTATTCATAATAATGGTTCAGGGTTCCATAGCTGCAAGCAGAACAGTTGAAACTGGAGCAGCAGCATGGCCAGGTGGACTGGGGACAGCAAGGAATCATCAGGCCAGGTAGTCCTGAGGCATGGTCCTAGGGATCAGGTCCTCTGAGAGAAAGAAAAAAAGACAGAAAGAAAGATAGAAAGAATACTTAAATTCACACAGGACACTGGATAAGACAGGAGAAATACATCAGATATAACAGACTGACCCTAGCCCCCAACACAAACTACTGCAGCATAAAAACTGGAGGCTGAGATAGGAGGGGTCGGAAACACTGTGGCCCCATCCAACAATACCCCCGGGCAGGGCCAAACAGGCAGGATATAACCCCACCCACTTTGCCAAAGCACAGCCCCCTCACCACTAGAGGAATATCTTCAACCACCAACTTACCATCCTGAGACAGGGTTGAGTATAGCCCACAAAGGTCTCCGCCACGGCACAACCCAAGGGGGGGGCGCTAACCCAGACAGGAAGATCACGTCAGTGACTCAAACCCACTCAAGAGGGACCCATGGAAGAGCACCAGTAAGCCAGTGACTCAGGCCCTGTAATAGGGTTAGAGGCAGAGAATCCCAGTGGGGAGAGGGGAACCGGCCAGATAGAGACAGCAAGGGTGGTTTGTTGCGCCAGTGCCTTTCCGTTCACCTTCACACTCCTGGGCCAGACTACACTCAATCATAGGACCTAGTGAAGAGATGAGTCTTCAATAAAAACTTAAAGGTTGAGACCGAGTCCGCGTCTCTCACATGCGTAGGCAGACTATTCCATAAAAATTGAGCTCTATAGGAGAAAGCCCTGCTTCCAGCTGTTTGCTTAGCAACTCTAGGGACAGTTAGGAGGCCTGCGTCTTGTGACCATAGCACTGAAAGTGAGGTAGGAGCAAGCCCATGTAATGCTTTGTAGGTTAGCAGTAAAACCTTGAAATCAGCCCTTGCCTTAACAGGAAGCCAGTGTAGAGAGGCTAGCACTGGAGTAATATGATAATTGTTTTTGGTTCTAGTCAAGTTTATTTAGTGCTTTATCCAGGTAGCCGGAAAGTAGAGCATTGCAGTAGTCTAAACTAGAAGTGACAAAAGCATGGACTAATTTTTCTGCATCATTTTTAGACAAAGATTCAGATTTTTACAATGTTAGGTAGATGTAAAAAAAAAGCTGTCCTTGAAACAGTCTTGATATGTTCGGCAAAAGAGATATCAGGGTCCAGAGTAACACTGATGTCCTTCACAGTTTTATTTAAGATGACTGTACATCAAGATTAATTGTGTACAATGTGTATATCAAGATTAATTGTCAAATTCAACAGAAGATCTCTTTGATTCTTGGGACCTAGAACAAGCTTCTCTGTTTTGTCCGAGTTTAAAAGCAAAACATTTGCAGCCATCCACTTCCTTTGGGGCTTCACCATGTTTTAAAAAAAAATACAAATTTATGGAGCCATGCCTCATCTGAAACACAACCCAACCATGCCGCACTACTTCTTAACCTTTCTGGGGAAGGCAGGATGCTTGCGTCCCACATGGCCAATAGCCAGGGAAAATGCAGAGCGCCAAATTCAAATACATTTCTATAAAAATCTAACTTTCATTAAATTACACATGCAAGATAGCAACACTCGTTGTGAATCCTGCCAACATGTCAGATTTCAAAAAGGCTTTTCGGCGAAAGCATAAGTTGCTATCATCTTATGATAGCACAACAGTAAACAATGAGAGTAGCATATTTCAACTCTGCAGGCGCGACACAAAACGCAGAAATAAAATATAAATCATCCCTTACCTTTGACGAGCTTCTTTTGTTGGCACTCCTATAGGTCCCATAAACATCACAAATTGTCCTTTTGTTCAATTAATTCTGTCAATATATATCCAAAATGTCCATTTATTTGGGGCGTTTGATCCAACTCACGTCGCTACAAAATATCTCAGAAGTTACCTGTAAACTTTGCCAAAACATTTCAAATACTTTTGTAATACAACTTTAGGTATTTCTAAACGTATATAATCGAACAAATTGAAGACGGGATGATCTGTGTTCAATACAGGAGCAAAACAAACTGACTCTAATTTTCTAGTTACGCGCCTCTATCAAAAGGTACACATGAAGTGACGTTCGTTCTGAGCTATGGTACTTCTTCATTACACAAAGGAAAAACCTCAACCAATGTCTACAAACTGGTGACATCCAGTGGAAGCAGTAGGAACTGCAGGAAAGTTGATTAGAATTCTGGATTCCCCATGAAAACATATTGAAAAGACAGTGAGTTAAAAAAAAAAAAAAGAAACCTGAATGGTTTGTCCTCAGGGTTTTGTCTGCTAAATAAGTTATGTTATACTCACAGACATGATTCAAACAGTTTTAGAAACTTCAGAGTGTTTTCTATCAAATACTACTAATAATATGCATATATTAGGATCTGGGACAGAGTAGAAGGCAGTTCAGTTTGGGCACGCTATTTATCCAAAAGTGAAAATGCTGCCCCCTACCCCAAACAGGTTAACACAGCGCGCATCCAACCCGGAAGCCAGCCGTACACCTAGCGACCTGGTCAGCGTGCACTGCACCCGGCCCGCCACAGGAGTCACTAGTGCACAATGAGACAAGGATATCAACACCGGCCAAACCCTCCCTAAACCGGAACGACGACGCTAGTCCAAATGTGCGTCGCCCCATGGACCTCCCGGTCGCGGCCAGCTGCGACAGAGCCTGGGCTCAAACCCAGAGTCTCTGGTGGTACAGCTAGCACTACGATGCAGTGTCTTAAACCAAAGCTCCACCCGGGAGGCCTTGGGGCTTCACCATGTTTCATCGAAATGTACAGCTGTGTGTCATCCACATAGCAGTGAAAGTTAACATTATTTTTACGAATGACTTCACCAAGAGGTAAAATATATAGTGAAAACAATAGTGTTCCTAAAACAGAACCTTGAGGAACACCGAAATTTACAGTTGATTTGTCAGAGGACAAACCATCCACAGAGACAAACTGATATCTTTCTGACAGTGTAGTCATTCTGTGTAGACCAATTTGTGTTTCTAATCTCTCCAAAAGAATGTGGTGATCGATTGTATCAAAAGCAGCACTAAGGTCTAGGAGCACGAGGACAGATACAGAGCCTCGGTCTGACGCCATTAAAAGGTCATTTACCACCTTATTTAACAAGTGCAGTCTCAGTGCTATAATGGGGTCTAAAACCAGACTGAAGCATTTCGTATACATTGTTTGTCTTCAGCAAGGAAGTGAGTTGCTGCGCAACAGCTTTTTCGAAAATGTTTGAGAGGAATGGAATATTTGATATAGGCCGATAGTTTTTTATATTTTCTGGTTCAAGGTTGGGCTTTTTCAAGATAGGCTTTATTACTGCAACTTTTAGTGAGTTTGGTACACATCCGGTGGGTAAAGAGCTGTTTATTATGTTCAACATAGGAGGGCCAAGCACAGGAAGTAGCTCTTTCAGTAGTTTAGTTGGAATAGGGTCCAGTATGCAGCTTGAAGGTTTAAAGAGGCCATGATTATTTTCATCATTGTGTCAAGAGACATAGTACTAAAACACTTGAGTGTCTCTCTTGATCCTAGGTCCTGGCAGAGTTGTGCAGTCTCAGGACAACTGAGCTTTGGAGGAATACGCAGATTTAAAGAAGAGTCCGTAATTTGCTTTCTAATGATCATGATATTTTCCTCAAAGAAGTTCATGGCTCCGAAATCCTTTTGGAGTGGGTCTGTGGACTTTTCCATGTGAATATTAAAGTCACCAAAAATGTGAAAGTCACCATGACTACAAGGTCCGATGGGAATTCAGGGAACTCAGTGAGAAATGCTGTATGTGGCCCAGGAGGCCAAAAGTGATTGAGTAGGCTGCATAGATTTCAAGATGAGAAGCTCAAAAGACTTTTGTAAATTGAAATTTGCATTCATAAATGTTAGCAACACCTCCGCCTTTGCGGGATGCGCGGGGGATATGGTCACTTGTGTAACCAGGAGGTGAGAACTAGTTTAACACAGTAAATGAATCAGGCTTAAGCCATGTTTCAGTCAGGTCAATCACGTCAAGATTATGATCAGTGATTAGTTCATTGACTATAACTGCCTTGGAAGTGAGGGATATAACATTAAGTAGCCCTATTTTGAGATGTGAGGTATCACAATCTCTTTCAATAATGGCAGGAATGGAGGAGCACTTTATTCCGGTGAGATTGCAAAGGCAAACACCGCTATGTTTAGTTTTGTCCAACCTAGGTTGAGGCACAGACACGGTCTCAATGGGGATAGTTGAGCTGACTACACTGACTGTGCTAGTGGCAGACTCCACTAAGCTGGCAGGCTGGCTAACAGCATTCCTACTGAGTTTCCCTCCAGAAGCCATGAGAAAGTTGTCCTTCTGCAGGGACTGTGCAGGGGGATTTATATCACTATGTGTACTTACTTGTGGCACAGACGCTGTTTCATCCTTTCCTACACTGAAATTACACTTGCCTAACGATTGCGTCTGAAGCTGGGCCTGCAGCACAGCTATCCTCGCTGTAAGGCGATCATTCTCCTGTATATTATGAGTACAGCAACTGCAATTAGAAGGCATCATGTTAATGTTACTACTTAGCTTCGGCTGGTCGAGGTCCTAACGAACCATGTCCAGATAAAGTGTCTGGAGTGAAAAAGTTGAATGAAAAAAAATTGATTGAGGGAAAAACAAAAAATATAAACGTAATTAAACGTAATTAAAATGTAAAAACTGTCAAGTTGTCAGGTAGCAAAATAAGGTTAGCAACAAAACGCACAGCAGCATGTAAACAAGTCTACCAGTTGTGACCGGAAATGACGTGAAAAAGGTATCACCAGATATCATTGCTATATTACAGTCCCATACTACAGATAGTTACTACAGATAGTTACTGTGTAAGGGCGGCAGGTAGCCTAGCGGTTAGAGTGTTCTGCTGAAAAAGTTTGAATACCACTGGTCTAAGGTGTCTTCAATCCATAGGTGTACAGGACATTGTAATCTAAGCCATCAGTAAACAACAACACTGCTGAGTCTTAAAGTTCTAAGGACACCTTGGTTACACAAGCAACGCCCCCTTTGATCATGTCATAAGTCTGGCCTGACATTTCTTCAGCTCTGCTTGGTCATTTCTCAGCCTTAGGTGTTCATTTGGTCTGTCTGGCTCCGCCTGCTTCTGACAAGACCTGTTTTATGCCCTTCATAACTCCAGATCCTCCCCGTGACCAACCTAGGGTTCTATAACCGTCTGTCTAGTCATAATGTCATCCATGGAGAAGGGAGGCTTTATCAGGACAAGCAGCCAATCATACTTCAATCGAGGACAGGCTTAACTGAATAAAAAAACAAAGACAGAATGCAATATGAAATATTATTAAATAGTTTGTGGAATGGCCTTGTCTCAGAGGGAAGATCCTCAGAGCCAGATGATGTGATGGCAGGTAGCCCTATGCGGGGCTGCTGGCATCAAAACCTGCTGGGGAAAGGAGTTCCAATGACAGGTCTTAAAGGGGCAATCAGCAGCTGCAGCATCCATTTTTTTACTCATAAATTAATTATATGTACCCATTGATTCCGGAAAAATATAACTTCTAAATGCCTCATGAGCTTAGTTCAACTGTCGCACCCCCATCAGAACTCAAAATATAAGCTTATTTTACTCTAATTGTTTGTAAACAAAGCAAATGTAAAGAAACGCTATATAGCCTCAAAACATGGTTCAAATTATAATTTTGTTATCATGGATGGTCAGTCCTTGCATCCATAGCTCTGTCTATGAATTTGAGAGTGGTCATATTTCTAAAGCCCTATCTCAGCCTTTTACTGAAACAGAACCGGGGAAATGCTTTGTTGTTGTTTCTACCGCTCCCTTGCCACTATAAGGTTGTTACAGCTGGTGGTGGCGGGGAGGTGGATGGTTGTCAGTTGGAAAAGTGAGCCCATAGGTTAAACAGCAAGACTGAGGAATGTGCATTATTGTGCGGTGGTTATAGGCTATAAGGTAATAGGTGACATTCCGCACATGGAAAGAGGAGAGGAAACTAGACACTGCTGATGAGGATACGTTTGTATTCATTCCCACTATGCCCGTACAATAGGAAACAAAAGTGAATTATGGTATGCTTACTGGATTAAGTTAAACGAGCATCAGACCAGCCTTCCTGGTTTAACTTTTATAAACTATATAGTTAATGCACCACCAGTCCAGTGCTCTCACACAACTATGACTGTGTCGCAAATAGCACCCTATTCCCTATTTAGTTCATTACTCTTTACCAGGGCCCATAAAAAGTACTGCACTGTATAGAGAATATAGTGCCATTTGGGAGGTATCCTATGAGATGTGCGGCTTTTGGAGCTGTTGAAGCCAGGTCTTGTAAAACCAATATTTTCTGGCGCCTCCATCCGTCAGCGAAAAAACATATTTGACTTTACAGCCAGACTGGAGGAGAAAACTTTAACATTGCAGGGTTGTTCTATTATTTTCCTTCTGTCTTTTCTCCTCCAGTCTGGCTGCAAGCTACCCTCAGTGTTTTAGCCTGGCCAACCTGATGTCGAGTCGTGATGTGGTACTGAAGAGCAGCAGTTTGACGTGGGGAGGTGGAAAGGGGTCAGTCTATCAGTAATAGCCTGAAACAGCTACTTCAACTAAATGACCTAAACACATTCTGAGCTGCTCTGAGAACTGCCCATGTCAGTGTACATTTGCACTAACTTTTTTTCTCCTCCTCGGGATAAATTGGCAGCCACTAAACTAAAGGTCACCCACAAAACCGCCTCCGTCTCTCTCTGCAATACGGTTCTCTCCCTCTCTCAGTCAGTGCACTTATCCCTACAGTGTCTGTGTTTGGATGTAAGTCCTGGTCCTGTTGTGTAGGATCACTGAGAGGGATACGACAGGCTGAGGACCCTCTGCATAACGCTGCTTCTGCTCTCTCTTTTTATTTCTCTCTCTCTCACTCACTCTTGCTCTAACTCTCCATCTCAGTTACCCTGGCCCGCAGTAAAAAAGCAGAGACAGGTTGTTTATGCCGACACAAATCCTAAATGATGGATTTACGACAGACTTCATAAAGGGAATGAGAGGATAATTTAATCCATTTATGCATTTGCTTATTCATCATCTATATGCATCAGATGCTGCTTTCGCCCTCCCCTTCTCCTCTCCTTTCCTCCTCACCTCCCCTGCCCTTTACCTTTCCTCCTCTCCTCCTCCTCTCCTCCCCCCTTCTCCTTTCCGCCTCTGCTCCCCTCCTCCTCTCCTCCCCCCTCCCCTTTCCTCCTCTCCTCCCCTCCCTTTCTCCTCTCCTCTCCTTTCCTCCAATCTTCCCCTTCTCCTTTCCTCCACCCCTCCCCTTCTCCTCTCCTTTCCTCCTCTCTTCTCCTCCCCTCCTTCTCTCCTTTCCTCCTCTCCCCTCCCCCAACACCCACATCAGTCAAATGGGTTCGGCCTCCAGGTCAAATTTTAAATCATGTTTTGCTCTTTCTCCTCTTTCTGTTGACTTGATTTGCAAATGAATGCAGGGGGATCTGGCAGGCAGTAGCTAGGTAATGTAGCAGTAGATTGGCACTGTGAATGTGTCACGTTCTTTCAAAATCGAACCCAGAAGCAGACCAGGACAAGGAGAGTAGGAAGAAGGTGAGTATTTATTTACAAGTGAATGTGAATGGGTAGATATCCAGGTGGCGTAGCGGGCAGCGGTGGTGAGTTGATGGGAGTAAATAGGTGGATCCAATGGGGTAGCGGAATCCTCCTCCGACCAGGCGGGAATGGGGTAAATGATCCGGGTGAGTAATGTTCATGGCTAACGATCCGGCAGGGAATGGATGTCAGGTCCGGGCTTATGAAGAGGAGAGATGATGATCAGCACCAGGTGTGCAGATAGCTGATGGGATACAGGTGCGGGTAATCAGAACTCCCAACTGGCTACATTGCCCGGCAACCAGACAGGTTGCGTTCCAGGACGCCGGAAAAAACACTCCAGGACAGAACACAGGCAAAAAACAGACTCAGGAAACGGGATTCGTGACAGTACCCCCCCTCCGACGAACGCCACCGGGCGGACTACCCGGAGCGCCAGGGTGGAGGCGGTAAAAGTCACGAAGCAGGTCATCGTCAAGGATCTGACGCCGAGGAATCCAACTCCTCTCCTCGGGACCATATCCTTCCCAATCCATGATGCGGCGCACCGTGTAGACAGGACCACCTCCGATCATCCGAGGAAGACGAGGACGAGGAGGAGGGGGCAACAGAGGACTGAGGAGAACTGGCTTGAGGCAGTAGACATGAAAGGTGGGATGTACTCTTAGTGTAGCAGGCAACTTGAGTCGGACCACAACAGGATTAATGATCTTCTCCACTACGAACGGACCAATGAACTTCGGTGACAATTTCCTCGACTCAGTCCGTAGAGGAAGATCCAGTGTAGCCAACCAAACCCTATCTACGACGGTATAAGCGGGGGCAGGAATACGGCGACGATTCGCCTGGATCTGATACCGGTCAGAAACCTTAAGGAGGGCCTTCCTGGCCCGATGCCAGGTGTGGTGGCAACGACGAATGTGGGTCTGGACAGAAGGAACCGAGAGATCCCGCTCCTGAGAAGGAAACAAGGGAGGTTGGTAACCGTACAGGCACTGGAAGGGAGACGTCCCAGTGGCAGATGAAGGGAGAGTATTATGAGCATACTCGACCCAGGGTAATTGAGAGGACCAAGAGGTGGGATCAGAGGAAACAAGACAGCGCAGCGTGGACTCCACCTTCTGGTTGGCTCTCTCCGCCTGACCATTAGATTGGGGGTGAAGTCCAGATGTGAGACTGACTGTAGCTCTAAAGGCCAAACAGAAGGATTTCCAGACAGCAGAGGTAAACTGAGGACCACGGTCAGAAACAATGTCACAGGGCAACCCGTGGACCCTGAACACCTCCCTAACCAGGATCTCGGACGTCTCAGTGGCAGAAGGCAGCTTGGAGAGGGGAACAAAGTGGGCAAACTTGCTGAATCTATCCACAATGGTCAGAATCACCGTGTTACCAACAGAAGAGGGCAACCCCGTGACAAAATCCAGGGCCAGATGCGACCAAGGTCGCCTGGGAATAGGTAGGGGGTGAAGAAGCCCAGAGCTGGCCCGATTGGTACTCTTATTCTGTGCACAAACAGGACAAGCGGCAACAAACCTCCAGGTATCTTCTCCCATGGCAGGCCACCAAAATCGTCTGCGCAGTAGCGCCATAGTCCGAGCAACACCAGGGTGACAAGCTATCTTGCTGGCTTGGGACCACTGAAGGACAGCAGAACGAACCGACTCAGGCACGAACAACCGACCGGGTGGACCGTTATCGGGCCCGGGCTGTCTCCTCAATCCTCCATGTAACGGCTCCCACTACAACGTTCTGGGGAAGAATCGTCTCAGTCTTGGCCCCACTCTCCTCCGTCTTGGAGAACATCCGGGACAGGGCGTCCGCCTTCCCGTTCTTCAACCCAGGTCGGAACGTCAGGGAAAAATTGAAGCGTCCAAAAAACAAAGCCCACCAGGCCTGACGGGAGTTGAGACGTTTAGCCGATTGCACGTAAGCCAGATTCTTGTGGTCAGTCCAGACCACAAACGGTTGCTCCGCTCCCTCCAACCAGTGACGCCACTCCTCCAAGGCAAGCTTCACAGCGAGAAGCTCCCGGTTACCCACCTCGTAGTTTCTTTCAGCTGGAGAAAGACGACAAGAGTAGAAGGCGCAGGGATGGAGTTTACCGTCAGTGGAGCTACGCTGGGACAGGATGGCGCCCACCCCCACATCAGACGCATCTACCTCCACAACAAACTGACGGGAAGTGTCAGGTTGAGAGAGAATCGGGGCGTTGGTGAATCGGCTCTTGAAATCTAGAAATGCTCGGTCTGCCTCAGGAGACCAACAGAACTTTCTGGTGCAAGACGTCAGTACCGTTAAAGGGGCGGCCACCCGGCTGTAATCACGGATAAACCTCCGATACAAATTTGCAAACCACAGGAATCTCTGGAGCTGCAATCTTGTACCGGGCTGGACTCAATCCCGAACCGCCCGAACCTTCTCTTGGTCCATCTTGATCTCTCCCCTGGAGATGATGTACCCGAGGAAGGACGTCGTGTGGGCATGAAAATCACACTTCTCAGCCTTCACGAACAGACAGTTCTCCAATAACCGCTGCAGGACCTGTTTGACATGCTGAACGTGGCTAGAAAGCTCCTTCGAGAAGATGAGGATATCATCCAGGTAAACAAACACAAAAATACCAATCATATCTCTCAGAACGTCATTCACCATACTTTGGAACACAGCAGGAGCGTTGGTCAGTCCAAACGGCATCACCTGGTACTCTAAATGTCCCATCGGAGTATTGAACACAGTCAACCACTCGTCCCCCTCTTTGATCCGAACCAAATGATAAGCATTACGAAAATCAAGCTTCGTAAAAACCGTAGCACCCTGTAAAGAATCGAAAGCCGAGCTCATCAAGGGCAGGGGATACTTGTTCTTGACCGTAATATCATTCAAACCCCGATAATCAATACACGGTCGAAGAGAGCCATCCTTCTTGCTCACAAAAAAAATCCTGCTCCCAGAGGTGATGACGAGGGCCGAATGAGACCTGCAGCTAGAGACTCCTTGATGTAGGTCTCCAAGGCCTCACGTTCAGGTCGAGAGATACTGTATAACCGTCCCTTGGGAAAGGCAGCTCCAGGAAACAGATTAATCGCACAGTCATAAGGTCGGTGGGGAGGAAGGGACAGAGCCTTCTGTTTACTGAATACTTCACCCATCTCGTGATATGTTTCTGGAACCAGGGACAAATCAGGAGGAGCAGAGTCACTGACCTGACTGGAAACGGCAGGAGAACAGGCAGTCCTAAGGCAGTTAGCATGACAATCAATGCTCCAACTAGTTACCTTACCCGTCACCCAATCAAACGAGGGATTGTGTTCCTTCAGCCAGGGGTAACCAAGAACCAGAGGAACATGGGGCGAGGACAGAATGAAGAAGGAGATAAACTCTGAATGATTCCCCAACAACAACATCTTAACCGGTCATAGTGATCCGTGCCAGACTACTGCCGTTCAGAGTGGTTGCTTCAATGGCTTCCGACAATTGCTCCTTGGAAAGCCCCAGCTGTTCCACCAAGTCGGCATCAATAAAGCTGCCATCGGCAACTGAATCGATAAAAGCGCTCATATCTAAGCTCTGATCCTTATTCATAAGGGTCGCAGGAAAACGGGATCTGACAGGATCTTTGAGAGGTTGAAACTGGCTCGCTAAAATTCCTCCCAAAACTAGCGAGCCGGGCAGTTTAACGGGCGCTGTGGACAAGCGGAGATGTAATGTCCCGAGCTACCACAGTAGAGACAGCTGTTGGTCTCACGTCTACGTTGACGCTCCTCCTTAGTTAGCCCGTGTCGCCCCACTTGCATTGGTTCAGGATCTGGTGGCAAGACCCCTCCACTAATCCCGTGTGGGGAATAACGATCAATACGTTCTGGTTCACTTCCCGAACCGAATGGTAACCGAGTTGCTGATTGATTGGATGGGCCCCACTGCTTCTCCCTCCTTCTCTCTCGGACTCTATTATCTACCCGAATAGATAAAGTGACCAAGCTGTCTAGGTCACTAGGCTCTGGATAGGATATCAGCTCGTCCTTGAGTTGCTCCGACAACCCCTGGTAAAAAGCCGCTTGTATTGACTCCTCATTCCAACCACTCTCCACAGACAATGTCCTGAACTCGATCATAAAGTCTGCCACACTGCGAGCTCCTTGGCGAAGAGTGAACAAACGTTTAGCTGCGTCCTTACCCCGGACTGGATGGTCAAAAAGCTTTCTCATCTCTCCCGTGAACTCATGGTATGAAGCCACGCAGCAGTTCAATAACAAAGGCTATCCTAGCCTTGTCAGTGGCGTAAGAATGGGGCTGCAGATCAAACACTAACCCACACTGCATAAGAAACGAACGGCATCTTCCCAAATCCCCTTCATATTTATCAGGCGTCGGTACCTTGGGTTCACGGAAGGAAACCGCACCAGACACGGCAGGTGAGATGGGTGAAACAGTTGGTGAATGAGGCAAACTGAGCTGATCCTGGATTTGTGTCAAGCTAGCAGATAAGTTCTGGATTGAACCCGCTATCTCCTGTAGCGCTGTCTTGTGTTGTCCCAATGTCTTCCCCTGCTGGGTAATGGCATGGCAAACGGAGTCCAGGTCCGCTGGGTTCATCCTTGGCCGGATCGTTCTGTCACGTTCTTTCAAAATCGAACCCAGAAGCAGACCAGGACAAGGAGAGTAGGAAGAAGGTGAGTATTTATTTACAAGTGAATGTGAATGGGTAGATATATCCAGGTGGCGTAGCGGGCAGCGGTGGTGAGTTGATGGGAGTAAATAGGTGGATCCAATGGGGTAGCGGAATCCTCCTCCGACCAGGCGGGAATGGGGTAAATGATCCGGGTGAGTAATGTTCATGGCTAACGATCCGGCAGGGAATGGATGTCAGGTCCGGGCTTATGAAGAGGAGAGATGATGATCAGGACCAGGTGTGCAGATAGCTGATGTGATACAGGTGCGGGTAATCAGAACTCCCAACTGGCTACATTGCCCGGCAACCAGACAGATTGCGTTCCAGGACGCCGGAAAAAACACTCCAGGACAGAACACAGGCAAAAAACAGACTCAGGAAACGGGATTTGTAGGTACTTTTGACCAGTACCTACATGGCTCTGGTGAAAAGCAGTGCACTATATAGGGAATAGTGTGTCATTTGGGACGAAACCCTTGACTCAATTTCTCTCTCTTATAGCTCCCATAATTATAGCTCTAATAATGGTGATGAGCAGCTTTGTCAATCAATGGATAAAGGGCTATGTAGATGAGCAAAGTGATAGAGGTTGCCCTAATAGGTATGTGCGGCTGCATACTAAACAGACAAGTCTTTATGACCCTTCTTAGAGGTGAAAATGTTAACATATACACTGCCACAATAACATATACATACTGTATTGTGAAATTTACTGTATAGATGGCAAGGTAATTTGAGGATTTTATTCATTGTTGAAACACAATTGGCAATAGGGACAAAGCGTGGCTTGCTATTTGTATTGAAGGGTACTGTTGTTGTTTGTAAATGTCTCTCTCAGGAGGAGTGGATGGATGCTGTTCTGCTCTGGCAAGGGAGAGATTTCTGAACGAGCCAACTTTCACATATTTATTCCTACCATAACTTCATTAGGCCAATTAGCACATTAGGTTCAACATGTCCCCATTACAATGTGTGTTTGTCCCCATCATCTCCCTCACAGTCTTCTTCACAAGAAGTTGCAGAGGTGTTTCTCAAAGCACTAAGTAGAGCCAGTCCCAGAACAGTGTGAATCTCATCTCAGCTTTGTTCACTATAGCGTGTGGACAATGGGTTTTGTTCCACATAGTATGTGCCATAAGATTGTTCTATGTGGTTTTGGCATTGGTGCTGTACCGAAACCCACATTGACAAATATCAGTCATTGTATATCGTGGCTCAAAAGACCTGGAAGGCTATGGGAGAAACATGTTTTACCTTAACAGCATAGCACTACACATACTGTAGAGTAGACTAAGAATCAGTGGAGGCTGCTGAGGGGAGGAGGGCTCATAATAAATAAAATCTGATCTTATTTGTCACATGCTCCTGTCACGACTTCCGCCGAAGTTGGTCCCTCTCCTTGTTCGGGCGGAGTTCGGCGGTCGACATCACCAACATTCTAGCCATCGCCGATCCACTTTTCATTTTCCATTGGTTTTGTCTTGTCTTCCATCACACCTGGTTCCAATTCCATCAATTACATGTGTATTTAACCCTCTGTTCCCCCCAATGTCCTTGTCCGTAATTGTTTGTTGTAGTGCTTGTGCACGGTATGCTGGTATTTACCGGGTTTTGTTTGACCCATTTATTATATTATTCTGTTGACGGTGGTTTATGGTTAATAAACACAATCGTTGTAAATCAGTTTCCGCTCTCCTGTGCCTAACTTCTCTGCCGCCAGTAGCATCGCATTAAAGCTCTAAATACAACAAGTGTAAACCTTACAGTGAAATGCTTAATACCTAAAATACCTAAAAATAAAGTAAGAGAAGAATAACAAAACATTAAAGAGCAGCAGTAAATAACAATAGCGGGGCAATATATACAGGGGGTACCGGTACAGAGTCAATGTGCGGGGGCACCGGTGTCGAGGTAATTGAGGTAATATGTACATGTAGATAGAGTTATGAAAGTGACAATGCATAGACAATAACAGAGAGTAGCAGCATGCTAGAGTCTTTGACATTTTTTAAGGCCTTTCTCTGACACCGCCTGGTATAGAGGTCCTGGATGGCAGGAAGCTTGGCCCAGTGATGTACTGGGCCGTACGCACTACCCTATGTAGTGCCTTGCGGTCGGAGGTCGAGCAGTTGCCATACCAGGCAAAAACCTTTTGAGGATCTGAGGACCCATGCCAAATCCTTTCAGTCTCCTGAGGGGGAATAGGTTTTGTCGACTGTCTTGGTGTGCTTGGACCATGTTAGTTTGTTGTTGATGTGGATGCCAAGGAACTTGAAGCTATCAACCTGCTCCACTTCAGTCCCGTCGATGAGAATGGGGGAGTGCTCGGTCCTCCTTTTCCTGTAATCCACAATCATCTCCTTTGTCTTGATCACGTTGAGCGAGAGGTTGTTGTCCTTGCACCACACAGTCAAGTCTCTGACCTCCTCCCTATAGGCTGTCTCATCATCGTGGGTGATCAGGCCTCCTACTGTTGTGTCAGCAGCAAACTTAATGATGGTGTTGGAGTTGGGCATCCAGTCATGAGTGAACATGGAGTACAGGAGGGGACTGAGCACGCACCCCTGAGGGTCCCCCGTGTTGAGGATCAGCGTGACGGATGTGTTGTTACGTACCCTTACCACCTGGGGGTGGCCTGTCAGAAAGGTTGTAAATGTCAGTGACGACACCTGCAAGTTGGTCAGCTCATGCTCGGAGTACACGTTCTGGTGATCCGTCTGGCCCAGCGGCCTTGTGAATGTTGACCTGTTTAAAGGTCTTACTCACATCGGCAGCGGAGAGCGTGATCACACAGTCATCTGGAACAGTTGATGCTCTCATGCACGTTTCAGTTTTACTTGCCTTGAAGTGAACTTAGAAGTTATTTAGCTCATCTGGTAGGCTCGTGTCAGCTCTCGGATGTGTTTCCCTTTGTAGTCTATAATAGTTTGCAAGCCTTGCCACTTCCAACGAGTGTCGGACCCGGTGTAGTATGATTCAATCTTAGTCCTGTATTGATGCTTTGCCTGTTTGATAGTTCGTCAGGGGGCATAGGATTTATTATAAGCTTCCAGGTTAGAGTCCCGCTTCTTGAAAGCGGCAGTTCTACCCTTTAGCTCAGTGTGAATGTTGTCTGCAATCCATGGCTTCTGGTTTGGGTATGTACGTGCAGTCACTGTGGGGAGCTCACAGAACAGGGCTCCGGGCAGCCGAGCGGAAATGGAGGAAAACTCGCCTCCCTGCGGACCTGGCATCCTTTCACTCCCTCCTCTCTACATTTTCCTCCTCTGTCTCTGCTGCTAAAGCCACTTTCTACCACTCTAAATTCCAAGCATCTTCCTCTAACCCTAGGAAGCTCTTTGCCACCTTCTCCTCCCTCCTGAATCCTCCTCCCCCCCTCCTCCCTCTCTGCAGATGACTTCGTCAACCATTTTGAAAAGAAGGTCGACGACATCCGATCCTCGTTTGCTAAGTCAAACGACACCGCTGGTTCTGCTCACACTGCCCTACCTCTTTCTCCCCTCTCTCTCCAGATGAAATCTCACGTCTTGTGACGGCCGGCCGCCCAACATCCTGCCCGCTTGACCCTATCCCCTCCTCTCTTCTCCAGACCATTTCCGGAGACCTTCTCCCTTACCTCACCTCGCTCATCAACTCATCCCTGACCGCTGGCTACGTCCCTTCCGTATTCAAGAGAGCGAGAGTTGCACCCCTTCTGAAAAAACCTACACTCGATCCCTCCGATGTCAACAACTACAGACCAGTATCCCTTCTTTCTTTTCTCTCCAAAACTCTTGAACGTGCCGTCCTTGGCCAGCTCTCCCGCTATCTCTCTCAGAATGACCTTCTTGATCCAAATCAGTCAGGTTTCAAGACTAGTCATTCAACTGAGACTGCTCTTCTCTGTATCACGGAGGCGCTCCGCACTGCTAAAGCTAACTCTCTCTCCTCTGCTCTCATCCTTCTAGACCTATCGGCTGCCTTCGATACTGTGAACCATCAGATCCTCCTCTCCACCCTCTCCGAGTTGGGCATCTCCGGCGCGGCCCACACTTGGATTGCGTCCTACCTGACAGGTCGCTCCTACCAGGTGGCGTGGCGAGAATCTGTCTCCTCACCACGCGCTCTCACCACTGGTGTCCCCCAGGGCTCTGTTCTAGGCCCTCTCCTATTCTCGCTATACACCAAGTCACTTGGCTCTGTCATAACCTCACATGGTCTCTCCTATCATTGCTATGCAGACGACACACAATTAATCTTCTCCTTTCCCCCTTCTGATGACCAGGTGGCGAATCGCATCTCTGCATGTCTGGCAGACATATCAGTGTGGATGACGGATCACCACCTCAAGCTGAACCTCGGCAAGACGGAGCTGCTCTTCCTCCCGGGGAAGGACTGCCCGTTCCATGATCTCGCCATCACGGTTGAC
Source organism: Oncorhynchus keta (assembly GCF_023373465.1). Classification (NCBI taxonomy): domain Eukaryota; kingdom Metazoa; phylum Chordata; class Actinopteri; order Salmoniformes; family Salmonidae; genus Oncorhynchus; species Oncorhynchus keta. The sequence continues at coordinate 21,264,234 of NC_068455.1, read as the reverse complement.
AACTCCATTGTGTCCTCCTCCCAGAGCGCTAAGAACCTTGGCGTGATCCTGGACAACACCCTGTCGTTCTCAACTAACATCAAGGCGGTGGCCCGTTCCTGTAGGTTCATGCTCTACAACATCCGCAGAGTACGACCCTGCCTCACACAGGAAGCGGCACAGGTCCTAATCCCGGCACTTGTCATCTCCCGTCTGGATTACTGCAACTCGCTGTTGGCTGGGCTCCCTGCCTGTGCCATTAAACCCCTACAACTCAGAACGCCGCAGCCCGTCTGGTGTTCAACCTTCCCAAGTTCTCTCACGTCACCCCGCTCCTCCGCTCTCTCCACTGGCTTCCAGTTGAAGCTCGCATCCGCTACAAGACCATGGTGCTTGCCTACGGAGCTGTGAAGGGAACGGCACCTCAGTACCTCCAGGCTCTGATCAGGCCCTACACCCAAACAAGGGCACTGCGTTCATTCACCTCTGGCCTGCTCGCCTCCCTACCACTGAGGAAGTACAGTTCCCGCTCAGCCCAGTCAAAACTGTTCGCTGCTCTGGCCCCCCAATGGTGGAACAAACTCCCTCACGACAGCGGAGTCAATCAGGACAGCGGAGTCAATCACCACCTTCCAGAGACACCTGAAACCCCACCTCTTTAAGGAATACCTAGGATAGGATAAGTAATCCTTCTCACCCCCCCCCCCTAAAAGATTTAGATGCACTATTGTAAAGTGGCTGTTCCACTGGATGCCATAAGGTGAATGCACCAATTTGTAAGTCGCTCTGGATAAGAGCGTCTGCTAAATGACTTAAATGTAAATGTATGTAAATGATGACGTCCTCGACGCACTCATTGATAAAGCCAGTGACTGATGTGGTGTACTCCTCAATGCCATCAGAAGAATCCCGGAACATGTTCCAGTCTGTGCTAGCAAAACAGTCCTGTAGTTTAGCATCTGCTTTATCTGACCACTTTTTTATAGACTGAGTCACTGGTGCTTCCTGCTTACATTTTTTCTTTTAAGCAGGAATCAGGAGGATAGAGCTACGGTCAGATTTGTCAAATGGAGGGTGAGGGAGAGCTTTGTTCGCATCTCTGTGTGTGGAGTAAAGGTGGTCTATAATTTTTTTCCTTTGGTTGCACATTGGCTGCTTCCTTGCTGATAGAACTTAGGTAAAGCTGATTTAAGTTTCCCTGCATTAAAGTTCCCGGACACTAGGAGTGCCGCCTCTGGATTAGCGTTTTCCTGTTTGCTTATGGCAGAATACAGCTCATTGAGTTTGGATTTAGTGCCAGGCCCGGTCTGTTGTGGTATGTAGACAGGTATGAAAAATACAGATGAAAACTCCCTATGTAGATAGGGTGGTCTACAGCTTATCATGAGATACTCTACCTCCGGCGAGCAAAACCTTGAGACTTCCTTAGATATCGTGCACCAGCTATGGTTTAAAAATATGCAAAGGCCCCTCACCCTGTGTCTTACCAGAGGCTAATGTTCTGTCCTGCCAATAGAGTGTATAACCCACCAGTTGTATGTTCTTAACATCGTCTTTCAGCCACGACTCGGTGATACATAAGATATTACAGTTTTTAAAGTTCTATTCGTAGGATATACAGTTGAAGTCAGAAGTTTACATACACCTTAGCCAAATACATTTAAATTCAGTTTTTCAAAACTCCTGACATTTAATCCTAGTAAAAATTCCCTGTCTTGGGTCAGTTAGGATCACCACTTTATTTGATGAACGTGAAATGTCAGAATAATAGTAGAGATAATTATTTATTTAAGCTTTTAATTCTTTCATCACATTCCCAGTGGGTCAGAAGTTTACATACACTCAATTAGTGTTTGGTAGCATTGCATTTACAGTGTTTAATTTGGGTCAAACATTTCGGGTAGCCTTCCACAAGCTTCCCACAATAAGTTGGGTGAATTTTGGCCCATTCCTCCTGACAGAGCTGGTGTAACTGAGTCAGGTTTGTAGGCCTCCTTGCTCGCACACACTTTTCAGTTCTGCCCACACATTTTCTATAGGATTGAGGTCAGGGCTTTGTGATTGCCACTCCAATACCCTGACTTTGTTGTCCTTAAGCAATTTTGCCACAACTTTAGAAGTATGCTTGCGGTCATTGTCCATTTGGAAGACCCATTTGCGACCAAGCTTTAACTTCCTGACTGATGTCTTGAGATGTTGCTTCAATATATCCACATCATTAGCCTCCCTCATGATGCCATCTATTTTGTGAAGTGCACCAGTCCCTCCTGCAGCAAAGCACCCCCACAATGTGATGCTGGCACCCAATTGCTTCACAGTTGGAATGGTGTTCTTCGGCTTGCAAGCCCCCCCCCTTTTTTTCCTCCAAACATAATGATGGTCATTATGGTCAAAGAGTTCTGTTTTTGTTTCATCAGACCAGAGGACATTTGTCCAAAAAGTACGATCTTTGTCCCCATGTGCAGTTCCAAACCGTAGTCTGTCTTTTTTATGGCGGTTTTGGAGCAGTGGCTTCTTCCTTACTGAGCGTCCTTTCAGGTTATGTCGATGTAGGACTCGTTTCACTGTGGATATAGATACTTTTGCACCTGTTTCCTCCAGCATCTTCACAAGGTCATTTGCTGTTGTTCTGGAATTGATTTTCACTTTACGCACCAAAGTACGTTCATCTCTTGGCGACAGAACGCGTCTTCTTCCTGAGCGGTATGAGGGATGCGTGGTCCCATAGTGTTTATACTTGCATACTATTGCTTGTTGATGAACGTGGTACCTTCAGGCATTTCGAAATTCTAGAATTTATTTTCTGAGATCTTGGCTGATTGCTTTTGATTTCCCTATGATGTCAAGCAAAGAGGCACAGGGTTTGACGGTAGGCCTTGAAATACATCCACAGGTACACCTCCAATTGGCTCAAATGATGTCAATTAGCCTATCAGAAGCTTCTAAAGCCATGACATCATTTTATGGAATTTTCCAAGCTGTTTAAAGTCACAGTCAACTTAGTGTATGTAAACTTCTGACCCACTGGAATTGTGATACAGTGAATTATAAGTGAAATAATCTGTCTGTAAACAATTGTTGATCCTTCCAAGGCACCCTGATCTCTTTCCGCGAAACCTTTGTTTCCTTTTCCAGCATATCATGGCTTTTGGTTAAAAGCCAATAAAACGGCAGCCCTCCTCTCCAGTGCCATTTTCCAAAAAATGATGGCTGGAATGGAGTCAGTGGAGTGGTATCAACCACATGGAAACCACATCTTTGATGTATTTGATACCATTCCATTGGCTCCATTCCAGCCATTATTTTGAGCCATACTCCTCTTATCTGCCTCCACTGCTAAGCATTCACCAATGGTGATTTCAAGAATTCCAGATATCATCTAGAGATATACTGTATGTGTGAGTCATAACTGTCCTGTAAGAACTGTAAATATCCCCTCTGTCTATATAATAGTAAATAGTATATATATTAGTATATTTCTGCTGATTACTGAAAACTCTGGTTCAATGCTAAGCGGGAATTTAAATGTCTATGGTGACAGCTAGTCTTACTGGGGTCCGACATATAACGAAAAAGACATCACAGACAAAAGACTTTACAATTTACACACATTTAAAAACATTAACATCTTGTGTGTGTATGCATCTATCAGTTCCACATACATGTCAGTACATGCACACAACAAGTAGGCCACATGGGGTAGAGGTGTTGTTTTATTTGTTTTTGAAACCAGGTTTGCAGTTCACTTGCGCTATATGAGATGGAAGTGTGTTCCATGCACTCATGGCTCTGTATAATACTGTACGTTTCCTTGAATTTGATCTGTACCTGGGAACAGTGAAAAGACCCCTTTTGGCATGTCTCAAGGGGTAAGTGTGTGCCAGTGCTGTGGGTAAGTTGACTATGCAAACCATTTGGAATTTCCAAAACATGAATGTTTCTTATAAAAACAAGAGGTGACGCAGTCAGTTTTCCCTCAACTATTAGCCAAGAGAGACTGGCAAGCATAGTATTATTACTAGCCCTCTGATTACAATGAAGAGTAATGAAGAGTAAGACGTGTCGCTTTGTTCTGGACCAGCTGCAGCTGAACTAGGTCTTTCTTTGCAGCATTTGACCATATAACTGGAAAATAATCCAGATAAGATAAAACTAGAGCCTGCGGGGCTTGCTTTGTGCAGATTTATGTGAGGTCTAGAACTTAGGGAATGATTTGTACCAAATACAATGCTCTTAGTTTTAGTGATGTTCAGGACCAGTTTATTACTGGCCACCCATTCCAAAACAGACTGCAACTCTTTGTTAAGGGTTTCAGTGACTTCATTAGCTGTGGTTGTTGATGCGTATATGGTTGAATCATCATCATACATGGACACACATGCTTTGTTTAATGGCAGTGGCAATTCATTGGTAAAAATAGAAAAGAGTAGAGGGCATAGAGAGCTGCCCTGAGGTAAACCACACTTCACATGTTTGACATTAGAGAATCTTCCATTAAAGAGAACGATTACTCAGAAGAATTACAAAGCACTTCATTCCAGAACCTAGGTATACAGCTTTTACTTTAAAGCCATAAGGTACGTAAGGTGTGTGGGTGTAAAGTGTTTATGTAGTTATGTTTACGCATGAGTAACGTATCAATCATTAATCAGCCAGAAAGGAAGGGAGCAGGAAGTTGCACTAACGAATAAATTCCGCATTATTAACGGTGAGTTGCACCAACATGGATTAACTCTTAAACTGGGTTAAATTATGGTTTATCTATTAATCTTGTTGCACCAAATGTTAAACCTAGTTTTAAATTCATCCTACTTAAATTAAATATATTTAAATAGATAGACTTAAATAGATTAATTTTAAGCCTGTTGCTCAATGAATTAAAAAATATATAAATAAACTTAGACTGGAGATTAATTCTAAACTGCCACTTGAGGTGGTTCAACTGATCAAATGGCAGCATATCTACTGTTGATAGACCAAAAGGTGTTTCTCCGAGAATAATTAGAGACAGGTTGAATCCTGTTGAGTTTTATAATACTTAACTCATTATTAGTAGGCAATTTACGTGCCCATGTTGTACAACAATTGAATTGGGGCTTATGATATGCCCAGCCTTGGTACGAATGATGATGTTATGCAACCTTTGAGCGCCAGGGGGGAAGAGCGGGAGCAGACGTGACAAGTACTGGAAAATAACAACAACAACAACAAAATCAGCCAACCCATGAGAACCGTTTACGATGGAGTTGAAGTAGTTCTGAGGTTACATTGTTATTATTTTAGCAAGGAACAGCAACTTTGTGGCCTAATTTGTCAAGTAGGCTAACTACTGTTTCAACTCACAAAAATGTCACTAATCATAGTTTAAAACCGTTAATCATTGATTTACTGATCCAGATGTCAAATTAAGTGGTGCAGCACATCTCTGATTAATTATAAACCTAGATTTACAAAACCTAGATTTGCTCTAATCCTAGATTAATTTAAACCATATTGGTGCAACCCACCCTAAATCTACAATTAGTCAGCCGTTAAAAAACGTACAAGTTTAACACACATACATAACTAGGGGTGTTAAAGGAACACTCAACACTACTGCTTCAGTCTCTTGACAAAGTGGTTAATGTTAGGAGAAGGAAGACATTTTGGGGCATGAAGTATGAGTTTCCTGTTCCCTGTGCTGAGATGCCTGGAGGGCTAAAAGGCTTTGATTCTGAGTTGGCTCTGTGCTGTGTTGTCCAGGAGTACTGTACTGTAATGGCACTGAGGGGATTAGACTCTGGGAACAGCAGGGGCAGAACGACATGGCACAGCCCCTTACACAATGAGCCATCCTGGATCTATATTGTGCTATATGTCCCCAGGAGGTTTCCCTTGAAAAAGACATCCATCAAAAGGCAATCAGATAAGGTTATCAATTACTGTATGGCTGGGGAGCCCGAGACATTCTCCCATTGTACCTCCAGATGAAAAACAATAGTTAGCCTTTCTTCTGACTTGGTCTCCAGAGAACTCGTTATTTAATTAACTAGCAGTCCAGTGCACTTTACTATAAGGACAGTTTTCTCCCTTTAGGGAAGTAGGGCTATCAGGGAAACTAAAGGAAATGTTGGGAGTTCTAAAGTCTAAGGAAGCATTTTTTATTTTGAAAACCAACTGAAGCTGTTAGACAGAGATTATGGTACAAAAGTTGGTGATTCGGGAGGAATAGGGCACTTCAAGAAGAGGAGGATATGATTTCAGCACTGAATCCAAAAGTGTTGGCATTTTTTAAAGGTCACCCCTCTTCTCCCTGTGAGTTGACTAAAGTTTCTTCCTCCTCACTGTGAGGCGGGTTTTCATCCTTCTCTGCATCCCTCCCCTCCTCCCTCTTAACCCCTTGTCCTAGCTGTTGGCATCCACATAATTCCCTCAACATTGCTTCAAGTATCCTTCTCAACAAACAGCAACACCACAAACATAATACTTCCAGGTCAACTGTAATATGAATACTATTATAAAGCATAACTTCTCCCCTTTCCAGCAAAATCAATGACGAGACCTTCATGCTGCCTGTTTCTGCATGACTGAAGATGGCAATGAGCTCCGTCAGGGTTTTTTTTTTAAATGGCAGGTGGGGAAGTGAAACCTACTGCGTGATAGTGAAAGGGGGAGATAAGCCGTGTGGGGAAACATATTTTTTTCACCTGATCTGTCCAACTTATCACCTCTGAAATGTAAATAAAACACTATAAAGAATTTATATCATGTGTTATTACATACCTATTTTAAGGATTGGGTCGAATTTGAGTCAGGTTTTTAGGGCGGCGCTAAATTTATCTTCGGAAGTAAACAGCGGCTGTCACGGCTTTTGAGAGTCATGGTGGCTTACATAGCTGGTAAATTCGCTCAGAATAAATTTACAAACGCTCAACACCCATTGAATATGGTCTTTGTCGGTAAACGTTGGCAAAAAAGCGCAAATTGTTGCCAGCAGCACAGATGCAGTCACCAACGCTCAGAATAACTTAAAAACAGCCTAACCAGCTCGGCTAGGGCGAGGAAAATGGTCAGTGAGCTGTTCTCTCATTTGTGTCTGGAAGTAGCTAGCAAGCTAGCCAACGTTAGCCAGTTAGCTTGGGTGCTTGACTGCTGTTGTTAGTGTAGAACCCTCGGATCAACCCTTAAAGAGATGGGTGGGGCAAAAGTTTAAGAGGGTGTGAACAATGCTGAATGAGTGTAGACAAAGAAGAGCTCTTCAGTAGGTGGCAAAAATATTCAAAGACCATTTTCTCAAAAGTGTAAAGGTCCTGTGTGTCGCTAGTGTAGAGAGTCAGGCGCAGGACAGCAGATATGAGTAATCAACGTATTTCACTCAAAAAGACAAATATACAAAGTAACATCACGATCCCACAAAGATGGACCGAATTACAATAAACAATCCATCACAAACACAACATGGGGAACAGATGGTTAAATAATAAAAAAGTCATTGGTTGAGTGAAGCCAGGTGTGTAAGACAAAAACAAATGGAAAATGAAAAGTGGATCGGAGGTGACTAATATACAAAGACTGTGACGTCGACCGCCGAACGCTGCCAGAACAAGGAAAGGGACCGACTTCAGCGGAAGTGAGGTTACAAGTTTATCAACTTTCAAAGCAGAATTACTTTCCCATTTGTTCCTCAAATGCAGTGTATGGTATACCTTTGTCTCTGCTTTTATCCAATGTAAAAAAAAAAAAAGTTTTTTTTAAATATTGCTACATATAGGACCGAATCAAGGCGGTCGGTCACATAGACGCATCAGCAACCACAGCTAATGAAGTCACTGAAACCCTTAACAAAGAGTTGCAGTCTGTTTCGGAATGGGTGGCCAGTAACTGTTTCGGAATGGGTGGCCAGTAATAAACTGGTCCTGAACTTCTCTAAAACTAAGAGCATTTTGTTTGATACAAATCATTCTTTAAGTTCTAGACCTCAGCTGAATCTGATAATGAATGGTGTGGCTGTTGAGGAAACAAGTTGAGGAAACTAAATTACCTTAGAATGTAAACTGTCTCGGTCAAAACATATAGATTCAATGGTTGTAAAGATGGGGAGAGGACTCTCCGTAATAAAAATATGCTCTGCTTTTTTGACACCACACCAAAAAGCAAGTCCTGGAGGCTCTAGTTTTGGCTTATCTTGATTATTGTCCAGTCGTGTAGTCGAGTGCTGCAAGGAAACACCTAAGCTGCAGCTGGCCCAGAAGAGAGCGATACATCTTGCTATTCATTGTCATCACAGGGCTAATAATAATAATTTCACAGTCGCCAAATACAGAACAAATTCAAGACAGCATACAGTATTGTATAGAGGCATGTATAGAAGTCCTATCCATCTCATATTGCTCAAATGAACAGCAAACCTCTCCCCTATTTGACATAGATAACGCCTCTCCCCTATTTGACATAGATATTTTTTGTGTATGTATTGATATGTAGGCTACGTGTGCCTTTTTTAAATTGATGCAGTTCTGTCCTTGAGTTGTTCTTGTCTATTAATGTCCTATAACGGCTGTTGGTGGAAGAAGGTGAGGACCAAAGCGCAGCGTGGTACGTGTTCATGTTATTTATTAAACTGAACACTAAATACAACAAGTAACAAAAGAACAACCGAAACAGCTCCGTCAGGTGCAAAACACACTAAACAGAAAATAACTACCCACAGCACACAGGTGGGAAAAGGCTACCTAAGTATGGTTCTCAATCAGAGACAACGATAGACAGCTGCCTCTGATTGAGAACCACACCCGGTCAAACAACACAGAAATCCAAAACATAGAAAATGAACATAGAATTCCCACCCTAGTCACATGTCCTGTATTATGTCATGGTTCATGTTTTGTGTGGACCCCAGGAAGAGTAGCTGCTGCTTTCTCAAGAGCTAATGGGGATCCTAATAAAATCCCCAAAATATCAAAAAATACTACACCGCTCTCTTCCACAGACTCAGCCTTTAAGTGGTTATAAAATCTCCTTAAGTAGAGAGGCGCTACCATCGTACGGGAACACATAAACCCCATTCATTGTGGGCGTTTACTTTCAGATGAAAATATATGTTACATTTTATTAGAGACAGTAAATATCCAGCGAGGAGTGTGAATCTATGCTTCTTGTCATCACCTAAATGCACTGGTCATAAACAGTAAGACAAAAACAGTCAGCAGACAACTTCTATCAGGCCCATTTGGATTGTAATCAATTCATAGGTATTACCATAAGCTCCTGTTTGTTCCCAGTGGTTACAATCATGTCATAATGATTGTAAAATTGTTTGTGATGACATCTGTCTGTCTGTGTTTCTCGAGAAAAGCAGACCATTGTGAGACAACAGACTGAATACTCAAATATGTGATATTATTCAGAGAGGACATTAGCAAGCCCTTAAATGGATGCTTCAGGATTTTGACAATAAAGGGTCAGCTCTTTATCTACTTCCCCAGAGGCAGATGAACTCGTGGATACCATTTGTATGTCTCTGCGTGCAGTTTGAAGCAAGTTGCTAACTAGCGTTAGTAGCACAATAACTGGAAATCTACCATAGACTTTGAGTCATTGCGCTAACGCTAGTTAGCATTGGCTGGCGAAACTACCTCTAACTTCCTACATATTGGACACAAAAAAACCTGTATCCCTTTAATAATTTCTGAACATCTTAATTCATCATGGGGAGCAGCGCAGAAATTAGTGCCATTTGGTCAGCAGGCTGCATTGTTAAAAACTCAAACCGCTGCAGGAGAGGAACCCCTCCACTTGCTTCTCTATTACTATATAACTTTGTTGTTTGTTTCTCTGGGCGTGGATGGAGGAATGCAACAATTAAAACACCAACAAAAAGACTGCACAATAGCTTACTATTTATCCATTGTGCAAGTACAGAACAGTGCATCAAATACAAATGATTTCTATGTGAATTCAAATGTATTACACTCAGAATGCAAAATACAGTGTTGGCAGGACTAAAAAGCTGTCAAAGCCTGAGTTAAGATTACTGTTGTCTCTTCATTCTACTGAGTAGTGACAGACTTGCTGCACACACACACACACACACACACCAACACACACGTATGCATGCAATGCAGGCACACACACATCCCGCCACCCAGCCAGACCCATCGGATGCCTCTTTTACCCCCTCCTGACCACAGTAAGAGCTGATCAGAGAGGGAGCCAGTATCTATCTCTCTCAGAGTGACAGTGCCATCACAGAACACAGACAGCACACAGGTGTTCAGTGACAGGGAGCACAGCTGATCTACCATTCATTATTCAACTTAGCCGGCTGATGCTTTCATCCAAGGTGACGTGGCCAACAACACAAGACACAGCTGGAGAACCCCGCCAGGTGAGAAGGAGGAGGAGGAGGAGGAGGAGGAGGAGGAGGAGGAGGAGGAGGAAGAACAGGGTCACTGAATGGTTTCTGATAGATTGTATAATCTAACAACCAACCTCTCCCAAATGGTGTCGGCACAAACCACAAACCCTCCAGCTATACACGTCGAAATGCAGAGAATAAGATAAGATCGGATAAGATAGTACTTCATTAATTTGCAATGGGGAAATACATACACAACAATGAACATACAGACACATACTAAGACAATAATTATACCACGGACCACTGATAAAAGCAATGAATGAATAAGGCAATATGATGATACAGATCTGCACTTTCATTGGGCAGCAATGAAACAACAGCTAGAATATCGCTCTATGATAAATAAATATAAAGTGTAAAAACTGCCGACTTGATGGGCAGAGAAAGCCACTTTGTTTACAGTAGTTGTAAAAGAAATGATGCCACGGCAAAGTAGTGCAGACATTACGATGACAGCTCTGCTGCTGGCTCCTATGTCTTAACGATTGTATTCATACTCTGTTCACATCGGGACATCATCCGTTATGGTACATTGTTGAACATAATCAAACTATTATGGTTAGGATAATGCCTGGCTGTGCTATGTCTCTAGCGTTATGTAATATGTTTGTTTACCTCTTTCCCATTCAGCGGGAAAGTGAACAGTTTTAGTATTTGGAAAATGTTTGTCTCTCTGTGGAGAGGTCTTGTCTGAGTTATAGACACCTTGCAAGGTAGGCACTTCTATTTCCGAGTTTGCAGGCAGCTTCTTCTGAAGCCTATTTTTCAGACAAGGGGTGTTTGCTAAATGGAGCATGGAGAGAAGATGTGGCAGCAAGTACAAAAGAGGAAGTTCCTCTTTGTCTCACATACAGTATATTACAACAGAAATCAGACTATTCATTCAAGTAATTTAGGGTTCAGTTGAGCTTGTAATGACTTAATGTATGCATGCAACAGCATTGTATACAAAATGGATGCATTATGCATTAGGGTAAAGTACAATGGGATAATGTTTTTTAATTAGTATTATTTGTGGAAGAATACATATTTACAAAACATTAATCTGAATTAAGCAAGGACTTGTTTGGTGTGGTGATCCGATGCTGTATGTACATTACACAGGGTCAAGGGTCAAGGAATCTTTGCATGTGTCAAAGTCTGAATCCACTTGCTAGCATGAGGATCCATTCCAATAGCAATTATAGTTTGAACTCCATTTTGTGATAGTCAGACTCACTGTGGCGGCAGGTAGCCTAGCATTTATAATTTCTCATTTGTTTACATGGTATTTATAATTTATAATGCTTTATAATGCATTTATAATGCGTTTGCATGGTACGAGGTAGACGGTAGACGGCAAATCGGATGTCTTTGAGCATGAAGGTAAATGCTATTGAGGCTGGCGGTGAGTGCCGACAGATGCCAAGGTAGACGGGTCTTGCCTCCAAAGTTCCAATATTTTTAACTTTTGCCATCTGCTGTAGTGTTGCTTCTACCAGATGTTGATTTGCACTGCTTCTAAACTAAAATCTCCATAGCAACCCATAACATCGTGCTGGATTGTTTTTGCCATCACCTTCTGTCTTGCTTTCTTATCCCGCTATGCCGACAGGTATGACGTTTTTTGCATCCCTTGTCTAAACGCAGCACTAGAGTGTTTGTCCAGTAGGTAACCAAAAGGTTTTTGGTTCGAATACACAAGCCCACAAGGTAAAAAAATCTGTTGATGTGCCCTTGAGCGGCACTTAACCCTAATTTGCCATACTACTAAAGCTGACCCTGTCAAATAACACATTTCCCTCTACCTATCCAATGTATGTGAAAATTAAACATAAATATATCAAACTCTACACAGGCTTAAGTTGGAAAGAACACATTGTTTCTCCACAAAAGTATATTTGGAAAATATGTTCTGCTCAGGAGCAGAACAGATGCAGTGCAGCTTCAATCAACCAACTACACATCCCACAAAGGAACCCCAAAAGAAACAGACACAGACTTTTTTCCATGCTCCCGTCCGGCAGGCGGTACCGGTGCATCAAGGCTCAGACCAACAGACTCCTAAACAGCTTCTATCCCCTGGCCATAAGACTTAAATGGCTAACAACTACTGCTCTCCCTCTCCCACAGACTATCCACAGACGATGACCATCCACAGGTCTCTACCCTTTCAGGCACAACCTACGCAACCTTTGCAAAACATATTATTGATTTGATGTTTTACTCCATTACGCTGCTGTCCATTGATTATTGATTGCCATTACCATTAGTATTTATCCTGCTACTGGTCACTATTGCTCCTGTTTTCATGTCTATATTACCATTAGTATATTACCATAAATATTTATACATTTCAGCCCTGTTTACATGTATATCCTACTATCACTTTTTAATTATAATCCCACCTCAACCCCTCCAGTACCCCTGCACATTGAATAAGGTTCTGGCAGAACCATGCCAGGTTCTGTATATAGGCACAACTTGTGTTCTTGTGTTTCTTTCATTCACATCGTAGTTCTTGTGTGGTATTCTTTAAATTCAATGTTCTATTATTATCTAAATTGTTGAGAAAGAGCTCTCTCAAGGTAAGATAAATAAACTTTGAAACTTGAATCATCCACATTCCAAGGAGAATACCATGACAGAGAGATGCTTTTCGTATAATATAAGCCAACACCACCTGTTCTTCCAGTATCAAGCTAGTCCTGAATGGTCTCCATCACCTCTATCTCTACTAGCATGGTCCTTTCTGCCCCATGCATTGACCAGACTATTCTTCCAATCTTTTTCTGCCACCTGGTGGTATAAATCAGAATGTTTTCCCCCTCAACATTCTGTTTAGAAAGTTCTTTTCAGAATATTCTATTAATTCTAATGGTCCTGAAATGGGAAGGTATATGTATATGGCTTCTTTGACATCATTGCTATTCTTACACGATAGCTATAAATGCCATGTGTATTGATGCTGATGATTGTTCTTTTTGCTTTATTACAGGTGGGGGTGAAGCACATGGATTTGTGACTCCTGTTAAGTCTGGACACATTAGACAGCAATCAAACAATACTGTTTGTATGTGCCTTTCTGCCAAACAAAATGCAAATGCTTCCGTCTTACTGCAACAATACATAAGAAATACAGTCAAAGGAGAATATTTTCCAAGACAGACTTTTCTTATCGTAAATTAGACCATTTTCATTCCCGGCTTGGTTTCTGAGTGGCATTTATCAGTTCACAGTGAAATTTAAGGCATTTTCAAAACAGCAGGAGTATTCTCTCGTTTTTCGGCACTGAGATGAAAAACTATTTTCATTTAAGTGTTTTAAATCCAATTGAGAAAGTGGAGTGTTAGCTTGCCAGTTAGTACCCAGGGCACCATTGTAAATAAGATTGTTATCTCTGGGTAAACAGAGGAGCGCATATTTTTCTGGGAGAAATGGATCTCTGTAGAGCGCCCGACTTTTTTGTTAGCGCAAGATGGTTCCACCGACCAGGGTAGCTTGAAACAAATTAAGGCCCTGTGGCATAGAGACTAGAAGCACTTTGGTTCTCAACTACCTTAGATTTGGCTGAATAGATTTGAAAGCTAGAAGCTGCAGCCAGGCCTCTGATCAGTAGTCCTCAATGTCTATCAGAGACAATGTCAGGACGTGTCACAAATGTACGTGGAAAGAAATGGACTCAGACTTCAGATTACTTCAGCAGATAGGCAGTAAGTAGAAAGGATGTTTTGGTTCATTTAAAGAGAGCATGTCCCGACCCTCAGTACTTATTACTGTCACACAAGCATGTGTGTGCGTACACACACACGCTGCCCACAGCATCGACAACGAAAATACCATGGCACTAATGGTATCATGTGAGAAATGGTAACTCATAAAGATGTGTGTTCTATTTAACTCAGTTGAAACTTAATATGTATGTTTCCTGGTCTAGATTCCTGGTAGCATTCTGTCTGCTCTGTTGTTATCTCTGTCAAGGACCACATCAAGTGCAGGTTGGGATTTATTGGGTTGAGTCATGTACTAGAGGCAGCTCTTCAGGGTAGTCACTAGCTGGCACAGCCAGAAAGTCATACAATCTGTCAGACCTAACAAGATCTACAGCCTGACAGACATCTGTCAGTGAATGGTTTACATAAAAGGCAATGTAATACAAACAGTAACAACAAAATTATGACACAACTGCAAACACTACGTGTCCTGAATGCACGAAGAGATTATATTTATCACAGGTATATAACATGTACGAAAATATGAATAATTTAGATGAATCCAGTGAACACAGAATACATTGGATGTTTCTCAAATGGCGCCCTATTCCCATTATAGTGCAACATATGGCTCTGGTCAAAAGTAGAAGTGAAAAAGAAAAGAAGTGCACTGCAGGGGATTTATGAGTGGAAATCTCAAAAAGTCTTATTATATAATCAGTATATTTAAGAAATAAGGCCTGGGGGGGTGTGGTATATGGCCAATATACCACCGCTGTTCCTAGGCACGATGCATAGCGGAGCGCATTGACACTGCCCTTAGCCGTGTTATATTGGCCATATACCACAAACCCCAGAGGTGCCTTATTGCTATTATAAACTGGTTACCAATGTAATTAGAGCAGTAAAAATCTATATTTTTGAACAAAATGGAACAATAGCTTCAAGAATTCCATGTGTCGAAACATATTTATACTCAACCTCAAAGAATTCCATTGATCTAAGATGTTTAACTAGAGATGTGCTCCAACCTATGCTAAGGGATGTGTTCTGGACAACAGTATCTATGCTCAATGTGATCTGTCTGATAGGATTCAGACTAAGAGGTTGTTCTCTAAACAGTAATATTCCCATTTACTTTTTGTTACCAAATAATATTTCAGGTATCGTTGCTATCAAAGGTGGTGTTGTGATGAGTGATGGGTAAATGATATATTCATTTTTATGGTCAAACCAAAAATGTTATATACATTCTCCATATTCTTCAATGTAAACATGTCCATTCAATATGGTGTTTCTTGATTGGGATTCCTAACCAATCAATCCCTGAATATAAATTGTTTAAGATAAAAGTGACCCAACTGTTTTTAAAACAAAAACAGGCCAACTCCAAAGTATTATGCTGAGAATGTACAATACCTACAAGTGTCAAGCATAGGTGTAATAGGTGGCAGGGAAGTCAGGCGCAGGAGAGTCAAATGGAGTGTAAATATGGAGTCTTTTAATAAAGTTCCAAGAGTATGCTCCATAACAATAAATGTACAAACAAACAAAACGGGTACGAGGACCCGAACGCGCACCTATACAAACAATCACACTACACTGACAACAAATCAATCTCTGACAAAGACATGAGGGGAAACAGAGGGTTAAATACACAACAGGTAATGAATGGGATAGAAAACAGGTGTGTGGGAAGACAAGACAAAACCAATGGAAAATGAAAAAAGGATCAATGATGGCTAGAAGACCGGTGACGTCGAACGCCGAGCACCGCCCGAACAAGGAGAGGCAACGACTTCGGCAGAAGTCGTGACAACAAGGAAGTGTAGTATTTCAGAAACATACAATGCCTATTATTTCAGAAACACAGCCTAGTGGAAACATTTCATCTACTGTTGTTCTGTATTCAGACCGTTTTTTAGAGAGCAGGGAATGATAAATAACATAGTGTGGAGACTATAGACTGTTTTCAATGATAATTGAATAGCGAGTGGAGGCTCGCGTCAGAACCGAGACATCAGGCAACATGCTACAGGAAGGACACTTCATACACCCTGCTGTTCTACCGACTCCTGTTCTGTTGTCTCTCTCACGTCCTCTCTCAGCCAACTGTGACGTTCAGAGGCTATTAGTTAGCTAGTACAATCAATAAGCAGTGTCCAGGTTTGCATTAAAGCCACAATCCTTTATAATTTTTTAAATATTTTTTTTAACAAACAGTAGCCAATATCAATGTACACTGAGAATACCAAACATTAAGAACAGCCTCAATTTGTCGGGGCATGGACTCTACAATGTTTCAAACGCGTTCCACAGGGATGCTAGGCCATGTTGACTCCAATGCTTTCCACAGTTGTGTCAAGTTGGCTGGATGTCTTTTGGGTGGTGGACCATTGTTGATACACACAGGAAACTGTTGAGCGTGAATTACCCAGCAACGTTGCAGTTCTTGACACAAACCGGTGCACCTGGCCAGGACAGCGGAGTCAATCACCACCTTCCGGAGACACCTGAAACCCCACCTCTTTAAGGAATACCTAGGATAGGATAAGTATTCCTTCTCACCCCCCCCCTTTAAGATTTAGATGCACTATTGTAAAGTGACTATTCTACTGGATGTCATAAGGTGAATGCACCAATTTGTAAGTCGCTCTGGATAAGAGCGTCTGCTAAATGACTTAAATGTAAATGTAAATGTACCATACCCTGTTCAAAGGCACTTAAATCTTTTGTCTTTCCCATTCACCCTCTGAATGGCACATATACACAATCCATGTCTCAATTGAAATCAGCTCCAAATTATTTTAATTTTGGAAGTATTCCCACACATAATAGAGAGACGTGATCGTATTCAAATAATAATAATAATGAATAATAATCTATTGGATTTATAAAGAACTTTTCTACCAACTGAGGTACTCAAAGCACTTTAAATAGTAGGGGGAAATGTTTAGCACCCACCTCGGTGAAGAACGGCGACCATTTATGTGCCAGAACGCTCACCACACATCAGCTATCAGGTGGAGAGGTGAGGAGTGATATTTGCCAATTGGGATGATTCGGTGTCCATGATGGAAGGTGGCCATGTTGGGAATTTAGCCATGACACTGGGGTGAACACTCCTACAATAAGCTCCATGGCCAAAATCCCTGCTGCATTGTGTGCAAACCTGGTCAAGAACTACAAGAAACGTATGATCTCTGTATGATCTCTTGCAAACAAAGGTTTCTGTACCAAATATTAAGTTCTGCTTTTCTGATGTATGAAATACTTATGTCATGCAATAAAATGCAAATGAATTACTTAAAAATCATACAATGTGATTTTCTGGATTTGTGTTTTAGTTTCCGTCTCTCACAGTTGAAGTGTACCCATGATAAAAAAGTACAGACCTCTACATGCTTTGTAAGTAGGAAAACCTGCCAAATCGGCAGTGTATCAAATACTTGTTCTCCCCACTGTATGCAGGTAAACCCAAACAGGATTAAAGATGGATGACACGGCTGCTGAGGCCTCCTATCCTCCTGAGGGCAGGGCATTCTGACAGTTCACTTCTGACAGGCCAGCCTCTCGGTTGGAGAGTGGTTTTGTTTGCTTTTAACAGGCTTTCAGTCCTGCTGGTAAGACATCCATTATGGCCTGTGAGCCCTCTCTCTCCAATCATTCACCCATTGTCAGTTCACAGCTGACAAGCTGCCTTATTCTCTCTGTCTACTATCTCTCAGAAAAATCGATGCGATCTGATTTTGTGCCATCCTTTTTTATGAGTAATTAGAGTGGGTCTTTTCTGAAAGGTCATCGGTCAACAGACATGAACTGTTCCATTTCGGATGTGTTTAAGTGCTGCTCTACATCCACCAACACCCAAGGCCATAACAAGGGAACTTACTGAAACAAATAAACAAAGGTGCAGGTTATCTAAAGACCATCAGAGGGTTTGTAGAGGTTTGTAGATCACTGAGCCTGCCAGCCATGCAGACAAGCCTCCTAAGGATGCCAGAGCCTGATAGATGGATCTGAATGGACATGACTAATGGAGATGGCAGACAGGGTGCAAAGTCGATCCTCGTTGTGATGAATCTCTCACTAGACAACCGTACCCTCTGAGTCAGCGAATCAGTTTGGGAACTGTGAGCGGTCAAGGAAAGGCAGACAGGCAGACAGACAGGCAGCCTGGCAGGCAGGAGAGATGGCATGATCAGAGGCACCTGCACACAAGGTTCAAAAGGGAGAAGGAGAACGAGGAGGAGGGGGCGAGAGTGCCCAAGAACTTAGAGCCAGTCATTTATAATGCCAAGAATTATGACAGGATGTCGTGATAGAAAAAAAGCTCTTAAACACTGAGAAATGTAGGCCCCTGCTGCCTGCCAGAGTACAGGGGGGACCCCCAAACCTCTGTGTCAGCACTCCTACCTACCGAAAGCTGCTCCATAAATCTCAGCCCTGTTCTCT